>NW_026652279.1:171245887-171686913 GCF_009828535.3 Hylobates moloch
GGGGGGGGAGGGCTGTACTAGCTCTCCTATGTGTGGGGGGAGGGCTGCACTGGCTCACCTGTGTGTGGGGGGAGGGCTGCACTAGCTCAACTGTGTGTGGGAGTGGAGGGCTGCACTAGCTCACCTGTATGGGGGGAGGGCAGCACTGGCTCACCTGTAGAATGAACGTTGTACTAGCTCACCTGTCAGGGGAGAGGAGGCCTGTGCTGAGGCCCGGCTGATCAGAAAGGGGAGAAAAGAGGATCACTCTGATTGCCATCATCTCAAAACTTTTAATACTGTCACGATCTGAAAGGAAGAGCTAAGGTGCTTGTCCAGTAGCCCAATCTCCAAGTCCATCTTTGATCTGAAAGTTGAGATCAAGGATGAGAAACACCTTTTTGCCCCATCGGGATTGCCCATCCAGGGAACTCCCTCCATTTCCCACTGACTCACTTAAGGTGGTATCTCCTTCTCTGATGAAACACTCAATGGGGTCACCCACTTGCCTGCATAGGTCCTGAGGAAAGCCTCTTCCTGGCATTCCTCCTCCTTGCTGAGCATAAGTGTGTCTCACAGGGCGAAGGGGAAAGGAAGTGGACTTCCTCTGCCGACGCCCCTCAGTTGAAGTCACAAGTGATATCAGTGGTGCGGGTGAGGGTTTGGCATCCCGCCAGATGCACCTGCCAGTCCTGCCTCACGTAGCCCTCCCTTTGATCACCATGATGTGTGTCCCATGAGGGAGCCACCGTTTGCACCGACACCTCCTCCTCCCCTCCGTGGTGGCCCACTCCTGCCCACCTCTCTGGGTTCCCTGCCAGCATTTTCCCCAGGCACATGCTCCACATGTCCAGGCAGAAGGCAGAGCTGCTGCCCAGGCCCCAGAGTTTCTCATGCATGCCACAGGCCTGCTCCTTCCTGATTCCTCACTTCACATGGAATCCAGATTCTCGGAATGTTCTCCTGACGCTGGAGGTCCAGGACTTTGCTTGGCATTGGGTACTTTATGGGCACTTTTTTTTTTTTGAGACGGTCTTACTCTGTGGCCCAGGCTGGAGTGCAGTGGTGTGATCTCAGCTCACTGCAACCTCCACCTACCAGGTTTAAGCGATTTTCCTGCCTCCGCCTCCTAAGTAGCTGGGAATACAGGTGCCTGCCACCACGCCTGGCTGATTTTTGTATTTTTAATAGAGACGGGGTTTCACCATGTTGGCCAGGATGGTCTCAATCTCCTGACCTTGTGATCCACCCACCTCGGCCTCCCAAAGTGCTGGGATTAGAGGCGTGAGCGACCGTGCCTGGCCCAGTGAGCACTATTTAAAGGCTCCTTGACCATAGAACATACAGCACCAAGGGTGAACCCTGGTCTCAACTGTGGACTCTGGTGATGGTGATGCGGGCAGACTCGGCGATTGTAACCAGCATACAGGTTGGTTCCAACCTGTACATCCTGGTGCAGGATGTCAATGGTGGGGGATTTCAGGGGTGGGAGAGATAGGGGTATATTGGAAATCTCTGGACCTTACACTCGATTTTGCTGTGCACCAAAAACTGCTCTAAAAATTAGTCTTTTTTTTTTTAAAAAGCCTTATTGAATGTTTTGAATGAATAGTTTCTAGAGTTGGAAGGATTCTCAACAGATGATATTTTAATACCTATTGTAGTTGGCAATGTTTTAGGTAACTTTTCTTTGCCTTGTGTTTTATTGTTGCAGGGTGTGAAGAAGTTTGATGTGCCGTGCGGAGGAAGAGACTGCAGCGGGGGCTGCCAGTGCTACCCTGAGAAAGGTGGACGTGTAAGTCACAGCATTGCAATAAATAATATTATCTTCCTCATACAGTCATGCCTCGCTTAACGACGGGGATACCTTCTGGGACACGTGTGGCTGGGCAATTTCATCATTGCTTGAACACACTAGAGAGTACTCACACAAACCTAGATGGCGGGGCCTACTACACACCCAGGCTATGTGATAGAGCCTGTCGCTCCTAGGCTACAAACCTATACGTAGGCAGTTGCAACACAGTAGTATTTGTATATCTAAATATAGAAAAGGTACAGTAAAAAGATTGAAAATGGGACTCCTGTATAGGGCACTTACCACGAACAGAGCTTGCGGGACTTGGAAGTTGTTGTTTCTGCATCAGGGAGTGAGGGGTGCATGGGTGTGAACGCCTGGGACATGACTGTGCAGCACTGTAGATCCATAAACACTGGGACTTGGGTGGCCCCAAACTTAACGTTTTCAATATTTTTCTTTCTTCAGTAATAAATTAACCTTAGTTTACTATAACTTTTTTACTTTACAAACTGTTAAACTTTTTAAACTTTTTGACTCTTTTTGTAGTAACACTTAGCTTAAAACACACATTGTACAGCTGTACAAACATTTTCTTTTTCTATGTTCTTATTCGATTTTTTTCTATTAATTTTTTTTTTTTTTTTACTTTTTAAACTTTTTTGTTAAAAACAAAGAAACAGACATGGGAGCGTAGGCCTACCCAGGCTCAGGATGATCAATATCACTGTCTTCCACCTCCACATCTTGTCCCACCAGAAGGTCTTCGGGGCAGTAACACGCATGGAGCCGTCATCCCCTCTGGGAACAATGCCTTCTTCTGTATTCTTCCTGAAGCACCTGCCTGAGGCTATTTTACAGTTAACATATGTACACATATAAATAGGAATACACTCCAAAATAATGATAAAAAGTAAAGTATAGTAAATGCAGAAACCAGTGATGCAGTTGCTTATCACCAAGTGTCATACACTGCATATAACTGCATGTCCACATTTTGATGCAACCAGCAACACAGTAGGTTTGTCCCCGCCAGGACCACCACAAACATGTGGGTCATGTGCTGGGCAGATCCGGTGTCATCTTAGTCCACCACTGTCTTCAGTGCCGTCTGTTGTTGACCAAAAAGTCATGATGCGGTGCCTGATTGTACTTCCATTTGAAATGAGAGTGTCTTAAATTGCCTGATTAAGTCATTGCACACTTTGGTAAGAAATTTAATACAATTGTATTCTCTTCCTCTAGAACAAACAATCATATAATGCAAAATCAGGTCAATGTGTACCACTTTCCTACAAAATTGAGAGCAATTTTAGTTTTCATAAGCATCTTTTCTTTCGTTCATTGTTCATTATAAGTACATATGTGTGTTTGCATGTGTGTATATATGTACATATATAAAGCAATGATGTTTTATACTTATACATAAGCAGAAATGTCATGAAAATATTCTGTAAGGAAAAACATAGTTGCATTTATACTGCAATATAGTTACACAAACTAGAGAGCACTGGCAATTGTATCATTGCTAACAATTCTCACTTTGAAAATACTCATTCCCTGAATGTCTTTTATGTGGTCCATCTGATAGATAAGTAAGAGGAAGAAAGGGTACCCCAAATTATCACCATTACACCTGGCAGAATTTGAAATATTGCCCTGATACTGGATTTAATGTGTTTAATCAAAGTGATTGATCTCTGATTCTGTTGCCTTTAAAACTGAGTCTTGGTGTTACTTGGTTTAAAAGTTATTATTTACATGTGCACGTTTAAGTCCATCTTGCATGTGTGAAGGTGTGGGGAGTAGTATTTTGTGTTATGACACAGCCTCCTTGCCTTTATT
Source organism: Hylobates moloch (assembly GCF_009828535.3). NCBI lineage: Eukaryota > Metazoa > Chordata > Mammalia > Primates > Hylobatidae > Hylobates > Hylobates moloch. Next base: position 171,249,510 of record NW_026652279.1, read on the forward strand.
CCCTGGACTCATGCATCTACCCTAGGACACGTGCTTGTCTACACCTTCGTTTGGCAAATGCCAGGTTGTCAAGGCAACTGGAAACTCTTGCCTGCATTGCCCTGATGTTGCTGGAATCAGAAATTATAACAGCCTTTGGGTATTCAAATGAGTTTCCCCAAGTTGAATCCCGAAGTCTGTTTCTACCGTAGCCATTCCCCATCCCTGCCTGCCAGGGAGAACGACCCTCTGCTGGAGCTTGGCCTCCGGGGCTGGGGTGCGATGCCGCTGCCTCCTCTCCTCTGTCCCCTCCACAAAATCAAATGGGCACAGTTCATGATAGGGAACCTCTTTATAAATACTGTCATCCTATTTCCTGACCTTTGACTGATCATTATTTCAAAAATCACAACGGAGGAGGCTTCCTGCGCCTTTGATCAAAGCTCCCATCTCTCCACCTGCTGTGTTCATCATTAGTTGCAATTCTCAAAACAGTTATTTTGTTTTGGTTAAGCATTCCTCTGCCTGCAGTGGGGACTTTATGGTTTAGAAATTGCTGGTTGAAGATCATTTATCAGCACTTAACAAGGCTAAATAATTCTTAAGTTATGGAAGCCATTTCACGAGATGCAAAACTCCCCTGGGTCTCATGCTATGGATTTGCCCAACGACGCTTCTGTCGCAGTGATGAGAATGCCTGACTGCGAACTCTCCACCCCGCAGCCCTTGACTGGCTCAGCCTTATATGGGCATGGATAGAATTGGTGGTATACACATATCTGTGAGACTGGCTGTGTGGGATGGAGTTACTGTCTAGAGGGACTCTGCATTCTTCTCCATGTCATCAGACAAACAGAACCCAAACAAACTGAGTAGAGGTGACCGGGCCAGTTCCTTTTCACTTTCTATGATTATTTAATGCAGAATCAACATAGTAACATTTTCCATAATGCCTTTAGGAGAATTTTATTCTTCAGTAAACATAGCTACTTCAGATTATTTCAATATATAATGGCATCTGCACAGCAGTGCACTGTTACACGATGCCAGAGGTCTTTTCAGTGAGGTTATTAGGAGGGGATTTCTAAGGATCCCCAAGACTCTGTGATTTCGTGAATTCACAGCACAGGCATTGAGACCTTTTTATTTCCCAGCGTCCCTAATGAAGGAAACACCTTGAGTCTCTTTCTATACTTTGCCAAGTAAAATGAAAAATCGACACCTTCTGGTTAATCTGATTAACATGAGTAATCCAAAACTCCGTGTGGGCTTGGCTTTCCTCTAGTTATTCAGACGGGTTATCAACACTGATCCAATTAAGCTGTGACTGGCAGCTGTCTGAAGGGTTGTACAAAAAGACAGAGGCAAAGGATACCCACCCTCCACCCCGGGGCCTGGACTGTGGGATCCACTGTGCATGTGCAGCACTTGTGTGGCCTGAAATCTGGCTGTACCTGTACCTCTGGGTGCTGCATGATGCTTGACACTGTCATTTCACCTGGGCCGAGGCCCGTGCTGCCAAGGGACCACACAGAGCCAGTCACTGGGGTGTGTTAACAATCAGCACACAAGGCTGCCCTGTTAATTCAGGTGAGACCCTGAACATTTACTGATAAAGTGATAGAAATAGCTGATGATAAAAGGTAAGAAAGAGATCGGTGATGCCATTTACCATTTTCTTATTCCTGGAGATATTCTCCTGTATGTTACAGGAGACATTTACTCTCAGTACTGTTGCAGCTATTGTATTAAAACATTTTCAAGATAGAGTTTCTATTTCAATACTACAAATCCAATGCATGTGGCTTAACTATTTATTAACTAACAGATTTTCCCAAATGTGTTCTTGCAGAAGCATTGCTCTGTCTGCCCTACTTTTGGACTGATAGTATTTTTTTAAAGTAAGATAATACATAAAAATAGCAGCTGGACAGAGCTTGCTGTCAAAAGGGCTGTGTGCATAGTTTGTTCTTTCCCACAGCTTCCCCTGGGGTGGCTCCCGTCTCTTTTCCCTGTGGTGCTACTGTAACAGCCCTGGAAATGCCTGGCTGCAGACTCGCCACACCCCAGCACTTGGCTAGCTCAGCCTTTTATGGGCATGGTACCCCAGTTCATCTGTGCGTCACCATGGTGACAGCCAACATCGGAAGTTGTACGTCACTGGATAACTTTTGGACACTAAGCAGAAATCACAAGCATACTATGGATTCCAGTTCCAAATGGATTCTCATGTGACCAATGAATGAGCTTTGGGTCAAATTTGTAGAGCATTGTTCTCCATCCTTGGGCGGTGAGCGGTAGACTCTCCCAGCAGGGAGAGAATTGCTTCTCCCAGACAGAACCACCCAGTCCCATAGATAATTCCAGCAAGCTGCAGAGTTAAGGCATGAAGAGGCAAGGCGGGAGCTGTGGCCCGGCTGCTGGCCAAGGCCCACTTCCCCTCCCTGGGCAGAGCTGGGAGGAGCTGAGCCAGGAGCCAGCCCATGTCCTGTAGTTCACATCTGAGCACACTGACTTCAGGAGGGAAATGGCCTCTGCAGATCTCACACCCAGACTGTGGCAGAGTCCAAAACAAAACTCAAGTCTGGGGACTTAGACAAATTCTTTTTCCAGCATAATCATCTTTTGTGTCCGTACACCTCTTCCCATATGTCAGCCTAGAAGAGTGAGGCTCTGCGGGGCGCAGGGAAGAACATAGGCAGCATGAGAAGAGAGTTTCCGCTCGTTATTGAAGAGTTATGCTTCCCTAGTTAACTCTCTAACCACCTCTTCAGTTGTTTTGTGAATTAAGAAATAACTTTAACAAATGATTCAGGGCTTTATTGTTATTTGAGGGTCTGTATTTCAAATAATCTCTAGTAAGTATATTGGAATAATTATAAATTCTAAGTTCTGATTCATTGATACTGCATGTTCTCAGATTCACCCCTCCACTGAATACCAGGCAATCATCAGCACCAGACAAGCCTGCCCACCCCTAGCACCTTTCACTGCAGCCCTCAAGCAACTCTCCTGCCTCAGGCCCTCAAGTAGCTGGAACTATAGGCATGCACCACCACACCCGGCTAATTTTTGTATTTTTTTGGTAGAGATGGGATTTTGCCATATTGCCCAGTCTGGTCTTGAACTCCTAAGCTCAGGCAGTCTGCCCACCTCAGCCTCTCAAACTGCTGGGATGATAGGTGTGAGCCACCACACCCAGCCTTCTTTTTCTATTCTCTTTTCAGTTTTCTTTCTTTATACACCATGGAGATGGAAGGCAGTTGAATGAGAAGCATCAAAGTGAGTTTCAGTTACAGAATTTCTGTCAGAGTTATCAGCACCACACAATGTAAACGTTAATAGTATAGAAAGCAGTAGAGGGGCAGATAGGAAATCGGAGTCAACAAATAAGACAGCTTTGCTTTGCTTGTTAACTCACCTAGCAGATTGTGAAAGTCTTGGATTTTTCCAAGTAAGGTCAATTTTAGTTCATTATTTCAATAACTTAGCCAGGTTCCTGTTCCCCCCAGACATCTGATTTTTGACCATAAACTCTGATCAAATAGGTTGTTTCAAATTTTTTAATGACATCAACCTTCACAAGGCACCTCCCATGTCCTAACGCACTTGGGTATTCCAAAAACTGGTAAATACGAAGACTGGTTGGATAACTCCGTGTTGGGAATTAGTGAGATGGTCAAATGGCCCTGCCACACGACAATAAGGAAAAGAGAACCCACGTCATCAGCCCTGAACGAGTGAGTGGAGTCCCCTGCATCACTCAGCCTGTATCCAGGCAGTACCCACAGTGCCCCCTGTGGCCTGGCAGCTACAGCTGAGAGCCTGGAGACTATGCTTCTAGAAGGTTGCGATTGACAAGCTCTCTCAAGTAAGCAGTGGCTGAGTGCTTAGGGCAACAAGTTGTGTTTAGCGACTGCATTTTTTCATGTAGCTAAGAGTTTCCCACAGTCTGTGGGTCCCTGGACTTGGGTCAAATAATCCTTAGCCTCACCAGATTTCTTAAATTCAACAATATAAATCAAAGTAAAAGAAACCAGAGAGAAACTGAGCAAAAATAGCCGCCAGGAGAAGAGGGAACGAGTGCTTGGAGCGGGATGGAGGCAGATAATGAGAAGGCAAGAAAATTCCTTGTCTCTGGCTCTTGCTGTCAGCTCAGAGGGGTCATCTTGAGATGAAAAAGAAGAGCCCCCAGGGTCGGGGAAGGAAAGGAGAGGGTGCCCCACGCAGATACGAAGCAAAGCCATTGGCAAGATATTCTCTCTGAGAGCAGCAGTCTTGCCAAGGGCATCTTCTATTGTGTATTGCCAATCATAAGCCCCACCCTTCCGTGTAGATAGCCAAATCTTACCCAAGGAGAAGTTCCCCAAAACTAAATCTTCCCCAAGGAGAGAATTGCGATGCCCGGGCAGCATGGGCGCTTTCGTGTGGGGGTTTCCGTGACTAGAGGGGTTCTGAAATTTTTGTATTTTTAGTAGAGATGGGGTTTCACCATGTTGGCCAGGCTGGTCTCGAACTTCTGACCTCAGGTGAGCCACCCGCCTCGGCCTCTCAAAGTGCTGAGATTACAGGCATGAGCCACCGCACCCGGCCTCTGTCTTAGTTCTTTGAAGATGTGTGCATGTGTGGAATGAAAACATCAGTGCTGCTGTGTCGGACCTCTTTGCAAACCAAGTGCAGTTTTTCCACACAGTTACTTTTTAACGGTGTGCCCAGCATACTTAGCAAAAGAAATCTCCAGCATTTTACACGCTGCACAGAAAAGGCAAGGAATTAGTCAGAAACAGCAGAAACGCCACCTGGCTTCCAGGCTTTTATAGCCCTGTCTACACATAGCTGTCACCCACTTTCAAAACCATGCGGTTATTTTTAGTGTGGCTTTGGAGCGAAGGTGGTCTGGCTCATCCAGCACTGCAGGGGCTGCAGCAACTGGGTCCCGTGATTATTTTCTGTGGGTGAGCTCCAAACTGGCCCATTATCTGTCAAATCCTCAATGGTGTTATAATGGTTCTTTTGACATAAAATATTTATCATATGGGGTGGGATGGCGAGTGCAGGAGGGGCCAGAAATTCATAATTGCTTCTCTCTTTGTCAGCTGCATAATTAACTCAATTCTACAGCAGTTTATTAAAAGTCCCACTCAAGAGAATGGTTAAATCTCGCTGGAAAGAAAGAGCCACATTATGTTCTGAAGCTCCAAGTTTCAGAAAATATTCTTTTTGTAAATATATAAGCCCAATAGGTCACCCATCTTGGTCTTACTTTCATGAAACCCTGACTTTATATTGTATTTTTTTTTCTTCTAGGATTTACTATCTAGAATAGTCTTACACATTTACTACAAGTTTCCTGTCTCTCCACTCTCCCCAGATCCTCTCTCTACCCCTGGCTCCAGACTCACGGAGATTGGATGTTCAGTATGGTAACCGCTAGGCACATGCAGCTATTTCAGTTTCAGTTTTAATTAATTAAAATGAAATAAAATTTAAAATTCACTTCTTCCATTCACTAGCCAGACCTCAAGTACTCGCATAGCCACAGCTCCAGAAGATGGCTGCTCTGTTTACTTCTGTATTCCTGGGGCCTACGCGGGGCCTGACACATGATGGATATATACTAAATATTTGTTGAATGAATACATATTGTTTTTAAATTTTAGTAGCCAACTGTGGCTATGCATAATCCACTGCCTGTGTTAGGGGCCAAGTTTCCTGTTTTTCAAGGCATTTTCTCTCTTGTTTTTTTTTTGAGATGGAGTTTTGCTCTTGTTGCCTGGGCTGGACTGCAGTGGTGCCATCTCGGGTCACTGCAACCTCCACCTCCTGGGTTCAAGTCATTCTCCTGCCTCAGCCTCCCGAGTAGCTGGGATTATAGGCATGTGCCACCACGCCCTGCTAATTTTGTATTTTTAGTAGAGATGTGGTTTCTCCATGTTGGCCAGGATGGTCTCAAACTCCTGACCTCAGGTGATTCACCTGCCTCGGCCTCCCAAAGTGCTGGGATTACAGGGGCGAGCCACTGTTCCCGGCCTGGCATTTTCTTTAATTAGAACTAGATTCTCATTGAATGGAGCACCAAAGTATGAACCTCGAGACTTTGTCACAAAGGGCTCTGTGACCTTGGGTAGGACACACGACTTCTTTAAAGGAGTCTCCTGAGGGCTTCGCACCTTGCTCCTGTGGGCTTTCCAGAGCTTTGCGCACTCCTCCCCCTACCCTTCTCTCTGCACCTGCCCTTTCTCCACGCGATGCCCTTAGCTCTCCAAGAGTCACCCTGGCCCCCTTGCAGCCCCTGCTGCTGGGGCATCCTCCCTGGTTCATTGACTCTTTCCTTCTCTTAGACCAGTGTCTTACGTGCAGTAGCTGATAGAAAATACATATTTGAGTGTTGAAGGAATGGAAAACTCCATTGCTAAAACGAAGCTAGGGCCTTTCTTAGGATGGAGGACATGAAGGAAAATGCCACTTCCAAAGCTCAACACTCCATCGGATTGACAAGTTAGGTGGGATCAGATAATAATAGCTATTTCATGTCTTGATTAAAAACCTCACACAGACTCCAAAGAACTGTTGATAAACTAGAGTAAAAGGAATTCACAGTTCCATTCTTCTTATAAACCAAACTAAAATGCTGACTTTCGAAATCCTTTTTTGCGACCTCCTGATGGAAAGTTTTGACAAGTATAGCACTGAAGCATTTCCCCCTCTGTTAGAGAAGAAATGGCAATCTTCAAAGACCATTGTTTTGTTTTATTCGCTTCCAATTCATTCTTAGTAAACAATTGCAGGATTTCTAAAAAGACCAGACCATAGTAGTTACCAGACATGAGATGCTTTCTAAAAGCTACTTTGAATAGAAATGTTTTCTCTGTATCTGTCTTCCCTCGTGCAGCAGGAAGAATGTCTAAAGCTATGGCACCTTCATATAGGAACAGCGTCCACAGTCAGTCTTCCCAGTTGGGTTTATCTCAGCGGTCCTTTAGAGGTGGTCTACACAAGAGTCTAAATGTGCCTGCCTGTGAGCGGTCTTCTACTAGACTACTTCGATAATAAAGAGAAAACTACTAGATTGTTTTGCAAGGTTTTGAAATTACTGTTGTTTTCTTCTGGAGACAGTAAAATAATAGCCAAGGGGAGAAAATTGCAGAAATGATCAAACCAAGCAACCATACGCACATTTTCCTCACTGAGGGGCCTTTGAATTTGCCACCTAAATGCTGCACGCAGTGGGTACCCCAGGAATGAGGAAATGGGGTCCCTTCGTCTCTGCTTTATTTTGTCCATCATTAAATCCGAAGGACATGGTTAGTGTCCTTCATCCTCGAAGGGTGAAGATGGCTGCGTACTACATTGTCTGTTACTATCATTGACATTAGGGTAAACATATAATAAATGTATTTTTAAATGAAACAGTCATTTCAAAATGTCCTTAGGAAGCTGGTCAACCTGAGGCCCTGAGCTGCCTGCAGTTCTGAGCCCTCTGGCGTCTCACCCAAATGAGTTCATTGTGGTGTAGACAACTGAAGTGCTCAAGGTGTCAGAGGTCTGACTCACCTGGGAAGCACAAAGCAGGCTTCCAAAGGCCATATGTCCCCACTGATTAGAAAGATCAAAACACCCCTGTCCCTTTCCTCTCTGTGTCCAGCCTAGAGGTTTGCATTCTAGGAGAATGGCAGCAGCCAGACACCTCCTAGGAACCCGATGCGAGCCCCATATCGATGGCAGCTTCCTGCGAAGCCACGGTGAGCACGTGAAAAATCCCCACTGTAGGAACAGAAGTTTTTGTATCTAAAACACTGTTAGGGTGAATAACTCTTAGAGGTTTGGAACCAGAAATAAAGAAAAAGAAAAAGAACAAAATAAAATGGAAGTAATTAATGCTGGGTAAATAATATCTTTGGCCTAACAAGTTCTTGGCTCCATTGTCAGCATCCGTGTTTTCTATTAAATTGTTGTCTTTGTGAGGCATTATTACAGTTCTTCCGTCTTAAAGTCTGTTTTGAATAAAGAAACCGAAGGTTGGATGAATTCTATAGTGAGGTTGATCTCTCTCTAAAGAAAATTAAAGTTCTGGCATGTCTTAGCTCTGCATGGCAATAATTACTTTTAAGAAAATGCACTTTAGGTGGTGATTATGGCATTGTAAAAGTCTTATGAAAATAAGAGATGTATGTCAAGAGAACCTTACTATCAAAATCAGTTTTGTGCATTGCACCCATGCTTAGCATCTGTCAACAAAACCAGCCTTTCTTAGGTTTGGTGAAAGGAATATTGCCGTGGCCTTTGAGGACTGATGAGTTTCCACTAATTTAGAGCAAAATTAACAGAATCCTGTGAGCCTGGAGGAAGCAGTTCGCTTTTGTTTGTGTTGCTTTTAGCATACTACTCATTTCAACCCCGCTTAGAGAAGTGGCAGATCTTATACCCTCAGGCAGCTGGGATATGCCAGACACAGAGGGCAAGATCCATAAATCTTTAACACATTTTACTGTACATGTTCACAGCCCCAACTGGCCATACCACTGCAACCTAAAAGAAAGAGAGGATTGAATAAGCAGTCCAGAAAATTCAAGCAAAACTCTGAAACAGGAAGCCAGGCTTCCTGCACTTGAAGGCCTTGGGGTAAATTCCTCATCATTTAACACCTGAAATTTTACAAATATTTGGACTTCTCTTCGAAGAATGATAGAATTATTGGTCTAGAACATTGACTAGTCTTCTCCCAGCCCCGTATTCAGGAAGGACAGAAGAATGCATTGGAGACGGATGAATATCCACTCTGTTCTAAGGACTCCAGGGAGAGAAATTGGATGGACTTTACTGGTAACTTAAGGAAAGACAAAAAGGCGTAGGTTTATATGTATATCCAGAGTAAAATTCACAAAGACCTCAAGTCATTAAAAGTGTTACACACTATTGCAAAAGAAAATAATCCAACTCCCAAAAGTTGAACTAAAAAAGTTCCTCTTCTTCAAAATAAGGTTTTACTTAGAGACTTTCAGTCCCACTTAAAACTTCAAAGCAATAAGCTTCATTTCACAGCTTCACTAAATGAAACCTAATGGTAGACATGCCTTTGACTAGACATAAAGTAAGCATTCTTTCTAGAGAAAATAAATAGAAAGAGAGGAGGTTTCTTTCTATTTCCTTATCAGCTTCACCTCTTGCTTAGAAATGATCGCTCGTCTGGACAGCATTTGTCGTGAGTTTGTTTTCACTTTAAAGCATGAAGGGGAGAGATGACCAGGGAGTAATACCCATCTGCTCATCTTCAAGGATTGTGTAGGAGTTGAGCTGTAGAGGTTCCACTGCAGAAAGCCAGTATTGTCAAGAAGCATCCTGAGAACATGTAGTTAATCTCTACAGATGATAGAATAGTTACATTCGTGCCATAATGTGTTGTATTTAAGCTATTTTTCTAATTCATAATCAACTAAGGCCAAAGAAAAGGGGGGTTGAGCTAAATAATAGCATTAGGATGTTTAATGTGAAATCCAAGAAGACTAAAATAATACAATTAGGCCAGGCGCAGTGGCTCACACCTGTAATCCCAGCACTTTGAGAGGCTGAGGTGGGCGGATCACGAGGTCAAGAGATGGAGACCATCCTGGCCAACATGGTGAAACCAGGTCTCTACTAAAAATACAAAAAAATTTAGCTGGGTGTGTTGGCACGCCACCTGCAGTCCCAGCTACTTGAGAGGTTGAGGCAGGAGAATCACTTGAACTCGGGAGTTGGAGGTTGCAGTGAGCCGAGATCATGCCACTGCACTCCAGCTTGGTAACAGAGCGAGACTCTGTCTCAATAAATAAATAAATAATGCAATTAGAGTTACAGTATGGCTATTCAGGTTGACCATTCCTAATCCAACAGTCCAAAATCTGAAGGGCTCCAAAATCAGAACCCTTTTGAGCACCGGCCTGACACTCAAAGGTCATCTCAAGATGTTGGAGCATTTTGGATTTCAGATTTTTCAGTTTAGGGTTGCTCAACCAGTAAGTATATGCAGATATTTCAAAATTCAAAAAACTCCCAAATCCAAAACACTTCTGGTCCCAAGCATGTCAGATAAGGAGCACTCACCTTCTGATGAGCTTCAATCATTGTGAGACCTTTCAAATCTAACACCATTAATAGAGAGCACTATTTAACACTATGGATAAATGGTTCTTCCAACTAGAATGCCCATCAGTAGCACTCAGCAGGTGGCACCGTGGCATAGGCTATGGTTAATAAAACTGCAATGCAGGAAAATTTTAGCTTTGACACATGCCTACTTCTCTTCAGCAATCCCACCCTTCCCGCCTCACCTTACAAATACACAGTAACTCAGATACCTCAATGATACGCGAATGACTCCAGCCAGCCTCACCCCAAAGCTCCCCATCGCACGGATGAGCCTTCTCTCCCATCATCCACCCACAAGCCCCCTGTCCAACCCCACTTTCTTCAATTCATTGATCGCAGCACAGCATAGGGAAGAACATGATTTATTGAATCTTTTCCATCCTAAAGTATTATCAATAGCTGCAATATACCCTGACTTCATAGGAAAACCTGCACCTCATTTTAATCACCTTGTTCTGAGCGTCTCACTTTCCTTCTTAGGTCTTGACCTTAAGATTTCAACTTTACTTTCTAGCGGCTGCCTTATCAACGTGGAGTGAAGTGAAATGATTTCCCCCTGGATTTGGAAGCTGTGCTTCTAAAACTCTGTCCTAAAATCACAGCACTCTCTTTTACCAACCACATTATTGCGTTGCATTGGCTCACTAGTAATGTATTTCTACCAAAAGCAAAAAAAAAAAACAAGGGTTTTTTTTTCTTTTGACACGTGTTTTGTTTTGTTTTGTTTTGTTTTTTGAGACAAAGTCTCATTTTGTTGCCCAGGCTGGAGTGCAATGTAGCGATCTCGACTCAATGCAACCTCCATCTCCTGGGTTCAAGCAATTCTCCTGCCTCAGCCTCCGGAGTATCTGAGAGCCTGCCACCGTGCCCGGCTAATTTTTTGTGTTTTTAGTAGAAACGGGGTTTCACTGTGTTGGCCAGGCTGGTCTCGAACTCCTGACCTCGTTATCCGCCCACCTTGGCCTCCCAAAGTGCTGGGATTACAGGCATGAGCCACCGCACAGCTTTGTATTTTTTTGTTTGTTTGTTTGTTTGTTTTCTGCTTTTTCACTCTTGGATTTCCACTTATGCACTTAATTTTTGAACTTGATTCAGGATTTTGTTTTGATTCCTGTTAAATTGTGGAAAGGTGCAGCTAAAGTTGCTGATGTGGAGATGGGGAAATTGAAGGTGTTCTTCTGCCGTTGATTTTTCTCTCTCCTACTTGTCTAATACTGATCTAATTCAGACATAGACAGTCCATGAAGATGGCTATTGACCAAAAAGGAGATTTCTAAATGTTAATTCCTACTAGTATTTTTGGGACTTTATTTTGAGGATAGCATGGATGAAAAGGGATAGCTATGCAGCCATCTGCATACCCTCAAGTCGAATAATCAGACTGAGGAAGTCAACAAAAAGAACTTTGTGGATGGAAATGAACTCCTTAATTCCAGAAGATTAAAAAGACTTCTTTGGTAGAAGGAAATAAAGTTTAACAAAAAGGGTGCCCTTCAAAAATGTCAGTTATCTTGGAAGGAAAGATGAGTAATGGAAATCCCGGCTGATCACAAAGATGAATAAGATGCATCCTTTAAAACTGGCATTTATGGAGGACAAGGGTTCTTCACCAGCACCCCGCATCCTTTCCTAGCAGCCGCTGACATAGTAAGAGAAGCCTCTGGAATTATCTTATTGCATAGAATTCATTATTAATTATTCCTACAATGAAGATACATATGATACAATAAAGAAGCTCAGGATCTTAAAGTGTACATAGTGTACGTCGTGTGTGTGTGTGCATGTACCTAGACCTATTTACATTTATGTTCTGAAATTGTATACATCTTATATTTACCAAGTGTTTATCTATTTTCCGTATGCGTGTATTTCCAGGGGAATAACAATGTACTATCCTAGAAAATCTTTTCAACCTCTAGTGCTGAATATAGGATTTTAGTTATTTTTAGCACTTAATCTTATCTGAGAACTTAAAAATGAAACCCAGTGTGTATTTTTTAATGTCCTGCAACTTTATTAGAAGACACTGTTGCTTTTTAAAATTTATCGTGTTTTTATATCAAGCCTGTGCCAGATGTTCCTAAGTGTTTTGAACAAAGCTGGTTTTGAAACCATCAGGTGCTCTCCACATGGCTCTGCTGTGAGCATCGCTACTCCCTGCTCTCTGAGCATAGTGTAGGGTGGGCGGCGGCGCGTCTGGGATATGAGAAAGCCTGGGAGCCTGGGCACTGCAAAGACTGTTCTGCCTGGGGTCTGACGTTGGCTGTGCTGGAAGCTCATTGTCTTTCCGTCTCCCCCAGTTCTTATCCCACTGATCTCTGTATGCTGTTGGCTCTGAGACAATAAGAACTCCAGAAATGAACAGACCGGGAATTGGCTCATGGATGGGAAAGGAGGCAGGAGTGGGTGGACAAGGCCGGAACCACATTTGCACCCTGAGGGGCTGGGAGATTCCGCTCACCTCTCTCTCTCTCTCTGTAAGAATGCTACATCCCACTCAGGGGGTTTCCAATTGTCCTTACTCTAGTTGGCAGGAACTTAAAACATAACTGAAGCATGAACAACTGGGTATTTTGATGAATGATTGACAACATCCCATTGTCTTCGGAGCCCAGCACACCCGGCCCGTCATTCCACTGTCGAGGTGGTTCCTTGAGAGAGGGGGCAGAGGACCTTGTGCGAGGGTGGGATCAAGCACAAAGAGAAAACTTTCCCAAAACCCTTCAACAGACTTTTTTGTTTAAAAAAATAATAACGTTTCCGTCTCTGAACACCAAGCCAGTTGACCCATTTTTCCTTCATGTGATTTGTGAGCTATTTCAGAATCTCATAAGCCCCTCTGACAGGTCAGGAATGGGGAAATGAGAAGTGTCATCCTGTAGGGTTTCTCTTCTCTGGAATTTGTCTTGTGTTATTTTTTAATAAAAATAATCAGTGTCATGCTATTGTTTCAAATCTGGAGACCTTTTACTCTTGGTGTATCATTGCCTTTCTTTTTTAATGTGTGTTATTTCTGGAAGGCAAGCAAGCTTTTTTCTTGTTTGTAAAGATCTCTTCTCTTGTTGCCAAGAGAGATCACCTGAAAAGACAGAAAATTTCTAACTTAAACTGTAGATATCATTCAATTGATTTATTTACAGAGCTTTAAATCTTATTTTGTGGCCACCACAGTGAAGCAAATATTATTTTTAAAGCTTCGTATGAAATAATCATTAGTATCTTGTTCCATTTTAAAAATTGCAGGTGTTTCCTATGCCTTTGGGCAGGTTTTATTGTTTGTCTTTTGTTTGTGCGTCTAAATTTCCCATTGTCTGGGACATGCACAGTGTGTGTCATGGAAGGTCATTGTTCTGGTTCACATGATTTTATTTCCAAACTCTGGTATAGGTTCTGATGTATGTTGGCTGCTGTGTGGCTATGTACCCGTTTCTTACTAACCATGTGGTTTAGTGACTAAACAGTTTATTTCTTTATACATAATATTTCTCTGAGTTGGGATGTCCATTACCTGTTTTCACAATTTGAAAGGAAGCATAATGATTTATTTGTAAGTTTTTTCTGCCAGCACTATGACTCATTTGGGGTGTCTGATCCACTTGAATAGCACATGTGGGCTGCAGAATATTCATATTGATGGAACACCCCAAACTTTAGGATTTCCATTCTACCTGCCACGCAACCAGTACCAACTGTGTTGTGAACGCATTTTTTAGGTAGGGAAATGATTTACAAACGTTAGCCTTCTTTACCTTCACAGAGTTGATATTTAATTGGACCAATAGTAGCAAGCACAATTTTAAGAACGTTTTAAATCTTGCCTTCAGAGGGCATCTGTGGTAGAGGGCTTTGGGTAGTGAAATATTTGACTACTTTTCTTTAAAAAGCAAAAATCAGAACAACTTATAGAACAGTCCTCCTGATATGATCAGCTAATAAGAAATTTGAAGCAGCCATTAGACTTAGGTAAAACTTAGGATTCAAGCAAAAAGCTGCTCTCTCCTGTCCTTAGGGTGGCTTAGTCACACTCAGGGGTGTCTCCTGTGTTGAACAGAGTGGCCTCCAGCTACAGCCACTGCTTACACATGTTTGGTTGTGCACATGAGAGATAGATATCCAAGTCGCAGGGTGTGAGGACGTAGAAATCCAGGGTATCCCTAAAATTATATCGAACTCCGCCAAACTTTGCCTGAGAATCTATGACATCCTAATGCCTCCATCCTTCAGCATCTGTGGAGTTGGCTCCTTTCCGCCTCTGTGTTTTCCTTATCCCTTGTTGAGTGTAAGTTAATCGGGCACATGCCAAGGGGCACCATCCGTTTTATTTTTACCCCCTTTTGGATTCTAAGGCTCTTCAAGGATATAATGCAGCCCTGTGCAGCCGTGGTCAGTTTTTGCCTGGCTGCAGTAGAGACTTGGCGCCCTGGAATAACTCTACCGATTATCCAGCTTGAGAGTTTTCAACTGAACTGAAGTTTTATTAATGTTCATCATAATCGTGTCATGTCCAATTTTAGTACTTAGTATGAATTAGAGGAAAAAGGAGAAAATGATGCCCCGTTGGGTCACCATGCATTGTCATGATACCTAGCATTGATTGACAGCTCACGGTGGTCCAGGGGCGGTGGGAGCACTTTACATCCATTCACACTTCCTCCTTAGGGCAGCTCCGTGATGTAACCCCCTTTTACAAGGAGGGAATTAAATGAAGAACAATGACGTGAGCTGCCCAAAATCACATCATTAGAGAGTTAAGGAACCAAACTCTGACCCGAGATCTGGAGCCAACACTTAACTTTCCCTGAGGGGCATCCTTTAAAATCTGGGTATGATGTTGCACCTTGAAACTCAGTTGTTCAAAATTATTCTTTCTTTCTCAACCTTTAACTTCCACACCAACTCTTTTCCCTAAACAAAATCACTAAACCAGAGAAGCGAAAGTCTGTAAGGCCACGGTTTTGTGAATTAAATATCCATCCTTTTCCCCATCTGTTTGCGTTTGTCCTACTCTCTTTCCTCTTTTGGTAGCAGCTCTGTTCCAGGAATTGGCAAATCGATTTGGCTCTTTTTGCTTTCCTCTTTGTTCACAGGGAATCTCCTGTTTGAAAACCAGAAAGGTTCTCCAAATATAGCAAATGCTTTCCTCATCTCCATCCATACCAGTTACCCCTCTCCTCCTGCTCTCCTACTCTGTCCCACTGCCCCACCCCTGACTCTGTTAACCTCATGGTAATTATACTTCTGTAGTTTCATTAAGTGGATAGTTTTCCCCTCTTCAGAAGCATTCCTGAGTCAAGAACACCCTGAATGCATTGGAAGTTGTTCAAGTCCCACCCTCTAGGTCAAGGTGAGATACTGTGTAGATCTGCCAGTTAATCTCCTTAGAGGATGGTTTAATCCTAAAAGAAATTCTTATAGCTCCTGGTTTTAAGCCCTTTCTTTCCTGGGGCCCTTTTCCTTTAGTCCTTATCTACTCAAATCAGGCACATAGAAGACATCCCTCACTATAAGACGTGTGGGGTTAGAGCTGTTGCTCAATTGGACCCTGAGATGCGATACTTCTCGCCATTCAGGTGTGCGGATGGCTCACCGGGTAAGCATCTTGACTTTGGCATCAAATTCCAGCCCTTACACCTCTGTCCCAGCCCCTGGGTTAGCCATGTTCCCCTTTGCCATCGAATTCTGCCTCTGAAAATGGAATCATAGTTACTGCCTCCAACAGCTCCGATGTGGCGATGGTATTGAGAGATCAGCTCAGTGCCTGTCATTGTGCAGAGGCTCAACAAATGGTGGATACTACCATGTTTTCTCTTTCTGTGGAACTTCTGCAACAGTCATCCGCAAAATGACAGAAAATGCCAGTCAGTTTGGGCATTCCAGGGGCTGTTGGGTCTGTGGGCAAGCATCCCTGCAAATAGGGCTCCCATTAAAGACTCATAAAGGAGGTGTTTTGGACCTTGAGTCTTTTTAAAATTTTGACAGAGCCGAGTGCAGTATCTCATGCCTGTAATCCCAGCACTTTGGGAGACCAAGGTGGGCAGATCACTTGTGGTCAGGAGTTCGAGACCAGCCTAGCCAACATGGCGAAACCCCATCTCGACTCAAAAATACAAAAATTAGCTTAGTGTTGTGACACACAGCTGTAATCCCAACTACTTGGGAGCCGAAGGCAGGAGAATCACTTGAACCCAGGAGGCAGAGGCTGCAGTGAGCCAAGATCACGCCACTGCACTCCAGCCTGGGTGACAGAGCGAGACTCTCTCAAAAAAAAAAAAAAAAATTGACAGAGAAAATCATCATGATTATGCTACATCTTTATACAGGAGTGGTCTGTACAAGTTTTTATTCATTTAATTTTTCTTCTGTGCTGCAGAAGCATTTCCTGGGCTTTCGACGTTCCCTGAGTAAATTAAGGCTTTGTCAGCCTCTGTTCTGATTTGGGTAATTTATACATCACTATGCAGAGTAAGCTCCAGTAGAATCACAGTGTCTATTTCAGCTGAACAAAATTTTTGCTAAGGAAAGAACTATCTGACATTCACTGGCTTAGGGATATTTGGGGAGACACGATAGCTTGCAATGCAGAGTGGCCTCCTGCTTGTTCATGACAGTACAAGATGCATTCCTAAATCTCTTATGTATCACTTCTGATATGACTGAGAAGAACTAGGTAAGGTATAAGTAAGGAAATAGTCTCTTATCTCCACCCACTTCACTGTTCCTGGCAGAGCAACAGTCTGGAACTGTCTGTGTCGGAAGGTCAGAGCCTCTTTTTATTGCAGTGACTGTTCTGGTTGCTGCTTGATATCACATGAGCCTCTGACCTGCTTAATTACATTTTAATCATACTGCCTTGATTCATATTCTTGGTTGATGAATTGTGATTCATTATTCCATAATCATTAGCACCCCCCCCCCCCAGCAAAAATCAGTATTTTTCTGATAGTTTTGACGGTTTTAGCAAATTTTTATATTAGTTTTGGAAACTTTACTTTTTTTATAAAAATCATCGTTTTTACATTACATATTTGTTTCATGTTGCAAATTATCGGAAGGAATGCCTCTCACGCTGTGATGTGCCTGCAAGCAGCCTGGGCCCCTTGGTAAAGCACAGATGCTAGTTCTGCAGGCCCAGCCTGAAGTTCTGCAGTTGCCCCAAGCTCCCCAGTGACATGGTAGCTGCTGGCCCAGGGGCCCTACTTGTAGTTCAAGGCCCCGGAGGACCTTCCTGAAACCCCCTTGGAGAGCCAAGGCCAAGCCGAGTGCAGCCTCAGATGTTCTCCTGAGACTGACGCATCCTGCCTGCCACGGTGAGGCCAGATTATTAAGCAGATAATTCATTGTATGCCTAGGAGACATATCCTAAAAGTGATCTTTCTTGCTGAGATATGGAACTAGACCTGTCTTCACTCAGTGATCATTGATCTTTAGAATGGCCAGTGTGGTTCATCTTATTAAGGGGAAAACTTTAATTTTACTTATTATGTTGAATGTCACTATGTTCATTTATTGATTATCCCACCAGCTGAGACTTGGGTGGGGAGTGTCTTATACACCTGAAAGAGCTAGGGTGGGGGTGGGGAGACTTGCTTATACCACCATGCCAGCTGTGGCATTCTGCTCATGGTCACCAGAGTGCATTGTCAGATGGTTCTTGGTTAGGACATCTGCATTCTCCATGCAACAGGTGCCATCTCTGCCCTTGCTTGGGGTCAGAGTGCTTTAATCCAGATGCAGTATTGGTTGCATCTGTCATTATCGGCTCACCTGCAGCTGTCGTTCCTCTGTGGTGAGCCTAGCCCTCACTCCTGCCTGTGTTTTCTGCCTGGTCACTCTCCTGACCCTCCAGTTTACTTCCTGGCTCTGGAGGTGCACTGAGCAAGGGCACAAACTCTCCCTGTATCCATCTCCATCCCAGGACCTGGCACATCCATGCAGCTGCTCCTGGGTGTGCCCACCCCACCCCCACTTGGATTTGAGCTCCCCTCAACTAATGGGCTTTCCATGGGGAATGAGGAGGGTGGGAATTGCGGTGCCATTAAAATCATTTGACTCAGGAAAAGCTTTTCGAAATAATCCCCAAGGACCAACTCTTTGCAGAAACTCCTCCCCCGCCTTCATATTTTTGGCTTTGACTATGGGGAAATTCATTATGTTGAGCTAACCTTGGTGAAACAATACTAAAAATAGAGATAATAGAAAAACATGTTAAAGAAGGTAAAATCATCCAAATACATGCTTTATAAAATTCAGCCTAATACTAAATGGCTTTATTCAAACCTAATTTGAACATATCACAAGTATATTTCAACAAAACTTTCTTCTTCACAGAACTTTTCAGGAAAAAAAAAAGTATACTGTCAAAATGTTTCTCTTATTAGCAATCAAAACCCAGTTTGGAAAAGTGAGTGGTTTGCTCTGAAAAAGAACAAACAGGGCTTGTGGGAATTCAACAGAAGTATAACCCACGGCTTGTAAGAATATTAAAACCACAGTTACATTTTACGCAGTTTTGGCAAAAGGAATAGCCCAGGTGTCTCGAATCAAGATGTAATGTGAAATGAAGAATTTCAACAGGCCTCATTAGGCTTTTGTTCTATTTGAGCGGAGTTTTCTGCTTTCTTGGCTAAAATGAGATGCATGCAGCCTTAATTGTATCTCCCTTTATTCAAGGTCTTTGCTGGCAACCTTAAGTATCAAGGATTTGCTCGTCAAATCATTTGTAAATAAAACTCAGATGTAAGGAAATATAGACAAGGGAGGATAAAAGTTCTGTCCAAAGAAAATAGATATGGAACAAATTCAGAGAATTGTAGATGTAGGAAGGACCTAATACACTAGGAAGTCTCCTTTCCCAGTTGAGGAAACTGAGGCCCTCCATGGTCCAGAGGTGCACCTGCGGCCTCTTGAGACAGAATGACGCCCTTTCCTCCGGGTCCCTCGCCTCAGGAGATTCTCTGAGATAGAGAAAGATTCTGGAATTACAGCCAAATCAGGAGGCCTTTTAAGATTGATTTAGGAAGAGCTAAGAGAAAATACTAAATGAAGTGAGTTGTTTCCAAGAAACAGAAATAATCAATGAAATTTCTTTTACAAGGAAATAATTGAAGTAAATGCCGTCTGCATGAAAAGTCACATTAAAACCCACCCCAGTGGGCACTTCCTGAACGCGGCATTCTCTGCAGACAGCATTTGAACGATAGTTAGAAAGCAAAACCCTTGGAATCACTGGGAAGAATGTTCCCGGTCTGACCTAGACAGTCCTTAGACAAGGAATTCGGTCCCGCGGTGTATTTCCTTCTCCACAATGTGATCATGGTGAAGAGCTCCACATTGATGTCGGGGGACACAGTCGTGAATGGAAGCTGCTTCAGAGGAGGCAGAGCCTCCATGTCCCACAAGGACCCACCTCATGCGCTCTCCAGCTCCTGTAAAGGGGAGATCATGGAGCCGGAGGCATTTGGGCCCCGTTTGTAGTCTTGCCTGGCCCTGACCCATCAGCACCTGCCTAGTTCCGCAGGCACAGAGGAGACTGCACCTTCTGGTCTTAGGTGGCTGCACCAGGGCTTCTTGAAAAGGGGCAGCTTCCTCTCAGGGACATCAGACAAAATCTGAAGGCACTTTTGGTTGTCACACTGTGGAGAGGGTGTTCCTGGCATCTGGCGGGGCAAAGGGACGCTGCTACACATCCTGTGATGCACAGGACAGCCCCGTGATGAAGAATTATCTGGTGCAGATTATCCGAAGTGCTGAAGGTGGGAGACCCTGGGCTAGAGCAGTGCTCAGCACCCTAAGCTAAGAGACGAGTATGCGGGCAGCTGCACCTGAGGGAAGACCTTGTCCTCAGAAAGCCCCTGCAAAATTCCTTGGGGTGACCTTCCATCTTGCAGCTCATTTCTTTCATGTATTCAGCAAATACCTGAGTTCCTACTGTGTGTCAGGCTCTGTGTATACCTCAAATTGAGGAGCCAGGGGTGCCGGGCAGCAGTGGGGCTCACAGACTTTTTGCTGCAGCAGCAGCTGCAAGACTCCTCCCTTCTCGTGCACCCCCAAATCCAACTCTGGAGGTGCCGTGTCAGGCGGGTGCACAGACCGTGGAGCTGGGGTGCTGGGGACAGAGCACTCCCCATGGACCCCCATTCGGAAGTGCGGGGTGTTGGGCACATTAGTTAATCTCTTGGCACCGCCGTGTTTTATCTCTAAAATGGCAGTGTTGATGAGACCCCCACTCCCTAGGTTGCTATGCCTGTGCGCCCCTAACACATGAGAGCCACATTAGGATGGTGTCTGGGTCCCTTGTCATTATTTGGGAGGTGCAGCTGAGCTTCCTGGTAGAAGGACTTACTTAGCAACCCGCTCTGCTTTGGAAAGCTGACCCTCCTCCACCTGCCTCCTCTTCTCCACCTTCTCCAGCCCCTCTGTGTCACCAGGCAGCTCTCTCCTGTGCCCCAGTGAGCCCTCAGCAGGCCAGCCTTCCCTTGCAATGGCCTGTGTTGCCAGCTAGTCCTGTTCTGAGAGGACCTGCTCCACTCAAACCGCCCCCACACCTTCCGTGTTTGAGCAAAGCATCTGTGGATTGCAGATGAAAAGCAACTTCACCGAAGAGCACATTAGTCATGGCCTCAACCCAGCTGGGAGTGATTTGCATTTGATAACAGCTTTTTAACCCACAGGAGCCTCTTAACAGGTGGGTCTTGAAGGAAATCTTCTGGGATGCTTTTCTTCTGAGGGGAGGGTTGAACAGAGAATTTTATTTAGACTTTTCTCCCACCAGCATGGACATCAGTTGTCAGTATTGTTTCTGATTTTATAGAGGAGATTTTCACAAGAGGAACTTATCCTGTGCATTTGCCTAATGCATAGTAACTATAAGTCACTTGTTTATACAGCTTTAATGTGTTAACTGTTAAAACTTAAATATTAATATTTTAAATAAGTCTCTGTATATGTGCTGACTCATC
Organism: Hylobates moloch; assembly: GCF_009828535.3. NCBI lineage: Eukaryota > Metazoa > Chordata > Mammalia > Primates > Hylobatidae > Hylobates > Hylobates moloch. The sequence goes on from NW_026652279.1 coordinate 171,270,575, forward strand.
GATTCTCACACTCAGAGATAAGATGGTTTTCTATGCACACGCTCACATTAGAAGAATGTAGGGATTTTTTTTCCATCAATATTCAGGCAAGAGGGCACTAGGAGGCTCATCTCACACCCACGGGCTCTGTCTCACACCCACGGGCTCTATGTCACACCCACGAGCTCTATCTCACACCCACAAGCTCTATCTCACACCCATGTGCTCTATCTCACACCCACGGGCTCTGTGTCACACCCATGGGCTCTATCTCACACCCATGGGGCTCTATCTCACACCCACGGGCTCTATGTCACACCCGCGAGCTCTAACTCACACCCACGTGCTCTCACAAGCACGGGGCTCTATCTCACACCCGTGGGGCTCTATCTCACACCCACAGACTCTATCTCACACCCACGGGCTCTATCTCACACCCATGGGCTCTATCTCACACCCATGGGGCTCTATGTCACACCCACGGGCTCTATGTCACATCCATGGACTCCATCTCACACCCACAGACTCTCACACCCACAGGCTCTATCTCACACCCACGGACTCTTATCTCACACCCACGGGCTCTATGTCACATCCATGGACTCCATCTCACACCCACGGACTCTCACACCTACAGGCTGTATCTCACACCTACGGACTCTCACACCCACAGGCTCTATCTCACACCCACGGGCTCTATCTCACACCCACGGGCTTTCACACCTACAGGCTCTATCTCACACCCACAGGCTCTATCTCACACCCACCGTCTCTATCTCACACCCACAGGGCTCACACCCAGCACTCTGGCGTCCCCTTTCCTTGACGTCCCCCTACTCCTCTACCGTAGCCAGATTTCTTTAGAAAAAAACGATTCTTTAAAAATCTAAAATACTGTAAATCCTATTGGGAAATAACAGTTATTAAACCTATTCATCAGGAGCCACCAGATATCAACTTAGCCTGTGCATCTTTCTGCCAAGTGGGTCCTTATGACCCTGTTAGTGACTGTCTCGCACAACTGGAGATATCAGTGAACACGTGATCGAACTCTCAGCCTCAAGGACAGGTCAGAAAAGGAGCCTCAGGTCAACAATTTGTTCTTGACCTGCTTGAATTTGCATATGGGAATCCTTCTGTTAGTAGAAAGGTTGACCCTGGACGCAGCCTGGGATTGAATCTGCCTCACTCCTTTTTCACCCCCGTTCAGAAACAAATGAAAGGAAGTGTGTAAAACACACAGCCAAGCACCTAACGCATCATCATCTTCATACCATCATTATTATTACTCTAAAATGGTGGTGGTGATGATAACCCCACTCCCTAGGTCTCAGTACCCATACTGAGATTTTATGCTCTCGCTTTTTCTGCTGGATTTTATTTTTTCTCTAGAAGCGTGATGCTATGCCTTGATTATTACTTATTTCAATGGGACAAATTTGCACTAGAACTACAGTATTTGTTATCACTGAATTTTTCACGGTTGCCATATATAAATCCAGCATCATTTGTGTCCTGCTGCTGTTGAACAACTACTCTAAGATCAGAAAATAGAAGTAGTTTAGTCTAAAGGGATTTGCATTCATCGAATCATAAATAGAGAAAAAAACAAACCCTTCTATCCATTACTAAACCTCTCCATTCCAAATGTCTTCAAACAAAGCAATTATGGTGGACAAGTATTTGAGGCCAGTTTTTTCTCATAAACAGCTGCATAGTGCTATAGCATCCTTGTTGATTAGCCAAATAGAATACATTCTTTCCACAGCACATTTTAAAAGACTTAGGGGAAAAAAACAAGACTTGAAGTTTTCATAGAACAATGTGCACCCGTCTTCCGCCCACTTCCCCAAAGAGAAATATATGAATCACATAGCAGTAAATGAATAAAGTATCAAAACAGGTGCTGGAGACTAGGGAGCGTGAATCATCTTTTTCCTTAGATACTTTGTAAATAAAACAACATGTATTTATGGTAACTCTGTGTGTAAACTTCTATTTACAATGAATTATATAAAATAAATACAATGCCACACAAAGTAAATAAAATTGAAGAATCTATTAAATATCACTTTAACGATTATGTTAAATTGTTTCCTTAAATTGATCCAATTTTGAAAGAGGAATTTGAATAGGAGAAATCAACAACAACAAAAATTCCTCCTGTATTCAAACTTTAATGAACTCTAGCTATCTATTTTAATGAGTGAATAATTTATTTCCCAAATCATGTTTTAAGAAAGTCAAAAATAGTTGCATCACATTTTTGCTATTGAAAGTATACACTTTGAATAACAGAAAAATAATCTGCAGATAATTTTTTAAAGATTCTTACTCAGCTTAGTGGTAATAGATTTCTGTTTATATTAACCTTAAGAAAGAGTGTTCAGAATGGAGTTTGGCCATTTCATTATGAGTTATGGATATTATTGTATAAAACATGTACACAAAATTCCACTGATGATTTTATCTAATTTCAACCATAAGATTCTGACAGAGAATCAACTCAACTAGCTCTTGTAATGTACCACATTTTTTAAGTGGCCCTTGTTTTTTTTTTTAATGTTTGCTCAAACTTATGGGGATAGTGCCGTGTTCTGCGTATCCACACTAGGATGTGGCCTTTTTGAGCCATGGAAGATGCTGTCACAATGGGGTCCAGAAAAAACAAATAGGACACTCGTTATTTTCTTGTTGATTTGATTAGCCGTATGTACCATTTACAGTACTCTTGGGGGACAAAAGGAAGAGAGGGAAAGAACAATTGTATCTGAATATTGCAAGCTAATCTTTTACAAATTTTACCCTTTAAGGGTTGATGGATTCAGAAATTAATCAACTGTATTTTTATCTGATAAATGCTAATATTGTACTGCAGTGCAGTTGTGGTTTTGAGAGTTACATTCATAGGTTTATATCAGATCAAGAATAGATTTTGCTGGGGGGTTGATTTTTAGATTGTAGGAGGTTTTATACACATAATAAACCAAGACGCTAATAGGAGGATGCAATCAGTGGTTATTTTGTGTCAGCCCTTTTCTTTTTTTTTTTTTTTTTTTTCTGAGACAGTCTCGCTCTGTCACCCAGGTTTGAGTGCAGTGGCACGATCTCGGCTCACTGCAACCTCTACCTCCCGGGTTCAAGCAATTCTCATGCCTCAGCCTCCTGAGTAGCTGGGATTAAAGGCGCATGCCACCACACCCAACTAATTATATTTTTAGTAGAGACGAGTTTCAGCCTGTTGGCTAGGCTGGTCTCGAACACCTGGTCTCAAGCGATCTGACCACCTCGGCCTCCCGAAGTGTCGAGATCACAGGCGTGAGCCACTGCACCCGGCTGTGTCAGCCCTTTTCAAGCTGCAGCAACGCTCACACTGATGCACTTGGCCACTGAGAGGTGAGCCGTTGGCAGATGATGTACAGAGGATGGAAGAAGGACTGCTGTGCAGGCCGTAAATGGCATCCGCCAGACTGCACAGATGAAGATTCCTGCCCTGTTCACTGCCACACACAGTAAATATGATCAAAAGAGTGGTAGTGTGTTTAGACTTGTGGCTCACTCTGTGTGAGAAGGAAAATTAAATACCAAAGCCATCTATAAAGTAGCAAAATTGCCCTAAACGCTGCAAATTAGGTCGTAATCATACATCGATGACAGAGAAGTACATGGAAGACCTGGAAGGATATTCTAGAAATAGCTACCATCTTGATGGTTCATCTGTTCTTAATTACTTAAGGGAATTTTGACACCTTATTAAAACAGGGGAAAGTCCAAGGTGAACTCTAAAACCCTCCTTAAGTATCCAGTTCTATGATTCGGTGTGAAGCATTATCACACTTGTCCCAAGGGAACTTAACCGGTAATTTCAACGCTTCGGGGTGGAGTCACACGCCAGATGGACTCTTGCGGGCCATGCTCTCAGGTGGTGGCTTGGGTCCCCCTGCTCCTCCAACAAGGCCACCGTCCAGCTATTAATATTACTCCCAATTCCCTGGACTTGCTCTGTCCTCTGGCGTCTGGAGTGCCTGGCTGCCGCCTTCATTCTCTATCTCACTGTCTCCTGCTCATGCTCAAAGCCCACACCCAGTGTCACCTTCTAGGGGACGCTGGTCCCAAACACCTGCCTTCCCAGGCCAAGTCACAGCTGATCCCTGTGTCCTTAGCAGCCTCCAAAGCCACTGTCTTCCCTCTCCATCCCCCAGTGGACTGTGAGCTTCTGGAGGATGCTCCTTCCCTGGCATAGAGCAGACGTGTAGCAGCACTTAGTGAGGAAGGCTGAGGCAAGCTCCGTGGTCCAGTTTCCCTGCAAATAGGGGTTTAGAAGGAACTGAGAAAAGAGGAGATGAGGGTACACTGTAGGGAAGAAGTGATATTCACAACTGACAGCAAGGAACAAAAAAGTTAAACACAGGCCGGGCGCGGTGGCTCACACCTGTAATCCCAGCACTTTGGGAGGCTGAGGCAGGCAGATCACGAGGTCAGGAGATCGAGACCATCCTGGCTAACATGGTAAAACACCATCTCTACTAAAAATACAAAAAATTAGCCGGGTGTGGTGGCGGGTGTCTGTAGTCCCAGCTACTCAGGAGGCTGAGGCAGGAGAATGGCGCAAACCCGGGAGGCAGAGCTTGCAGTGAGCCGAGATCGTGCCAATGCACTCCAGCCTGGGCGACAGAGTGAGACTCTGTCTCCAAAAAAAAGTTAAACACAAAAACCACAATATGAACTAAAAGGGCTTAGAAGTCTGAGGCTGTTCCCATGAAGAAAATCCTCATCCTGGACTTCTGTGTCTGCTGAGGGAGGCACAGTGATTATGATAGTTGGTGGATAGACCGTGACTGCAGTATATGGATAGGCCGTGGTTACAGTGTGTGGATACGCCGTGGTTACAGTGTGTGGATAGGCCGTGGTTACAGTGTGTGGATAGGCCGTGGTTACAGTGTGTGGATAGGCCGTGGTTACAGTGTGTGGATAGGCCGTGGTTACAGTGTGTGGATAGACTGTGGTTGCAGTTATGGATAGAACATGGTTACATTGTGTGGCTAGACTGCCGTTGCAGTTGTGGATACACTGGTTAAAGTGTGTAGAGTGTTGAGAAATGCTGAGTAACTTTCAGCCTCCTTGATTGCACCGAGCAACCTTTGGTGTAACAAATCCTCCAAGATTTTCGGACACATGCTCAAGTTAGAGAACAAAACAACTGCAGGATTCACTTTGTAAGAAGAGAGCCTCGGGTGTGTTTCTTGTGTAAGCCATGCTGCCAGAAAAGTAGGATGGTTCCTGGGGATCACCGACCCCCACTTCAATCTCAGCCATCATTTCTAGCCATGCGATTTGGGTGTAGCCCTTAGTATCTTTGATCCCTCCTTGTCTGTAAAATATGGAAATGAAAATACTCATAGGTTTTATGTGGAGTTTATAAGGCAACTAGTGCACCATATGGAGTGGAGAAGTGCTATTGCTACTATAATTGCATATTAATATATTACATATCAATGTATTATATGCTATTATACCATTATAATAATAATAGCATTGTTATTATTTCTCCACTTTGGCCCACAAACCTAAATTCAGCCCCTTCTATGTAGAGAGTACTCTGATAAAAAAGAAAAGTGAGATGCTTACGCTCTAGAAGACCATGATCTGGGACAGAGACGGAAGCGTGGGATCGTCTACTAATTGTGAAAGGACATGCGAAACCCACGCTGCTGGCCATCCCCATGAAGGGCTGTTAGAAGGGTCTACTGAAAATGGCCCATGGTTGGGTGCTAAATGAGGAAACATTATCCAGAAAACTCACTTAAATGGAACAACTCAGGCCGGACACGGTGGCTCACACCTGTAATCCCATCACTTTGGGAGGCTGAGGCAGGTGAATGACGAGGTCAGGAGTTCAAGACCAGCCTGGCCAACATGGTGAAACCCTATCTCTGCTAAAAATACAAAAAGTTAGCTAGGCGTGGTGGCAGGCGCCTATTATCCCAGCTACTCAGGAGGCTGAGGCAAGAGAATCGCTTGAACCCGGGAGGTGGAGGTTGCAGTGAGCCGAGATCGTGCCACTGCACTCCAGCCCAGGAGACAGAGTTAGACTCCATCTCAAAAAATATATAATAATAATAAGAAAGGAGCGACTGATACCCACATATACCAGGTGCATTAGCGCAACCACTATTTCCAAAGGCTGGAAGGTCAGCCTTGCCGAGGGCCAGACCCTGAGCTGCTGGAGGCCTTGAGAATGGCATCTCACGTCCCCACGGAGAGAATTGTGATGCTCGGGCCTCACGGGCGCTTTCATGTGGGTGTTTCCATGGCCAGAGGGGTTCTGAAATGTGTAGGGACAAGGACCCATTCCAGGGAAGCCAAGAGTCGGCCGCACTCACCCCCGTCCACTGCAGTCTCACACGTGCCCGAGGAGGCAGCCCAGCAGTCGGTGGCCCCAAGCTGGGGAGGAACGCAGGCGGCTGCAGCCCCGAGGGAGCCCTGCACTTGTTTCTAAGAATAGGTGGCTTCCGGGATCTGGAGTTCGGTTTTTCTAAATACACCTCAGCCCGGAGACTCGGAGGCAGGCAATGGGGCCAAGTAGGCAGCCTCGGGAGTGACATCACAGTTTCCTCTTTTAAGGCGATTCTGAGGCTTCCTTCTCCCCAGGCTGCTCCCGCCCGGCTGCTGCAGCTGCACGGAGGGAGCCACTGGGCCTCCACCTCTGCAGAGCTCTGATCTGCCCTGGCTTGGCTGTGCCTGGGTCTGGGACAGTTCGGTGTGTGTTAAAGAAGCAGAGCTTCAACTGCGTTGAGAGTGTGTTTTCCCTCCTGCCTGCTCTTCTTACCTGCAGTCCAAACACGTGTGCCTCAGTTGTTTCTAAAGCTTCCCCGTGGACTGCGTGACTGAAAATGGGCTAAATGATGATTATGTTAAGAAGACTTGACAGTGCCACCTTTAGAGGGAAATGCCAAAAGTGGCCCAGAAGGCTGAGGGACAGGGGCCTATGTAAGCTTGATGGGAACAGAATTCCTAAGCTGTAAGGTAATATTTCTATGCAATATGAAACCTGAGAACAAGGCTTAATAATAGCCCCTCCAGGGCGGCGGCAAGTGAGCCCTCAAGCGCAGTCTGCGTTTCACCAGCCACAGCCGGGCAGCTGCCGGCACCTTGGGAGGCACTGGTGACTTCTCTTGGCCAGTAGGTGTGGGCGTGGCTCGGTGCTCCAGACACTACTTGAAAAGGGAAGGTTTCTGGGACTCCTGGCACCGCGGCCTCTCCTCTGCCCAAATTTCAAGATTTATTTTTACTCGTTGAACGAAAAAGAGAATGAGCCCTGTACTCTGTCATGCTCCAAACTGCTGCCCCATTTTTAGACCACAGAGCAAGATGAATGCTGTTGGAAGGAATGTGTTTATGAGAGAGACAGTGTTTAATCCATCAGAGAGCAATACTTGGGACTTTAAATATGGCATATGGTGAAAAAAGCGTCCCTGTGATGAGTCAGCAAAAAAAATTATGTCACCCCTCACATAAACGAGGGTTTGATTAGCTCATTGATTGCAGTTTTACTAGTGTGCAGCACAGACTCAAATTTAAATATAACTTGAGGGAAAACTCTGACATCAGAATTTGTGCATGATAAACTGTGTTGCTCAAACTTCAAATGTCTGGTCTCCACTGCTTCCGGGACCTCCCCCTGCCTCCCAGGGGACAGATTCCCCATGTGATCCCACAGGCCAGGTGCTTCGAAGCTGTGTCTTTCCTTGGGCCCCTTCTGACCCATCGACTCCCCTGTCTCCACTCCTCACGGTCTGCCCTCACCCTCTGTGGTCATGGCTGTGGCCCTGCAATCTCTGTCCTGTCTCCTTGTGACAGATGTTCCACCTCACCCTTTCTTTAAGTAGCTGACGCTCAGACCCATCCTTCCTTTGTGTCTGATGTCTTTGGTCGGGTTTATAAAGGCAAGACACTTCTCCCAACCCATGCAGGGCATCCTCACAGATCAGCTTCTTCAAGGAGACCTAGCCCAGCCCGTGAATGAGCGGTGGCAGCACTGGCAGTGTGAGAGCAGGAGTTGAAACCTGCCATCACCCTGGCCAAAGATCACGTCGCTTCCCTTTTCTATAAAGTAGTGCATCATTTGGAGGACATTTCATGTCTGTAAAGCACCATCACCGTTCTCCCTAATCTGTGCATCTGCATATCTGTAGAAGTGTGCGTGTGCGAGAATCTACCCTTCATGATTTAATTGAAATCACAGAGCAGCGATCAGCAGCAGCAAAGATGACCCTCACAGCCGGGGAGCCCATGCTTGATGTGGTCAGCATCGCCTCCCTGCGGGAGGGCCTGGCTCAGGGAGTCCTTCTCAGACCCCTCTGTCTTCCGTGTGGTCCACCAATCTCCCCATGCAAGGGAAGATGATGGACATCAAATTGACTGTAGGCTGTTCTCCTCTCTGCGTTCTCACGAGTGCTAACACCTCCCAGCATGATTCTCCAGGACTGTGGCTCCAAGAGGAAAGCTGGCCCCAGAAGCAGGCTGCTGTTCAGGGCCTTCTTGCCTGGTGCAGTCCTTGGTAAGGTGAACTCCAGCTGACCAAGATAAGCATTCGCTGCATTTGGTTTAAGCAGCCTTTCGTGTTTATTGTGTTAGTGGGTGCTTTTCTTTCTAAAGCAAAACAAAAAAAAGTTTAAAATTTTTTAAAACTACCCTACTTCTTATGTGACTTTTACTCCCTTCTCGAAAATATCAGTGTTTCCTAAGTTCGTTAATAGCATTTGGCCAAGTATACTACACACTTGATGAAATTAACTCAGTTTTATTAAATGCCTATTTTATTGGCATGGGATGATTTAAGATGAAGACTCTCAGTGTTACGGCCTCAATTCATTTATTCAAAAAGCACGTATTGAGCCTGCACTGGTGCCAGCTACTATGCTAGGTGCAAGGATGTAAATATTCGTAAGACACAATCACCCCACTCAGGATTTTTTGCTGTCCACTTTTAATGTCCTGTGAAGAGGAAAGTTTGGAGAGACCCACTCCCCTCCAAAGTGGGTTTCTAGGTCATGTCCCATCACAGGACGACCAGGGCTCTTGAGCTTGATGGGAATTCCAGGGAGACTTCCATGGAAGGTGGCTGAAATTCCCAAAGGTCATGCAGTGACCCTGCACAGGGAGCCTTGAAACCTTTGCAGTTGGAGCCAGAGGGACCCCACACACCTTCTAGCCCAGCGCTGGGAGTCTGTGGGTGGGACCGCCAGTGGTGATGTGTTGCACTCAACGCCATGCCATGGGTGAGGAGCAGAACCTGGTCCACACTCACTCTGGTAAACTGACACCCCATTAAACCATGTTATAAAACTTTTGTATTGGGAACTTCATTGAACTCAGCAATAGTTATTCCATAGGGCAGCTGAAAACCATTCTTTAGGAACTGGGAAGTCCATTCTCATGCCCTTTGACTTCCTTGATGTTAATTCTAAATGACACATTCTCAGGATGTTTTCCCCAGAGGAGTCCTATACGGCAGGGCTGTGTACGGGCCTGAGAAGCGACAGGGCAGCCTGCGGTTACACTTGACTGAGTAATCCGCTTGTTTAGGGCTGTGGCCGATGATTCCCTGTTCCCATGGTATCCTAAACATTTGCAGTTATTACCAAATCTGAATCCAACTCTCATCTTTTATATTGAAATTTGTTTTCTAAAAGGACATATGTCAAGTGGAAGCTATTTCATTTGTATCTGACACTATCTTTTCAAACTGTTTATCCAATCATTTGGGTCCCAAGTGGATTATGAATTCATCAATTTAAGGAAGAAACTTGGGGGTTAAGACTTCTTTTTACGATACTCCCTCATTCATGAAAAAATTCGTTTATTTTTAGTAGTGCTTTGGATTGTGTGTTTTTGTTTGTTCTTTGGTTTTGTTTCGAGAAGAGTCTTGTTGGAAGCTCTGTTTCCAGAATGCTGGCTTGGCTGCGGTGGGGTCCATAACCCACTGCCTGTATCAAACTCATACTTCAAGAAAATATTAAATAGTTGCAGTATCTACAGGGCCTCTACAGAGCCCCTTCTGCTATTAGCAGGGATGTGACTTTAGGTCACAAAAGAACTAGAAGCAAAATGGAGCCTATCAGAAAACCTTACCCAATAGGAGTAGCGAGACTTGGTCATTTGTGAGGAGTCCTGCAGCCGGGGCTCCAGCATCTCTGTTGCTTCCCTGCTGTTGCCAGTGCAAATGTTTTATCATAGTCAGGATCTGTTGAGTTAAAAGAATATCCAGAGATATAACAATGCATTCTTTGTCTGAGTCATTAAGAATGTTTATGAAGAAGATATTGAGTAGTGAAAAGCACAGATTCAGAGCCCAGCAGATCTTCCTTTGAAAATTGGCTCTACCTACCGCTTACTAGCTTGATGCCCTTGAGTAATTCTCTAATCTCTGTAAGCCTCAGTGTTTAGTTCTGCAAAATGGAAAAGCAACACCTTTCTTCCAGGGTCGTCCTTGGGATTCGAGGTAGACGAGGTAATCGTTGGTATCTAGTCACATGATCATTGGTCCCCAGGTGCTCGCTAAAAGGCAGCCTCCACCCGTCCTGAGAGTGAACCACTGCATTCTTCAGTGTTCCCGGCTGGCAGGCGTGGACTGCTGGTTCTCTTCAGTTTGCTCTGAAAATCTCGCTTTGCCCTTGCTGGATATTTACCCAGGTTTCTTGGGCTTTTTCTGCCCCCACGTGTCTTGCACATCTCAGCAGGTGTCTCCTCTGGGGCCTTCTCTCCTCTTGGCCCCACAAATTCTGTTTGCTCCCAGGGTGGATTTGAAGGGGAGTGGTAACAAAGACCCAAGTTTTCAACAACAAATGGCAGGAGGTGAAGAACTTCAGATTTGAGATTCTAGGAAAAAAGAGGAGCTTGAAAGAAATACTGAATTACTGAAAGTCACGGTTGAATATGGTGAGAACTTAAGAGTAAAATAAAGAATCAAGAAAACAAATCAGTCAGTCAACAACTTGACTGATTTAAAAGAACCAATATGAAGAGTCTAAAGAATTGATTTATTCTTGCACTCACTTTCCAAAACAATTTGAGTAAACTCAAAGAATGGTGCTATAGTTGAAATGTAAGTGGAGGAGGGCTGGTTATTTATCTCCAAGATGCAGGGAGAAAGGTGGGTTTTGAAGAGGAGGAAGCCAGGACAGAATACCGGAAGTCTGCAGGAACCGGGAGCTGGGACCCTCGAGGGCATTGGGAGGAGAGGAGGTCACAGCAGTGCTGTGAGTCCACAGGGCTCTTCCGGCCCCTCTGCCTATGTGTCCACTCAGTATGTGAAAAATGCTTGTGAATTGTTCACCCAAAAATGTATTGTGCAGCAGCAGATGTCCCCTACCCCATGCAGAAAAAAAGACCATATTAGTACAACGCCTGTCTCATTCCTGTTTCCTCAGGGGATGCCTGAGAATCCCTTGCTTTAAAATCCTCTCCCGACCCTTATCTAACTGTGGTCAAGAATAATTGTTGGCTATTTCCTGCTCTGGAAACCATCTGGTCTGCTGTGGTGCCCTCTACCCTCCCTCCTCTTTAACTATAAATTAAGTCCTAAAAGAAAGAAGTGGAAGAACTGAGACAATTTAGGACCAAGAAAATAAAGTTAAGAAATAATTGTATTAAGTCTGTAAGTTTAGAAAGGGCTGATAGCCATGGGGCAGGTGGTTGATTTTCATCCTCACCCTGTAGAGAATAAGAAGGGAGAAATTTACATGGAGGATTTTGACTAACCTGGAGCGAGAACTCCACAGTGATTCAGCAAATATCCGCAGGAACGGCTGGGAGGTACTGGTGATCTCCACCTGGTGTCCCCCACCTGGGAGGACTGGGCCACGGTGGTGCTGAAGGCAACAGTGTGGAGGTTGGCTTCAAATCCCTTCTGGCAGTGTAGATTCATGAAAAATGCTGAATACAGGTCATCTCATGTGCTTTTCTTTGGTAAGGTAAAATTGAGCTCTTTCTTTTCTCTAACAAGCTTATTTTAAAGGCTGTTTAAGGGAAACATAAAATTAAAATATCAAACTGAACCTTTCGCTGGCTCAATTTCTTAACGCTAAATTGCTCTCCCATCCAAGAATAATTTCAAAAGATTGGAATTTATAAATGGCAATACTTGGATGTGGAAATTATGTTAGGACTACTATTTTTATGAATACAGTCCAGTATAATGTAAGGCTATATAAAATGAAATATTTCTGTTGAAATGTATTTCAATTCTTTGTCTGAGTAGTGAGGATTTTATTATTGGATTTTAATTACTCGATTTTCAGCTATATTTAGTGCTGAAATTCTAGGCCATTTTAAGAGAATCCCACTATAAAGAGGAAAAAGAAAAAAAAAAAAAAAGGCCAGGCCCAGTGGCTCATGCCTGTAATCCCACCATTTTTGGAGGCCAAGGCGGATGGATCATTTGAGGTCAGGAGTTCGAGACCAACCTGGCCAACATGGTGAAGCCCCATCTCTACTAAAAATATAAAAAATAGACGGGCGTGGTGGCACACACCTGTAATCCCAGCTACTCAGGAGGCAGAAGCAGGAGAACCACTTGAACCTGGGAGGCAGGGGTTGAGGGAGCCGAGATCGCACCACTGCATACCAGCCTGGGTGAGGGAGTGAGATGCTGTCAAAAAAAAAATTCTTTTTTACATGACTCAGATACAATGAGGGTCAAAGTATCTTTTCCCAAAACATTACTGTAGGACTCAGTAAAAACCTTCCAGTAGAATGAGGTGTTGGCCATGCCCCCTGCCGCTATATGAGGACTTTCTCCACCATATCCGTGTGCGGAAGAGTCAGATGGGACAGTAGAAGCGTGAGAGAAAATCCATGCTGGAACCACGTGTGCTTGACTTTTTAAAAAATTTTTCTCACAGGTCTTTAGGTTAAGGATCTTTTAACTCCCTTGATAATTTGGCAAATAGGTATTTTATAATCATAAAACAAGAGAAAACATTGATGTAGTGCTTACTTTATGCCAGACACTGTTTTGCTGTGTGTGTGCCTGTGTGTGTCTGCGTGTAATTAACTCACTTATTACTATTTTCCCCCTTTAACATGAGGAACAGAGAGGCTCAGTAATTTGCCACTTGTCGACTGTTTCTAAACTGGTTAGACTGGTCAGCCTTTGAACACGGAGGATAGGACAGTCACACAACATTTGCATGAGTAGAGAGAGGAACGTTGACTTCTGAGTCACAGGTCTTCTCCTGGTAGCGCCATCATACCTTGGGGATGTTTCACAGCCACAAATCCAAATATGCGTCCCAGACTGCATGACCCGTACCCCAGTTGTGTTGACCTATGTTCGTTTCCTAACGCATGCAATTACACAAGGATGGTCTTGGTGCACACAACCTCTCAGTCCATTCTCTGGCCAATATTCAGTTCCTTGTTCTCGCCTTGCCATTTGCCACACTTCAGTCAGCCTTGTTTCCCACACTGCTGCTGGAGAGATGGGCTCCTTCGTGGGTGGGCCGATGAATTACCTGCCTTTGCCTTTGCTAGAGTGAGATGCATTCCATGATGTAATACATCAAAACATACACCAGAGTTCTGGTCCATCTGGTGCTCTTTGCTCAGATCCCCTGGCCACCCCCTAATTTTTCTCCACTCCCACAACTTGCTGACATAGATTTTATTTTCAATTCAGAACAAATTCAAAACAAGTAAAGATCTGATGGAATTAGCAGACACATGTCAAATTATCCACAGCTTCTTGCTGGAGACACGTGGAAAGATAGGGTGCAGCACGTCTCCGGGGAACCAGAGCTGGAGAACTCCTGGCAGCCTCCATTTTGTGCAAAGCCACAGGTCCTCCACAGGGTTGGCCCTGGTGCCCAGAGGTCAACAGTGGAGACCTGTCTTCTCCTGGGAGGACTGGATCTCAAATCAATGTCTAAGATGATAATTAGGTATTGCCAGCATTCCCCTTATAAATCCTTCAGGCAGGGCAAAGTTGGAGCACAGTGGTTGTGTCTTAGGAGGTCCAGCAAAGCCAGTTCCCTTCAACATTAGACAAGTCACTCTTCCCTCTATAGAGCACTGCCTGGGAAGTGACTGCCACTGCCACGTTGTGTGACAGAGGACACTCTTTAAAGAGGGGTTTCATTCATTGTGGACAGATACTGTATGAAGGCACATGGGGGATTTGCTGATGGGGAGGATGGCAGGGGAGGTGTCCCACAATCTCAATACTTGTTCAGCCTGTCTGTGTGTCTCTCTCCACTCCCTGCCCCACTCCTCATGTTGCAAAATTAAATGAGAACGTGACACATTTTTCCTGTGATTTTCATTTTACTACATTTTTAGATGTGGTCATTATATTCAGCTGGATATAACATTTTGTTTCTAATTGAAAATTTTTTCCCCAAAAGTTTTTGTGCTTTTGAAGCAAATGCGAAAGTCCATTTCTGGCTGGGCGCAGTGGCTCATGCCTGTAATCCCAACACTTTAGGAGGCCGAGGAAGGTGGGTAACTTGAGGTCAGGAGTTCGAGACCAGCCTGGCCAATATGACGAAACTCCGTCTCTGCTAAAAATACAGAAATACAAAAATTAGCCAGGTTTGGTGGCGCATGCCTGTAATCCCAGCTACTCGGAAGTTTGAGGCACAAGAATTGCTTGAACTCAGGAGGTGGAGCTTGCAGTGAGCCAAGATCGCACCACAGCACTTAGTCTGGGCAACGGAGCAAGATTCTGTCTCAAAATAAAAGTCCATTTCTAATTCCATTTGAGGGATATGGAATAAAATACATAAAAAATAACGAGTCAAAAGAAGGAAAAGGTTTTAGTGAAAATGAATGTACTTTTCTCTCCCTTCTTTTGTTTGTAATAGACTTAATCTTTAAAGCAGTTCTGGATTTACAAGAAAAAAAAAATTATTCAGAGAGTACCCATATCCCCTCCCGCTACCTCTCACCCCTAGTTCCTCCGATTACTAACATCTTGTATTAGTGTGCTGCATTTGCTACAACTGATACCAGTGTTGACCTTCCATTATTCTTTTAAATGTGAATCTGACTTTGGGGATTTGTGTGACTGAATGTCACAGATTGAGAACGATTTTTAACAAGCAGCCCATGCTTGTAAAAACATGTGGAAGTTTCTCTGACTCTGAAATAAGAGGGACAAGATGGTTCCCATGCAGGCTGGCGTTGGAAATGGGGGAGCGTGCACAGTCCAACTCCATGCCCCATGCTTTTCTTTTTTGAGACGGAGTCTCTCTCTGTCTCCCAGGCTGGAGTGCAGTGGTGCAATCTCGGCTCACTGCAAGCTCCGCCTCCCGGGTTCACGCCACTCTCCTGCCTCAGCCTCTCCGAGTAGCTGGGACTACAGGCACCCGCCACCACGCCCGGCTAATTTTTTGTATTTTTAGTAGAGACGGGGTTTCACCGTGGTCTCCATCTCCTGACCTCGTGATCTGCCCGCCTCGGCCTCCCAAAGTGCTGGGATTACAAGCGTGAGCCACCGCGCCCGGCCGCCCCGTGCTTTTCTTGAGTAGCCCTCTGGGTCGAATCACTCTGGACTTCAGCTGAGGCAGGGGCATTGTTTTATACTCAAGAAAGCTCCAAGAGTGGTAGAATCTGGCCAGCAAGGAGGTGTGTGAAATGGGGCTCTTGTCTTTTCTGGAGAACATGGCTTCACGGCCCTTGGATCATGAGACATCCCACCACGCCCTCCTTTAACATTGCTAATGATGGGGACTCACCACCCCGTCATTAAACCCCGTGGCAGTCTAAGATTAAGCCATTCAGAATCTTACTAGAATGACTAAGCGGACCCTTTTTTCTTATGAGGAGAGAATTAAAGGCGGTTTCCAATCCCTAATGATAAAACCAGCATCAAATTGTAGAGAATTGCAATTTCTTTCTTACAAATAGCAAATTTTTGTCTCCTTTCATTTTTTAAACTGTTGAACATGTCAGATGGTATGCATAGAGAGATTTCAGGGAAGAGGTCTAGTCAATGTGCAAATGTTTTGTGGTTTGATTTTGAGTTTGCAGCCAGAGTACTGAATTCCACAAGGCTTGAACCTCGCTCTCCCTCCTGAGCACCCAGGCTTCACAGACATGACTAATAGGAGTTTATTCACAGCCTACTACCATCCTTGGTCATAACGTTGCTCAAGGCCCGAGCAGGCTTGCCAAGATCACAGTGTAGCCCTGTTAATATCACATGACAGTCGGAGAGTTTTTGGAAAACCTCCTCTGGCCGACTGTTTATCCGCCCCCATTGATATTTGTCTGAAGATAAGTTATACAGTCTGTTTACTTACAAATGCGTCAGAACTGTCTTGGACTTCTGCACGGAGGTTCTGCCAAATACAAGTCTAACAGGGAAGTGGTTTGGGCAGCCCCGGAACCAAAGAACCCCTCAGAGCATCACAAGCCATCACTCTGTGTCCCTGTCATTTAAATAGGGATTCAGCCTTCAGGCTGTCAATATTTATAGGCTTGATTGGAGGGAAATAAGCCATATGAGCATTTTTAAAATGAATTTTTATTTCTTATTTCCATTTAGTGATGGATGCATATTTTTCCGTTAATAAACATTTGAACTTTTTTCAGTTTTTAAGAACATTGTAGGTGGCATATTTCACAATCTTGGCAAGGCAGACATTTTTGGAGTAAATCGAAACGGGAGGCCAGAAGTACTGGCTCTGAACTGAACTGCCACTTGCAAATCGATGTAGCAGAAGGAATAATGGATCGTGTGGACCACGCGGAAGGTGATCTGAGACGGGCGTGTCAGCCGCATGTGGATGAATAGTCCTTTGTGGGCAGGAAGGAGAGGGAGTGGGTGGGCATGGGGGCAGGAGAATCGGCTCTGTGTTTGGAGGCTGTGAGAGGACACTCAGAAGAAGGCTTTTACACCATATTTTATATTCACAAGTTTATTTATGTTATTTTGAGTCCAACAGAAAGATTCACAAACGTTAAACTTTAGCAACCCCCTAATGATTGGAAAAGATGGGCAAATCCTTGGTTTGAGAGCAGCTGTATCATACGGAGAAGAAGTCATCTCTGCTGGGAAAACTCGCAAACAGATGCAGGCTAAAGCGAAAGATCAACTCTCCACACCATTACATTTTGAAGGACTTTGAAGTTATTTTTAGAAAAGCTCAAAAATCTAAATCAAAAATCAGATTTTTTTCTTTTTTTTTTTCCTACTGCTTCCTTTTCTTTTTTTTTCTTCTCTTGTCCCGTCTCCTTTCTGGTTGTTTCTATTGCTATTTTTACATGTCCCTTTAGGTGGGGGGAAGATACGGTGTGAAATATATTCAAGTGCAACTTTTTGAAAATAATAGAATGCATGTTTATTATGAGGAAAACTCAACTGCCTATAGAAATGACAACAGTAAATGTAAATAAGCAAAAGATCAGAGATATAAGTGTACAGCCGTCATTTCCTTTAGCAATCAAATAATGAGCTGGGCGCAGTGGCTTACACCTGCAATTCCAACACTTTGGGAGGCCAAGGTGGGTGGATCAGTTGAGGTCGGGAGTTCGAGACCAGCCTGGCCAACATGGCGAAGCCCCGACTCTACTGAAAACACAAATGGTGTTTTTAGTGGTTTTTAGTGTTTCGTTTTTAGTTTAGTGGTTTTAGATTTTAGTGGTGGCAAATGCCTATAATCACAGCTACTTGGGAGGCTGAAGCAGGAGAATCGCTTGAACCCAGGAGGCAGAGGTTACAGTGAACCGAGACCACGTCACTGCCCTCCAGTCTAGGGGACAGAGTGAGACTCTGTCAGAAAAAGAAAAAGAAAGAAAGAATCAAATAACAAAAAGCACAGTCAGCATTATAAGAGCATCCCAAAGGCAGGATGGAGTTGCAGATCATCTAGTCCATCAACCAAATCAATTTGATTTTTTTTAACAATTTTTTTTTTAGCCAAGTCAAAAAAAGTATTTTTAGCCCTACTTATATATAACTGTATCTTTCTTGGCTCACTTAGACCATTTTATCAAAAGAGATCAACCACAAATTCCTGCTGGTTTTTAGTTGTAAGAAGCTTTTTTTTATTGGCAGGAAAACTGGGAGAATGTGTAAGCTGTTAAGCAGCCAGGCCACTCTGTGCCCAGTATTCTGGTAACTATTGTGAAGGATGTTTAAGAAGCAGGTCAAAGGAATGAAAGGACATTGCAGAGAAAGGTGAAGAAAATTTATTGAACACCCATCACATTTTTCCCTCACTAGCTGTTTAACTCACATATCCGCACGGGAGCCCAAGGTTAAACCACTTGTCTAGATCACCGAGGAGAGCGAAGATAAAATCTTGTTCCTCTCATAAGCCCTCAGAGCCTATAATGTCAGACACCTCGTTGAGAGATGACATTCACAAAGCAACCAGAGAACCTTGCCAGCCATCATATATTAGTGACATGTTCATGCTGGCATGTGGGGCATAAGTGAGCTCCCGTATTGACTTGGTCTGAGAATGAAGAAGTCTAGCTTTACCCATAATGGGCTTTAAAGCAGCTCTTTGAGTTTGGTTGGCCCCAGACCTAAAGTCTTGCATCTCTGAACCACTTTACCTATTTTCTTTCCCACAGAGGACAAAAACAAATGTGTGGAACCGAGCCTAGATCCTGTGAAACTTTTATTCTCCAGATGCATAACATTCCCTTGGTGACACAATCCAGTTTTGTGAAATACATGAAAATATTGGAACTTTTCAAAAATTGTCTAAATTTGGGGGGATGTGCCATGAAAATGTTGAAAATGCAAATTCCCACACAATTTATCTAATTGATTTTAATCTGATTGTGCCTGCCCCGCACGATCTTCCTGGCAGGCCACCTGCTTATTTTAGGGGAAAACATTCTGTTTTGAGGGTAAGAGAAGGCAGGATTCAAGTGAGGTTTGCTTTGGTCATGGCTTCTGAAGCTTGATAATTGCAGAAGTTCCATCTGTAAGATGCCCGATTAAAATTCTCGATGAATTGAGTAATCTCCACAAGGCCAAGAGAATCTAATGTTCTTGAATTTGTTCCATATTCACAATAGATCTCGTAACCATGTGTAGTAATCAGACAAATTCTCCAAAACATGCAGCCAGCTGGATTCCTGAACTTTAACAAAGTTTTTATGCCGACTGCTTCTGCAACCTGACTAACTAGCCAGCCTAGATAGGAAACTCCCTTCTTCATTCATTCATAAAGTACCTTTTGCTATATAGACCCGATCTCTAATAAACCTTCTGGAGATCAATTTGCATATGTGATAAAAGTGAAAAAGTTGGTCTTCAGATACCTACTACAGAAAAAAAAAGTGAAAAAGTTCTTAAGCAGATGAGAGATTTAAATAAGATTTTAGATATTTTCTGAACATTAATTCACCTCATGACTTTTGAAACTTTGGTCAGATGGAAATGTTCATTCCTTCTCCCTGAAAGAGTTGATGGTTAGATTTCATAACACAGAAGCTAGTAAAGCAAATGCAGTAAGAAATAGGTATTCAAACATGTATTCAAAATTAAGAGAGCAGAAAGTCTAAATGTTTAAAATATGCTTCACTAACTTCTGATTCCTTGACTCTATCCCCATTTATTAATGTTTATATAGAGAACAAAAAAACAGAAAAATTACTGTGATGACTATTAATTACATCATTTTCCAAAAGGGGAAAAATATTGTAATCAATGAAACCTGAATATACTTTTATAATTGATAAGATTAAAGAAAAAGTTGTAATTCCACTTCAATAAATAAAAGAGTTATTCGGAAGATAAAGCATTCATAATGATGGACCTAGATTTCTGCTTCCTATAGAGATTTCATGCCCACGTACACGTATTCTGGTTACACAGGAAGTCTCATGAGTTGAATACTTTGGCCAGCCTTCTATTTTGTAAGTATTGGCAGAGAAATACTTAAGAAAAAAAATGATTTCGTAAATAAACTTATAATTAAGAGAATGAAGAAGAAGATGTAGCTCTTGGGGCTTCCATTGCCTCCTAACAGAAAACATCTGCTGGACTTCGGGAATTTTCCTAAGACCTTGAGAACACACCCACGCATTTCCAACTTTTTTCCTAACCAGTGAGTTGGCTTCAGCAGTTTTCAGTTTTATAGCTGACTGCCCCATCCAAACAGTTGTTCAGCTTTGCCCTTTATTATAAATTCATTCCCATTTGTTTATTGCATAGATAAGTATTGGTTACCTTCTGTTAATTGGGAGGTGGGGAGGAAGACCAGAGAACAAGCTCATAGGTAGAAACCTTGTCAAAACTAAAACCTGTTTTGTAGATGAGGCTTGGTTCCTTGTGTTGTTAGCATTGCCTTTTAGTAGAATCAACCCAACTCATTTTAGTACCATCTGTATCTTTCAAAATGAATAAGAGTAGTTAAAACAATATGAAGTATGGCATGTGTCAAACTCCACGAAGGTGTTTTCCATATAAACTTGAGAAAACCTAATTAAGTGGGTTTTGAAGAGACAATGGAGCTTTGTTTATATGTTTGCCTACCCAGGGGAACTAAAACAAACAAAACTTATTTTTAAAAAGCTTCTTCAAAGTTCTCATTTTGTTTTAGAAGAACTTTCAGCTTCATTACTTTCTAAGTAGCTTGGTATCATTAGAAACTGATATGCTTAGCACAGTCAGCTCAAGATAAGTTAACCAGCTTACATCCACCTGTATGTTTAAGGGTTCTCTTGGTCTAAAAGGTCTTGAAAACCAAATCTCTGTGAATCAGTTACTGTCTTAGTCCACTTGGGCTGTTATAACAAAAATACCTTAGACTGGATAATTTATAAACAACAAAAATTTATTTCTCACTGTTCTAGAGGCTGGGAAGTCCAAGATCAAAGCACTAGTAGATTTGGT
The DNA here is from genome assembly GCF_009828535.3 of Hylobates moloch. NCBI lineage: Eukaryota > Metazoa > Chordata > Mammalia > Primates > Hylobatidae > Hylobates > Hylobates moloch. Next base: position 171,291,414 of record NW_026652279.1, read on the forward strand.
GTCTGATGAGAGCCAGGATTCATAGATGGTGCCCTGCTGCTGTGTCCTCACGCAGCAGAAGGGACAGATGCTCCCTCCTTTATAAGGGCACTGATCCCACTCATGAGGACATCACTCTCATGACCTAATCACTTCCCAAAGGCACCACCTCTCAATACCAGCAGATTGGGGATTAGATTTCAGCCTATGAATTTTGGAGGGACACATTCAGTCCATAACATTTCACCCCTAACCTCCCAAAATTTATATCCTTCTCACATGCAAAATACATTCATTCCATTCTAATAGCCCCCAAAAGTCTTAACTCTTTCCAAAATCAGCTTAAAAAGTCTAAAGTCCACAGTCTCATCTAAATATCATCTAAGTCAGATACAAGTGAGAGTCCAGGTATGACTGATCCTGAGGCACATTTCTCTCCCAGTATGAGCCTGTGAAATCAAATAAATTGTGTGCTTCCAAAATACAATGGCGGGACAGGCATAAGACAGACATTCCTATTCCAAAAGGGGGAAACAGGAAAGGAGAAAGGAGTAAGTGATGCCAGGTGAGTCCAAAACCCAACAGGGCAAAGAACATTCTATTTTAAGTCTTGAGAGTCATCTCTGACTCCATATCCCGCCTTCTGGACACACTGGGGTGGGGATTGGTTCCTCGAGTCTCGGGGCGGCCCCGTCTCCCATGGCTTCACTGGGCACAGCCTTCATTGCAGCTCTCCAGGCTGGAGTTACACACTGGTCACTCCACCGTTCTGGGTGCTGGGGGCAGCCCCACTCCCACACCTCCCCACCTAGAAGAAACCTACACTGCCGTGAACAGAATATTATTCATGGTGTTCTGATAGACTGAGGCTTTTTCTACAGCTCTCTTCTTCTTATGAGCCTTCACCATAAGGAGTGAGGAGCCCCACTCCCACAACACTGCCCTCGTGGGGCCTCTCTGTGTTGGCCCTGCTCCTGTGTCAGGTCTGTGCCTGGTCACAAACGTTCTCCAGGGCATCCCTTGGAAGCTGGGTGGAGGTGTCCACATTGTCACAGCTGTTGCACTCTGTGTACCTGCAGAGTTGGCACCACATGGAGGTCACCAAGGCTTCCTGCCTGTGTCCTCCAGAGAGACCATCTGAGCTGCACCTGGACCTACTGGAGCCATAGCTGGGGCAGCCGAGGAGCACTGCACCCAGTTGCAGGGAGCAGAGACTTGAAATTGTTCTGGCCCCAGGGTCCTGGCATTCTGGGCCTAAGATGGGTGGGGCAGCCCCAAAGATTGCCTCCAGAGGTGCTTCCTCAGTTGTCTTGATCAGTAGCATCTGGCTTCCCTCTGCCATACTCATCTCTTTATCAAATGTTTGCTTGGCTACAATCTTGATGTTCTCTCCTAAACATGTTTTCTACTCTTCTACTACCTGGCCGGTCTAAGAATTTTCTAAATCTTTCAGTTCTGCTTTCTGTTTCTTGATAAATTCCATCTTTAATTTGTTTCTCTCTGTTTACACTTTACTATAAGCAGTCAAGAAAAGTCATGCCACACCCTCACTTTGCTTAGATATTTCTTCTGCCAAATATCCTATTTTACGGCTCAGAAGTCTACCTTCCACAAAACACAAGTAGATGAGCATGATTCAGCCAAATTCTTTGCTGCTTTGTGACAAGGATGGCCTTTCCTGTCCACATTTCTACCAACATTCTGATCATGACCACTTAGGGAATCTCTAAGATGGTGATGATTGAGGCTTTCTCTACAGCCCCCCTCTTCTTAGGAGCCCTCATCAGAATCACCCTTAAGGTTCTGTTCATAGCCATGTAGGTCTTTTTCCAGCATGCACCTCCAAATTCTTTCGGACCCTACCCATTACCCAGTTCTAAAGCTAATTTTACATTTTTAAGTGTTTGTTACCCCAGCACCCCACTTTTCATACCAATTTCTGTCTCAGTCCACTCATAGTCCATGCTATAACAAAAACACCTTAAGAGTAGGTGATTTATGTACAACAGAATGTCATTGCTCATAGTTCTGCAGGCTCGGAAGTTGAAGAGCAAGTGAACAGCGGATGTGCTGTCTGGTAAGGGCTCTCTGCTTCATAGACGGTGCCTTGCTGCTATGACTTCACTTGACAGAAGGGACAACAGGCTCCCTTGGGCCTCTTTGAGAGATGCACTAATTCCACTCACCAGGGCTGTACCACCAGGACCTACTCACCTTCCAAAGTCCCCACCTCTTATTGCCAACACACTGGGGATCAGATTTCTACTCATGAATTCTGGAGGGACGCAGACATTCAGACCATAGCAGTTATTGCTCAAAACAAAGAAGTAAAAGCTAGCAAATAATATAAGTATGATGTATTTAGATGTATTTTAGTCATGCTTATTGCCTTTTTAAGGTAAACTTTCTGGGTCAATTGAGCTGTTTAGATGCAGACTCATATTTGAAGGTTCTGCTACTCCTCTACAATACCAGACTTATAAAAATCAATATATTCCAATCATTCATATACTCAGCGAACATGCTGACACCTACTGTGTGAAGGATTCTGTGATATGGGCAGGGGATGCAGACTTGTATCAGGCAGCTACTCTCTCAGAATTCACTGCCTGGCAGGGGGAGGCCAGGAGGCTGTCCCCAGCTAAGACACAAGGCATGGCTTGTGCTAGGCCAACAGGGAGGTGCCGGGAGTGTAATACAACAAGGAGGAGCTGCCACGGCTCACCGGAGGGTCTCCATATGGACCCACCATTGCCGAGTGTGTGTAAGAAGAAGAGCAGGACCTGGGAGGTGGGGCTGAGAAACAGTACTGATTAAGAAGGAGTCCAGGAAGGAACCCCTGAAAAGAAAATGAAGACCAAGTGGATAGAGAGACAGGAAAGGAGCCACAGACAGGTCTCCCAGAGAAAGAGGAGGTTAGGTGGAGGGAGTGGTCCACAGGACCTAGTACCTCTGGGAGACAAGGGTAGAATCCACACCATTTTTTAAATGAGTTAGGGCTGGGCACAGTGGCTCATGCCTGTAATGCCAGCACTTTGGGAGGCTGAAGCAGGTGGATCACTTGAGCTCAGGAGCTCAAGACCAGCCTAAGTAAGCAACATAATCCAAAAAAAAATTAGCCAGGCATGATGGTGCGTGCCTGTAGTCTCAGCTACTCAGGAAGTTGAGAAGTGAGGATTGCTTTAGCCTAGGAGGTTGAGGCTGCAGTGAGTTGTGATCGTGCCACTGCATTCCAGCTTGGATGACAGAGTGAGACACTGTCTCAAAATTAAATAAATAAAGAAAGAAATAAAATTAAAACACGTTGGGAAGAGAGGAAGAGGGTGGTACCTGGAGGGAGATCTGGGCTAGAGACAAACATTTTAGAAAATCCCTGTAAAATCCAAATGCAGCAGATTATTTCAGAGGTCACCAGGGTGAATTATGGCTGGGAAATGGACCAACACGAAATAGATGCTGGTGGATATTGTGGAGGTTCGGGAAGGGTGGGACTCATGATGTGTTCGACAAGGCTGTATGGAAGCCTGGGTTGAGTCTGTGTCCCAGGAAACGCCCACTAGTGGGTCCCGGTGTGGGACCCACCCCCAGCCCCCACCCCAGGAGCATGAGAGCAGGGTTCTCCCTTCCTGCCCCTTCTGGCTTTCTGCCCCCACTCCCAGACCCGTCTTCTCCATCACCCGACATTTTCCTTGAAGGGCATAGAACTTACACCAGGAGGGGACCTCCAAGTTAGACAGGGGGAGAGGCTGGAGGACGTGAATGGCCCCACAGTCAGGGCCCATTCACCTGATCTCGGCTCTGTGGAGGTGAATGTGGTTGAGTTGCCCTTTTTGTGAAGAGGTGGTAGCTGCAGGTATGGACAACTTACATGTTGAACAATTTATATACTATTTGAAGTCACCTCACTTTTTCCCTTGGTTGTTGGTTTCTGGGATCTTCTAAGAGGGGAGAGTGACTCATGTCTTTCCCACTAGCAGGTGGCCTTGGTTTTAATGCTGCTCAATAGATTGTAAGAGCCCCTCCCAGGAACCTGCTGGTATCAGCCCAGCACATTTTTGGGGTCTCTGGGAATGAGCTTGGGAAGGTGAGTGAAGAACAGCTGAAAACAATGAAGCGCATTTGTGGCTGGAGGTCATTTTCTGATGAATCACGATCAGGGGAAGCTATGGCTGCTCTTGCAGTGATCAAGTGTCTGCTGCCTGGATTCTTTCCTGGCATGTCAGATCTGCAGCTTCCAAGAAAGTGCTACTGTCTTGCATGACAAAGTAATATTTGGCTCAAAGAAATCACTGCCAAACTGAGCAGCCAGTAAATCCTATGACAGCATTCACCGTAATTCCCAAATGTAAAGCAGATAGTAAATTGTCGTTCATAACCAGCGGACTGTCAGAAATCAGAGAAACGTGGGAGTGGCCTGCGGAAGCTGCTCTGCTGCCCCTACAGACACTGATGGCTTCCTTCATCAATGCAGATGGAGGGAGAAGTGGGTGAGGTGTAGACCCCAAGCAGTCCCAGGCTGAGAGCCCTGCACAGGACTGGAAATACACGTCAGGGTTCGCAGGCTGTCTGGTCTTAAGGAAGGGACAGCATAAGCAGGAGCATGTCAGTAAATTCACAGCAATTCCCTGCGTGCAAATCTGTTTGCAAATGGACACCTCTCACTCTTGCATGACCGGCTCCAATAGAAGCAAAACTTGGGTCCATCCTAGAGCACATCCCAGGATGTTTCTTTATGGGGGATGAGCTTCAAAAGTAATTGTAATTTAATTAGAAATTTAGATGTCAGTACCTGGTGTTTTTAGTGGGACCCTTTTTTTTTTCTTGGTAATTTATACATTAGCCGAGACGCTTTTCCTACTGCACTGCCAGAAGTTAACTTCTAATAGAGTTCATACATTTTGTTCTCTCTCATGGTTTTTCTCTGTCACCTATTCTTCACACCTTCTAAATTTAACAAGTATGTACGTATACATCTGTGCGTGTGTGTATATGTCTCCTTGGCAGCAGCCCTCACTCCTATGGTGATTACTAAACACTTGAGGACTGATAAACTGTGAGGAATTGAATCTTGCTGGCTGAAAGGTAGAGGACCAGAGTCTGCCTTGCTCCCCTTATGCCATCAGGGTCCCGGCAGGGTCTCCTGCTCCTGGGGCTCATCCTGCAAGAGGCGGCTGGTATCCAAGCAGCCCACCCTGATCGCCTCCTCGGGGAAGAGGGCAGGGCAATTAGGAGGCAATGCTTCTCCATGGTGCTGGGAATCTCTGTGGTATAGACCCATTGGGATGGAGGAGATAATTTCAAATAATTGGTATTTACTTGCACTGACCATGAAACCAACCCTTCACGAGCACCCTCTCTGGCCCAGGGCAGCACTGCGCCCCTCGGGTGGGAAAGCCGGCGTGGGAGGGTCCAACCCTGCAGGAGAGGGCTTGGAGAAGCTCCCGCCTGGGACACTGAAGAAGTGAGCGAGGAGGAATGATGCCTCAGTTCAGTTCGCCAGGAGAAACACGGAAAGGCCAGTGTTGCGAGGACAGCGTCGCACAGTTGTGGGGATGTCAGCAGACACAGCGAGGGACCATGGATGCGGGGCTCCAGCCACCAGAGTGCAGGGTAGAGAGGAGCTGCACCTGGAAAGCCGTGGCACACGCAGCACCAGGAGGCCTGAGCATCACACCCACCAACCCGAGTTTCACTCTGCAGGGAGCAGAGGGGCCTTCATGTTTTCACATTAGAAAGGGGTCGGAGAGCACATTGGATTTCAGAATTTGAATGAAGGCAGCTAAGAGAGGAGATGCATGAGGGTGCAGCGGGGTGGAGTGCACAGAGGTAGTTCCAGAGTTAATGCAAGCAAGCAATGAGGAAGTCCAGATCCAGGAAGGAGGTGCCGGGAATGTGGAGGAAACGGCAGACTCCAGAGATGCTTGGCGGAAAGCCCAATGGAATCAGTGCCCGCCCAGTGCAGTGTGAGGACGGGGGTCAGCAGTGTCTCCCCCTTTCAGGTTCTGAAGCCCGGCTTATGGGCCTTGCAATTCACTGAGTTAAGGAGCAGAGAAGGAAAGGGGAGGGGTTGTTTCTGTTTTTTGGAGTTTTGCTGGGAGCAAGGTTGGAGGAAATGAGGTAAGAAGTTCAACTTGAAGCCTGCTGAGTTTAAAGCATCTCTAGACCCTCTAGACAGAGGCGTCCAGGAGGGAGTAGGAGCCGTCCGCCTCTGAGCGTTCACTGAAGCCGTTTGGTGTGAATGAGGTATCCCACCTCATGAGTTCGGAGGGGAAGAGAGCAGCAGAACTCCAATGTTCAGCAGAACAGGAATCAGGAAGGGGCCAGAGGTGTGAGGAGAAACCCAGGCGGGTCTGTGGCCACCAGAAGAGCCCATTCCAGGAGGGAGGGGGCAGCTGTGCCGGGGCCACCAGGGTCCCCAGGGCGGGGAGGGGCCCTCACAGCTGGGGATAGTGGCATTGCAGGCCCTTGAAGAAGAGTGTCAGGCCAGAAACCAGCTCGCCATGGTTCAAGGTGTGAATGGGGACAGGAAGTGGCTTTGGAATATGTCCAGGTTCTTTTTGAATAGAGAAAAAGTCTTCCATCACCATGCTTCCCGAAAAGGGAATGAGCCCACACTCTGGGGTGTGAGGGCAGGAGAGTTGGCTTCACCGTCGGCTGGCCGTCCCCAAGTCCTGCCCCTTCTCCCGCTCCTGTCTGATGTGAGAGGTGTTGCCACTGCAGCATATCCAAAGTTCCAGACACGCAGAGCCACCCTCTGGCCATCGTCGGGGTCATGGATCCTTTAGGAGTGAGGAAGCGGGATGCGTTGGTGTGGAAGGCCTTTCATATGGCCAGGCGTGGACACAGAGAGAAAGCTCCAAACATCCTTGCGGCATTGCTCCTGCCTGGCTGAACAGTACATTCACAGTGAGACAAACCCAGGTCATAATGAGAGCAGAAGACCACAGCAGCCACATGACACATGCACACACACACGCACACATATACACACACACATACACACACGCACATATACACGTGCACACACACACGCACACATACATGCACATATACACATGCACACACACGCACACATATACACACGGACACATACACATAACACGCACATGCACACACGCACACATGTACACACATGCACATATACACATACATACACACATACATACATGCACACATATACACACATTCTTGCACAAAAATCTCACAAAAACATCACGGGTGAAGCTTTCTAGGAATAATCTTATTAATATTACGAAGCTGACCGCCCAGGCTGTGACGGGTAAATCGCAATATGGATATTCCAACCCCAAAGAAAGCAAGAATGTACCGTGATCAGCACAGACCCACCCCAGGACTCTAGTTTCCCTCTCCTTGTTCCTAATGAACCGGGTGCATCTCTGGTGTCTGTGCTGCTGCTGCTACACCTTTGTAACACCAAATGCTCAGGAAGCGTATCGGGGTAGCACGGCTGCACTCAGTTGTTGCCTTCTATTTTGTGGATGAAAACTGCTATTGATTTCTCTTTTAACAAATGCCGCTGGGAAGAACCAGTGTTCTGGAGGCTGTTTTCGCCCGTGTCATGAGAACAGGGCGCCAGCTGAGTCACTTCTCTGGAATGGAAGTTAATGTCACTTGGTTTCCTCTCACCCAGGACCCCAGGCTTCATGTCTGGACAAATGAGCCGTGTATTATCTTTCCACCAGACTGAAGAAAGATCAGTTTCTTGTGGTTTGTTGTTCTTTTTTTAATTGCGGATGTGTGTTCAGCATTCACCCAAATAATCATTCCAAACCGGGGAGTCTTAGGGGGAGTGCAGGATGCCCAGATAGCACCAGCCCTTTGTTAACTGGAGAGACAACAGACAATAACCCCGGCATGGTGAAACCCAGCCCACACGTCCCGCCCGCCCCAGTGCCAATGCTAGGGCCATCAAGTGGCCCTGGTAGCCAGTGGCTCCAGGACCAGCATCAGACACTCGGTGTTACTATGGACAGTAGCTTTGTACAAGTTCCTAGCGAGGTGATTTCCAAAATATTAGATACCTTTAAAGACAGAGATGAGGAAGACTGGATTGGGATCTGGCTTTTACTGTCCGCCATTTAACCTTCCTCACACCAAGCTTCAAGGCAACAGGGAGCGTGAGACATCCGTGAGCAAGAAGCCAGGCTGCTCAGCCACTCACGGGCCACGTCCTCTTTCCCCTCGGGGGGCTTGCAGTTATCACAAAGTTAGCCCAGGTTTTTCTCTAGGCGTTGTTGCCAAGCTTATAATTCCACATGTTCACAGTCAAATGTATGTTCAGATACCTTAAGTTGCTGCTGACATCCTGAGGGTATCTTCTGGCTGTAAACAGACATAATTCTGACCACTGGGAGACTCATTCTGTTCTTGGACAGCCCCTTGGGGTTCAGTGACATGGACTCCAAGTTAACTATCTGATATGTGGGCTTCTGCCACTGGTGCTGTCATCTGGCACCTCCCTAAAACCTTCCCATTCGTACATGACCCCCAGCACCTGTTCTTTTTCTCCCATATCTTTCCTTTTCTTCTTGACATCAAATTCGAAGCCACTTTCATACCCTTTTGTTTCCTTCACGACAAAATATGTTACTGATGTTACTGTTACTGTTATAGCAGCTTGGTTTGTTCAGAAATCTAAACAGTGACATCTTTCTTCCATCTGGTGGAAAGATCATCAGAACTGATTTAAAGGTAACATCAGTTCTTTCCTGGAAAACCCAGCTAGGTGGTATCATGAATATTTCCATTTCCCAAATAAAGAAAATGAAGCTCAGGGAAGGGCAGTGACTTGCCTGTGATCACAGAACTGGCAGAGCTGGGATTCAACCCCGGTAGCACTTCAAATCTGGTACTCTTCCTTCTTGACTGCACGGGGCTCCAAATCACGTGAATCCGTGTTTAACTGATCAGTGTTAAATCACTTCGGTTTGTTCACAAACCAAATGGCCACCATTCTGCCCTTTTCTCCTCTCAGCTGCCTTCTTCTCAATGCTCTTAAGCCCTCACTCACGGCCTGTGGGGTTACTGCAGGGACTTCTACCACTGTCTCCCACGTCCCATCTCAGCTCCTATCTGTGGTCAGCACCCAGGCCTCCCTACAGGCCTTCTCAGCCACAACAGCCTTCTCCCGAGGAACCCGTGCCTCCGCGAGGTGGCCTCCTGGTTCCCACAGCTCCCCTGGAACACAGAGCTCGTCTTCTCCAAGGTCCAGCTAAACCCTGCTTCAGAATATGCTTAATCAGCCAACCTTTTGAGCATGCAGAACTCCACAGCTGTTTAGAAAATCTTCCTAAGGCAGCCTGTTTTCAACAACGACTCTGTTCAGAGAAGCTAGAGAAAGCATAGGTTATGTCTAAATATTTCCCTGGAGTGTGTTAATGTTTCAGAATATTAGCCTGCAGCTCCGGGGGCCTCCTCTGCATACCTTTTCACCAGCGTTGCTAAAAAGTAACAGAAATGGCTTGTTTGGGTTTCACCTTCTTTTTCTACCCATCACTCTCTAGCAGGGAGGGGGATTAATGAGCCGTGAAATGGCTACAGTTGAGCAGGGTAGGGTTAAAGCAGAGAAGCCATGTTCTTAAATCACCTCTGCAGGACTGTGGCTGGCTTGGTTTTGTATGGATTTCCATGAACCCCAGGCATACATTGTTTATTTTTGTAGACAACTTGTCCATCTGCTTTTGGCTTAATTACCGCTTCAGGAAGATCGGTGGAAAAGATATATTCGGAGTCTAAGGTCATGTCTGTTCCTCAAGGGAAGGCTGTGTGTGGATGGCAATGCCCTATGGAACTCTTCTGAAAAGCCCCATATGAATCTTCTCTTTTATATACCAGCCGAATGGCCCAAACCTCTCTGTGCCTCAGTTTCCTCACCCATAAAATGGGTACCATGACAGTACCTACCTCGTAGAGGTTTGTGAGGACTACACAGGCTGACTATTGGAAAGTGCTCCAAACAGTGAACCCTCTAGAGTCTAAAAATGTCAGCTGCTGTTACAGCTTAGTCCCAGCCAGGGGTCAAAGCTAATAACCTGAAACACTCTCTCATGGACCCTCTGCAATGGGCTGGGCCTAACAGGTCCGCCAATACACAAATTTGGAACACTTTCCTTTAAGCAAGTCAAAGGGAAGGGAATTGTCCAACGAATCAGTGGTTGAGTTTGTTCAACCACCCTGTAGAAAGGAAAATGGAATTCGATGTGCTCTTTCGACCTCTTTGGAACTCTGCAGTCAGGCCTTTCCCCATGGGAGGCGAGCTCCCCCTGACAAATGAGGGAGCTGCCCTCTCTCCCATCGAGATGAGTCATTGTAACCCAAAACAATGTCAAAATCTTTGACATCACTGCTGTTTGCAAATCTGTGCCTCCAGCCAAGGGCCAGTGGATGCTACTGCCTGCCACCTCGTGTTCACCACCGGAACTGCATGTCACTCCGAATCTGCTGACTTCATACCCTGGCACAGAAACAGTAAAAAGACCAAACGAAAACGTGTCTTTTTTGGATCTAAGGTTGAAATCTGATTTTAAAACAGAGACATTCAGTAAGCATTAAACATCTTCCTTTTATAGTTTTCTCACAGACCTACATTGACAAACTCACCCCTTCCCTCCATAACCTTTACGCCCCTGAGTCACAGTAGTTGCCCTGAATTGCTTACGCAGGTCTGGCTTATCACCGACAGTTGTCCTCCAAACACTTGGTTCACATATTACCAGACTAAATCTGGAGGAGGGAGTCCTGGCATTCCAGAGCCCTTGCCTCATTTTCTAGTGTGATCCCAGCAGATGGTCTGATTTATCTAATCAGATGCTGAGCGCGGGCCTCACTGGCCCAGCCCTCCTTTCCACAAGTCTGGTGGTCTCCTTTTTTATGACTCCACTTGAGAGGCCTGGAAAACTTTCTCCCCGATAATGCAGGTGATAAAACCAGAACATCTGATGGAACGAACAATCAGAAATTCCACTGGGCGGGCACAGGGCTTGGAGAAGAGTTGAGATTGTGGATGATGTTTTCCGGTAGATGAAGGTGACTGAAGGAATTGAATGGAGGGCGGGGGGGACCAAAGGAGACGGTGAAGTCCTCCACAGCATGACCCACTGATACTCGGCGTCAGAAATTGGGAAGTCATTATAATGGTCAGAAACGTGGTCTAAAAATAGAAGATTCCATGTGGGAAGAACATGAATTCTGCAGCCAGGCAGAGGGGGTAAATAGCAGTGCCATAACGCATGTGTTTAACAGACAGCACATGGAGTGTGTTCTGTGTGTCAAATCCTGCAAGAGATGCTGGGGACAGAGTGTGAATGAGGCATGGTCCCTACCTCCAAGGGCCTCGCGGTCCCACATGAAATGTGGGTACAGAGATGTAGCACGGCAGTGCCCTGCAGTGTGCCATGGGGAAGGAGCCCCAGCCGCCTCCTCCAGTTGTGAGGAGGGGAAGATGCCCCCAGAGAGCCCGTGCTTGAGTCACATCCTCTAGTGACCCTGAGAGCCGCAGGCTGTGAGGGCTGCATGTGCCATGGCCCTGAGGTTCCAGAGAAACCGGCCCAACCGCTAGGCACTCAGTTAGACTGGAGAGTGCAGCGCACTGTGCCAGCGTGGGAAGGGGTGTGCCAGGGCAGCAGGGGACAAAAAAACCCCAATGGCCACGGCGGGGTGGGGTGCGGTGGCTCACAGAGCCTGCAGAGCTGACACAGTGGCTTGGGGGCAAGGCAGACAGGGCTCTCAGAGGCCCCCCCACCTTCGCCTCACAACTGAGACATGAGCCAGCAGTGCTCGGCGGTGGCGAGCAGCCCGGACTGTGACGTGGGACCCTCAGCGTGTGGGACCCTCGGGGCGTGGGAGGTGGGTATTGCTACATGCAGAGCACCACTGGGTCCAGGTGCTGTGGGTGAGAGGCTCATCTCTCCGGGCTGCCCCCTCACCTGTCTACGTGAGAATTAGACACACTCCTTGGCTCCCAAACCTGCCTGTGAATCTGAAGGGCTTGGGGGCCTTGCTGGAAACATCAACTCCTTACCAGGTGGTGGCTCATGCCTGTAACCCCAGCACTTTGGGAGGCTGAGGCAGGAGGATGACTTGAGCCCGGGAGTTTGAGCTGCAGTGAGCTATGACTGTGCCACTGCAGTCCAGCCGGGCAACAGCAAAACCCCGACTCAAAAAATATGTGTTCCATATAGATAAATGCCGTCTTTTTGTGGGTCATCAGCATGCTGCTGGGGCGTTCACACTCATGTGTGAGACATGCCTCTCTCAAACCTTGTTAAGATGTCAGCACATGACCCATCTCACATGAAAAAATTAAAAAGAAGAAAACAAGGAAAAAGAAAAATACATACATAAATTCTTCCCAGGCTCCTTCCTCTGACTCCCAAACTGCTAGACCAGAAAATTCACAAGGTCTGAGACTCCCCGTAGTTGGTACTTTGGCAGCCAGCCCAGGCCATTCCTGGGACAGGGACCACTTCAGAACGATCACCCGGAACCCTGTTAAAATGCAGGACAGGAGAGGGCCCAAGCGCCCTGCCTGATAGGTAATGAGCCCCCAGGTGACTCTCACGCTGCTGACGCCCCGATCTCTCTCAGACGCCCCAGATGCTCTCTGAGGTCCCTTCCAAGTCCAACATTTTGTGAAGCCTTTGGGAAAATAATCAGTTACCAATGGCAAAGAGCAGAGATGTAAATGTGAAAAGTGATATTATATTGGTCTAATTTCAAATGGCTATCACTGTCTATAATCTATAAGACTTTCGCTAGGGAATGAGGCTTATGTTTGCGTATTAAGGAAGACAAAGGTTGTTTTTGTATCATAATATATGAGAAGGAAATATTCTTTTATCCAAAATAAAATGAATCCATACTCTAGGTAAGAACTTTGGAGCCCTGTTTCTCTTTAGTTTCTGTATGGTAGAATTTTTTTTTGCTAATTATCTTTTTCCCCTGTCTTTCTGTAGCAGCAACACTCTGGGTGAATCTCAAATGCATTGTGCTAAGTGAAAGGAGCCAGGCTCAAGACTCCACACTGTATGGTTCTATTTCTGTGAGTGTCTAGAAAAAGCAAACTACATGGAGGGAGAAACATGAGGGATGGACCGAGGTTTGGAGAAGGGAGCATTTGATAACAAAGGGGCAACACCCAGAATGTTGGGTGATATGGAGCTTTTCTGTCTCTTGCTGATAGTGGTGGTTACACAACTCTGTTATTTGTTGTGTCTGTTAATGACACACCAAATAACACTCCAAAAAAAGTGAATGTATGTAAATTAAAAGATAAAATTTTTTTAAAGGGGTAAGAAAATGAAGTCAAAATAAAATAACAGTTAACTAGGCAGTAAGTAGCCAAAGGAGAAGGAGGACAATGGTGGTTATCAAGCATTTTCTAACAACAGAAAAGGTGGAGATCTATTTAAAGCACGTCCTATTCAGGAACATTTCAAATAAAGATAAGAGGGGAAGACGCTGTGCATCACAGCCAGTTCAAACCCTCTCCCCATGCCCACCGCCCTACCTTTGGCTCGTAACCTTTTTTCTTAGTTGGCCAATGTGGTGTTTGTTTGTTATATCATAGCGGAACCAACTCAATATAATGCTAACTCCAAGAATATTTTTCTCTCATATATATAGACTGCTTTTCAGTCTAAATGCAGAATAGATATAACTCTTGGTCCTGTCCCTGGGCTATGCCACAGATCCTGAGCAGTCACCCTGGAAGGCAGGCAGCTGCTTGCGCAGCTCACCGGGAGCCAGACTTTGGAAGGCCGCCCACACGCCTTTCCTCTCTGCTTCCACCTGGGGCAGACTCTGCAGGCTGTTAGCTGCTTACTACCTGCAGAGGCCCCCTGGGGTAATGACGGTCACGTGGCGCAGTGGGAACACACCATCTCGGCCATGAGTCATGCTATGCTCTTGGGTGTGAAGATGACCTAAGAATACCAGGAAAATATTGGCACGTGCAGTTGGCACATGAAAATTAGTAACCTGCGAGTGAGGTCATAAGTATAGACAATTAGCTCTTTTAATTGCCAGTCATCGTGTGATCCTGGTAGCTCAGTAGTTGCCGCCTATGCTAATGGTCACTCTCTAACCATGTAAGTGGAGGCCACCACCACAGCATCCGTTACCTCTTCGTGACATCCAGGCTGCGTGAGGGTGATGCTCTGAGCATTGACACATTGCATGTCAGCGGTGCTAAATTAGAAAGAGCGTTTCATACCCATTCGAGGCCTGACAGCCACAGCTCTCTGCATGCTGCCTGCGGCTCCAGAATCTGCTTCCTCCTGGCCCCTTCCTCAGGTGCAGTCCGGGCTCTCAGGGCCCTGAATCCATCCACAATCAGACTCCAAGTCTTCTTAGAGGACAAGCAGGCTTAGGAAATCACGTCAGTCTATTACACAATGACTCACATTTAGGCAAATGAAATGTATTTATTGCTAAAAGCACAGAGATAATAAAAGGCTTTCCCAGAAAATCAACTTTTCCAACACATGCCAGGCAAAATCATATCCAGACTATAAAAAGTTTGGGCTAAAAGCCATTGAGCACAACCGCCCATGTGCTGCCTATTTTTAGAAGAAGGAGCAGGGGTTTTCAGACACTGATACTATGGGTGGGGAAGAGGAGACCATCCACTTTTTCTCTGCTTTAAAATATACACCCACCCCAGTCAAATCATTTCAGATAAAACTATATAACAGCATCTTAGAATTGTAGGTGGTACCTTCTGGGATTTGAAAATTTGTCTATGGAGATAAAGCATGACAGAAAACAGTGGCTTCCCAGACTTCGCCTTCACTCCTGAATCTAATTTGGTCCTGACCCACTTTCAGTTCTGCTGCCCTGTGGGCTGTGTCCCAGACAGTTCTCGAAATTTCTGTCAGTATCACCATCAGACAGACCAGATTCCATACAAGGAAAGCTAGGTCTTGGTTTCTTCAGATTATTTCCCTGGCAGACTTTTTTTTTTTTTTTTTTTTTTGAGACAGAATCTCACTCTGTTGCCACTGTTGCCACGCTGGAGTGCAGTGGCGCGATCTCGGCTCACTGCAAGCTCCACCTCCTGGGTTCACGCCATTCTCCTGCCTCAACCTCCCGAGTAGCTGGGGCTACAGGAGCCCGCCACCTCACCTAGCTCATTTTTGTATTTTTAGTAGAGACAAGGTTTCACCATGTTGGCCAGTGATCCGCCTGCCTCAGCCTCCCGAAGTCCTGGGATTACAGGCCTGAGCCATCCCGCCCAGCCCCTGGCAGACATTTTTAAAAAGCATTCGGCTAAATGTTTTTTTTACAAATGTCACTTTAAAGGGGTAGACTCTCCTTCCTTTTTGAACTGTTCTGTATCGCATAAGCTCAGTTGCAGGAATACCTGGAAGGGACATAATCTCGGTCGCCGGGCAACACGCCTGTGATGTCACGGCTTGTCTTCTTCATCTTTGCCTTTACTCAGCTCTTTTGTTTGTTTTTAGGTCAAGGTTATTGAGGCATAATTGACATGCAAGTCATTGAATACTGACAAACGTATACAGCCATAGAACCACCAGAATCATGCTATGGAGAAGGTCCGTTACCCCAGAAACTTTCCTTTTGCCCTCTCAGTTAGTCCCTCCCCTCCTCCAGCCCTGGCAGCCACTCATCTGTTTTCTGTCTTTAGTTTTGCCTTTTCTAGAATGTCATAAAAATAGCATCAGACAGTAAGTAGCATTTGCGTCTGGCTTCCTTCACATAGCAGAATGCCTTTGAGATTCAGCCTTCACTGCTGCACACATCGGGCACTTTGTTCATTTTGATTGCGGAATAGCAGTCCCAGGAGTGAGCTAATTTAATAAAACCGGGATGAACATTCTCATACAGGTCTTGGTGTGGACATAGGCCTTCGTTTCTCTCAGGTGTATACCTAGGAGTGGGATTGTTGGGTCCTGTGAACTTTAGAAGAAACTGCCAAACTGTCTTCCGAAGAGGCTGCACCCTTTTGCATTCCTGCTGGCAGCCCATGGAATTCGAGGTGCCATCCTTCCCAGCTCTTGGCGTGGCCACCTTTTTCTGTGTGTATTCACCATTTGAGTCCATCACAGTTATATCTCTCTGTGGATTTAATTTGCTTTTCCCTAATGACCACTGAAGTTTAGCATCTCTTCATGTGTACAACTTCTTTGGTGGTGTCTGCTCAATCTTTTGCCAAATTTTGCAGTTGGGTTGTTCATTTCTTTAGTATTGAGTTTTGAGAGTTCTTTACATGTTCTGGAAGAAGTTGTTTATCAGATATGTGTTTTGCAAATATGTCTCCCAGTCTGTCCCCTGCCTTTTTATTTTTAACAGTATCTTTTGACAATCAAACTTTTTAAGTCTAGCCAACTTTTTCCTTCATAGGTTGTAATCTTTGCATCTTATCTAAGAAAACTTTGCCTAATCCAAAGTCACAAAGATTTTCCCCTGTGTTTTCTTCTAGAAGGGATACAGCTTTAGCTCTTACATTTAGGTCCATTTTGAGTAAATGTCTGTATATCAAGTGACATAAAGGTGAAGGTGTGTTTCTTTACATGTGGATGTTATTTATTTTGTATTGACACTACTGCTACAGTCTGCATCAAATAATTTTGGAGGGCAGAAATTCCAAGGGTCCATATAATTCTACCTCATATGACTGAAATTCTTAATAAAGAGTAGTACCCAGGGGTGGGACAGAGGTTTTATATACTAAATAAGGAGATAGAGATAGAAGGTGTCCAACTTAACCTCAGCTCTGTGTTGCATGGAATAGGCTGCTGATAGTTATGTGTGTAATATACTGTACGAATATTAGCCTTTACATTATTGTTACCTTGGAACATGCTACTAATTTCATCTTGCCAGGGTAGTCTAAAAATTGCTCAGAAATGCTAACTGACCATCCTTAAGAACAACGAATACTTCTAAATTTTGGCTGGTGGAATTATTCTTCTAGAGCCTAAAAAGTAGTCCTTTACGCCTTTTGGGACATTTTACATATTTGAAATGCGTGGCAAAGAGCTCACAGAAATTAACTAGGACTTAGGTTGGAATCCCCGGAGGATCACCAGGAATTGCAGCCTTGGACAGGCCTTGAAGGTCTGGAACACACTGCGGAAGGGAGGGAGGGTCCGCCCTGGGGAATGGAGAGGATATGGGCGTCTGCTGGGCGCCAGTGCCCATAAAAGGTGAGACAGGAAGAGTCCGCTTAGGAAGGAGAAGGGATTTCCTACTATTCAGATTTCGGCTGGTAAGTCATGAAAAGCTCATTCTTATTCTGCCAGTAAAATACTGTACTGTAGATTAAAAATCCTGATGTGTAGTGAAGCAAGTTTTATCCTAGGCAAGACTGTTTTTATCCTTCTCTGATAAATGAAACTCTTTCTACTCCCTTACCCAAGGCATATTTTAAGGTTGATGAACAATGAATGGAAATCACAGGGTTGTGTGATGTGGGGCCCTGATGAGTCATCCATCTGTCCACCTTTGTTTAAGTCTGAGGCTGTAGGGCTGCACTGCGTGTGCCCGTATCTCATCATCTTTTGCCTCTTTTCTCAGAAGTGAAATTCCCCAATTCAGGAATGCGGCAGTGTCGGGACCCTGAGCGCATTGGCTCCACAGTCGTGGTATTTGAGTCATGTGGGTTCAAGTCTGGATTTGTTGTCTCTGCCTTTTCAGACTGCAGCTTCCAAAACCGCCCCAGATGGCCCATGCGCGCCCCAGCCATGACTTCAGACAGGGAAAACAACGTGCAACACCCTCGTCCTCACGATAGTCAAAATAGATTCTGTCCTGTAGATATCACTGAAGTATAAGGCCAAGACTGATTGAATTAGAAATAATATTTAACCCACATAAATACTCTATGTTCCTCTGCATGACCCAGTAAGCCAGACCTTTCTACTGAGCTCCAACTCCATGCTTAAGAGGTTTTTCTTATTGAAAGTCACCTATCTCTTCCCTCAGGAATGCCAGGATGGGGGTTATGGTGGTCTCGCACAGTGGTTCTCAAACTTTTATATACCAAGGAGTCCCCTGGGGATCAGTTCAAATGCAGATTTGGGAGTTCTGGGGCCAGGCCTGAGACTCTGCATTTATAGCAAGCCCCCGGGTGATGCTGACACAGACCTCCCTTGGAGCAGTAAGGGCCTGGAAAGTCAGCCAGCTCCCCAGAGCTGAGTGCACCTCGGCCAGCCCTGACACTGGTCCCGTGTGAGCCCCCGTCCTCTCTCCTCTCCACTGGAGTTCGTGTCACTGCATGCAGTTGCCGTGGGGACAAAATGAGAGAAACCATGTTTAAAACTTGTAACAACGCATCATCTCAAAAGATACAAACAGTTAAACGATACTGTTCATTATCCTGTTCCTTAGGAAGTAGTACCTCTACACGGTCTGGTGGTGGGAGCAGGGCGGGGGACAGGGGGCATGACATTACCACTCCTGTCCACAGCGTCTGCTGGCTTCTGAGAAGTACTTTGTAGAAATATTTTTCTCAAGGATGTTGGAGGAATATTAGGAGCTTTAGAAATTTAGGAGCTTTTGAGATTTATGCAAAGACATTTAAACTAGACTCTTCACTTTCTGGGAGTAATTTTTATTTTTAATGTCACTTATCACAAAAGGAAAGAAAGAGATGAAAATAACTTTTCCTGTCAGGACTTTTTGACTGAGGATGGAAGTTGATAAGGATGATGATTAGCACAAAGGAAAACCCTTGGCATGTACCTGGTCCTCCCAGCTGCTCTTTATAGATGCACCACACTTCCTTAGTGGGCAGGAAATCCTGGGGAAAAGCTCCATCCTGATGACCAAAGCGTGGCCTCCTCGGGCCGTGCTGTAAATGTCCACTGAATCCCAGCAAGGCAGGCTTTACATTGTGCACAGCGGAAAGGGCTCCCTCTGGGAGGACTAAGGTCTAACTCATTCTGCCCAGGCTCTTCCTGGCCCTCTCTCAGCAGGGAAGCTGGATGGAATTCTGGGAAATGTTCCATCTCATCAGGAGCTCAGGATGGACTGTTGAGAAGTGACGCCATCTTGACACTCACTAGAATGGCTATCGCCCAAAAAATGGAAAATCCTAAGTATTGGTGAGGGTACAGAGGAATTGGAAACTTTGTGCATTGCTGGTGGGAATGTAAAAGGGTGCAGTCAGTGTGGATAAAGAAATTTAGCAATACCTCAAATATGTGATACTCGTGCACACATATTTATAGCAGCACTATATACCGATTCCACTCCTAGGAACACACCCAAAAGAATTCAGAACAGAGACTCAAGTAGTCACTCACACACACATATTCACAGCAGTGCTATCCACAGTAGCCAAAAGGTAGAGACACCCCAGATGTCCATGAACAAATGAATGAACCCATTGTGGTCTATCCATACAGTGGAATATTATTCAACCATCAGTGAATGAGGTAATGAACCCCAAAAACATGATCACTGAAAGAAGCCAGACACAAAAGGTCACACATCGTTATGATTGATTCTATTTATCGGTAAATCCATAGAGACAGAAAGCAGAGTGGTGGTTGCCAGGGGCTGGGAGGAAAGGGAATGGGGAGTGATTGATTAATGGGTTTGGGGCTTCCTTTTGGAGTGAGGAAAATGTTTTGGAACTAGGTAGAGGTAGTGGTCGCATAACATGGTGAATGCACTAAAAGGCACTGAGTTGTATCCTTTAAAATGGTTAGCTTTATGTTATGTGAATTTCACTTCAATAAAAAGAAAAGGTTACAGCATACTCCAGAAAAGGAAAGACTCGAGTTTTTTATTCCAAAGTCAGACTCCCTAACCAAGAAATAAAGATGAGAAAGAGGTTTACTGACAGTGAAAGGAAAATGAGTACATGATGTGGTTAGCCACTTTCCCCCATCAAAGGGAATTGAGGAAGGGTTGACGAATGCAGATAAGAATGTGGCTTTTATCAATAAGACGTGCATATTTCCATTTTGGTTAGTAGCAGATGTTCCCTTTGAGTTGACTGTATGAAATAATCCACTGGTCACTGCTGCTTGTTTGGTCGGCTAAAAAAAAATAATAATCCCACTGGATAGATATGTAGTTTATGGGCAATAAAGTAACAGTCCTGATAAGAAACATTTTATCCCCCAGAAGACAGCCAGCAGACACTAACAAACCGCAGGCCTCAACATAGTGAGGGGAGCGTAGAGCTTCGTGGCATGGTATGTAATCTTAAGAAGGTTATAGTCTAGCATAGCCACAAACTAAACAAAAATGAGCATCACTGGGAAGGATCCACAAAAGTTGGAATCAAAACATGTTTTGTTCCCAAACTTACAACAAATGTCGTGTAGGAAACCACTAAGCATTGGAGATAGAATGAGTCTGGGATATTGTGCGTCCAGGGCCAGGGCCACCCATCTTCCATGAGTCTCCTCGCCTAGGTAGAAACACAGTGGCAATAGCTTCCATTGTAGAATGTTCTCCAAAGACACTAAAGTGCACGGGCTTCACCACGACTTAGGAGGCCTGAGATCAGGCTTCCTGAGGTGAGTACTGATGTGGCAGTGACACGTGGAGGGACACGTGGAGGGCAGAGGAGAACCCACTGTCTCTAAAACTCTGACTTTGGTCCAGACCAGGTTACCCTGAAGGAGACTTCCCAGCTCCCCTTGGTTTGAGGGGACAGGGGTCCCAAGATTCGGGATACATCATCTTCCATCCACAGCCTTAATCTGCGTGGATAGCTTCCACCCCAAAAAATCATCTTACCTACTTCCCCTGATGCCTGGGGCCTGACATCTCAAGGAATTGCCAGTTAGGAACAGTAATGAATTTGGAGGTGAGATCTCCCCACACCCCTCCATGCTGCTGCCTCAGTGACATTAACACTGTACCCTGGGCTGCGTTTTTAAGTTCCCATTTCACTTCAACTGTGTGGATTGCTGAGAATGGCATTATGAACATTCTGTGAAGACAGACACGTCTCAGCTGAACAGTTTACTTAGGAAGTTACCTAGAGGCAACAGAAGAAAAGCTTACAAAAATGGCTCAGGTCCCCCTCAATCTCAGGACAAGACAGGAATTTGACATTTCACAGCAAGTGGGGCTTGGCAAGTAAAGGTGCCGTGTGATGAATCAACAGCAGACTCATTCGTCTCCAGAGGAAATTAGGACATACTTTTTTTTAAGTTTGGACTAGCCTGTGAAATGTTAAAATATAACTATAATACAATAGTTAGTTCCAGCCATAGGAGAGATAGAACTTCCGCTCCCCTCCTTTCTCGTTTTTAAAACATTTTTATTGTGGTAAATTTATTTTTAATTTTTTAATGTAACATTTTAAAACTTTTGTTGTATTAAAAATATGCATATGTCCTCGCTTATGAGTGGGAGCTGAACAATGTGAACACATGGACACAGGGAGGGAAGCAACACACCCGGGGCCGGTGGGCGGGTCGGGGGGAGGGAGAGCATCAGGACAAATAGCAAATACATGCTGGGCTTAACACCTAGGTGATGGGTTGATACTTTATTGTATTAAGTTCCAGGGTACTAATAAAATAAAATAAATGCATAACATCAAAATTACCTTTTGAGTCATATTGACGTGTCTGATTCAGTGGCATTAAGTTCTTTCACGTTGTTGTGCAACCTTCACCACCAATCCATCTCCAGAACTTTCTCATCTTCCCAAACCGAACCTCTGTCCCCATGAAACACTGCCTCCCCCTGCCCCTCTCCGCCCAGCCCCTGGCAGCCCTCATTCTACTGTCTGTCTCCATGGATTTGACCGTTCTAGGGACTGCATATAAGGGGACTCTATACAGGATTTGTCGTTTTGTGACTGGCTCATTTCACTCAGCACAGAGTCCTCAAGGTTCTTCCGTGTCACTGCCTAGGTGACTACATCCTTCCTCTTTAAAGGCTGAGTCCTATTCCACTGTGTGGGCGTCTACCCGTTGTTGGACATTTGAGTGGTTTCCACCTTTTGGCTATTGTGAATCACGCTGCCGTGCGTGTAAGTGTACCAACGCTAGCCCCTGCTTTCTATATATCCAGAAGTGGAATCGCGGGATGCTGTAGTGATTCTCTTTTTTAACATGTTAAGGAGCCGCCAGAGTGTTTTCCAAAGCAGCTGCACCATTTCACATTCCCACCAGCAGCGCACAGAGATTGATTTCTCCACATCCTCACCAATACTTATAATTTTTTTTTAAATAATATCCATCCTATTTAGTGTGGACAAACATTTTTATATGTTTCAGAAGCTCTTTTTTTTCCCTCTGTGTGAACAAAAGGAGAGATTAACCACTTAAACATCTGAGGGTCATTTTGATATCTGAATGCAATATACATTTCCACACTTACTGTATACATTGTATTGAGGAAAATAGAGATAAAATTGTAGAAATTCATTTGGAAAATTTTTTATACTGAAACGACCTTAAAAAGAACCCGAATAAGTTAATTCTTTCATCCCAACCTAGTATTATCATTTCACAATGACATGACTTTAGTAATTTAGGATAATTTTTTTCTCACATTCCATATTTTCTCTTCTTAAACTCTGACTTCTTTTGTTAGCTATCATGGCAGTAGATAATGGTTTACATATAATGTTCCCTGTAGATTATAGCTCTTTAAAAGCAAAAAAAAATGTAGTTTTGAAAGTAACCGTAACTGATGAGTATTTATTGTGATTAATTGCGGAAATTGAACCTATGTTGTTCCCACAGGGTCAGCCTGGGCCAGTGGGCCCCCAGGGGTACAACGGGCCACCAGGATTACAAGGATTCCCGGGACTGCAGGGACGCAAAGGAGACAAGGGTGAACGGGGAGCCCCCGGAATAACAGGACCCAAGGGCGACGTGGTATGCACCGCTGTTGTACTCCCCTGGCCTCATGAGGGTGGCGGGTATCTCAGCCTTGGTTAATTTCGTTTGCTTTCTTCATAGGGAGCAAGAGGCGTTTCTGGATTCCCTGGTGCCGATGGAATTCCTGTAAGTTTTATGGAAGACTGGAATTTTAAAACATTGCGTGCATTCTAGGCAATACATTTGTGACTTAAAGAAACATTCCGAATGAGACCTCCTTTTTGTTTATAACATAAAACGTGGGGACTATATGTGCGTATTCTCCCCACGGAATTCAGTCAGACAGTGAACAAATTGTTTGCTTTGTAAACGTCCTTATAGACTCGGCTTCAGAATTGAGACAACTTTGCTAAACTGCACATTGTTTGGTAATAAAAAGCTAGAGTGCTATCCAGATATTCGCCCTAAAGAGCCAGTCTTGCGATCTCGTTTGAACTATAGAGCAACCTGCATATAAAGTCGTTCAGCCAAGAGCATGGGCAGAATGAAGCCCTGCTGAGCATTTGTGCAGCTTCTCAAGTTCTTTACAGCAACCTCACATGAAACAAAAAAAAAGGCATGGTTTGTTCATGAGAAAAATCTCAAAATGCAATAAAATGTGTTTTTATAACCTAGTTTACTTTACTTCTTGTGGCATAAAAAAATAAACAAAACAGCCTGACTCACAGCCTTCTTCACAGGGACCCACAAGCAGATTTCCCAGGGTTGGCTTCCTGGCCAGACCTGACCTCAGGGATCAATGTGTTTATCGCACGTTCTGACCCGCCTCCCATCCGGCTACTGCTGTGGTTCTGAGACATCTGCTTCACAAACCTCACACATATACACAGATGTGTGTGCCCGTGTCCTGCAGAGGCAAGTTCTGTATCACCACACACGCACAGGCACAGGGAGAGAGACTCCGTTCCCAGGCTGCACGAGTAGGGTCATGCCTTGCAGAAGAGAAGGAGGGAATGAGTGAGTGGAGGGCAGTCCCAGAGAACTCATGCGTTTCCATCAGATCTTTAGTCCCACCGTCGAGGAGACGTCTGCAGAGCAGAAGGAGACAGTCAGGGCAAAATAAAGGAAGTCACATTGCCAAGACAAGAGCTGCAAGCCAGTGATCTCGGGGCTACCTGAATGGTGGGCTCAAACGGACACTTGGGTTCACCACACAGCCCTGAACAAATAAGGAAATAATGTCCACATCAGTCAGAATCTTGAGAAATGGACAGAAATGAAGAATCTGCACATTCCAAAGGTTAAACAAATTTGGAAAGCATTTTCATACTAATGGCCTGAATCTAAATCACCCATTTTTAAACTACTCTTTTGAACTCTTTGGAGTGTCTTTCAGTTTTGTCTCCAGTTGAAATCTGAGTTAAAATGGAATGACATTATGGAAAGCAATTGCAACTCATCTGTACCAAGTTTCCTTCATGTTTCCACTTTATACTCATTCAATATCAGAGGCAAATGTCTCACAAACTAAGGAGGAAGTAATCATAATTTGGAGGAATGATTGTGGTGAGCAGGTGAGGACCATTTTCTACGGAACCGGCTGCTCAAAGGATCCAGTCTCTTTTAACCCGCAGAACTCTGATACTACAAATTAAGTTAACATAAATGTCACCTGCCATAAGTAATCAGTTAACAAATGTAGAGTTTGAGGGACCTGGATCATTTTAGCTGATTAGAAGTTATATATAAGAAGTGATATGCAGTAAAATCCTAAAGTGGTTTCATATAGCAGTGTATCTAATTTGATGCTGAGCAGAGACAGACATTTAGCTCAATATAACTGAAATTTTTCTTCGAAGCACAATTTCAAACTAAGATTAGATTGACATGCAATTTCAAATAACAGATCAGTTCTAAGCAAGTAAGAAAGACAAATGGCAGACAAATAATAGAGAAGAATTTAAACATTACAGTTCATTTTAAGCAAAAGTATCACAGAATACTAAAAATCTGGAGCAGAGCATGTGGAGAGCTGTTTTCTCAAGCGGAAGTGCAAGGGCCCCTCATGTCTTTATTTCAAAGGCCACTAGAGTGCCAGCTCTGCAAACAGATCGAGAAGCTGCCCACAAATGGGGATTCCTGTGGCTCACCAGAGAGTTTGACTGAAGCCTGTTGGATCTCTCATCTGACGGCACCAGTTCAACCAATGGCTGTGGACATCTATCTGAAGCAAAGAGATGTGCAAATAAAAGTTCTACTTTTTTATTTTGTTTCTTAATATCATTCAGGTTACGGAGAGCTATATGTAGGATTTGTTGTGTGGGGGTTTTGAGGTTTGTTTCTTGTTTGTTTGTTTTGTGTTGTTTTGTTTTGAGACAGAGTCTTGTTTGCCCAGGCTGGAGTGCAGTGGTGCGATCTTAGCTCACTGCAACCTCTGCCACCTGTGCTCAAGCAATTCTCATGGCTCATTCTCCCGAGTAGCTGGGATTACAGGCGCATGCCACCATGTCTGGCTAATTTTTGTATTTTTAGTAGAGACAGG
This sequence comes from Hylobates moloch, assembly GCF_009828535.3. Lineage (NCBI taxonomy): Eukaryota > Metazoa > Chordata > Mammalia > Primates > Hylobatidae > Hylobates > Hylobates moloch. Next base: position 171,316,719 of record NW_026652279.1, read on the forward strand.
GTTTCACCATGTTGGCCAGGCTGGCCTCAAGTGATCCGCCTGCCTCAGCCTGCCAAAGTGCTGGGATTACAGGTATGAGCTACTGCGCTCAGCCATGTTTGTTTCTTTATCTTGAAATTTTCCAAATTTCTCAAAGTAACTGTAAAAGACATCCCAATGGTCTCAAAAATCACTCTGGAATATATGTTTGGTTTATTATCAAGAAAACTAAAGTTTTAAAGTAACTACACAATAACCAAGCATATAGCTAAATATCTGTTGTTTAAAGAAACAGCAAAACAGGCTGTGGCCAGGTAGTGCAGAAATTATAGATTATTAACCCAGCCCCCGTATGTCTCCTGGAACCAGCTTAATGCAGTGAAGGTGCCCACAAATTTAGCCTGAGTCCCTCTAGTCATTGCAGACACTTGGCTGTGTTGCCTTTCCCCACCCCCAGACAGTTCAGAAAACCTGACATGCTTTATAGTCATGTTTAAAATCTAAAAGTCATGTTTCCCAAGAAAGCAAACAAGAGGCAATCAGTTCTTTCAAACATGGCAAGGCCATTGATAAAATCACACTGTGGGTGTGTCTTCTCTGTTTAGGATATGGATCTGTGAAACTCACTATCTAAAATGCAGTTGGGCAAGTAAGAAAGTTGCTTAACTGATAAGGACCTCCCTGTTATCCCTGAGAAGGAGGTAGCTGCTTCTAAAATCTTTCCTAGAATTTTTAAAATGTACCTTTACTTGCTTTCTACAGGGATAAGGACCTTGTTATCCCCGAGAAGGAAGTAGCTGCTTCTAAAATCTTTTCTAGAATTTTTGAAATGTAATTTTACTTGCTAATAGACAGTCACTCCACTAGTAAGACAGGAGAAACCCCGACAGTGTACTTCTTACCCAAGCCCAGGTGAAGCAGATCTTTGCTTCCAAATCCTTTCCCTGCTTAGAACTATACCTTATGCCTTCACTTATTTAATCTTTCATTCATTCATTTGTTCACTTTTGAGGTGTCTTTTCCTTGGATTCATGCCGGGAACATGGCTGATGAGAATATTTAAGACTGTTTTATCGCACAGTTACATGACAACTAGAAACCTGCTGATTGGCTGATTCTCTCACCGTTCTCTTTCCCAGGGACACCCGGGGCAAGGTGGGCCCAGGGGAAGGCCCGGCTATGATGGCTGCAACGGAACCCAGGGAGACTCAGGTCCACAGGGCCCCCCCGGCTCTGAGGGGTTCACCGGGCCTCCCGTGAGTATCCCCACAGCGCCTGTGCTCCAGGGACAGGCAGACCCTGCTAAGCCCTGCCTTTATAACTTGGCGGGGGGGGGCCTCCCGCTCGCTGTGGCCAGAACGGAAGCATAACTGCCTGTTGACGCCCAAGACATGACGTTTCTGGATTCAAGTAACTTCATTTTTCGTATTCTTTAAATGTTAGATAGAAAATCATTGTTGTGGTTGATGTTGTTCACGCTCAGTCTCCCAAGTGTCACTTCTTTTCTTTCAAATTCTCATGCGTAATAATGGAATCATAAAACGAAAAAAGCTGAAACCTTGACAAAATTCTGTCCATCACCATCTTTATCAGATTATGAAATACTTTGTGATGTGGGAGTGCAGTTATTCTCCAGCAGATACAATGCGGGAGTTTGTTTTTTAATGGGGGAACTTTTATATCATCATCTGTTTTGTGGCCTCATTTATTTTTTAAGGTCTTGGTAAAACATCCTGAAATGTGTCTTCAGTAGTATGTTGCTACCTTATTTCCAAGAAAATCTTGCAAATTCAGGGTTAGACTAAAATTTTGTTTGGTGAGACTTTTTATTTAAAAACAAAAACTTTAAAGTGGGGAGGGAAGAACAGTCATTAATCACCTTCATCACGTTTTCACCTGAAGCAAATGGAGTTCTCCTACTCAGTTCCACCTCCACCTGCCAGTTCCCCTTTCCTCGGCTGTTTCTGTTTTATGTGGTTCAGTTTTTCAATAAACTACATCATCTTCTACTCTATATATCATCAATTTCGTTATCAAGAAACATATCTATTACTTTAAGTGATTCTTATAGTAGATGCTGAAAGATATTTACACATGCACATATGTATTATGTATATACCTACTATTTATATTTGACACAATTCCAATGTTAAAGAATGACCCAGTATCCTGCAAATGGGTGCTTGTGTTAATATGTTCAGTACACTAATGTCAAAGAAAGCACATAATAGTATTATCAGAAATAAAAATAACATTGGCATATTAGAGGGTTGGTTGACAGAGTATTCATTTGGGTTTTGAAAATAATTTAAATCCTAAAGTATTTCTATTTTAACTCTAGGAAAGATACGATTGGGTCAATAGGAAATTAAAGGTCTCACCCTTGTTGCTGAATATAGGGTTGGTGTTCAGAATAACCCCCATCAGCCATAAGAACAATTAGACCTTGCCCACAAAAGTCAATGTTCAATCATCCAATTACCATAGCTGCACCGAATGTTAATGGACTTTTTTTGTTGTTTTTTCTTTTTACAATATATCTGCTAATTAGGGGCCCCAAGGACCAAAAGGGCAGAAAGGTGAGCCTTATGCACTGCCTAAAGAGGAGCGTGACAGATATCGGGTACGTTTGCAAGAGATGGGAGGGGTAATGAAGGGACCAGTGTAAATTCTCAACTAACAGAGTTAATTGCCAAGTGAACTTTGCATATAAGAATGAATGTACTGAAGGCATGCCTAGAATGGCGGCATAATCCAAGTCACAATGAATTTAAAAGTCATCTTATTTCCGATCAGGATGTTTTCAATCTTATTTTTAATTGTGTGTTTATCTCTTTCCTATATTCACAATACTCCAAGCTAAATTAGTACTTGTAGTTAATATTAGTAAATATTAATATTACTAAAATATATTCTGACTAAATAATAGTAGTAAAAATTAATATTAGTAAATTAACATTACTAAGTCCTGATAGGGCTGATCTGTTTGATATGCTTATTTCCAACTCTGCAATAAAAGGTAACTAAATCTAAAGATGGTTAAAAGCTATCACTCTTAAAATTATTTCTTCTCCATTAGGGTGAACCTGGAGAACCTGGATTGGTTGGTTTCCAGGTAAGTTTATTTTTATTAGACGATATTCCCAACAAAAGTTTAAGAGCTTCAGAACTCCAAGTACCAGTTTACCTCTCTTAAAAACATTCTCTCGCTGCCTATCCATAGGGACCTCCTGGCCGCCCTGGGCATGTGGGACAGATGGGTCCAGTTGGAGCTCCAGGGAGACCAGTAAGTACCTGGACACAGGTGCCCACTCTGGGACCATCGTCCGGTCATCCCTTCCAGATGCCACTTCTTCAATGGTTGAATCCAGATGAGAGCTTTAAGAACAACTATGATGCTTATAGGCGTAGCAGAGAACATCAAGACAAAACGGACCATTCCTTGCACACATGTTGCTGCTGTTAAGGTTGAAGAATAAGGGCTTAAAATTATGGTCACCAGCTCTCTGCCAGTTAGGTCCAATTTTGACTTGGTCCCGGCAGGGTGCCCTTCCATCCCCACCCCATACCTACCCAGTGACAAAGAGCCCATCATCCCTGGGCAAGGCAAAACAAAGTCCCACAGGTTCATAAGGAGGAAAAGGAGTCTGCCTGTGCCACGCCCATGCTAGCAAGCGTATCACACCTGGGCTCATTACAGCAGGTGAGATATTGGCCATTGTTTAACAAAATGGCCCTAGAGGGCTCATTGCAAGTAGGGAAGAGCAGAAAAAGGCACTTGCTAAGGCTTGTGTAGCTCTCTGGCCACTCCCACCACTGCACAATGACCTGGAAGGTGGACTAGCCACTGCGAGAGCTCCTGACTCACTCATTCCCCACATGTTAGTAATCAGATAAATAGGCCTTAACTTATACAAGGAGAGATGTGGGCTGCAGGTGAGAGAGATCTTCTCACAAGAAGCCATTGCTCAAGACTGAGACAAGCTATCAAGGGACACTAACACCAGTTCCTTGACAGATATTAAGAAAAAAATGAAGTCATATATGTTTGGGGAGACTCAGTCAAACTAACAGTTGGGGGGTACTCATAATTCTCTTCAGATTATAATAAATTACAATAATAATAATAGATTTTGTTTCTACAAAGCAAATTTCCCTGGTGCTGTGAAAGTGATTTTTGCAAGTAGCCCCATCTGTGAAAGACCTGGTCAAGGTGGCTGAAATCAGGATCATACGAGACGCCCTTGCTGTTTCACTCCATATGGTTGTTGGCTTAGTCATAGCACACACGCCACATGGTTGGGTTTCATACTTTAAATGCACAGCTCGGAGAAGTCCGGCACAACAGATTGTAATTGCTAGGTCCTTAGCTGCTCTGACAGCTTTTGGTTCTTCACATGAGCCATGCAATCATCCACAACCCCCTCCCTATCCACTCCTTTGTATCCACTTATTTGTACTGAAACACTCTTCCCCTGCATCTGAAATGCTTTAATCCTAAGCACAGTGTTGACACTGAATGCTCTGCAGAAAGACACACCATGATACTGCAGATGGACTTTCCGCTCTGCAGTGCCAGGCTGTAGATTCATTCTGTCCATGAAAGTTGGCCAAGCTACCAGGAAGAAGGCCCGCATGGAGTCTCGTGGGGACTCCCAGAGGAAGTCAGGGAAGCTGTCTCTGCAGTCACAGGGCCTGGGACCTTGCAAAGGGATCAGAACAAACACAGAGAGGAGATGGGTGAAGTCGGAAGCCCAAACACACAAAAGCAAAGCAGAAACAGCTGTCCGTAGACAGCCAGCAGATTCTGAGAACTGGAGCTGACCCAAGTCCCTCTCCCCCAGCATGTCATCTCTGCCAAGCCAAATGCATCAGAAACCTCCATGCATCCTACACTGTGTCCTAAATATACAGTCAGTGGCTTTCCCAGAGCTTTCCAGCAGATGTTTTCTGGGTCCTGGGGTAAAGAAAACCATTGACACATTTCTTTGTATTTGTACAGGGACCACCCGGACCCCCTGGACCAAAAGGACAGCAAGTAAGTTGGTTTTGGGGGATGAGGATGAGGGAAGGGGGTACTTAGGTGTTTGTGGGTTTGTTTTTTACCATAAAACCTCTTCGTTGACAACTATTTATTGTTTATATTATGATGAAAACGGTTTTGGAGGTTTTTAAGACAATGTTAAACTCCAAGGATAGGAGTTTTAATGGTGCCTCTGGACATTAAAAAAGTGAACAGGTGGAACGATTTGTTGTTTGCAAATTAATTACCACATGCCTGTTGCTGTATGAAAACCAAACTGAGGGACATTTGATTGAAAATGAAGATTAGAACAATTTAGGGACAGCTCACATTTATTCACGTGTATTGATTTACGAGAATGGACAAAATGTAACTCTATCTGTTGTAGGGAGGCCAATGTCGTTCTTCTTATCTGGCTAGAATTAGGTTCTACAGGAGTCTAATGTCAGCCTCTGGGGATATATTCAGTGATAATCAAGTTAGGCTAGAGCCCAAAGCTATATACTGTTTTCATCCCAGAAAGGTTACTAAATTGATTGGAACACAGCAAAGTAGGCGGTTTGTTAGAAACTCGGAGGACAGAACTAGGGTTCCTTATTATCTGAGAAAGCTGGATAAATGTCCAAGACAAACGAATGCAGTTGACAAGGGAAGTATTTGATCAAAATGCAACACAATTCAGAAATGCTTGGCTGCCAACGGGAAGCATCTAGGAACCTTTCCCTTGCCCTGTGTCCCGATGGAGGAGGCGCCAAGCCCACACGTTGCCATGCCTGCCCATTGCTGTGACCCCTGGTGACCACAGCTGCCACTGCCTATGCCCCCAGGCTCCTGTCCCCTCTGACACGGCTTCCGGTCAGCTGGAGAGCTTGCGCAGGCTGCTGGACGCCCCACCGCCTGGCAGCCTGGAGCAGGATGAGATGGGCCCCAGGCCAAGAGCAGCAGAAATAGGACCAGGCGGCTGGGCTGAGGAGGCAGCAGCCAAGCCCTGAGCCCAGGCATGAGCCTCAGATCTCCCCTTGCTGCGGCAAACATAAACAGCCCTCCTCACCCCTGACCAAGTCACTTCCTGGTGACTTTGACGACCAGCTCAGGAGGCAGAGAGGGACCGTGGGGGACTCGCACAAATTGCATTCTAATCTAGCCTGGCCACGTTTCTGTGCTTTGATTTCAGCTCCCACCAGGTGGGGAAGAAGCAAAAGGCAAAAATTCATTGAAGGCTTTGTTTTTATTTTCAGAAAATATCTGGACATTGGAGGGGGCGGACGGTAGACTGCAGAGAGAGAGAGATCAGATAGGGCTTGTGTGAGCCTGCTGTCACTGTGGGAACACACAGAAACCCTGGGAAAGAAGCAAAGCTGTTGGGAGTAGAAGAGGACTGTGCCTATGATGTGCACAAATTTGTCATCTTGCTTTTTCTATGCATGAATCTTAGAGGTCAGCGTTGTCAGTCCTCCCACACATGGCTACGGCGTTCGTGAAATTATTAAATCCTTACTATGATACTGGGCCTAGCTTTGCTTATTAGGTGAAAAGGAAGACAAAAAGGTTGGATAAAGCCCAGAGAATCACCTAAAATCATTACATTCTGATTGATTTTAAATTTCCAAAGATTATTAAAAAGATAGGTAAAGTTTATATGAAATGAGGATTATTTTGCCACAATGAGAGAAGACTGAGCCAGAAGAAAAGATGAATCATGATCTTCAAATGCAGAGTCCAGGGAGTGAAATGGGGCTGCTTCTTCCATCTACAGGGGTCAGAACCCAGGGACATGCTCTTAGACTACAGTCTGTAGAGACCATATACTCACGATCGAGGGCCAGCACCACCTGGGGTCCAATCTCAGCTCCCACTCATTCACTCTGAGGTCTTGGTCAACCGAAATGACAAACTGTCAATTAGTTTCTATAAAAAGCAAGAATATTATGCAAATATAGTTGCTCAGTAAAGTCGCCGATAATTAGGTCTTGGGTTTCTTTTTCTAAGAAAAATAATTTTATTTCTCTCTGATTATTGGCTTTTTAAAACTTACAAAAATTATTTATCTTTTCAGGGCAACAGAGGACTTGGTTTCTACGGAGTTAAGGGTGAAAAGGTAAAGGAAGCCTGGTCAATTCCAGCAGAGGCATGCAGCATTTCTCAGCCAGGAAATAAATCATTTTAATTACTAAGTTCTACGCTGTAAAACTTTTACCTTGAGTTGATCTGCAGACAGACCATTTGCGTAGGGAAATAATCATTGCAAAGTGCTAGGCTGTCACCCACCTGCCAGTGATAATTCTGCATCAACAAGATGGTAAACATACACCATCTAGGCTAGCCGAGACTCTGACACAGAGACATAAACTCAGCACATCTTCAGAAGGTGGAGGTGAGGACATGTCACTGAGGGCATCTTCTCATGTGTGGAACCCAGAGGTGATTGAGGGGACTGAGACTACAGCCAGAGGCTGACATGGAGCCATCTCAGAGGGGACCAGGGGATCTCAGGGACCAGCCCTGGTAGGGCACAAAGGCAGCCGTAAGAACCATGTGGCTTTTCTCCTTCCTTAGAGTGCTAAGATCCAAAGACCTCATGGCCTTTGAGAGGAACGTGTGAGATCACGTGCACGACAGGCTTAACACAGCGCCACACTCCGCAAGCAAAACCTCACCAACACGGTCCCATTGCATTCACCACAAAAGCCATGTGCCCACTGTGAAGTAGACCTGACCCTTGGCCTCATGATTGGAACATTTCTATTTTGTTTTCCCTTCTGCTTTTTGATGGAACAGCACAGTAAGTTGAATCAAGTCCTGCTCATGTGTGAAGAAGAAACTCTTCCTTCTTTACATTAATGCCATAGAAGAAGTCAAAAAAGAACAATTAGCAAGCAGTGGGCTTCTGGAAAAAAAAGAAAAACACATAAAACTTTATAGCCCCATACAATGAAATATAACAAAATAATAAAATAAAAACAAGAAAAATCTGGGAAGAAATCATTGGTGGGAGAAGAGAATAGTCCCGTTCGATATAATGGAGATGAAGTTAGAGTCTACAATCTACAAAGGACTTATGCAAATAATGAGTAAAAAACATCAGGGGCCCAACAGGTACAAGGGAGGAGAACAAACAGTTTGGGTATTTTAAGATATTCTATTAGTGGGCACTCAGCGTACACTGTGGAGTATCACTTTCTGCACCTGACCCATCATCTCCATTTACTGCTGTCCATGTTATGTGATACCTGGGCTCAGACTTGTATGATACAGTTTAATGTGGAAAGAAAGGAAAAGACAATGATGTTCTTTTTGTGTCAATCAGTTTCTGGGAGGTAAATCCAGAATATTATGCAAGGATAACTGTCCAGTAATGTTCTAGATAGATCGGTTTCACCATCTGTGCACCACATCAAAAAATCAAAATGATTTTATCATTTGCTAATGATAAAAATGCAAATTAAAGCAATCTTGGGATATTATAGTTATTTAAGATTGTTTTTTATTATATAAAAACATCTTTGGGGAAGTAGTCTTTCGTTTCTTCAGCATTTCTTTTATCTTGGTGCCCATCTTGGCAACCAGTACAGTAATACCTGTCAAAAACCATAAAGACATTTAGCCTTGATACCTAATAATTCCCATCTATAGAAATTCATTGTAAGGAAACAACCCCACAGAAACAAATGCAGTCCAGAATTGTAAACAACGTACATGGCTTTTATGCATAAATTCTAAATGATTGCTAATGAAAGGAGGATATAAAAAACTTATATTAGGATTACTCTATTTTGTGATTATTATACTATAAATAGGTATACATATGGTAAGTAATATGCAGACATTAAAACTGCAGTATTTTGGCCAGGTTGTATTTGTATTCGAGTTTTGTAGTTTCCTTTCGATTTAAAGACAACTGCTTTTGCTTAACAATATGCAGGGTGACGTAGGGCAGCCGGGACCCAACGGGATTCCATCAGACACCCTCCACCCCATCATCGCGCCCACGGGAGTCACCTTCCACCCAGATCAGTACAAGGTAAAGAGCAAAACTGACTGTTTTCCTAGTTGAACTAAAAAAAGGGAAAGTAAAAGTAAATTTCTTCAATTGTATCCAATCACATTCCAAGTAAAACAAGCCTCACCACCAACTTGGCAAATTACGCATGAAAACATAACCAGGTCCTCCCAGAATGTTTTCAATGCTTCCAGACAGTTACTAGATTCACAGTGCAATCGCGTCATCAGTCCGTCATCTCAATTGTGATGAATCTGAAGCAACATGAGAATTCATTTAAAAAAAACCTTACATCTATCCTTACGTTCAGTGTAGATGGAGGCTAATGGTCATACCGGAATTCAAAGCCAGAATCGCGGAACTGTCTAGCAAAATATGTTCAGCAAAATAAAACCTACTTCTTTGCTGACATGAAGCACCTTTTTGGAGGATCAAAGTCAGTTTTTGACAGTTTCTGAATCATTCAATTAACATTTTGCTTAATTGAAATCATGCTGTTAGTCTGAAATAGGAATTGCCGTGTCCACTCTGGGTTTGGAGGCTGCTGTGCCACCCACCCACTCAGGGAGGTCCCGCAGCCTTCCTAGGGCTTCCTGTTCCCCCTGTCAAATGGGATGGTGACACTGACCTCCTGGAGCTGACGAGGCGGTGGCAGGCGACTGTGAAACACTCAGTACCATGTCGGGCACACGGAATACCTGGGAACTAAAATAGAAACCCCAAACGGGGAGATCTTACCTTTCCAAATAGAATCTTGTTCCCAACTCTTGAGCAGGGTGGGGCTTGGGCCCTGTGTCCTTGGTCCTGCGTCCTGGGGTGGATTTGGCAGGCAGGACCACTGCCTTGCGGGGGAAATCAACCCAGGTGGCTGAGGCTCGAGTTATGAGTGACCGTTGACAAAAATGTCCTGGGAGGCGGCAGGGAGGGCCTCTGTCCAGCTTCTGAACGGGAGCCCAGAGCAGGTTTGATCCGTGTGGAGGTGCTCGATCTTCCGAGTCAAGTTTCCCGCCTTTCCTACAACCCAGGCCAGGGTGGGATCTGGGGGTGGGCATGGCCAACCTGCAGGGGCAGTTGTGAGCTGCAGGAATCCAAGGTACCCTCAGGAATGACGGGGACAAAGGACCCGCCAATTGCTGTTTCTTTCACCATTTTAGATGAAGAGAAGTGGGAAAAACGTAGATCATGCTTTTGATCTATGATATTGACATGGCTTTCAACAGCCACTTTTGCTTCAAGTTTCAATATGTTCCATGTGTATCTTTTCCTCAGAGGACCTCCTAGTAATGTTTTCTTCCAAAGAGTATTTTCATTAAGGCTTTTCCTTGGGCACGTTGTCCCACCATACGGATGTAAACAATCTGCCTGGAACTGTGTGGGGGATAAAGGAAAACACAGAGAGAAGGAAAGACAGACTTTCACTAGTACCAAGAGGAATACAGGAATTAATTTATCTTGTGAAAATCTAGAAGAAATGACACATCTTTTCTCTTGAATTTTGAAGCTGCAAAATTTGAGTCGTGTTGTAATCAATTTATAATGATTGAGGATTGATTGAATACTTTCAGCTCATGTCATGAACCCTGATTTTTACCCATTACCATCCTCAAATTAATAAGCGTTTCTTATTTTTCATATTCTTCACAGGGTGAAAAAGGCAGTGAGGGGGAACCAGGAGTAAGAGTAAGTCGCGTAACGAGCATGCTTCCTCCCCTGTGGCTCCTGGGCTCTCGGCGCTCTGCCCGGCATGACGGGTGCACCGTGCGCTCGGGGCCCGCACACCGTCACTCTCTCATCCCCTTGTCCATAGCAGAACAGTATTAGCATGCATTTTTACACTCTATTTTAAGAAGTCAGTTCTAGAATTTCTTCCTCTTGGCATCATAAACACTGGCTAATCATCTTCTGAGGTTTGGGAAGGGAGCGTGAAGATGGCGGAGGGGCGTGGTTTCCGCTCAGGCGCCTCCAGGTTCTGCCCTCCGTCTCCTCTGTCATTGCCTCTGTCACTGCCTGTCCTCAGAGCTCCAGCTCTCCCTCGCGGTCGCTCACCACGTGACGTGACACATGCAGTCCTGGATGGGTGACAGCCCGGGAAGGCCGGCGGGTCTCCTAGGACCGTGCCCCGCACTGCGCCTGAGCTGAGCATCGCCAGGCGGTCTGGACACCGTCGGGGCTGAGAACACTGAGTCCTGCAGCAGAGGATGACACGTGGGCCCTGCCGGCTGGAGGGGCCGCCCCTGGGCTGCTCCTTACACCCCCTCTGCTCTCTCCTAGGGCATTTCCTTGAAGGGAGAAGAAGGAATCATGGGCTTTCCTGGACCGAGGGTAAACCACGCCTTTTATAACTGCAGTTGTTGGTTTAGTTGGGTTTTTTTCAGTAGGCTTTCATTTTTAGAGCTGTTTCAGATTCACAGCAAAATGTAGCAGAAAGTATAGAGATTTCTCATTATTACTCCCCACCTCCACACACACACAGCCCCCCAGCACGAACATCTAGCCCTGGGGGCTGCACTGGCTACAGTCCGTGAACCACCTTGACACACCCTCTTCACCCAGCAGCAGGTGTGCAGACGTGGCCCTCCCCGCGGAGGAGGCGCGAGTACCGCACAAAACCTTTCTGCTTGTGTGTGTTCAGCTCAGTTAATCTGTAGTAACCAAAAATGTAGAATATCTCAAACACACATTGATTTCCGACTGTCCCAAGAGCCCAACAGAAATGTCCCTAGTTGTAAGGGTCGGGAAGGGGTCCCCGTCCACGGTGATTCAGCCACCTGAGAGACAGACCTCACCTTCAGAGCCCCAGCCCGGACTGACCCCACTCACTCCGCGACCACACCTAGCTGAGGGCTGGGACAGGTGGTCAGAGCCCTGGGCCCAGGAAGAAAAAGCAGAATTTTGGTGGCTATCTGGCAGTTGCTACCACTCAAAAACCATATTTTACATTCTCCAAAAATAAGAATAGAGCGACACAGTAGAACATTAGAGTACAAGCCTTTTTATATTTTTAGTTTTTTATTGTACTATCTTTATGGATTTCTCTGTATTTCTTTAAGTGGTAGAAATGAAAGTATTGCTAAAATGCTGTATCTCCCTCAGGAAATGAAAGTCTTGGGATGGCTCTGATGCCTTCCATAGTGAAGCAGCTTTGAGATTAGGATGGGTTCTGCTTTCTTTGAGCCTTTTTATCATAGTCATTATTTCCCACCCCCGCCCCCCACAACTTTGTAAAGGGGGAAGAATTGTGTTAATAGTTGGTATTGAATTTGGCAATTTGTTGCTATTCTTCAAAATCTGGACCTGAGACTTGATCAGTCTGTCCATCAGCATTTTGCTGTAATCACAGCCAGGTGCCGTAGTCATGCCCTCTGGAAATGTCTACTGCATATTCTGAGCTGTTTGCTTCTGTGTTTTGTTCATTCCAGGGTTACCCTGGCTTGAGTGGTGAAAAAGGATCACCAGGACAGAAGGTAAGTTGGATGCATGAACTGCAATCTGCTCTGGGCCCATGACATCCCACAGAGGTTAAATAAATAGGCCTTGGCATCTCAGGAAAGAAAATTGTCTCCAGAAAAAAACATTGAAAACGGTTCTTGTATTTGCAGTCACAAAGATAATCCTGCCGCACAAGACTTGAAGCAGGTCATTACCTTGGCTCTCATTTTTGCAAACTATCTTTTGGTTCCTCCCCTTCAAAGTGTCCATCACTCGACCCCACCAGCCATGGCTTCTATATCGTCCAACCTCACAACCCTCCTCCATGTCCTTGTCACTCGTAGGAAGGTCCTGGACTTGGTGACCCAGGGTCCACCTAAATTTTTTTATAGATTGACCCATACTGTGACACTTCATTTATGTTTAATGACAACCCAATTATTTTTATCATGAGTTCTGTGGACAGATTTTTGGCTTTTTTTTAGGAGAAAAATGTTATGTAAGAAATGTATTATGGGCCAGGTGCAGTGGCTCATGCCTGTAATCCCAGCACTTTGGGAGGCCTGAGGAGGGTGGATCACCTGAGGTCAGGAGTTTGAGACCAGCCTGACCAACATGTTGAAACCCTGTCTCTACTAAAAATACAAAATTTGCCAGGCGTGGTGTGGGCACCTGTAATCCCAGCTATTCGGGAGGCTGAGGCAGGAGAATCACTTGAACCCAGGAGGCAGAGGCTACAGTGAGCCGAGATCGCGCCATTGCACTCCGGCCTGGGCAACAAGAGTGAAACTCCATCATAAAATAATAATAATAATGATAAAATTTTTAAAAAGACGTGTATTATGAATCTAGGTCAGATTTAGAACCGTCTGAACTCTAGGTCATACACGATATTTTAGTTCAGTGGTTGATGCCTTTTCACTGTTCACCGTGCCTGCGGGTCCCACCCCACAGCACACAGCACATGCCTCCCACGGCAGGCCCGGCAGTCTCCCCAGGCACCACCACTGACAGCCCCTTGGGTCTCACATCACACTCATGCCAACATACACACAAAGACGTGTAGCTTCACATGCATGTAACGGAGCAACAAAAGAAATGACCGTGTCTGTGCTGCTCTGCCCAGTGCCCCTTAGAGAATGTTCCACGTTGGCAGGTACACATCTGCCTCGTTCTTTAAAGCTGCAGAGAATGGCAGTCAATAGATGCACCATATTTCCGTACCCCCTCGAGGTGTTTTTCATATTTCCAGCAAATATGCAGTCACCTCGGTGGTACACAGGGCTTGGTTGCCTGCCCATGGGCTAGTATGTCCATCGCTCAGTCCTAGTGGGTGCATAGAGATAGAGTTTTGTCAGAGTCACTAGCCTCAGAATCACAACTCCGTTGAATCCTGCTCAGGGCTGCACAGAGGGTAGCGTGGCGTCTGGAGGCCCACGGGCTTCAGTTAGCTGGTACAGAAGCTCGGCAGGCCTAGTGGGGGTTCCGCCATGCTTGTTCCAGGACCGCAGATGCACCTGCCTCCCAGACTCGCTTTCTGACCTCCACTGGCTCTAGACGGGCCGTCTTGACCCAGCATTCTGGTTTTGACCATTCAAACTTAACACCAATCTTGCTGACTTCCTGCAACCTCAGATGATCTTACTGTTCCCATTCCTGTTATTTTATGCTAAACTCAGCCCAGGGAGCCAACACCAGGCTTTGCTGTAATCACACCCAGCCTTTCATAACATCAGTTACTGATCGGAGTACTCCCAAAGGCAGCACACCTAGAGCAAGAGCCACCCAAATGCACCCCACCCAGAGGCCATATTCTAGTTCGTGGCTTAGGAAAAGCAAATGTTGTAAAGGGACAGAGACTGAAGCAGACGTTATCGTTCAAAAGTAACCCGTTTCCACCTATCGCATGTGATTAAAGTGCTGCTGTTAATTTCCTACCATGTGCTGGTAAAATTATAATTATCTTTCGTTTTCCATCTTCAACACAAGGGAGTTGTAGTATTTAAAAGTGTATTTCCAGATGCCTGTAATCCCAGCAGTTTGGGAGGCCAAGGTGAGTGGATCATAGAGGTCAGGAGTTCGAGACCAACCTGGCCAACATGGTGAAACCCTGTCTCTACTAAAAATACAAAAAAAAAAAGAAAAATTACCTGGGTGTGGCGCATGCCTGTAATTCCAGCTACTCAGGAGGCTGAGGCACGAGAATCGCTTGAACCTGGGAGGCAGAGGTTGCAGTGAGCCAAGATCACGCCACTGCACTCCAGCCTGGGAGAGAGAGTGAGACTCTCTGTCTCAAAAAAAAAAAAATGTGCATTCCACAGAGATGCTCCCTGGAACTCCAAAGTTAATGAAAGATAAGATGCTATGTAAACAGTGGCCACCTGGCAGCTCCGGGGCTGGGGCCCAGATGTGAAGATGGTGAGGCGTCAGGCTTTCATTTCCAGCTTTCTGCAGTTGCAACAACTCAGGAAGACGCAGATATTTCCAGTTAAGTGGGTTACGGGGAGGCAGTTTACTCAACTATAGAAATGGGAAATAGGCAGACATACACAAATGACGCAGCCGCCCTGCTTGTGAGCACCGATCTGCACCACAGCTGTGTCCGCCCTCTGTCATCCCACTGGCCAGGTGGCCGTCACTCCATGACTTTCAGTTGTCCCCACCCGACACCTCCCCCCAGACACCAAAAGCCCCTCCAAGGAGCAACTGCTTGGTAACATAAACAGTGCATCAAAATGGGAGGAACCAGAAAAGAAAAGATATCCTGGGTAGGAACTTGCCCTCCTCTACATAAACACAGAATTGGTCACCTGTCATCCCTACTGAGATTGTCAGAACTTCTATTAGTTCCAACCTTTTCTAAAAAGGAATGGAGACGTAGCGTTTATGAATTCGGTTATATTCAATTTCCTGAGAAATTAGAGATGGTTTCCGCTCCTCTTTCTAGGGGAAACATATCTTTAGTAACTGAGCAAATGCTGTCCACAGTGTTATTTTATAATTTTATAATTTTAAAATAACTCCACAGAGTTATTTTAAGAAGTGTTCATTGAGACCTAGTCTCCTTTGAGGAATACATGCCACACCAACACGCGTTGTGTTGTGGGAAGCCCCCCCTCAGTAGGACCGTTGTCCTGTATGAGGACTGTCCAGGACTTCAGGGACACTGCATTTGCACCAGCTGCAGTGTCGATGACTTGGACTCTCACCAGATGCAGCCTCAGTCTTCCCTGCGGCTGTGTGTAGGTTTCCTCTGCAAAGCTTGAAGTGACAGACATGACCTCAGATTGAGTTCTTTTATGGAACTCTCACTGTCTTTAGTCTTTTTATACTAAATTACATCTCATTTGCAGGCTGGTGGGGTTTCTTTGCAGAGGCGCCTCTTTCAAGAGGCACATGCGTTCTATTTAGCCTAACAGGTGCTCCCTCGGCCACTGAAATGAAAAGGGTACAACAGGCAAATGAAGAACAGAAAGATAAAAGGGGCCAGTTCACACCACGAGAGGCAGCAGACTGCTTTTAAGCTTCAGAAGCATGCATTTCCCTAAAAATGTCTAGCCGTACCTTCTTTTCATCTGTTTGTTGCAGCTAGTCCCTGAGGACTTCTGCCCAAGGACTTTCCTTACTCCAGTTATTTCCACCCTTGAAAAACATAAAATCAACCTTGTACTTCTAAAATTGCATAATCAGAACTTCCCATGAATCATATATATGACCTCACTGAATTCAAATGAGTGACATGTTATTAGGTTTGGGGGGCGCCGGGGAGAAAGGAGTGTGCAGTTTCAAAGCCTTTCACAGTTATCCATTCTAAAATAGTGATCTGCATGTCATCTCCTGACCTCAGCTTCCCCTAAGGGTGGGCTGTGCGGTGAGCTTGCTAGCAGGAATACAGACCTTGCCTGGAAGCAGGGTCTCAGAGAGCCCCGTGGAGCCTCCGCTGAGTCCTTCCCTGGGTGGTCGCCAGCCTGACTCTGGGAGCGCCTGGGTGATTCCTCCTTGGCCATCCCTGTGCCTCCCCGACCCTGTTGTGTTTGCCACTGAGAAACAGAGAGGAAAAAGTTTTGATCGTCATTTTGACTTAGGGTTCCCGCCTATCTGGGTTTCACTGCCAATGGTCTCAGATGAACCCTGAGGGTGCATTTTCTCCTTGAGTGATGCATAACCCTCAGCCTCCCCCGAGTCAGCTGACCTGTTGACCTGCCGCTGGGAACTCCCCTGGAAACTTCTAGCTCATCGTTTTGGCGCTTGGGGTTCCAGCTGCCTCCGAGGAATCCTGAGTGCTCCTTAAGTTGTCCCCCTTCCCCAGTGGGTTTTCTGTAATGCCCAGTGCATTTCAGATGGTTCAAAGTGCCCATGCTGTCTTGGACCCTTCAGCAGAGATGGTGACACTTGGTGTCTGGGGTGCTTGTTTTGTTTGCTGAGGATGCCACAGCATGGGGGTGTGATGCTCGTGGCCCAGAGTGAAGCTCAGATTTGACAAATTCCAGGGCACCCTCTGAGCTGGCCAGTCTGTGGCTGTGCTCACGGCCCCCACTGAGTGTCCAGCTGCCAGCTCCCGTCACGGTGGGTACTTAAGGATTCCTAGCTTATCTCATGACGTGGCCTCTGAACAGGACCTCATTTTTAAAATCACAGAAGTTTGTCTTTACTTTTGAGTCTTCAGCTCCACCTAGCGTGAGACAAAGTCCGGGTCCAAACCACAGGACCACAACAAAACACACAAAGTGAAGTCCGTCTCAGTTAAGTCTAAACAACATGACTTTCAGTGCACCTGCTCCTGGGTATCAAGATAACCTCGAAAGTAATCAGAGAATGGACCTTTCTTACACCTGTGGTGTCTGGCATTCTGAATTCTGGGAGCTGAACCATGCATATTCTTTAAAAGAGGGAATACATTACTAGATTTTGAGAGAGCTTTACTCTCCTGTCCAGATACATCATGATATGACTCAATGATAAACTTTTTCTTTCAAAAAATGTTCAAGGGAATGAGAAAACAAAACTTAGTGTTATGGTTGGTTTCTGTTTTTGTTTTTGTTTTTGTTTTTGAAACAGGGTGTTGCTCTGTTGCCCAGGCTGGAGTGCAGTGGCACCATCACAGCTCACTGCAACCTCAAACTCCTGGGTTCAAGCGATCCTCCCACCTCAGCCTCCCAAGTAGCTGGGACTGCAGGTGCATGCCACCATACCCGGTTACATTATGTATTTTTTGTAGAGACAGGGTTTCGCTGTGTTTCCTGAGCTGGTCTCAAACTCCTGGGCTCAAGTGATCCTCCCACCTTGGCCTCCCGAAGTGCTGGGATTATAGGCATGGGCAACCACACACCGCAGAGATTTTTTTTAATGAAGAGAAAAAAACTCTAACTTAAGTAACCTTAATGCATCTATTTTGGTACTAAATGAAGATTTTCAAAACCCACCCTGGGAGAGAGTTTCAACAGTTGGTTCAGGTTGTCAATACCGGACCCCACTGATCAGTCGTAAAAGCAACCCGGCACTCGTACATTCTGTAGGAGAAGAGGTGCCCAGCATCCTCTGCTAACGATCCCTGCTGAAACCTGGGGCAGCCTCCAGCCATAATGACTCATGTGGAGGAAACGTGGGGTTAGAAGAACAGATTGTACAACACCACGGGGATAAGACTGACCACAGCCCACCCCACAGAACATCCACAGCACAGATGACCCAGTGTCTTCGACAACCACAAAATGATACTAAAAACATAGAAAGGAAGAAGGGACTATTGTGAATTAAATGAGAATTCAGATACATAGCAGCCAAGTGTTATATTTGGACTTTTTTGGCTCCTGGTTCAAGCAAAGCAACCTTAAAAGGACACTTTTGAGACCAAAGTCAGGGAAAATTGAACACAGACTGGGTTAATACATGACTTTAATGAACTGTTGTTAATTTTATGAGATATAATAATGCTATTGCGGTCACTTTTTAGAGTTATACATCAGAGACAAAAATTAAAAGCAAATATCTTTCTTGCAGGGAAGCCGAGGCCTGGATGGCTATCAAGGCCCTGATGGACCCCGGGGACCCAAGGTGAGCCCGTTTCTCATGTCTTTGCCACTTATGGTGTCTCGCCCACCCTGGCTGGCACTACTGCCCTCCTGATGGTGTCCTGTGGAGGCATCCCCTGCCCTAAAAAGTACGAGAGCCCCAAATACACGGCCTCTGACACTGGACAGATGAGGTGGATAGTGACCTACGAGCCACGTGTGCTCCCAGCCAGGGAGAAGGGTGCCGCCTGCCACTCGGGGCCACGCAGGGGTGCACTCAGGCACAGAGGGAGCCAGCAGGCCTGGGGAAGGCAGGCTTTGTAGTAACAAGAGGGTGAGGTGCCCCTGGTTTCCAAAGGAGGGTGTGGCTTGTGTGAGTAATTCCAGAGCTTGCAGGGAGGGGAGACCATTAGGTGGAGGACCAGCCGGGTGCTGCTGGTCTAGCTGAGAGGGAACTCACCTGTGGGGAACCTGGGTGGGGGTACATCTGGAGAGGACTTCTGAGCCGGGTGAGGCTCAAAGAGGTGAAGGTGGTGCCTGGGATGCTACCTTATGACAAATGCTGCCTTACGACACAGATGGCGCTCCACGGGGGTCCTGCGGCCGCATCATCTCCCAGCCCACCCTCGCCAGGCGGCTCGGCTATCACTACCCAAAATGTAATAGTCTGAACTACCGAAAGCACAGTCTCCTGGCATTCGACAAGGATTTCAAAATGAGATGAGCCCCTGCCTGTCTTGTTCTCTTTGGGCACCTGTGGCTGGTGGCTGGGATGCCAGGCTCTGCCACCCTAGCATGGGGATGCTGCCCCAGGCACTGTCTGTGGTTCCACTGGTTGAAATAGCTGCTCTGCCAGCCTGACGGTCCACGCTCGGGTTTCTTCTTTGGAAATATGTGTACTGTCAAAAACTCCAAAAAGCTATTCTCACATCCTGTTTTTCTCTTTTCTTTCTCTAGGGAGAAGCCGGAGACCCAGGGCCTCCTGGACTACCTGCCTACTCCCCTCACCCTTCCCTAGCAAAAGGTATGTGAACAATTTCACCTGCATAGTTCAGCATCACATACACATTCTCTCCTGTTAGGGACACAGAGCCATGAACTTTCAAGACAGATTTTCCAAGCAACCCTAAAACTTGAAGTATAATAATAATAATAATAAAACGAAATTTAGAACATAACTTCATGTACAATTTCCCTCATGCTTAAATGTATCACAGGGAGACCTTTGTGTTGCCTGTGCCTGAGACAGTCCTCACCACCTACACGTGAGAAATCCCCTCCGTTGGGGAATTCTTTCATTTCTGCTTAACTTGTAGTGTTCTAGTTCTGCCGTCTGGACTATCGCTAAAGAAATCAAGGGGCAACAGCCCCAGCCACCTTTGGATTTTTTCTCCAAATGTACCAAGGTTCTTAAGCCCTCTGCTTGCCAGCCCGACACCTGGAATTGATCATAACTCATAACCAGTGAACAGTCACATGCTTTCAGGCTTCAAGGCAACTAAATTCCCAGATATTTGCACATAACAACCACTCCCCACTGTCACAGTTGACCTTGGAGTGTAAACGAAGGACTTTGCGCATGTCGTCACTAATGCTCATCTTGTTATTAAGGCTCAGCCTTCCAAATTGGAAAGATTATATGGAAATCCGATCCTAGTCCTACAACTAGAGCACTTGGCTCTGAACCTTGTAGAATGCACATCCTTCTAGGTTAAAAAAAAAGTTTCGAGAACCTCCTCCTAATAATCATGCGTATATATCTTTGCGGATCATTGGCCCATGTTATAGTCAGCTCTGTGAGGACAGACATTTCAGCCTGTCTTGTTCGCTGCTGTATTCCCAATGCGTGGAACAGGACAGGCACAGAGTTGGAGCTCAGCAAACGCCTGACTGTGTGAGTGAACGACATGCCGAAACATACATCAGACAGGCATTGTGAAGGGTAGGGTTTTTTAAATACACACGCTCTGGTGTTTACCTCTTGAACTCAGCAGGTCACCTGGTCTCCCTGTCCTCTAAGCCTAGGTGTCAAGAATTCACCTCCCTGCTTAGATGCGAGCCCTCTGTCAGTTTGATAATGGCTTTGCATGTCTTCATCCAATGCTGATCAAAACACAGGACAGAACAGGGCCACGGGCAGTGCCTCGAGGAGCCCCTGAGATGTCTGTCTGGGGAGGCGTGGAGCCATGAATGGGGATATTTTGAAATCCATGCTCAGCTTCCATGATGCCCATAACTATGAGAGTGGCATTTCCTGCCTCATCCGTGGCGCACACCTGGCTACCAAACCTGAGACCCACTAACAAGGGTCATGAGCCCACTTTGACTTGACTCATTATTAATAATTTTGGTAAACAGGAAATATTCTCTTTGAGATTTTAGGAACATAATTTTTAAGTTAATGCTGGCGATGTTTCTTTTGCATTTTTTAAAAATGTTGCTGACTGAGAACCCAGCTCTCACCAACCCCTCCCTTCTCACCACACTATATTCCTGGAAATCACACTGCAAAGGCGGGTGCTTTCAAAATTCACTTTTTCCCACAAGCGGATTCAGAAATGCGGAGGTTGCCTGCCGCCTTTTCTACTGGACAACATTCCCGAGGTATTGGTGAGCTGGAATGTGACTGACTTGCTTTCCAGGGTTTCTTAAAGTCAAAGGTTGACTAACCCGCAGATTCCCTCAGGGAAAAGAGGCAGTAAGCGTATCTTTTTCAAGGTAACATTGCATGAACTTGTCAAAAGGCAAAAAGGAGAGAGGGGTTTGTATTAAAAGAAATGATTCCGAGGTACCTAGAAATAAAAGTAATCTTGCTATTCTTCCAAACAGTGAGGACTGTGGCTTTCAATTTTGTCTCTTTTTATGGAATCATGACAATGGCTAACAGGTGTATAGGTCACACTATGTGCCATGCGATGCTCCAAGTTGTCCTAGTTGTACTTTTCAGTGTGTTTACCCCTCTGGGTGACCCTGTGAGGTGGAGATGGACTTGGCTCCATTTACTGAGGGAGAGATGGAAGCGCAGGGCAGTTGAGTTCCTTGCCCAGGGTTGTGTTTAAGTGGAGGAGCCAGATTCAGGCCCAGGGCCTCTGGCTGCAGAGCGCAGCCCCCTGCACACTCGGCATGAAGCTGCCCAAGCAGGAGATGCTATACCCGGAAGTCAGGCCTTCTGTCCCTTGCACGTGTGACTTCAGTGTGACGCCCAGCAAACCCTCTCCTTATTTTAAGGAACTTCATAAGATGACATGCAGAGTGAAAGCTTTCCTAGAAATTCCTAATGGCTACATGATAAAAAGTCCTATTTTCTTCTGTTCTCATCTTTCCCAGTTATAGTCTAGAAAACAATGTGTTCTACAATAAAGCGTCGCTATTTACACAGCAAAGGAACATAGCCATGCCACTTTGTCTTTGTTTGTTCAGGGGTGAAAGTTTTTAAAAGCCAAATTTTGTTATTCATCCAGCAGACAGGGATGAGGAAAAGAGCCTAATAGGGTTAAAGCTGGGGCTGAGGGGCAGAGTGGGGTACAGGGAAGTGAGGCCTCCTCGCTCCCAGGCCTCCAGCAAAATGGGCAACCACATTAGCTCCTTCTTCATTCGAGCTTTGGACTCACCTACTTCCTCACCTGGTTTTCACTAATCCTGTTCCCCTGCTGGCGATTGAGCCCCTTAAAAAGAGAGACCACCCCATGTATTAATCATCTTAACTCCTCATCAGGCCGCATACAGCATATGGAGCATTTGGTAAATATGTAGTCAATGAAAAAGCGAACGCCAGCTGCGATCTGTAGACTACGGTCTTGTTCTTACTGTGGGACTTGTTTGACTTCCAGGTGCCAGAGGTGACCCGGGATTCCCAGGGGCCCAAGGGGAGCCAGGAAGCCAGGGTGAGCCAGGAGACCCGGGCCTCCCAGGCCCCCCTGGCGTCTCCATCGGAGATGGAGGTAATGTGGCTTCATAATATCAACACCGGAGACCCAAAGCACCTGCGCTCAGGTCCTAGCACACACAAGTGAGCCTTCATTGACGACGTCGCTATGTCGTCGTTACTCTTCCCCACTGACTAGTCTTAGCAACTCTAAGGAGCCCCGTGCACATGCTTTGGACACCGTCACAGAACCTCTGCACATATGACAGTCACTCCCCAACTAGGTTAGATGGTGCCATGATGAGTAACTGGCACGCTTCCACCTGTGGGTTGGGAAGAGCGTGGAGAATCATCAGGTGTTATTGCCCAGTGTTGATCACAACTATCAAGCCATTATTTAAGGGGCAAGGAGAGGGATGTTTTTAATGTTGAAAAACAATAATGAACTATACCAATGGCTTCTACCCATTGGAGTTATTGATGGGGCCATGAAGCCCACTAGTGCCCCAGTGGGCCCCTCTGGACGCGAACACAAAGGCAGTGGTGTAGTATGGGAGACTCACGCTGCAGGTGAATGCTGTTTGGTTTCAGATCAGAGGAGAGGCCTACCGGGTGAGATGGGACCCAAGGGCTTCATCGGAGAGCCCGGCATCCCTGCACTCTACGGGGGCCCACCTGGACCTGATGGAAAGCGAGGGCCTCCAGGACCCCCCGGGCTCCCTGGACCACCTGGACCTGATGGTGAGTGGAGGGAAACAAAAGGGAGGGTGTATCTTAATGTCCAGATGAGGCACGGTCCCAGCCAGATGTTATTTGGGATTCTGTGCTAAATGACTCTGGGAACGAATCCAGCAGGCCAGTGATTAGGGTGCAGTGGATCCAGGTAGATTAGGGTGTAGTGGGTGCTCTCTGGGGTCCATGCAGAAGCTGGGGATGGAAGCTGAAGCCCTGGAAGCCTGTGAGTATCACAACCCCGTGGATGCCACACAGTGAGGTTTAGTTGCTGCAGCTTCGGTGAAATCCATCCTTCAGCGAAACATCTGAGCTGCACAGCCTGGAAACAGATGTGAGCTGACATCGCTGCCTCTGTGTCGGGGTGATACATTCTGCAAACCTAATCCAGGGTGAGGGCCTCACCCTTGACTGGCAGCCTCTCTGCTCTGTTACTCCAGCGTGTTTAAGCCACCTTGATAATCTGCCTTCTCAGCCCGTGCACAGCCAAAGCTACAAGTGAACAGGTGAGAGAGTAGCTGGTGGCAAAAAGAGATGGCTGCATTATCTGCAAAAATAAGTGACAGCCGTCGGCCAAGGCCCAGACAAACGCCCATGAAAGTCAATAAAGCCGGCGGGTACAGGAGTGTGGACCCACCTGCCACCCAGCAGTGCATCCCTGAGTCAGCAAAGATGCTCTTTCAGGTTATAACGTTAGGTGACTCCGCTTGAGTTGAGAATGACCTGTCTCAGGCAGCGGGAAACATGCAGTCCCGCCTGGAGCTTGCTGTCGGCAAAGACTGCTCTTTCAGCTTCAGCATTCAGAGAATTATGCTTTAAAGACCAAGCTTGTCCAACCCGTGGGCCACATGCAGCCCAGGACAGCTTCAAATACAGCCCAACAAAATTCATAAGCTTTTTAAAAACATTTTTACAATTTTTTTAGCTAATCAGCTGTATTAGTTCGTTCTCACGCTGCTGTAAGAACATACCCAAGACTGGGTGATTTATAAAGGAAAGAGGTTTAATTGACTCACAGTTCTGCAGGGCTCGGGAGGCCTCGGGAAATTTACAGTCATGGCAGAAGTGGAAGCAAACATGTCCTTCATGGCATCAGGAAGGAGAAGCGAGGAGTGAAGAGGGGAAAAGCCCCTTCTAAAACTGTCAGATCTCATGAGAACTCACTCACTGTCGTGAGAACAGCGTGGTGGAAACCGCCTCCATGATTCAGTTACCTCCTGTGAACCAGGTCCCCACCATGACATCTGGGGATTATGGGAACTACAACTCAAGATGAGATTTCAGTGGGGACACAAGACCTAACCATATCACCAGCTAACATTAGTGTTCGTGTATTTTATGTGTGGCCCAAGACAATTCTTCTTCCAATG
The DNA here is from genome assembly GCF_009828535.3 of Hylobates moloch. Lineage (NCBI taxonomy): Eukaryota > Metazoa > Chordata > Mammalia > Primates > Hylobatidae > Hylobates > Hylobates moloch. The sequence continues at coordinate 171,341,128 of NW_026652279.1, forward strand.
TGGCCCAGAGAAGCCAAAAGACTGGACAGTCCTGCTTTCAATGTTGTGAAATGCCTAATAGGAATATTTCATTCTCTCACAAGAGTGAATATAGGAGACATTGGGAGAAAATAAGAGGTCATAGTCTCTTTCCATGTGACATTGACCAAAAGTTAACAGCCTCTTCTTTCCAAAGTAGTTTAAATTCCCTGACATTGCCCCTAATAATCTCTTATAGCCTCCTACCTTCGGGGAGGAAAAACACCATGTTTGCTAATGGACAGTGTTTGGTTTTAGTAACAGGTCAAATTCAAAGTCTCTGTTTTTGTTTTTGTTTGTTTGTTTGTTTTGAGACGGAGTCACGCTCTGTCGCCCAGGCTGGAGTGCAGTGGCACAATCTCGGCTCACTGCAAGCTCCGCCTCCTGGGTTCACTCCTTTCTCCTGCCTCAGCCTCCCGAGTAGCTGGGACCACAGGCGCCCGCCACCACGCCCAGCTTATTTTTTGTATTTTTAGTAGAGACAGGGTTTCACCGTGTTAGCCAGGATGGTCTCGATCTCCTTACCTCGTGATCCGCCCGCCTCGGTCTCCCAAAGTGCTGGGATTACAGGCATGAGCCACCGTGCCCGGCCCAAAGTCTCTGTTTTAATTGTTTTTGGAAGATTACTTCTCTTTGACACATCTAGAAGGAAAATCATTGGAGTTATTAGAGGCAATATCTTCTATTTAAAAAGTAGTAGTCACTTCTCTGTGTCTGTTTTATAAAGTAAAATTTTAACTTAATATGCTTTCTACTTTCCCAATTTTTCTTCAACTAGAAAACTCACATATTCCCACATTATTTTGAAAATTTTTAGGTGCACATATTTCCCTGGATCATGAACCTGCCAAAGAGTCTGAGCAGTGTGAACTTTATTTTTTTTTATTTTTTATTTTTTTGAGGCAGGGTCTCGCTCTGTATCCCAGGCTGGAGTGCAGTGGTGCTATCTCTGCTCACTGCAACCTCCACCTCGTGGGATCAAGCAATCTTCCCACCTCAGCCTCTTGAGCAGCTGGGATTACAGGCATACACCACCCCCACGCCTGGCTAATTTTGTAATTTTGGTAGAGACGGGAGTTTCACTATGTTGCCCAGGCTGGTCTTGAACTCCTGAGCTCAGGTGATCTGCCCACCTCAGCCTTCCACAGTGCTGGGATTACAGGTGTGAATCACCACACCTGGCCTTTAATTTTTTTTATTATCCTGGACTGCTGTGATAAGAGCTAGGTTTCTATGAGCATTATATTTCCTAAGCAAATGGTATCTTTTGAGTTTTCTTTTTCTGGAGCAGAACATAACATGTTAAAAACAAAAGCAGGCCGGGCGCGGTGGCTCATGCTTGTAATCCCAGCACTTTGGGAGGCCGAGGCGGGCGGATCACAAGGTCAGGAGATCGAGACCACAGTGAAACCCCGTCTCTACTAAAAATACAAAAAATTAGCCGGTCGTGGTGGTGGGCGCCTGTAGTCCCAGCTACTCGGAGAGGCTGAGGCAGGAGAATGGCGTGAACCCGGGAGGCGGAGCTTGCAGTGAGCCAAGATCGCGCCACTGCACTCCAGCCTGGGCGATAGAGTGAGACTCCGTCTCAAAAAAAAAAAAAACAAAACAAAAGCATACAAATATTCCACTTTAATGGCCAGTCATGGTGGCTCACACCTGTAATCCCAGCGCTTTGGGAAGCCGAGGTGGGCCGATCACCTGAGGTTGGCCGATCACCTGAGGTCTGGAGTTCAAGACCAGCCTGACCAACATGGTGAAACCCCATCTCTACTAAAAATACAAAATTAGCCAGGTGCAGTGGCGCATGCCTGTGATCCCAGTTACTTGGGAGGCTGAGGCAGGAGAATCACTTGAATCTGGGAGGCAGAGGTTGCAGTGAGCCAAGATCGCACCTTTGCACTCCAGCCTGGGCATCAAGAGCAAAACTCCATCTCAATTTAAAAAAAGAAAAAACATCCACTTTAAAGAACTGTGATCAAAGGCTAACATCGCCATTATTCCTGTAACTAAACTCCATTTTGATAAAGTCACAAGCATATGCCATCTTGCTTTTCAAGTCTTGCGTAGTAAATCCGTGGTTTACTAGCATAAGTCAACTGTGAACAATTTAATTTCTGATCTGTATTGTGGGCTGATGAGGAAAATAATAAAATGAATGGTGTCAGATCAATATTACCAGCTAAAAATTTTAAAAGCACACAACTTAAGTCCTCTAATTATATATATTACCCCTGTGAGACACAAGGTTTCCAAATCAACATTTTTAAAGCAAGTTCTTATACAAATAGTAGTCCACCATAATGGCCTTTGGAAAATGTGGTGTGGTTGTAGTTTAGTAGGAATGACCTTGATTCCCATGGAGTTCTCTGACTTTTCTCCTGGAATGAAATTGTTAGATTCCTCTCTTGTTAACTACATTTCATCCTGTTTTATAGGTTGCTACTGATGAAAACCAGAATTTTTAGTCTTTTGCAGCTCCAGTAAAATCAAACCATGAAGACAGTTTTCTTTCTGGGTGAAATATTTTGCCTCCCCCTGTTCTAGTTCAGTTAGCTGAATTGAGTTCTGGGGAGTTCTGTTCCACTGTAGAAAAAGTCAAAATAGGCCTGGCTTGTTTGGCCAGTGGCCCTTTGTGGAAATCACGTTGCAAACATCTAAGAGGCACACTGCTATTCTATAGGACTTATTTAAAATGACTAATGTATTAGAGAAGAGGAGAGCAGCAGGGGGCAGAGGAAGGCTGTCACCTTCAGAGAGCCGCTGTGTGCCTCTGGGACTAAATTTGCAAAGCATCCAATGCTTCCATTGTAAGGAGCGCCCACAATCTCTTTGTCCTGAATGAATGACGTGTCTCAGATTGACAATGGTGACGTCTCTGAAGTGTGTGTGGTTAAATTTCTCTCTACCTGTGACACTGCACATCTCATCACACAGAGGGAGGGCTTGGAGACATAGAACAAAGCTCACAAAGTCCACAACTGACCGGACACACAGCTGACCTGGTCACCGGTCACCCTTTGTCCCCAGCAGCACGGGGTGCGGCCGCCTCTCCTCCTAAGACGCTGTCTTCTCCCCTCCACTCCCGGGAAATCCCACTGCCCCCCTGACATCTCTCCTCTGAAGTCCCTGCCCCTCCCTGCACTCCCCACCTGGATGAACTCGTCCTCCACCTGAAAGTACATGCGGTGTGTGCTGGTCACTCACTCATTTCCTCTCCAGCCCTGTTCTGTGTTCTGAGCTACTAACAGAAACCGTTAACTCAACACGGAGTCAACCCTATGCACGTGTCTCACAAATGCCTCAAGCTCTCCCTGTCCAAAATGGAGCTCTGGGCCTCCTCCGTCCCCACCCCCTGCCACCCCGCAGGCTTCGCCCTTGGTCCTCACCCCCCTGCACAAACCCGGGAGCTCCAGCAGAACCCTGGGCCGCTCTGCGTCCCTCACCCATTCTGTACTGGCTCCCTCGCACATCCTGGCGGGTCCTCCGCTCCAATGCTGTGTGTGCCCTTGCTATCCACCACCACCGCCCACGCAGCCTGCTAGGATGACACCCGCTGTTCCTTCCCTCGCCAGCCTGTCGTCCACATGGCACACCCACATGGCAGACCGCGTAGCCTCCCTCCCTGATGCCCTTTAATGGCTTCCTACTGCCCTCGGGGTAAAAGCCAAGTCCGGTTTCTTCCCCTCCCTTTGTGCAAATCTGCGCTTCACTCACCACCCTCTGGGTGCTGGCCTTCTCCCTGTTTCAGGGCCTTTTAGAAACCCTGTCCTCACTCTGGAACGTTCCCTCCCACTCCCCACTTCGGGGGCTCCTTTTTATTCTTTGGGCTTTAATTTAAGCATCACTTTCTCAGAAAGGACTCCCCTGACTAGCCCCAAAACATTTCACTGGGCCTCTCCCTGCTGCTTTTCCCTTGTTCCCCAGCATGGGCCATAATTTGAAAATCCGCATTAGTGTGTTTACTGCATTGTGGGTTTAATGTGTGTCTCCACATCTAAGCTGTAAGCTCCGTGAGAGTCCATCAGTTTCATTTCCGGTTGTATACACACAGCACCTTGCACACAGCCTGGCACAGCATAGGCACAGGATAAGTGTTTGATGAGCGAATGAATAAATGAGCTATGGTAAACGTTCAGTGAGCAAACTGCGTGGGACGGTATCCATGTCCTTGTCCTCATAGACGTTTATCCTCACCTGGCAGTTTGCTGACTTGCAAACTCCCATGCTCTTTTCCAAGCAGATAGCTGGGTTCTTTAAAGTTGGAGTTTTCTCACCTTTCTATGTGTAATGGCCTCATCCCCTGCTCCTCTCAAGTTCCATGTAGTGTGTATAGCAACATGTCTTTTAATTTGCTGGGGTGAGTGCCATTTGCCCGTTGGAGCTCTGACCCTATTATTTAACAGTGAGGAGGACAGATTGCCGCAGGGCACACCTGCAGAGCCTGCCCCCAGCAGCGCCTGCCCCCTGAGGCTTGTGTGTCCTGCAGACATGCACCCTCCTCCTGCCACGAGATGGCACTCTTCTCCAGTGCGACAGCGCGCACTTTGCTGGTGTTGAGAGCACCGTATTTCTTGCACCGTCACCATTAGGGATGCCCCCGCCAGGATCATTGAGCCCTGCAGGAGTTAGTGGGGAGGGGTTTAGAAGGGCAAGGTGGTGGGCGAGGTCATCCAACATGGTTGACCACACTGAATCCAGATTGGCCACAACATTTAATTAGCATAACACTTAGTTGTGCTAACTCCGTGTGTGTGCATGTAAGGCGTGAAAGAGGAAACTGTTCTGGGGGGATGCACACGTGTGCTCCCATTCCCGTATCAGAAAAAGATCAAAATGGGAAACTGAGTTCATCTTTTTTTTTTTTAATTTCTTTGGGGCGAACCAGAAGTGTGTAGCAGTCTTGGAATCCAAGTTATGTGATCAGAAAATCAAAACTTTTCTTTGGACTCAATGTTTCCCAAAAGGAATAATTGTTATCCCTATAGTTTAATGGAAAAACTAAATCTGCAGACTGTTACATTTCTTTCCAACCCTGAAGGCTATCGCCACAAAACAGTCTAAGTTTTCTTTTGAAAAAATGTGCTTTTGTTTATGAAATTGGGTTTATGGATCATTTGGGGAGGCTTGGCTGAAAGCCACCCGGCCTGGGTGGGACACCAGGCCTCTCTGTGGTGCCCATGCCCTGTGTCTGGGGCGGACCCTGGGTATCCTTGATGCTGGTGCCTCACAACTGGGTGGGATGCCGGGCACCCATGGTGCCGATGCCCTGCGTCTGTGTGGGACCCCAGACGTCTGTGGGGCTGATGCCCTGCGTCTGCGTGGGACCCCAGGCGTCTGTGGGGCTGATGCCCTGCATCTGTGGTTGTCTCTCTAGGCTTCCTGTTTGGGCTGAAAGGAGCAGAAGGAAGAGCGGGCTTCCCTGGGCTTCCCGGCTCCCCTGGAGCCCGCGGACCAAAGGGATGGAAAGGTGAGAACGTCTGGGAGGGATGGGATGAGGAGAGCCTGGCCTTTCCAAGTCTCTCACCTTATAGAAGGTGAAATCCATCCCCTACTGACATGTTTGGAGATGAAAATGAGCCTGCATGTCCCTCCCAGCCTCCTGTCCCCCTGGCGGTGGCACTGAGAGGGAGGCGCATGGAGCCAGCGGTGCTATCTGAGCACTTGACCCCCAGGCTCACCATCCCTGCTCTCTATCTGCCATCCTCATCACTGACCTTCCTAGCAGCAGTGAGCCCGATGCTGAGTCCCGTGCTGGGTTAAAAGGGAAAACAGTTATTTCTTAGGCTGCACTCAGGTAGTGTCTCAAGGGCTCAGCTCCAAGGCATTGTAACAGAGGTCTGTAGAGAGCTCTGTCCATGGCAAGGTGCTGGTATAGTCACCATCCCTGGTCCCACTGAGACTCGGTGGAGTGATGTGGCTTTCCTGGGTCTCCCTTCCCGTTGATGAGGAGGTGAACTTGGAACAAGTGGTGTTTGCACCTGACCCTTCCCAGTCACCTCAGGGACTCTGCTCCTAGCTCGAAGCCATCCTCTGTGAGGCTCTGTGGGCCCTGGTGTGGTGCAGGGTGTGCTCCTGCTCAGCTCTCCCCTCCCAGAACGCGGGGAGCACTTCCTGGCACTCACCACGCCCTGGCGGTTTTGGCATATGTGGGATGTGCGGTGCATTCAGCACCCCGCTGTGGATGGGCATGACCTGAGAGCAGGCTCCGCGGGACCTGGAGGAAGTGGGGCCTCCCCACTGGGCATCCTCTCTGCCCTGGGGGAGCCAACCCCTGCCACCAGCATGGTGCTGCCTTGCTGCCCAACTCCCTGGGTTCAGCTGTGGCAAAACAGAGGAAGAGAGGTCAGGCATGTCTTCCCTGCTCACCTATGACCTTTCATGACCTTGGCCTCTGAGGCCAGGGCTCTTGCCCTCCCTGACAGCTCCCTGGAGCCGGCTCCTCCCCTTGGCCCGCAGGCCCAGTGGTGGCAATCTTCAGCTCCGAGCACTGAATTCCTTAACCTCCTTCACACTCCCCGCAACTCAACATGTGCCTCTGAATGTGGTCCCAGTTTTTAAGTATCTTTAGTAAATATCAGAGTCAAATTCTGAACCCCATGAGACTGTGAGTGAACACTTGAGTCACTTAATCTGAGCCTCAGTTTTCCCATCTAAGAAATGGGGGTCATAGTGCCCATCAGAACAGGCAGTGTCCGTAAAGCACCAAGCGTGGCGCCCAGCTCTCCCCGCTGCCTGATGCCCCTCTCCCTGCCACACTAAGAGGAATGCGGAACAAGGGGACCCTCCTCTCCCTCTGCAGGTGATGGTGGGGACTGCAGATGTGCAGAAGGCGACGAAGCTATCACAGGTCTTCCGGGACTGCCAGGACCCAAGGGCTTCGCAGGCATCAACGGGGAGCCGGGGAGGAAAGGGGACAAAGGAGACCCCGGCCAACACGGCCTCCCTGGGTTCCCAGGGCTCAAGGTGAGGAACAATTTCATCATGAAGCTGGCAAGACACTGAGGCTTCCCCAGGTGTCCCGTTCTTGCCTTTTATCTCCTACGTTTACACAGCTTCAGACCAGCAATACTCATGAACCCAAGGCATGGCTAAACCATTCAAAAAACCCACATACCCCAAGGCGGACTTTCTACACGTCCGCTGGTGAGACTGAGAAGGGGCGCTGCTGTGGGAACCGCAGCCGACAGCTCTTGAAAGGGTTCAATAGGGGGTCACCACGTGACCCAGAAATGCCACTGCTGGTGTATCCCCAAGAGACTTGAAAGCACATGTCCGCACAAACACACATACACCAATGTTCAGAGCAGCATTGTTCAAAATAGGCAGAAGGTGAAACTATCCAAATGTGTGTCACCTGATGAATGGATCAGCTAAATCTACACAGCATCTATACCACAGAATAGCCCTGACCTTCACATGGGAGTGAGGTGCTGAGCCATACCACGCTGTGGATGAACCTGGAACATGTTATGCCATGGGGACTGAGACCCACACAGAAGGACACGTGCTATCACATGGTCTCTCATTCTATTCTTGTGAAATGTCCACACAGGCAACCTAGAAACAGGAAGTCGATTGGTAGCTGCCGCGGGTGGGGGTGGGGGTGGGGAGTACCAGCTTAATGGGAATGGGGTTTCGTTTTGATATAATGAAGATGTTCTGGAATTAGATAAGATTATTGGTTGCACAACCTTGTGAAAATACTAAAAATCACCTAATTTTATGCTTTAAAACTGAATTTTGTGCTATATGAATTATATCTCAAAAAAAGTGCTATCGTTTTTAATGTAAAGGACATTATTTATCGAACATTCGCCTTCTCAAGTTTAGCAAGAACTGGTTTAGCCTTGTTGGAAGGCTTCCTTCACCTGATAAAAAGCAAGACCTTTTGATTTTTAAACTGTGCATGTGCTTGTGTGGAGGTGTAGACCCCACCCACACACATCAGCTCATGGCCTTTATGTGCCTTATGAAAAGGTCACCTGCAGCAGACCTTTCTTCTGTGGCAGATTTTAGCTGACCAAAGAGTTCAAAGTGAATTTCAGATGTAGACAAAGAAAGTACACTATTTGTTGATTTTTTTTAACTTAAAAAGAGAACTTTGGGAAATTTATAAAGCAAAAAGTTCATTATTTTACATATTCAGCAGTAGAGGAAAAACAGTTGGTCAGGACACTTGGCCAAGGAAACTTAAAGGATATGAGTCCACAGCATGGAAGGAACTGCAGCCCTGCAGAGCTGTGTTGCCGACGGCCATGACTCCCAACTGCTTCATGGCACAGAGCTGTGCAGGTGAAAATGAGACCCGGGCACCTGGCTTATCCATGCCCTAGGTTTTCTCAGAAAACAAATAGGAAAATTCAACAAAAAATAGCAGGTGCTCGTTTTATCCCACCTTAAAAAGGATACCATCTCCGAATCATGGCTGTCTAGCAGTAAAAGTGGCTCTAGTATTCAGAAAAAGTGCATGTGGTGAGAACTGCAAACACACCAATGGCAAAGCTAGTAGGATCCTCGGTTGTTTAAAAAGTGACCGAATATTTCCTAGAAGCCAAATGGATCCCATTCTATGCCCCTGAAATGTCTAAAACCTTCCAAGCACACACATCCACAGAACTTTTGTTCACACGCCTCTGGCTGTGCCTGGTGTCCTGCACTGAATTCTATGATTGTGTGTATGGAAACCACACTGCAGTGGGAATACCTGAGACCATTTGGGAGTTTTTTGGTTAGTTTTTGTTTGTTTTTATTGTTGTTTTTGGTTTTTAATATTTGTACTGGCAGAGTCTGGCAGGGCGCTTGAAGTGTGCGAGTGGGTCAATAAACCCATCCCTCCATCCATGTACCCAACGTGTATTGATTGATTGGGCCTGGTCTGTGTGTGAGGAACTCTCCTAGATTCTAAAGTAATGTTGCAAAGCACTAAATAAATCAAGAATCTGTGGAATTTTCTAGAAGGGAAAATCCCAATTACTTGCAACATTCCATTTAATTAAAGCAACTCCACACATTCCCATATTCTTGGAAATAGCGTCAACCAAGATACGTCAAAAGCTCGCACAGCTCACGTTTGAAAACACAATGCTGATGGGTACCCTGCTCATCGTGGAAAGAGCTAGACACGATTTTCCAGGCTGCGATTGGAGAGTCCCTGCAGGCAGCTTCTCTCTAAAGTATCTTTTTCTCCCAACGTTAACTTTAGTGCAGGAAACAAATTTCTATTAAATACCATTTATTGTTCTCAATATTATCACAAACTTTTATCCTCCATACCTGGATTAACCTGCTTGGCTACTAAATGACCGTGGTTTAGAGGAAGCCACCTTGACTTTTAGTTCAGCGCTTCTCAAAAGGCACTGAGCCCGTGGATCCCTGGGGCCTCTGGACACGAAGGCAATGATTCAGCTGCCCCGGGCTGGGGCCTGCACATCTGCACCATTGGGCAGAGCCCAGGGACACTGAAGATGGGCCTAGGACCTGGGTTTCCCTGTCCAGCCACCTGTGGCTACTTCCACTGCATTGCATTTATTCATTCATTCATTCATTCATTTTTTTTTTTTTTTTTTTTTTTGGAGACAGAGTCTCACTTTGTTGCTTAGGCTGGAATGCAGTGGCAAGATCTCAGCTCACTGCAACCTCCACCTCCCGGTTTCAAGTGATTCTCCTGCCTCAGCCTCCGGAGTAGCTGGGATTACAGGCACCGGCCACCACACTCCACCGCCACAGTCGGCTAAGTTTCTGTGTTTTTAGTAGGGAGAAGGTTTCACCATGTTGGCCAGGCTGGTCTCGAACTCCTGACCTCAATTGATCCACAGCCTGTGCTGTGATTACAGAAGTGAATCACTGTGCCCGGCCACATTGTAATTATTTAAAATTAAAGAAAAGGTACCATCCAGTTCCTCAGTCCCACCATCCGCAGTTCCAGTGCTCCACAGCCACTGTGGCCAGTGGTCCCACACTGGGCAGCTGGATGGGGGCGTGTCCAGCATCGCAGAAAGTGCTCCTCGGGTGGCGCTCGGCTTGGTGATGGGTGACTGCCTGCCAGCTGTGTGAGATGAAAAAGCTTGCCAGCCGTCTTCTCAGATGCCCTCACAGTGCGAAGGAGGAAGACTTTTTTTGTCTGTTTTCCACAGGGAGTGCCTGGCAACGTTGGTGCTCCCGGACCCAAAGGAGCAAAAGGAGATTCCAGAACAATCACGACCAAAGGTCAGTTCCTCTCTGGCCACGCAGCCCCTGGGGCACTGAGCCTTCCTGTGGGCGCCTGCTTGGGCAGCTTCACATGCAAATCCCTTTCCAGGTGAGCGGGGACAGCCCGGCGTCCCAGGTGTGCCCGGGATGAAAGGTGACGATGGCAGCCCAGGCCGCGATGGGCTCGATGGATTCCCCGGCCTCCCAGGCCCTCCCGTGAGTAGCTACAAACTGCGGCAGCTCCGTCTTCTCTTCTTCATTCTTCAGGTTCTCCAAATACCCCAGAAGCAAACAGTATTGACATGAGCACTAAACCAACCTGTGCATAGGACAGGCTGCTCATTCTGCTCGTTCTATTTTTAATGAGCAGAAATCAGATTCTTTAGGAAACGGTGAATTAAGTTGGAAGCCAATCTCCAAATGAACATTTAAAAGTCAACAAGCAAATAAATATTCCTCCTGGTATAACAGACTAAGAACCCCCCCCCCCCAAAAAAAAAGTAGAATATTCTAAAATGGCTGGTGGAACTCTATTTTTCCAAGGTAAATCATAAAATATATAATTTTATTTTTGCAACAAACACACACTGGTGTTGAAGGAGGGGCTACCTAGTAGCCTGCAGAGACCCCAGCATCGTTTCCTCGGGGGAGGCTGGGGTCAGAGGTGAGGGAGGCAGCCATGGAGGGAGACAAGACCCCCTCCTGCACACCCTCTGGCCTCTGAGCCTCTCCTGCCACCCCGCCTTTCCCACTGCCAGCTCTGGAGCATTCTCTTCTCAGAAGGACCTTGCAACCTTATTTCTCACGTATTTTTTTCCTAGATACCATTTTCCTCCCTGTGGTCACCAAGCCTGTGCCTCCTTAAGCTCTTTGTACTGGTTTCCTGGGGCTAAGGTCGCAAAGTGCAACAGACTGGGCAGCTTAGACATCAGAAACGTATGGTCTCACAGCTGTGGAGGCTGGAAGCCGACGTCAAGGTGTCTGCAGGGCTGGTTCCTTCTGAGACAGTGCAGGAGGATCTGTCCCTGCCTCTCTCCCGGCTTCCAGGAGCTCTGGCATTCCTTGGCTTATAGACGACTATCTTCCCATCATCTGTCCTCTCTGTGTGTCTGTCTCTGGGTCCGAATTTCCCCTTTTTATAGGGAGAGTGGTCATATTGGAATGGGCCCATCCTGAAGACCTCATCTGACCTTGAGCACCCTCAAAGACCTTATTTCCAAATAAGGTCACATGTCTAGGTCCTGGGGGTTAAGACTTCAACATCATTGGAGGACAATTGAAGCCATAATTCTCCTCCTCCTCCTCAGAGCCTCATGCCTGAATTCTATTTGCAGCTTATTTGCCTCATTCCATAACCCATGTCTTCTCTAGTTTTAATGTGGGTCATGTCTGTAGTAACACTCTTGAGTGCAGTGGTACAATCAAAGCTCACTGCAGCCTCGAACTTCTGGGCTCAAGCCATCCTCCTGCCTCAACCTCCCGAGTACCTGGGACCACAGGTGCACACCAGCACACCCACCTAATATTTTTAAAATTTTTTGTAGTGATGAGATCTCTGTATGTTGCCCATGCTGGTCTCAAACTCCTGGGCTCAAGTGATTCTCCTGCCTTGGCCTCCCAAAGCACTGGTTTCACAGACATGAGCCACTACACCCGGCCCACATTCTTACAATTTAAGTGCAGTTTTTGGGGGCCAGAGAACACAGATAATTCTATGATTGGGTATCTTAAAAATCTCATCTGGGAGGCAGCAGGGTTAAATAAGAGGCAAAGCCATAATTGGTCACTTTAGCCAGAAGAGGAGGATGAGTGATGATTCCTGTGGTTGGGACAGTCTTTGGCCCGTTCAGTGTCATATGGGGTGGGGGTGGTGAGTGTATGTGTGGTGTGTGGTGTGCTCATGTGTGTATGTGTGTGGTCCGTTTGAGTCTGGATTGGTTACGGTAGTGGTGGCCTTCCCTGGAGTTGGTGCCTTGTGAAGTTGGTGACCAGGAGGTGCACCTGTCCGGCCATGGGGTTCACCTACCCCTGCAGCTCCCAAGCCTGGCTGCCAGTCCCAGCCCAGCTGGGGGCAGGTGGATGGAGCAGGGTTAGGGGTAGGGGTGAGGGTTAGGGTCAGGGAGAACCTTGCAGCCTCAGCTTCCCATTCTCAGGGTGTAGGGGCTTTTCCCAGTGCTTGTGTGCCTTCCTTGTTTGGTGGCATCTCTAGGCCAAGAATGTCAGCTTCTGCCTTTAGAAAACTCATGACCCTGCCTATGCCACCTTCCAGTGGCATTATCCCCACTGCTGTCCACTAAGTTTGGGGCATCTGTCCTGTGATCTCTGCAACAGCCTTGTGTCCCCCTCCCCTGTGAAAAAAAGCTAAAACACAGGGGTGCACCACTTAATCAAGGTCTCATAAATAGAGAGGGCTGGACCGGTGTCCCTGCCCCGCTCCGTCATGCCTTTGACAAGGAAGGGGCTGTGGTGTCGGTGGAGAGCAGGGTTTGATTTCTTATAAGCAGCTGCCTCATTGTCATGAGAACACCCAGCCTCGTCCCATGGCTCGGCAGATGGGCGGGGGCTTATGTGCATGGCTGTTCCACCAGCACGTGGGGACAGCACCGAGCCGTGCCGTGGTGTGTGCGCAGATCACACCAGCATCACTGCTGCCAGCCTTCCCACCCCATCCCTGCACCTCCCAGCAGCTCCCGCTGGCAGTTGGTGCTTTCATCCACAGGGCAGCCCCTCTCCATTCCCGATCCTGTAGTCTCTCCTGACTTCTGAGGGGCACACGGCTCTTTCCTTGTCCAAATTAGCTTCCTTTCCTTTAACAACGTAGCATCCCTTAAAATGAGAGCCGTTTCACCAATGCTAAATTATAACAACAAAATCATGTGTTTCTCCCTCCACCCGCAGTAGAACACAAAAGCCTGTGCCTTCGCTGCTCTGGGGATGAAGGCCCAGGCTGATGCAGGGGAGCTGGCGGGTGGGAAGAGAGAAATGCTCAAGCATGTACATGTGCCTTCCAGAACCGGCTTCCGTGGCATGGCTTAGACTGCTACACAGTCTGTCACTGGCTCCTGTGACCTGGCTGGCCATGGCACTAGGTTCCTGTTCATCTCTGTTGTCTTTCTGTTCTGGATCCATAGCTCAGAATTCTGGGAAGTAGGAAAGGAAACAGGGAAGTCGAGGCGATCTTTAACATTAGTATATGTTTGAAGAAATAAACTGAATTTTCACACAGGGAGATGGCGTCAAGGGCCCTCCAGGGGACCCAGGCTATCCAGGAATACCTGGAACTAAGGGTACTCCAGGAGAAAGGGGCCCCCCAGGACTGGGTCTTCCCGGCCTCAAAGGCCAACGTGGTTTCCCTGGAGACGCCGGCTTACCTGGACCACCAGGCTTCCTGGGCCCTCCTGGCCCCGCAGGAACCCCAGGACAAATAGGTATGAAGGAATCCTCCCTTTTACCTTCCACAGTCCTGAGACATTCCACGCTTTCGTTTGTCAGTGTAGACGTTTCCCAGTAGAGTCAGATGAGGATGCTGTTTTGCCTCATCTGTTCTCGCACGTACAAGGGATGACCCGACTGTGGGGTTTCTGAGCCCCCACCAGCCTCCTCTCAGCAGCTGAAACATGCAGCCTCTCCTCTAGCACTACAGTGACAGAGGCCTTGCCCAGAAGTTCAGAGATGGCTTTCCCGTCCCCTGCCCACATCACAGCCTTCCTGTCCCCACCAGCAACATGTGCGACACACCTTCACACACATGCACGCCCCAGACGAGCCAGTAACTCTTACCTGTTTCAAAATTGCCTCACTCTGTCCTTATGTCTTCCCCCCCAGATTGTGACACAGATGTGAAAATTGCCATTGGAGGTGACACACAGGAGACCATCCAGCCAGGTACTCTGGGAAGTGCAGGTGGCTTTAGGACACTAGAGAACTCTCAGTTGGTCTGCTGGTTAAGCTCTTGCAGTATGCATGGGATAAGAAATATTAATAATATGTGCAAGCCACGTTTGATTTCCATGGCACTAGCAGAGTGGCCTGGTGAGCACTATACATTGCATGAGTAACAACCTGGTCGAGACGGAGAGACATTTAACCAATCCCCTCTTGTCAGAAATCCTTTTTCACTGGAAAGCGCCAGTGCATTCCAGGTCAGCTCCACAGGCACGTGTGCCGCCAGGAGGGTCCAGGCAGAGGAGGCTGAGCCCAGCCCAGACGGTGGCCAGGATGTCAGGCCAAGATGGGAGCCTGGTCCGGATTCCCAGGCACACAGACAAAAGAAAGCTCCAAGAGTGACTATTCTTGCAAGAGAGCCTCTTAGACGAAGGGCAGACAACACAGTACCCCAGCTGGAGTGTCACTGCTCGCAGCCACACCAACCAGAAGTGCCCACAGCCTTGATTTAATTTTGCAAGGTAGCTGATTGCTGTGGTTCACTCTGAAAGGAAACAAAGTCACAAAGGAGAAGCCAAATAATTCATTTTGAAATCGCAGGCTGTCTCCATTGCTGGCAGATGCTTCCAGACAAAAGAACAGTATCCACACTGACTTGCAGGGCAGCAGCTGGATTAACTCGGTTTGCACCCAGGCTCCTGCCCTGCAGGAGGGAATCAATTGTTTCCAGCACAGTGCCAGTTTTTATTTGACTAGACTGGCTTAGTTTGCATTTTATACGAATATTTTGATTTCATTACACAATGAAATTAAACTTTTATTTACATCAGAACCAAGATGAATTAAATCATTAAGTTACTCTGATCCCAGAATGGTAGCCAGTTTGCACGGCTCGTGCTTTTGACCTTGGGGATCCCCCAGGCCGTGGGACTCAGCGTTTAGGATTGCTTGGGCTCATCTTTTCTCCTTTCTGTCCCCAGGTTGCGTAGGAGGGCCCAAGGGATTGCCAGGCCTGCCAGGACCCCCAGGCCCCACAGGTAATGCACGGAGGGAACCCGGAGTGCACCCAGCCTTCCTCCCACATCTTCACACTGCTGTGTCTCCCCCGCCCATCTTTCCTCTGGTCCTGCATCCCCCACCCCAGACATGGTCGTGTCCAGCATCTCAGCACAAACTGGTCTTGCGCCTACAGGGAGCCCACTGTCATTTGCCACTATAGAAAAAGGAATCTGGTAGCTGACACTTAGTTGGGGCCAAGCTAGAAGAGAAAATTCAGCCATGGCTGCAGGGGAACGCCCCCAGGGGCAGAGATGGAAGCCTCGTGTTTAGGACTGGAAAGGGGTTGCACCTCTATGTATTTTCATTTTATGCCTTTCCATCCCAGGATCTAGGGGAAGAACCTACAGGAGAAGATTCTTTCTTTTGGGTTTTGATTAACAGGAAACGGGAATAAACAAGGCTAGAGTGTTTGTCTCTAGCACCTGGGAGGACCTGGGCTTCTGTCTGCTGGCCCAGGCCATCTCTCAGCTCATGTGAGAAAGCGCCCGGCGCCCTTCACAGAGCCCATGCCTAAGGCCGCCTGTGTGTCCACTGTTGGCGGTGGGGGCCTGGCCGGCCACCACTGCTGTTGGGATCCCCGACCTACACTGCGATTCTGCTGCCCTGCACTCCAGGGTCTCCGTGGGCCTGTGAGCATCGGGGAACACAGAGCCAGGGCTTCCACTCAAGCAGGAGGAGGGCTGGACCCTGAGAGGTGGCTCTATGCCTGTGTCCATCAGCCTGAGAAAAGCGAGTTCTCTGAGCGGTAGGATTCCCCTTTGGATGTCTCTTCCACTCGGCCTGTGATGGGGCCGGGGAAGCACGTCACTTGGATAACTCAGTGTCGCAAGCACCAGACACAGCCAGAGCTGTTCTCACTTGTTCCTTCTGGAACTAAGTCCCCACCTGTGCAAGATGAATAGTGCAGACAGGTGTTCTAGATGCTTCCTGCTGCACAAATCATGCCCTCACTGCTTCCCGTGATAAACTGTAGAGAACGACACCAGTGTAGTCTGAACAGCACTGAGAGTTAGGAAAGTGGACAGATGCATTCTGTGTGCCCTGCACCTTAAGGGGGTCTTCGGACAGACATTCTGTGTGCCCTGCACCTTAAGGGGGTCTTCAGAGCGCACCGTGATCACAGGGTCTGGGCACCGCAGGACAAGTGCAGAGGTATCATCTGCACCGTGAGCAGAGGTAAAGGCTCCTTGTGTTGTCTTCTGAGAACTGAGCTTGTATCTTCCACGTTCCATTAGACCTGCCCCCGGTCTAATTCCATCCATGGATTTCAACACCGTCATTCATACAACATCCCCCAAAATGGTGACAACTCCACATGTCTCAGATGGTCAGAGAGAACTAGAGGCCAGCACGCTCAACACACACCCAGACCACAGCCGTGTGCCAAGGCCAGTCTCCAGGAAAGCTCCAGCGATGCGAGTGTGGGTTTCTGTGGCTCCGGGGCTCCCCCAGCCATGCCCGGTTATTTCCATTTCATGCCCAGGCCCCCGTTGCTGGGAGCCCCTTGCTGGCCTCCCATCCGCTCCTCCCGCTCACTCCTGCTGTCCGCACACCACTTTCTAAGAGTGAGGGTGGGTTTGCCTCACACACATCCCCTTCCCAAGAGGTGCCAGGAACAGGGATAAAAAAGCATGGCAGTTGGGTTTGGTGACATTGCTGAGGAACCTCAGCCCTTCAATTATCAGAAAACACTTCTGGAGCCCACATACTGGGCCAAGCAGGGTTCAAGTGTTTGAAAAGAGTCACCTCATAGTCTTCATGGCATCCTCATGAGGCAGGCAGTCATTCGCCCCACTTTACAGATGAGGCAACTGAAGCACAGAAAGTTGTCCACGGTCACACGGGTAGAATAGGTAGGGCCAAAATTTACAGCCAGGCATCTGACCCCACCTCCAAAGCCCTCATTTAGAGCACTATAGAATCTAAATATTGGATATTATTATTATTATGGTTCCAGTCTGTAAACAGGATTTTAAACACTGAAAATCATTCTGTAAGCCTGGAGGTGCTGTTTCAGGCTAATATTCCCCCCAGCCTCATTTTTTCCCGGTTTCATGAGATCCACATTAAGTCGGATGCCAAGCATGACCATGCCCATTTATCCTCGTGGAGCCTGATGTGGTTTGTGGTTTATTTGGGTATTTAGGTGCCAAAGGCCTCCGAGGAATCCCAGGCTTCTCAGGAGCTGATGGAGGACCAGGGCCCAAGGGCTTTCCAGGAGACCCAGGTCGTGAAGGGTTCCCAGGACCCCCAGGTGAGTTGAGATCAGACCCCCATTGAACCCCTGGGTTCCGGCGGGGACCTGTGTGTGATTCATCAGCATCCAGCTCTATTATCTTCCACTCTGTAGAAGCTGTTTTAACAAATACTTGACAACTTTTGCATTTGTCCTTGGGAGATTAGAAATTCTTGATTTTTCGTCACTGATACTGTACTGGGTTTTTGCAGGAAAAAGGAGACAGGTGTTTCGGAATGGCTGTCCTCCGCAACACCTGTCTCCCAGGTATGTCCTCAGGGGTAATAATGATTAATATTAAACATTCTAAGGGCAACACAAAGTTATCCTCTCCTGAGAGAACCCTTAAAGGCATAAATAGCCCTCTCACGATGTGGCTGCAAGAGCTTAAGGCATTAATGTGTATGTGGAGGAAAACGAGGTTTCCCTTAACCAGCTCTGGTGAGGAGTACCCACTGGCGTGTCAGCGTGCTCTGGAATGCAGCCAGGCGTCTGCAGACGTAGGTGTCCTGCAGTTGTACCATAGGCCATGTGCATGAGTGTGATGGCACTGCCTTGATTGCAGGAGCATACATGTCTTTTTTTTTTTTTTTATGAAATGGAGTCTCGCTCTGTCACCCAGGCTGGAGTGCAGTGGCACAATCTCAGCTCACTGCAACCTCCCCCTTCTGGGTTCAAGCGACTCTCCTGCCTCAGCCTCCTGAGTAGCTGGGATTACAGGCATGTGCCACCACACCTGGCTGATTTTTGTATTTTCAGTAGAGACGGGGATTTCACCATGTTGGCCAGGCTGGTCTCGAGCTCCTGACATTAGGTGATCCGCCTGCCTCAGCCCTGCCAAAGTGCTGGGATGACAGGCGTGAGCCACTGCGCCAGGTCACACATGTCTTCAATAGTGTGTCTAATGAAACCATGGAAGCCATTATGGACAACTTTCCACCCAAGATGAAACATCCTTCCACAGGGGCCTGGGCAGGTTCCTCCAGCCTCTGCTGGAGTCCCGCTTGTCACCTAGAACCTGTGGCACATTGGAACCCTCTTGTTGCTAGAAAGCTCCTCCCTGGAATACAGCCTGCCTCCCGGGGAGTTCTCACTGGGCTGTTCCTGAGGCACACAGTTGACTTCCTCATAACCACACACCCTGAGAGAGGCGGCCACATCTCCCACAGACGTCTCATGAACAGGCAGAACTGACCCCGGGAACACACACTTTCTTTTAATGACATCGTTCCATGCCCTTGGAATTCTGAGCAACCTTCTAGGACCCCCACTTATCAGGATTCTTTTCCAGCTGGGCTCTAGAAACGGAATAAAGTGTTCCCCAAGTCTGGAATATCACACAGAACGTCGGGACTGTTGGGCCCTTAGGTTGAACATCTTGCAGATGTTCCCAGTGAAGACTAATTGAACCTGCCCCTCCCCTGACCTCCACTCAGACAGCTGATTTAAGCCTCAATGCAGAATTGTCTGTCCGTCCCTGATAGATGGTATCTTTTGGAATTTCGTGTTGCAGCCCATAGGGA
This sequence comes from Hylobates moloch, assembly GCF_009828535.3. NCBI lineage: Eukaryota > Metazoa > Chordata > Mammalia > Primates > Hylobatidae > Hylobates > Hylobates moloch. The sequence continues at coordinate 171,360,037 of NW_026652279.1, forward strand.
TTGTTCCAAACCCTGACCCTGTTTCCTTTCATATGATGCGTTTCTCCATGTTTTGTGAAATTGGGAAGCAGGCTTCCTGTGTCCGTATCAAGGCCCTGGTAAAAACAACTCTGTGTTCAAGTGAAGCAAAGGAAGTCTCCATGCCTCTGCCCCAGGGGTTGGTCTCTGCAGTTTTGTTGCCCTGCTGGAAGTGTCTGAATATTTAGAAGTGCAACATTGCCACTCTCATGATTTCATATATACTAAGTTTAAGCATTCATGATTTTGAGAGAAGGATAGTAATTCTTGAACAGCTTCTTGCTGTGAATATGAAAGTTCTCTGGTAATTATGATTGGAGTGCACAGCCATGTGTGCGTGAACGCCATACGGGGCTCCCCTTTAGGGGGGAATGGATGGGATGTGCCCATTGTCAGGTGATTTGGACAGTTGCCCACGTGAGTTGGGAGCCTGTTCCGCCATCAAATGTGAGCCCTTACATCATGAACAGGGAGGCTGGGGCAGGCCGGGGGTGGGTGGTGATTGAGGAACTGATCAGTTTCTGAAACGCATGTCACTTTTTATGGTGCTGAAATATACTGCCCTTCTGTCACCACATGCAGAAGAGGATAAAACACCCAATTCAAGGATTGCAAAAATCAGAGAGTCTATTCCAGATCTAAGACCCACACATGCAAACCCAAGTGCACGGCTCCCTGGGTACAGTTTGTAACATTGCCAGTGAAAGTCATGTCTCTTCATTGTGAGTAAATCACACTGTTAGAACTCTGAATACAGTCTAGCTGATTAATGTCAGGTTAATCCAGATCCTTTATTCTGTATTCCAGTCACTCCCAGCTCACAGGCGGGGATGGCTGTACAGGCCCAGGAGGGCCCAGGGCCCTGCTCATTGGATCTTTTTGGTGGGATACACCCCACAGAACACAGAGAACGTTCCCTTTTCCATATCCATACATAGGAGTGCCGAGCCTGCCGTGTACTTGATCCTGTCCTGCAGAATCACCTGCCAGTCTCATCGTTGCAGGCTTCTCTCCTGCATGCACAGCGTGGGTGGTGGTGACCTCAGAAGCCTTTCCTTCTGAGCACAGTGTGACTGTCAGCTGTGGGAGTTCATTCTGAGGCCACATCAGGGCTGACTGCACCCAAAAAGGAAGTGACCTGATGAGATCATTTTATCCAGTGGCACCCACAAAAGACACAGGACAGCTGCCTTCCCTCCGTCCACAGTTGGGACTTGATGATTTTTTTTTTTTTTTTTTTTGAGTCAGAGTCTCACTCTGTCGCCCAGGCTGGAGTGCAGTGGTGCGATCTCGGCTCACTGCAAGTTCCGCCTCCCGGGTTCACGCCATTCTCCCACCTCAGCCTCCCGAGTAGCTGGGACTACAGGCTCCCACCACCATGCCCGGCTAATTTTTTGTATTTTTAGTAGAGACGGGATTTCACTGTGTTAGCCAGGATGGTCTCGATTTCCTGAGCTTGTGATTCACCCGCCTCGGCATCCCAAAGTGCTGGTGTTGGGACTTGATGATTTTCATGGTCAATACAACAGAGGGGTGTCATTCCTCTTTGAAGCGTTTCCAAACTGACAGTGACGGGTTTCTACCAGGGAGATGTCACAGCAGGCAGCGTTTTGGCTCTGACGGCCCTGTTCATTCCTGCCTCCCTGGGATTTTCCATCCCAAAGTGCTGTTCCTCGGCCCTGTTCATTCCTGCCTCCCTGGGATTTTCCATCCCAAAGTGCTGTTCCTCACTCACCACAACCTAGAAGGTCCCACAAAAAGCTATTCTTTGGGGCTTATTTGCAAAGCAGGGGAACCCCTGAATTATGCAAATCGAGGTCCAAGGAGGTGTTCTTATGGGCTTATCCACCTTCGCTCAGTTTTAGGGCTGGGGGCCGGATGGCAGGGGAAGCAGAAGAAACATAACCGACAGAACGACGTGGCGAAGGTTGTAGGTTCCAAAAAGGGCGACAGGGACAAGGGCTCGAGCTGAGGAATGCCTTCTGAGGACCCCATAGCCAAATTTTTGCTGTTCCCAGCCTCTTTTTGACACTTCTCTTAAAACGTCACCATGCTAACTTGTGGTTTGGGGCCCACCCATGTTTCCTTTTAGGGTTCATAGGACCCCGAGGATCCAAAGGTGCAGTGGGTCTCCCTGGCCCAGATGGATCCCCAGGTCCCATCGGCCTGCCAGGGCCAGACGGGCCCCCTGGGGAAAGGGGCCTTCCTGGAGAAGTCCTGGGAGCCCAGCCCGGGCCACGGGGAGATGCTGGTGTGCCTGGACAGCCTGGGCTTAAAGGCCTTCCTGGAGACAGAGGCCCCCCTGGATTCAGAGGTGAGTGCCCCATCGGGGAGCCGGAGGGCCCCATCCCAGCTGCACAGTGGCCTCCAAGGGCGACCCCAATCCCTTCTGGGGGATTTGGTAGGAAGCAGCAGTGCCCTATGGTGCTAGCCATGCGTACCTTCTCCCATGGCCTTCCAACGCTCCTTTAGAATGTGTACTGTGATTACCCGCGGTAGCCGGTGCAGTCTGGCCGTCTGAGAACTTTGACAGGTGTGGATTCACTGATGTAATCTGTTATCAAGTTGCATATGCCTGGCCGTGACAGGGGCCGTGACAGGCTCACTGTTTTTCTTGGCAGAATCTGTACAGTTGGAATGAAGAAAAGATGGGCCTGGCCATGCTTAGTCAGAGGTGAAGAAGGAAAATAGGAATAACCTGGAATGCAATTTTATTGGTGTAAAAATTAATACATTTTTTTAAATGTCTTAATGTTGTTTACAATGTTATCAAGGTATCTCTATCACAGTAGACAGCATCTATGGTTTCATGAGTGACAAGGCACCCAGTGGCTTTAAGGGTTCAACTGCTGCCAAATCGGCTTTGGGAACCCGAGCCCCGAGCTGTAATGAAAGATGATGCTATGGACAGCAAGTGTTCACACTGGGTGAACCCCAGGCTGGGGATTGCTAGATCATTGGAACCTGCCATTCAGTGTTCCAAATCAAAAATGAGGCTGAGCACGGTGGCTTCCACCTGTAATCCCAACACTTTGGGAGGCCAAGGCAAGAGGCTTGATTGACCCCAGGGCTTCAAAACCATCCCGGGCTACATAGGGAGACCCCATCTCTACAAAAAAAAATCAAATAATCAACTTGGTGTTGTGCACCTCTAATCCCAACTACATGGGAAGCTGAGGTGGGAGGATCGCTTGAGCCCAGGAATTGGAGACTGCAGTGAGCTATGATCATTCCACTGCACTCCAGCCTGGGTGACAGAGTGAGACCCTGTCTCAAAAAGAAAAGAAAAGATAATGCGGGATAAAACTGTGACTCGATGCGTTCACTGTTTATCTGTTGATGGCATTGTCATTAGTCCCTTCTGCCAACCCCAGCCCAAAGAGGCTTCTCTGTGGTGTGGGAAGCAGGTGTCGCTCCCCTGATTCTGCTGTCAGCCCACATCAGGCATCCTGAGCGAGATGGAGGCTAGGCCTCCGCTGGCAGGCGAACCCATGAAGCTCAGGAGCGTGAATTGGTTTTCGGATGAACCTGTCAGATTCCTAGCAAGGCCTAGAGGGGTTGGGACCCAGGACAGGGGAGTTTTGATGATGATGAGACTGATCAGCGCCCCCAGCTGTTGGTACTACAGAGCGCCCATGGGTGCCACAGTTCACTGAGAGAGCAAGGAAGAGCCTAAGATGGCCGGAGTGCATGCACACACACACATGCACACGCTCACAGTCACACTCATGCACATGCACGCTCACACATGATCACACACATACACACATGCACGTGATCACACACTCCTTACACACGTACCCACACATGTGCCTATGCACATTCACACATGATCACACACACGCACGTACCCACACACGTGCCTATGCACATTCACACATGATCACACACATACACACGCACATGCCCACACACGTGCCTGTGCATGCTCACACATGATCACACACTCCATACAACACTCACGTGCCCACACACGTGCCTATGCACATTCACACATGATCACACACTCCATACAACACTCATGTGCCCACACACGTGCCTATGCACACACACGATCACACACACATGCATGTACCCACACATGTGCCTGTGCACACACACATGATCACACTCACATACACACACGTACATACCCACACACGTGCCTGTGCACACATGATTGCACACTCACATACACACACGTGCCTATGCATGCTCACACGTACACATCCAACCCTGAACCAAGCCAGCTAGGGCAGGTCGTTGGGTGAAATTACCAGGATGGGGAGACCTCGTGCTCGGCCATCAGATCTCCCCTTTTGAGTCCTACTGACTCTCCAGGTCATTTATGGAAGATAAGATGCAGATCAGCACTGTCTGCAGAAACTGAGGACTCAGCGCTGAGAGGTGGGGCTCCGTGTGTCAGCCTTCCTGGTGGGCACTTAAATGAGTTCACAGAAGGCAAAGTGAAGGACATACGTAGGTGACTTGAGTGTCCACCGTCGATCTGTTCTGCAACCCAGCTGTCAAAATCCTGCCCCAAGCTCTTTGACATAAGGGTACTTCTGGTAGAATTTTTTTAAAACTTAATTACTTCCTGCAGGCTTCGGAATGTTTGAGCATGAAAACAAATGGCAGCAGGCTTACTTTCGATGTCTGATTAAGGTCTTCACCATGTTCAACGTCACCTTTATGACAAGCTTCATATGGCTTGTTAGGCAGAATGTTTTGGGTGGTAAAAATCCTGACTCCCAAAGTATCAACATTCCAAGTAACTATTTCAGTTTCAGTTCCGCTCACCAGTGCTACAGGAGCAGCGTGCAGTGGATCCTGCTTCCGTTCGACTGGCTGCACAGGACAGCCACAGACACACACAGGTGCACCCTGCACTTCTGAGCAGAACTCTCGGAATAAAGTAATGCAGACGTCCACAGATGAGATGTGATTTCACTGAGGGAGACTGATTTTTAGCAGTCGTTTGTTTTTTAACAGATAGTCTATAAGTGGAAACTGACCTGAAACATTCAGCTCCAAAGAAATAATCACAAAGCACCTCAGTGCCTGATTTTTGCAAGACAGTCCCTGCCGGAGGAGCGGGCATTCATGCACATTCACCCGTAGACTGTGCTGTCCACTTCCAGGAGGGGAGGAGGGGCAGCGCTCAGAAGCATGCCCAGACCGTCTCCAGCCCTGCTGGCCCCTGCTGAGGCCATCTCGCCTGCTCAGCCCCCAGTTCCCCCACAGTTCGTGTCCCCTGGTTATGGATGTTACCTTATGTCTGTCAGATCCCCACCCCATTGTTCTTGTCAGTGAGCAGGAGTGGGGTGGACCTGCCATCACTGCGAAACCTTTACAGCCTGCAGCGCTGCCTGCCCACTCTTCACAACCATTAGCACCCACTAACAATCCATTTCTCCCGGAGCTCTTCACCCTAAAGATAGAAGACCAAAAAATAAAAGTGTCCTCATTTCTCACAGTACTACAGGAGGAGGTGAGAATCGATGCATCCGTGCATCTCAGAGAATTTCATTTCAGACCTCGGCTTCGAGTGCGCCTCCTGCCCGGTCAGCCCTCTCCCTCGCTGCAGGTAGACGCAGTCAGACAATGCGCAGTCAGCAGCCTGACTCTCAGTTCTGGGTTGGTCCAAGACTGACCGGGTCCCTTTTGTCACTGCCCCCTCCTGTGCATCCCCCCGGCTCGTCTGCCTCCCTATCCTGGACCAGCCCTGCACACCTGCAGGATGGCTGTGAGGCTACGTGAGAGTGTGGACTGGAAAGTGGTGGCAGGAGTGTGCACCTCCACACTCCAGTGTTAATAATCGGAGAGCAGCTGCGACAAGCGTCAGGCTCATGAAAGGAGGGGGAAATGCCTGAATATAAGGAGGTCCAGGGAGCTAGTGTTAAAAACTAGAAGAAAACAGATGCCCTTAATATCTGACCACTGGGCAGGACAGGATATTCCAAACTTAAAATGAAAAGAAGAAATCACACATGTGCACACACACCCACACACACACCATATGAAATTTGAATACAAAGGTTAGTACCCTGCACATGGAAAGCAAAATCAAAGTTTGAGAGCAGAATAAACTTTACAATAGATATGAAGGAAAATTCATCAATGTATATGAGGAATGCTAAAATCTATCAGGAAAATATAAAAATCCCCAAAGGGAAATAGGAGCAAAGAGGCCAGGCACGGTGGCTCATGCCTGTAATCGCAGCACTTTTGGGAGGCCAAGGCAGGCAGATCGCATGAGCTCAGGAGTTTGAAACCAGCCTCGGCAATATGGCGAAACCCTGTCTCCATTTAAAAAAGAAAGAGAGAGAGAAGATATGAGCAAAGAACTAAAACTTCACCAAAATCAATAACCAGGAGAAAGAAACATAGATCATAATGAAGACCATCACGTGGATCCCCGACACCACATTTCACTACATCGCGACTGCCAGGGTTCCGTTTTGCTTCGATGCTAACGCTCAGTGCTGGGAAAACACTAGTAGAATAAATGGGTGTAGACTTTCTGAAATCAGCACGATGTATCTTTTAAAAAACATTGAATTAATGTTTGCTTTGATACACGATGTCAATTTCTCAGGCAGTTTCCTAAAGAAATTACCTACGACATGGACATGGATAAACACAGCAAAAAAAGAAAACTCTCCAACTATTCCTGACAGTGCTGTTTGCAAAAGTGAAAAAAAGTGGGGAGGATGCAGTGGAATACATTAAATGTGTCCAGATGATAGAGTTTTATTCATGTAGTTATTTTAAATGTTTGCAAAGACTATTTTTAAAGGTGGCAAAATGTTCAAAATATAATGTCGAGTGAAGAAAACTAGGTGAAAACTGTACTTATAGTGCCATGTCAACTCTGCAGATGTCTGGTTATTTATAGGAATAGAAAAGGGCAGGAAGGAAATACCCAGTGGTAGTCATTATCGCTGGGTGATGGTGTGCGTTACCTTGATTTTATCCTTTATACTTGGTGTTTTCCTGATTCTCTAGAGTCAAGAAAAGCATGAATTACTCTTTTCATAGAATGAGTGTGTGGAGGGAGATGCTGTCTGTGATGAACAGTCCAGAGTTTTCCCCCACAGCTCTTGTCTCTGATTTCTGCAGGAAGCCAGGGGATGCCTGGGATGCCAGGGCTGAAGGGCCAGCCGGGCCTCCCAGGACCTTCTGGCCAGCCAGGCCCGTACGGGCCTCCAGGACTGCATGGATTCCCAGGAGCTCCTGGCCAAGAGGGGCCCTTGGGGCTGCCAGGAATCCCAGGCCTTGAAGGTAAGACTCCAGCCCTCCCATAAACGAGTGGGGTCCTCACTGGTCCTACCAAGAGAACGAGCACTGTCTTGTGGAGCTCTCAAACTCTGTTCCGTGGAACCCCTGAAGAGAGCTGCAGGGGTTCCCAAACCAGAACATGGATTTCACCTAACACGGAGACACAAAACAGCCTGAGACATCGGCTCATCCTCTGTACCTGTTGTATATATTAAGGATCTAGGGAAGGTCTCATCGGGAAAAAAGAAAAAGAAAGAAATTCCTCCTACAAAAGTTTCAGAATCACTGCTCTCATGTGGAGAGGAGAAACGGCTTTATGAAAGTGCAGGGCGTGGGTTGGAAAGGCAGGTGGCTCCGTCAGGGAAACCTGGGGTAGATGGGCTGGAGCAGAGGAGCAGGGAGGGGAGCCTCGGCTGCATGCCCACCACACAGAGGCCAAAGCAGGTGGCAGAGGTGGCCCAGAAGGCAGGCAGGGCACAGCATCCATGGGCATCGCCCACCGCTGCCCAGGCTGCTCTCCCACACTCAGCACAGCCAGTTCCCAGACTTCTACACTTCACCGTCCAGGGAAACTGTCAGTGCTGGTTGGAGGAATCAATATACTTTCCCACCTTTTTGTTTTGTCCAGAAACACAGCTTTTTAAGGAAGTGTTGTATGTCACCAAAGGACGCTAACTGAAAAGTGGGAAAGACGCAGTTGCTTAATAAGGAGTGGTCTCCATGGACCACAGTCACCTTTTAGAAACTCTCAATCTTACCATAGTTCTCTGGTTTGCCACAGTCAGGCAACAGCTTTGTCCAGGACCTTAGCAGGTCTTGCTGGGGAACTGCCACTCCACTTGAAGACACATGCTGGCTTCCCCTATGTGGGGCCTCGCCTGTGTCCAAGAGCTGGGAGCTGGACTCAGGTAGGGCCCGCTCCCCCATTGCCACACTAGCCACTGGCTTCCCGGGGTAGCAAACCTGGACCGGAGGTTCAGGCTCCTATCTCAGTATCGACAGGGCCGTGCTGGTTCTCAACTACTAAGAATCAGCTGAACACAGCCTCGTGTGGTGCTTACGAGACCCATGGGAAAGCCTGTCCTGAACTAAAGCCTACGCTTTAGGTGGGGAGAGAGACACACACATTAAAAGGCTCCCACTTGGCCTGGGCAAGCCAGCAGAGTGACAAGGCCACGCGGTCCCTGGTGACCCAGAGGAGGCGGGGACAGGCAGGTCAGAGCAAGCCCAAGGGGAGAAGTGCCTGGTGCCAGCGGGGGAGAAGGCTGGGACTGGAATGTGGGGTGCTCTCTAGGAAAGGGGGACCACCCCAGCAGAGGCAGGATTGCCCAGGGAACACTTTGGAGCCTGTGATCCCCAGACCGGCTGGGGAAGAGAGCCTGATTTGAGGGGACTGGGGGTTTAGATAGGAAGGTTGAGCCGAAGGTTGGGAGCAGTGAATGCTGGAGCTAGGGAGTTGGAGCCCCGAGGCAGAGGGGGCCTTTGGGAGTTTTTAACAGAGAAATGCATTAAGAAGGGATTGTAGGGACCCAGCAGGCAGCCCTTGGATGGCTTGGAGTCGGGGGAGGCGGAAGGACAGCTGTGGGCTGGGAGTTGCCAAGCTCACGACAGTAGCAATGATGAGATGGGAGCACGAAGACCAGAGAGGGCAGCAGCAGCAAATGGGCAGCTGGAGGGTCCCCCCAGACTAACTCCGGGCTGGAGCCAGTGGTGTTCGCGAGGAACAGGCCAGCTCTTGACTAACCCCAGTGACCATGCCCCGGCCAGAGCTGGCAAGGCCCCCCGCTCACATCAGCATCCAGACAGCTTTGTCCCTTGGCTTCTGAAGGCTGCAGTGGGAAAGCCATGTTGGCTGGCACCCCCCAGCACAGCCTCAACCTCCTGATAAAGGCCTCTCCAGAAAGGCCAGCCCCAGGGTCCCGCTCCAGCCATACTTTGGAAACTCACCCCAACATGGTGGTTTTCCACTTTGCTTCTAAGGAGCTTTTCTTACTGAACACTCGATGCCGTAAAACAGAAGAGAAATTTCCCCTGTGTGTGTTTGTCCACCCTCTTTGATTTGCTCCTCTTCCTGACAGGTCTGCCTGGTGATAGAGGGGACCCTGGGGACACAGGCGCTCCTGGCCCTGTGGGCATGAAAGGTCTCTCTGGTGACAGAGGAGATGCTGGCTTGGCCGGGGAGCGAGGCCATCCAGGAAGCCCTGGATTTAAAGGAATTGATGGAATGCCTGGGACCCCCGGGCTAAAAGGTAATTGTGTGACTGTGACCAGGGATCCCTTGGCAGGGAGTTTGGGTCTGATCAACTCTGACCTGAGACAGCTCTGCTGGGCACCTCTGTGCGCCGTGGGGCTGGCCTCACACTTCTGCAGATGGGAGGCCTTGGGACTCTCCTGACCCAGGAGACAGCAGCCCCAGGACAGCTGGTTAATGCTGCTTAGACGCGGGTGGGACCAATGTGCCTGACAAAGCCAGTTTATGAATTCACCAAGACAAACTGCTCCTGCCTGGGAAACATCATCTTATTGTAAATATCACCATCTGCACAGGGAGATTTGTGGAGAGGCCCACTCAGGGGCCTAGATTCAGATCCAGAGGTTATTTGGTGAATTTGAAACCAAAGCAAAGCTAAGTGGTTAGTACAGGGATTTATTTCAGCACAAGCAGGCCAGTCTAGAAGCAGAGCCCTCCAGCCCATGAACATTGCTAGAGACACACTGTTCTGTCCCTCCGTTGCTGGAGACACACTGTTCTGTCCGTCTGTTGCTGGAGACACAGTGTTCTGTCCTTCTGTTGCTGGAGACACGCTGTTCTGTCCCTCCGTTGCTGGAGACACAGTGTTCTGTCCCTCCGTTGCTGGAGACACAGTGTTCTGTCCCTCTGTTGCTGGAGACACACTGTTCTGTCCTTCTGTTGCTGGAGACACATTCGTCGGTCCTTCCGTTGCTGGAGATACATGAGTTGGTCTTTCCATTACTAGAGACATATGCGTCTGTCTTTCTGTTGCTGGAGACACCTTCGCTTGTCCTTCTGTTGCTGGAGACATTGGTCTGTGTCTCCGTGGTCCTGTGTCGCATTTCCATGCCAGGTGCGGTGTTACTGCTGCCTTCCTTTCCAGCACGCCCCTCTGCCTTTGTCTGATGGGCCTGCGGGCCAGTGGACCTGCATCATCTTCAGATTTCCCTCCTACTCTTCCTGCCTGACCTTTGTGTGTTTCCTTGTTGCCAATGTCTGGTCTGAAGACAGGCTGATTCTGGAATGCTGTCTGTTAACAGTAGAGGTCAACAGAAGTTGCTTAGAAGATGGTGTCCCCGGAAATTCCTATTGTAGGTTCAGAATCTTCTCACTTGAGTTACGTTGCCGAAATGTTACGGAGACGTGAGATTGAAATGTCCCGTGCATTTTATTCGTGTCTAACCCTGCACTTTCCTCTTTTCCTCTGAAGGAGATAGAGGCTCCCCTGGGATGGATGGTTTCCAAGGCATGCCTGGATTCAAAGGGAGACCTGGGTTTCCAGGGAGCAAAGGCGAGGCTGGATTTTTCGGAATACCCGGTCTGAAGGGTCTGGCTGGTGAGCCAGGTTTTAAAGGTATGTCCCTCTCCTGACATCCTCCTTACCTGATCATGGTGGCACCCTCCTTACCCTTTCGTGGTGGCATAACATTGCCCAGAATGAATTTTTGAAAACCCATGCATCCGGGAACCCTAAAGCTAGACAAAACAGACAAAATGAACTAACAAAAACTCAAAGGCTTTATCCCTGCCTACACTGACCATGTGATAAGGGGATAATCCTAACCAAAGGAAACTCTTGAGAACCAAAATGATGGCATTGCTAAGAACCAAATATGTCATGAAAACATATTTCACCATGATTATACCGTGGTAAACATGAAGAGGCGGCGGTGAAAAGCAGGGGACAGGTGAGTTCCAAGAGATGGAAGTGCCACCCGGCACAGGAGGACACAGCTCTCCAGGTGGAAGGACATAACACGGTGCCAGAGAGAACGTGGTCCACACATGAGGTGGGTTCAAACCCTCACGTGGACAGGCATCTCAAGACCCCCCACGTCAGGCCCCTTGCTCATTGAGTTTGTTACTAACAAGTCACATTTTCATGACTTCTGTTCAGATGCTTTTGTTCTGAAATAATCACAGTGGTCTCTAAAAAGTTAATGACTAAGAGTGAGTGTTGGTGAGGAGGTGGAGAAATGGGAACCTTCACAGGCTGCCAGTGGGAGTGTAAAACGCTGCGGCCAGTGTGCAAAACAGTTGGCAGTTCATTAAGAAACGAAGCATAGAGTTACCCAGAAGTTCTACTCCTAGATGAAGATCATTGAAAACATGGGTACAGACAAAAATGTGGACACAAATCTCATGGCAGCAACCTTTATAGCAGCCGTAATTGGAAACAGCCTGAAAATGCATCGACTGATGAATGGATGAGTAAACTATGGCAGAGCTGTGCAAGGGCACATTCAGTGCTGAGGAAGGATGGGGCTCTCAGACGTGGCGTGTGGGCGAGCCTTGAGAACACGATGCCACGTGTCGTCTGACCGCGTGTATATGAGATGTCCCCAGTAAGCAAATTTACAGAAATGAAAAGGAGATTCGCAGTTTCCTACAGCTGAGGGGTTAGGGGAGAATCAGAGAATGGCTGCCAACGGCCCCAGGGTTTCATTTTCGGGGATAAAGTGTTCTCAAGTTAGATGGTGCTGCTCGCTCACAGCTCTGTGAATACACTAAAGTTACGTAATTGTTCTCTTTACTGGAGTGAGTTGTAGGGTTTATAAATCACACACCAATAAGCTGTTTCAGAAAACCTTCATTACGCTCCAGAGTTACAGCTTTTACAAATTTTCAGCAAAATAAAAATTGCAGTCTAGGGTGTTCATTTTTTTTAGGGTTTTTACTCACACTTGCGCTTTCAAGTAGCCTTCATGTTAGCAGAGATTTCAGGCTGTTTCAGGCAAAATGGCATGTTAAGATTAAGTAATTTTCAGCTCCACGGAAATTACTTCCTTGAGCCTCCTTAGGGTGAAGTTAACCATGGGGGTGTCTGTCCCTCCACTGGTGGGCACGCTCTGTGGGGTCAGGACCAATTTATGATTTTGATCCCATCAGCCTCCAGCCTAGCGCCGAATACACAGTAAATGCTTAGAGAATGAAGCTCAGTTATTTTCACTCAGCCAGATTGCACTCACTCCTCCAGTGAGCATGGATTCCAGGGCATCCCCAGCCTGAACTAGCACAGTTTCCCACCCGGCCCGCAGCTCTGGGCCCCTCCCCTCCTGCAATTCCTCAGCTCCTCCGAACCCCGCGGAGGCCTCCCTTCCATGCTTCTCCTCCCTGTGAAGGTGCCTATAGGAGGGCACGGAGCTGGCGCCTGCCTCACGGGCCTGCCTGCTTGTGACCGAGGTCTATCATGGTCTCGTCAGAGCACACACAACAAAATGACCCTCTCACAAAGCATCCTGTGGGAGCCGCACTGGCTTTGAGCGCTCCCTCTGCGTCTGCTGCAGGTATGTCCCCCCAGCTGTGGTGCTGTGTGCTCAGTGACACCAGCCCCAGGCCCAGGACCCTGGAGCCACCCCCAACTCCAACTACTCCGACGGACACAGGAGAGGCTTCTCCGGCGCCCTTGGTCTCTCTCCAAGGCTTCCCCGCCTGGGGGAGACGTGCAGCCCCCATGGCTCAGGGACCAGGCCTTCACCTGTGCTCTCCTGCGTGGTCTGGAGCTCCCAGAAAATGACAGCACTCTATTCCCTTCCAGGCAGCCGAGGGGACCCTGGGCCCCCAGGACCACCTCCCGTCATCCTGCCGGGAATGAAAGACATTAAAGGAGAGAAAGGAGACGAAGGGCCTATGGGGCTGAAAGGATACCTGGGCGCAAAAGGTGAGGCTTCTCACCTACAGCCAATGGCCCCTACTCCCTGCCGCCCCAGCCCGCACCAGCTCCTGCCGCTCTCCGTCCCCAGAGACGCCCATGCCCTCCACCTGGCTTTCTTCATGCTTTTCATCCCTGGGCGCCCTATGTGTCCACAGCTGGTGCAGGGTTGTTCTCTGATGCCTGACTAACCTCGGTTTCCCGTCTTAAGATTTGAAGCACTGTCCGGGCGTGGTGGCTCACGCCTGTAATCCCAGCACTTTGAGAGGTCGAGGCGGGCGGATCACAAGGTCAGGAGATTAAGACCATCCTGGCTAACACGGTGAAACCCCGTCTCTACTAAAAATACAACAAATTAGCCGGGCGTGGTGGCGGGCGCCTGTAGTCCCAGCTACTTGGGAGGCTGAGGCAGGAGAATGGCGTGAACCCGGGAGGCCGAGCTTGTAGTGAGCCGAGATTGCGCTACTGCACTCCAGCCTGGGTGACAGAGCAAGACTCCGTCTCAAAAAAAAAAAAAGATTCGCAGCACGTAGGACGGCAAAATGCATCCAGGCTGCAAAATTGAAAACTTCTGGAGGGCGGGTGCTGCGTCCTCACCAGAGTGTTACACACCAGGGTCTTCCTGCAGGTATCCAAGGAATGCCAGGCATCCCGGGGCTGTCAGGAATCCCTGGGCTGCCTGGGAGGCCCGGCCACATCAAAGGAGTCAAGGGAGACATCGGAGCCCCCGGCATCCCTGGTTTGCCAGGATTCCCTGGGGTGGCTGGCCCCCCTGGAATTACAGGATTCCCAGGATTCATAGGAAGCCGGGTGAGTGGGCGTCTTTTACTCCCCTTGTTCTGTGAGCTCCTCTCCCCTTTGCTTGTTAATGAACATGCTTTGGTCTGGAATTTGCTAGGGTGAGAGTGTCAGCGGCAGGTTCAGGGCAGCCTCAGGTTTGGCGGGGTCCACACAGCCTTGTAAGGAGCTGCTGCACTTGGACACCATGTGGATGTGATGTGAGTCCACCCAGCTGCCGTGGCCCTTCTGTGGGCTTGTGCTGGGTGAAGCATGTTGTCCGCATTTTTCATGGGGGCCTTGAGAGAACAAAACTTGAATTTTCAGGGATCAGAGCTCTAAAATTGAGCACATCAGTGACACCAGGCCTGAGAGCCCATGGCTGAATCACAGCGTAGACCTGGGGCCGGGCAGCCTGGCTTCCCATCCGGGCCACCATTCACTCAGCCTTTGTTCAGCAGATGTCTGTTGAGCACTTGACGTGGGCCAGACACGCTGTTGTGATGGTAACAATGGTGACCCCTGACCCTGGACAGGGCTCTCTTCTCCACACCTTCTCCCTCAGCTGCAGAATGAAGGTAGTAGCTACTTGCAGTTTTCTTGTGTGCTGTATAGACAGTGTATATAACATAGCACAGCGTGGCTCCCCGTAGATTCCGTTAACTAGAATTCCATTTCTAGCCTCTTTCATGTGAAGATAGTGTATTCTCACAATCCCCAGCACACGGCTGGCCTTCCCAAGGGGATGGGCACATTTGGAGCAGATCAGAAGGTCTGGGCCCCTTGGTGTGTTTCACTCGCGTCCGTGTGAAGAGACCACCAAACAGGCTTTGTGTGAGCGATAAAGCTGTTTATTTCACCTGGGTGCAGGCGGGCTGAGTCCGAAAAGAGAGTCAGTGAAGGGAGACAGGGGTGGGGCCGTTTTATAGGATTTGGGTAGGTAAAGGAAAAAGGGGAGTTGTTCTCTGGCGGGCAGGAGTGGGGGGTCACAAGGTGCTCAGTAGGGGAGCTTTTGAGCCAGGGTGAGCCAGGAGAAGGAATTTCACAAGATAATGTCATCAGTTAAGGCAGGAACCGGCCATCTGGATGTGTACGTGCAGGTCACAGGGGATATGATGGCTTAGCTTGGGCTCAGAGGCCTGACAGTGTGCCTGTGTGTCTGGCCTACCTTGGTATACAGAATTCTTCAGGGGTCTTCCTCCCCTCACTCCCAAAATCTGCAGCTGAGAGGATCTTCTAGCCACTCTGTGTGTGCTATTCAGGTCACTTTAAAAAAGAAAGATGCCAGCCAGGTGCAGTGGCTCTTGCCTATAATCCCAGCACTTTGGGAGGCCAAGGCAGGCAGATCACTTGAGGTCAGGAGATCGAGACTAGCCTGGCCAACATGGTAAAACCCCATCTCTACCAAAAATATAAAAAATTAACCGGGTTTGGTGGTGTGCACTCATAATCCCAGCTACTGGGGAGGCCGAGGCAGAAGAATCGCTGGAACCCAGGAGGCAGAGGTTGCAGTGAGCCGAGATTGCACCATTGCACTCCAGCTTGGGTGACAAAGCAAGACTCCATCTCAAAAAAAAAAAAGAAAGAAAAAACAAAGATGCCTGTGTCTACCAAAGACACCTACAACATCCAAAGGACCTTTATTCATAACAGCTCGAAACGAAAACAGCCCAAATGTCCATCATCAGGGAAAAGAATAAATGAACATGGTATATTCTGACCAGACACAGCATTATCTGTGCATTTTATCTCCATACACAGCAATAAATGAGAATTCTTGGTAAAATCCAACAACCTGACTTCATTTCCAAACTTTATGTTGAACAAAATAAACCAGAAACAGAAAAGTACACATGATTCAGTTTCATTGATGTGAAGTTCAAGAACTGACAAGGCTGTTTGTTGGGGTATCGGGAGCACGGCTGGTTTAGGTGGGGTTATCATAGAGTGCTGACGGTGTTCTATGTCTTTCAGTGACACACGAGTTCAAACGCATTGAGCTGTGCATTTAAGATGTGTGGACATTACTGTATTTAAGTTTTGCCTCAGAAAAGTAAACTTTGAGAAAGAAAAATAGAGCATTATCTAAACAAAGGTGCAGCCTGTGGATACCCTCCCCCTTCCTCCCACAAAGGAGCTTTTTTTGTGTGTGGTTTGTTTTTTTTTTTTTTTTTTTTTTTTTGAGACAGAGTCTCACTCTGTCACCCAGGCTGGAGTGCAATGACATGATCTTAGCTCACTGCAACCACCACCTCCTGGTTCAAGCGATTCCCCTGCCACAGCCTCCCAAGTAGCTGGGATTATAGGCACATGCCACCACGCCCAGCTAATTTTGTATTTTTAGTAGAGACAGGGTTTCACCATGTTGGCCAGGCTGGTCTTGAACTCCTGACCTCAGGCAGTCCACCTGCCTCGGCCTCCCAAAGTGCTGGGATTCTAGGCTTGAGCCACCACGCCCAGTCTAGCTATATTAATACCGCAGCGACTCATGTTAGGCCATGCTTGGGCATTGATGCTGTAGTACTAAAGTCCCAATGGCACCCAGGTAGACCAGAACTCTCATGCTCCCTCTGGGGAGGAAGCCACTCTAGAAAGGAAAACTAGGGCTTCCAGGAAGCCACCGAGCAACCCAGGCATCTTCCCAATCTCCTCACCAGCCACCTGTGTCTTTCTGGAGAAGTCTCCCTCTGTGCACAGATGGAGGCGCACAGCCCCATGTCTGTGTTATAATCTAGAGAGCAAGTTCTGCAATCTGGCTGCCCAAATTGAAATCTCAGTTCTGCCACTTGCTGACTGAGTGACCTTAAGCAAAACCTTTCTGTGCTTCAGTTCCTTTGCCTGTCATCAAGAAGTAACGGTGCCTGCCGGGCAGGGTTTTCATGAGGCGTGAATACGCTCTTGAGATTGGGTCCACCACGTGCGCGCGGGAAAGCGTAGTGGAACGAGGATGTGGTCAGAGTCCCCGCGGCTGCTGACATCACCACACCGTCGTGATGGAGACTGGGCCACTGATGCTCTTAATTATGATGCAGTTGCCAAGCTTGTTTCATTGTATCACTTCACAGTTCCGTAAGAACAGCAGGGCCAGGCGCAGCGGCTCACGCCTGTAATCCCAGCACTTTGGGAAGCAGAGGAGAGAGAATCATTGAACCCAGGAGTTCAAGACCAGCCTGGGCAACATAGCAAGATCCCATCTCTACTAAAAATTTAAAAACTGTTAGCAGCCGGGCTTAGTGGCTCACACCTGTCATCCCAGCCGCACAGGAGGCTGAGACGGAAGAATGGCTTGAGCCCAGGAAGTCAAGGCGGCATTGAGCTGTGACTGGGCCTCTGCACTCCAGCCTGGGTGACAGAGCGAGATCCTGTCTCAAAGAAAAACATAAATAAATGAACAAAAAGAACAGCTAAGCAAACCGCCTATGATACACACTGAAAAAGTCGAGTTTTCCACAAAGTGAAAAGATCACAAACCTGGAGTGTTGTCGTTAGCATACTGGATAGTTAAATAAGTGAGCTAACTTCAGAGTTACAACTGACTTCACCAACAGCCTTCTAAGATGGTTCATGTCTGTCTTTAGGGTGAGAAAGGTGCCCCAGGGAGAGCAGGCCTGTATGGCGAGATCGGCCCGACTGGTGATTTCGGTGAGTGTTGCCCATCCAGTGAAAACAGGGAGTCCACAATTCAGAGCTCTCTGAGCATGTGAGCCAATATCAGACCTGCAAGTGCTGTTAGGTATTTTAAAGCAAATTATTCTTGTTAGGAATGTAACAAAATAGAAGTTGCAAAACTCACAGCCTCCCAGTGGAAAGTCCTGTTCTTAGCCATCTTTTTTGCATGTAACAGGTGACATCGGGGACACTATAAATTTACCAGGAAGACCAGGCCTGAAGGGGGAGCGGGGCACCACTGGAATACCAGGTACGCAAGTTATTTTCCATGTCTTCATCGTCAACAATAGCCCTGAGCCTTTGTCTAGGAGCCCGACTTGCCAAACAGATCAAATTCGGTAACAACCACGGAGCACTTGATAGTGAATGAGGTCTTCAAGTCCAATGCGCAAGAAAGACCATCATTTTTAATTAAGTTAAATCTGAAGGCAAAGTCAGGAAGTCTTTCTCTCTGTCTCTCTCTTTGATACTGAAAAAAGCCAGAATGGACCCTCGGTGGATGAGAATCACTGCAGTCCATGAAGTGTAACTGGTGAAAAGCCAGCTAGCACCCTGGCTCCCGGAACACCTGAGGGCGTGCAGCAGGTGGTCGCTGACCCAAGCTTCTCAGAAACAGTGAAGGGTCCAGGAAAGGGGGAGTGGGAGTCAGGCCGTCGCTTGAGAGAGATATGGAGGCAGCTGACCAGCCCGAGCGAGCTGGGGGGGCCTGAGGCGGCACCGTGCCTCCCTTCCCTTCTGCATATCACTGAGGTTCCACTCCTAAATTCCTGCCTGCAGTGATGTCTCAAGGGGCCTGTGACAGTTTTCTTCTTTCTGGGGATTTTCTTTTGGGGGGACCCCACACTGCTCAAGTTGCTGGGGCCCCAGAGGCTTGCAGGGCTGTCCCTGGTGGGAGGGAAGGAGTCTGTCCAGGGTTGGCCAGTGGGGAGACTGCTGGGCCAGTACTTTGTCTAGAAATCGCTCTGGAATGGAAAGACGTGTTCAGTTGAGCACAGGATGAGAGAACCGCTGCTGAGAAGTAAGCGCCCCTGTTTACCAGCCTTCCCAGGCTCCTTTGTTATCTGTGACCTGGGCTCCCCGTGGCTTCCTCCTGAGTGACAGGGAGCTCTGTACTGCTGAGCCATCCGGCGCTTGGCTGGCTGTGTCTCCCACCCTAGGCCATCACACTGGCCATTTGGTTTATAAAGACAGAAACGTGGACCATCATTACCACGCGTCTCTAATGATGCCTTCACTTGTTCAACTGAAAATGTGTCAGGGAAGAGATGCTACCCCTGCCCAAGAATTATTTTTGCTGTTACCTTTGAACATTTTGGTTTTTATTAAACTCTGGGCCCAGAAAGGCTTTGGAGTGGAGCCTCCCCTGCATCCATCACCAGGAGACGGTATCTCAGAGCTGTGGTCCCACAATGGAAGGGTGGGGCCAGCTGTACCCATCATCCCTGGGAGTGTCCTGTTTTCCCTGAGACAGTGAGGGGTGCATAGGTGCTGCCTTGAAAGCTGGCTAGTGCAGGCTCAGAGGGAGGAACTAGGTTAAAAATCAGCTAGGGAAGGAGCACGGTTAGATGCCTCTGTCCATTCCTGGAGGAGCAGCAGTGTGGTTCTGCACATCCTAGAGCCGGGGTTCCCGGGAACCCACAGGGGCGCAGTGTCTGTTTGTTCCAAGCAGCATGTCTGTGGTTGCAGGTCTGAAGGGATTCTTTGGAGAGAAGGGAACAGAAGGTGACATCGGCTTCCCTGGGATAACAGGCGTGACTGGAGTCCAAGGCCCTCCTGGACTTAAAGGACAAACAGGTAAAATCTCCCGCAGCCACACAGCCTTCCTCAGGCAGGCCCTCCGGAGACCCCAAAACAAAGGCAGCCAACATTGTCAATTTCCTCCAATCACACCCACCCCTGGAAGGTCACTCGTGCCTGCTGCCCGCTTAGGAGCCTTCCTCAGGGCTGATGGCATGGAGAGAAACAACCATCTGGGCTGGGGGGAGACCTGAGAATTGGGGAGAAGCATGGGGATGAACGAGAAGTGCCTCTTCGGCCGAGCCTCTGTCTCTCGTATAGAAGCCGACAGTTTATAAGGGATCCCTTTGCTTGCGTTGAATATGCAGAAACCCCTATGAACATCCTAGGTTAGAGAAGGAGAGCGGACAGTGGGCTGGCTTCCCGCACTGTTGCTGCTGCTTTTGGCTGTGTTTACTCAGCACTGGGTAACGCCAAGAGACTCCTCTCTCCAGGCACTGCCTCAGGGTCCTCTCCAGACGTCTATTTGGATAATAGGGCAAGAATTAAAACTACACGCTATTTTCTCTCTGGCAAGGCTGAGCAAATCCGATTGAATTTGTGTGTGGGGTCTAAGACCACCTGCATCCCCAGCTTGAGGGACAGTTCTCATCTCAACTCCAACTGGCACTGCAGCCCTTCCGGCCCTCAGCCCCTCCCAGAGCTGCTGCCCCTCCTGCCAGGACCTCACCAGGCAGCGCCCTAGGTGTCCTGTGTGCTCAGACTTAACGCTGTGTTCACCCCCAGGCTTTCCAGGGCTGACTGGGCCTCCAGGGTCACAGGGAGAGCCGGGGCGGATTGGACTGCCTGGTGGCAAAGGAGACGATGGCTGGCCGGGAGCTCCGGGCTTACCAGGTAAGGCCACGTGGAACACGCGGTCACCCAGACCCAGGGTCGTGGGCTGTGCAGGAGGCACCGCTGAGCAGGCCAGCCTCTCTCAGGGCGACTTCTAAGGCCCATACGAGAGCAAAGGCAGGTTTGCTGTGGCTTATAGTGGTCTGCACCAACATAGCAGCACAGGGTATACTGGTGCCCCAGGCGACTGGGAATCAAGGCAGATGCACAAACCTGCCCAGGGCTTCACCTCCCAAAAGGATGAATGAAAGCCTCCCGGAAAGGCTTCAGGGTCCACTTGTCATCGCCACACAGGGACACACAGCAAGATCAGGGTGCAGGAGCAGCCTCAGTGTCCCACTGTGCTGCACGGGCCACCCCTGGGGCCCCCTTACAGCCCCGAGACGGGCCACCCTGCCATGCTCACTGCCCACGTCACAGAAGGAGTTGCCACCTGTTTGCTGTGTCCTGCTTTAGAAATATTTACCCTCAGAAATCCAGAGGGAATGGAAATGACACCAGGCTATTTGTTCCAAGCAGCTTTTACAAACCAAACATACAGCAGTAGCCAGGCGTCAAGAAGAGGCATAGGACATGTCACTCCCCAGGCCCCTTCTGGCCTAGTGAGTCTGTTAAAAAGATTCCATGAAGACAGTGTTCCAGTTCAATGGTTTTCCTAGGTAACATAAGAGTGGTTAGTTTACATGTTGTGTAAGTTGAGCGTGTGGCTTAGCTGCTTCCTAATTGTGGGGCTTTAGTAGGATTGGATGGATGACAGTATCAGGTCACAGTTTCAGAGCCAACAAAACACATCTGAGTTATCTTGAGGGTTTCTCCCACCCAGAACCCCTTGCGCCATCCTACACATGAAATAACGATGAGTGACACCCTCACAGGTTTTCCAGGACTCCGTGGGATCCGCGGCTTACACGGCTTGCCAGGCACCAAAGGCTTTCCAGGATCCCCAGGTACTCTCTGCCGTCCCAGCCCCGAGTCCCACACAGAGGTGTCGAGGGTGGGGACGCTGTGCTGAGTCTGCCCTCCAGACTTCAGGGAAGGGAGGGTCTCAGAGAGCAGGGCGGGCTTCCTGAAGTGCTATGTGATCGGCCCTGAGGGGCGGGTCCGGGCCCTGTGGTCCTGTACGCTGCTAAGATGTGCTCCCTAAGAATCAGTTTCTCAAGCCAGTTGCTGTGTTGAATGGACTCCTCAGGCTTTTAGACGGAGAGAGAAATAGAGTCCTTGCTTCTTCAGCAGCACTGTGGGGAGAGTGGGATGCACCTGCGCCCCTCAGGTGTCCGGAGTATTCACTCTGCCCATTGCCTGTCTGTGATCTTTCATTTCGTTGGCATGAGGAAGCCAGCGCTCTCCACCTGCCCCTGGGCAGTTCTGACGCTGGAGACAGTGATAGCACTGAGTCTGTGGGCACCCACAGGCTGGGAGCCAAAAACAACCGAAATGGGTTTCCTCCCAGTTCTGGAGGCTGGAGGCTGGGATCAGCATGCCAGTGTGGTCGGGTTCCAGGAGGGCCGCGTCCTGGCTGCTCGCTGTGTCCTCACGAGGGAGAGCACCTGCTCTTCCCTGTCACTTCTTATAAGGGCAGTAACCCCATCTTGGGGCCCCGCCCTCATGACCTGGCCTAACCCTAATTACCTCCCAAAGGCCCCCCCTCCAAATGCCATCACACCGGAGTTAGGGCTTCCACTTATGAACTTTGGAGTTGGGGAGAATGACACAATCAGTCCATAGCAATGGCGAACCAAGGGCTTCTTATTCTGCAGGAAAAAGAAACTGACACCTTTCGTAGCATTTTCTGGCTTATTTTATAAACTATTGTAGCACATTTTTTCCCTGAAGGGGATATAAAGCCTCATTATTTCCAAAAGCCAATGGCAGAATAAGGTTTCCATCCTGAGCCCTTCCAGGATATAATAACAGCAACTGGATGTTGATTTATTCCTCAAAAGGATCATCAGGCTTTCCCACAGAAGGCCTCCCTTTAACCCTGTCCTCCCCAAGAAGCTGAGATAGCATAGTGCAGGAAGACTTGGCAGCTTCTTGAAACTTATTTTAAATTCAGCTATTTTCATCCTAAATCTTAATGTCCTTGTCTTTTCATTTAATTTTGAAATCTATTATAGGACTAATAAAATAACATTTGAAGGACATCAGGCACTAAGTGGGGAATCATTTTATTATTATGTCTTTTTTTTTCAAAAGATTACCTTGTTTTCTTTTCAATTTATACAAATTATTTATGTTCAGTGGAGAAAAAAAATTAACACATTTAAACACATTTAAAAAATTAACACATTTAAGAGGAAAAAAAGCACCCATAATCCTAAAGCTGCTTTTAGAATGTGCTGTTTATAGACATTTCCTATAACCAAATATTGCTGTCTACAGGTGAATTTGTATGTGTGTATATTACATGTAAATTCATGCACTCCTGTGTCATTAACACTCCAGTTCCAGTGGGCAAGTGGCGGGAGATCCTCGTCAAGTTGTCTTGCTGTTTCCTGCCACGATGGCAATGAGCACCTGATAGGAGAACAGGGAAGACTTTAGATAGTGTTTACTTTGAAAACCTAATTAAGCATAGCCTGAAGAGCAGCCCCCAGGAGCCTAGAGGCCCGGGAGGGGTCCCAGCTCCTTGACCCACTGTTTCTGTGAATTTGGACCCTCTGATGGGCCTCGATCTTCATATCCATAGAACCAAGGGCGTCCACTGTGATCTCTGTAAGAGCCCTTCCAAATCTCAGCTCCTGTGACCTGGAGGCCATAGATTGTATAATGCAAGCTGAAACCACCATGGCTGCCTCTGTTTCTCTGCTTTTGAGGCACCCTGAGCTGTTCTTTCACTTAGGAAAGTGAACTGTACATCAGCTGCTATTATAACTCTTCCACAGGTTCTGACATCCACGGAGACCCAGGCTTCCCAGGCCCTCCTGGGGAAAGAGGTGACCCAGGAGAGGCCAACACCCTTCCAGGCCCTGTGGGAGTCCCAGGACAGAAAGGAGACCAAGGAGCTCCAGGTGAGGCCACACATTCCAAAGCCAACATTGCCATCCCAGTAACCAGAACCCACCCAGAGGTGGGGCCATGGAGTGTCTATGGGGTGGGAGAGGCTGTGCAGAAGTGCAGGAAAGAGCTGGTTTTTCTGGGGAGGACTACCTGTTGCAGAACCTCTCAGCTAGTCTTAGTTTGTTAGGCAATTTATTTCATCCCATCGGTGTTAGTGAGGCACTGACCACCCATCCCGAGGAGTAACCGATAAGCTCCCTGGCCTAGAGACCCCATCAGATCCTCTTTGCACCCGGGACACTGGCACAGGCCTTGCCATAACGAGCATTCTGGGTAGTGAATGTGCGAATAAATAAGTGCATTAAACCTCCTAGCAGAGCCACACTGACCCATATTTGGGTAGGAAATACCCAGAAACCTATCTTCCCACCCCATAGCCTCCCTGCTCACCAGCCAAGGTGGGCTCAAATCTAAATGGCAGTGAGAAACATTCCTAGATAAAAACAGAAACCAGGACCTTCCTGGGAGCCAGTCTGCTGAGGGTGTTGCGGTCTCGTTGTGCATGAGCCCACAGCCCCAGAGTCTGCTCTGAGATCCATGGGCCCCTCCCCCACCCCACCCACCTCACCAGCCTGACTGGCGCATCTCCTGGCTCAGGTGTGGGAGCTGGGCAGCACACCTGGACGGACAGCCTGGGCACCCTGGGCTCCATGCTGGCAACAGAAACTCTGGCTTCCATGCACAAAGGCCTGAGTTTTTCTAGTGCCCATTCCCCATGAAGCTAGAACCAGACACCCACAGGAGAGGAAGTCAGGACCAAGGAGGCCAGCAACCCTGGCTTTTGCTGGGGTGCAAGGATGTCTCAAGGCTTGCAGATCACATCTGACTCTCCTGGATCTGCTGCCTGCCCTCTCCCCTCACCAGCAGCTGGAAACTCCAGAATCCCCTAGCCTCAGAGCTCCACAGCACTGATTTGAAGATAGGAGAAAGAGGAGGGGCTCTGCCAACAGGAGCCAGACTATCCTGGGAGGCTGCATGGTGCTGCCAGAGCCCTAGTCAGGGTGAGGATGTAGGGTCAGTCCACCAGCACAGCCTCAGTCAAGGATGAGGATCTAGGGTCAGTCCACCAGCACAGCCTCAGCTAGGGATGAGGATCTAGGGTCAGTCCACCAGCACAGCCTCAGCCAGGGATGAGGATCTAGGGTCAGTCCACCAGCACAGCCTCAGCCAGGTCAGTCCACCAGCACAGCCTCAGTCAGGGGTGAGGATCTAGGGTCAGCGCACCAGCACGAGCTCCACTCAGGAGTGAGAATCTAAGGTCAGTCTACCAGCACAGCCTCAGTCAGGGGTAAGGATCTAGGACAGTCCACCAGCATAACCTCAGCCAGGGATGAGGATCTAGGGTCAGCACACCAGCAGAAGCCCCACCCAAGAGTGAGGATCTAAGGTGACTCCACCAGCACAACCTCACTTGGGCGAGGATCTAGGTCAATCCACCAGCACAGCCTCACTCAGGAGTGAGGATCTAGGTCAGTATACCAGCACAGCTTCAGCCAGGATTAAGGGTCTAGGGTCAGTCCACTAGCACAACCTCCACTCAGGACTGAGGATTTAGGTCAATCCACCAGCACAACCTCCACTCAGGACTGAGGATCTAGGTCAGTCCACCAGCACAGCCTCAGTCAGGGGTGAGGATCTAGGGTCAGTCCACCAGCATAAGTCTCCAAGGACCCCAGCAGTAGAGTTGCCCATGCCCATGACCTTTAAATCAGACACCTGTTGGGTTCTTGTTCTCCATCTCACATGCAACATATTTTCACCATTTGACCTTGGCCGTGATATTGAATGTCTCTGGCTTTGTCTGTAAAATGAAAATAAAAATGCACTTGTGAGTATTGGGAGGATACAATGAGATACTACAGGTAAAGCTCTTGCACACAGGAGGCCAGCAATAAATTTTTGCTATCTTCAAAGGCCTCAAAACATAGCATTGTTTTCAGAGTGTCCTGATGATCAGTTTACCAGTCTGTCACCTGAAAGGCATCTGGGAATGCAGCAATGGGGAAGACTTGGCCAGGAGATGTGGAGAGCAGATCCAGCACAGGGAGGGGCGGAGGAAACTGAGATGGGATTTCGACAGGGTGCACACAGTGGCCCATAGAAGGGGGGTCACAGAACACAGCTGCTAGCATTTTGTATGACCATGCGTTTTTAACGTTTCATTCACGCAGCATGATGTTCAGGCCCTGTACTTGACCACAAAAAAGATTAAGATTTCCATCCCCAAGGCCAGAGATTTATCACATTTATTTTCCACTTAATACCTCAGCAAAATGCTTGTCCGTGAGTGAATGCTCAACAAATACTTGCTGGAGAAGAATATTGTGAAATTGTAGGATAATTTTCTGACATCAGTGGAGAGTTATGTGTAGCTCAGAACACCCCTAAGGTAACATTGATGGCCTTATTACACATTTGATCTGTGTGGGACCCATTTATCAAAACTCTTCGTGACCTCCTGTGGTGCTCCCTGCATTCCATCCCAGGGACCTGGACAGTGTCCCTGGCTTCCAAGCCACCGTGCGGCATGCTGACTTTTGCAAGCCATGCCCCCACCCTTGACCTGCATGAACATCGCAGTGGGCCCATAAGCTGATGACTTCAGAGCAGGTCCTGGAGGCCAGAGCAGACACTGTCCAGCGCCTGTGGGCCTTGGCATATGAGGCCACTGCCTCTGGCTGGTGATGAGGGAAAGACAACTTTCCATGATGACGTTCACACACTGATCATAATGTCATTCAGGACACACACTCTTCTCTGAAAATATGGGAATAATTTGAATCTGTCATCTTCCTTTGCATGAGTTGCATCTCATTTGTATTAGTTCGTTCTCATGCTGCTATGAAGAAATACCAGAGACTGGGTAATTTATAAAGGAAAGAGGCTTAATTGGCTCAGCTCTGCATGGCTGGGAAGGCCTCAGGAAACTTACGATCATGGTGGAGGGGGAAGCAAACACATCCTTCTTCACTGGCGGCAGGAGAGAGAAGTGCCAAGTAAAGGGTGGGGGGAAGCCCCTTATAAAACTATCAGCTCTTGTGGGAACTATCACGAGAACAGCATGAGGATAGCCACCCCCATGATTCAATTACTTCCCACCAGGTCCCTCCTAGGACATGTGGGGATTATGGGAACTACAAGTCAAGATGAGATTTGGGTGGGGACACAGCCAGACCGTATCACAGCTCACTGACGCTAGAATTTGCAACCTCACCTATTTCTGCAGTTGACATTCAAGCATCAGTTCCTGATTTGGCCTTGAGTCATGCAACGTGGCCCTTCATGGAACCCCTGTTAGTGAGACTTTTTTATGTCAGTACCTAGGACGATATATGGGGGCTACTGAGAAATCGTAGCGGTTTCCATCTAGATTCCAGCAAACTGACTCATGTTTGCTAAATGTTCTCATTAACAGAGTCCTCATCACTGCAGTTAAGTTAATTATGTTTTCGTGGGAATCTGCCAGTCTGCGGATTGCACTGGATCATCTAACTCAGGAGTCTGCCATTATTTACTGACACTCACCATCTGTTTCGGGTACTTTGTGACAATAGCTAGAAGCAGTTCAGTTGGTGTCATTTTATATCAAACTACAGATGGTGGCTCACTCATGCCCTCAGGGCTAATGAACCCACTTGGGTGTTGTCTGTGATGTGTGAGACAAGCCTCACCTCTAAATATTTCTCCTGCTGTTTGTTTTGTCCTACTTGGAAGCACACATGAATGCAATCCTTTCCCCTGGGATGGATAATGGATACCAGGATCTTCCAAAGGGAAACCCCTCTTCCTGCTGCTGATGTGTGTCCATTATCGTAAAGCCAGGGGGAGACAGAAAACCACTGTTGCTACCTTTTCTCATTTTTATAGATTTGCACTGTTCACCCAGCTCACTATTTCCTGCAGAGCAGAAACGATGCCCTCCTCGCCCACTCGGACATTCTGACATTTTGCAGGGTTCTAATACTAATCTTGGTTCCCAGCCCCAGGAAAAACAAAAGGCTGAAGGTGGTTAGGAGAGAAAGTAGACTTAATCCGCCCAGACTCAAGTGCACACTGATTTCTACCCACCACTGCCCTACAGCACATAAAGCTCCATTAGTGTTTTGTTGGCTGACAGCACAGGGAGGAGTGGAATTTCCACAGATTTCCTTATGTGGCCATTTCCCTCTTACTCTCCTACTAGTGCCAAAGAGCTCCAGCCTTTGACCCAAAAGCTGTTGGTTCTCATTATTCACAGTAGTTATGTTCTGAAGTCACCAAGAACACTGACTTAGTGAATACTGAACCATTGCTCCTATGGGAAATACAAGGCTAAGTTCCTGCAAGCCTCTGCTCACAAGATGTTTGTCAATGATCAATATATAAGCTGGTTTTCTGTGTAACGGCACCTTGTTTAGTGTGGATTGCTGATTCATGAACACTCAACATGCACTCTCACCCGTGCCTGAATGCAGCTTCTCTTACGTATGTGTTTCTCCATAAGGGACTTCACAGCCTTCTTGCACTTACCAACACTAGTCTGCACTTCAACACAATGCATGGCGGGGGGGGCATTTGAAACAGCAAAATCACCAGCCTAAAGCACAAAAATATGGAAAACAGGGCACTACAGAGACCAAGACAAGCACACGTGTGTACAGTATGAGTTGCAGCAAGAAGGCAGGAGCGTCACCTTGCTGGACCTCAGCTGGGACTCATTTTGCCTCTGTGTATATCCGTGAATGCCAGTGTTGATTTGGGGGGGATTCCAGGTGAGTTTTAGTGAGTAGACAAATTGGGAAGCACAGAATCTGTGAATAATGAGGACTAACTATCCAAGCTGGGATCCGAGGCACTGGAGGACAGCCGCAGGGAGGGTTGACAATACTGATGTCAATTGCAAGCCTCATTTGCAATTTTTCAACCTTCTGTCCATCACCTGTGCTGACCACTGTCCACACATATCAGGATCAGAATCTGAGCAGCTGTGCCATGCCTGGGGCTGAGGCTCCATCTAAGCATGATCAGGCAATGCCTTGGGGAAGTGGAACACAGCAGACAGGAGCCCAGTGGCGGGCTCCTCACAGGAGAAAGGCTGGGGTGGGGGAGGGGCTCACACAGCCCCTGCTGCCTCCCCACCCCCACCCTGAGAGCCTCCCCAGCCCCACCATGAGATGTTCCTTGGTCTGAGGCCACCTCCCATCACTGTCTCTCTCACTGGGCTCTGGTCCACCACAGGTGATGGTGTCAGTAGATTTGAAAACTTGGGTGCTAATGCTGAAAATAATTTCTTCTGTTTTCATCCTAAGGGGAACGAGGCCCACCTGGGAGTCCAGGACTTCAGGGGTTCCCTGGCATCACGCCCCCTTCCAACATCTCTGGGGCACCTGGGGACAAAGGGGCGCCAGGGATATTTGGCCTGAAAGGTAAGCGGGACTCACACATCTGTGCTTCCACATCTCTATGGGCAGGAGCTGGCAATGGCCCACTTAACCTAGGGGAGAACAGACGTTCATTTCCACACTGTGCCCAGACTCCGGTCAAAGAGGCAGGGGCCATGATGGCTCCTCCTGTGTCATTTCCATCACCTGCACGACCTGGTCCCTGGGAAGCTGAGACACAGGCCATGTCATTTACTTGCTGTAATAGCAGATATTCAAACTGCAGGGGACTCAGAAATGTGCAATATGAACAGCTTTCTTCTTCCTCACTGTATTGTGTTTAGACAAATATTAAATTTAATTTGCACTTCCTAATCACAAACGAGCTGAATATTGGAAAGAGATGGCGTAAAGATGAAGTCACCTGTCAAGCAAGTATTTGTGCGTCAAGGTTCACAGCAGCACTATTCACAAGCACCAAGTGCTGAAAGCAACCCAAGTGTCCATCGACAGGAATTAAGAAGGAAAATGCAGTCGGTATACACCCAGTGCAAGAGGAGTCTGTCTTTTTTGTTTGGCTATTTTCTTGTTTTTTTGTTTTTTGAGATAGTGTTTCTCTGTCGCCCAGGCTGGAGTGCAGTGGCACAATCTCAGCTCGCTGCAATCTCTGCCTCCTGGGTTCAAGGAATTCTCGTGCCTCAGCCTCCCGAGTAGCTGGGATTACAGGTGTCCACCACCACGCCCAGCTGATTTTTGTATTTTTAGTAGAGACAGGGTTTCACTGTGTTGGCAAGGCTGATCTCAAACTCTTGACCTCAAGCGATCCTCCCACCTTGGCCTCCCGAAGTGCTGAGATGACAGGTGACACCTTGCCCAGCCTTTATTCGGTCTTAAAAAGAAGGAACTCTTATCACCTGCTACCACCTAGATGACCCTTGAGGGCATTCTGCCGAGTGAAAGAAGCCAGTCACAAAAGGTCGGATTCTGTGATTCCACATATGAGGCCCCTGAAGTCATCAAATTCATAGAAACAGAAAGTACAATGGCTGTTGCTATTGGGGGGAGAGGGACGTGGGGAGTGAGTGTATAACAGGAACAGATTTCAGTTTAGGATGAGAAAGTTCTGGAGATAGTCGGCGGTGAAGGTGAATATATTTAATGCCGCTGAGCAGTGCACCTAAAAATGATTAAAATGGTAACTTTAATGTTATACGTATTTTATGACAATTTTTTAAAAACAAAGACAAAGTCATTCCATGCCACAAACTTGCCAGAGACTGTCGCCTGAATGGGTGACTGTGCACCTGACTGCCCCCAGGGATCTTGGGGTCCTGTTTAAACCCTCCTTTCTTGTCCCTAATGCCAACAGGTTATCGGGGCCCACCAGGGCCACCGGGGTCTGCTGCTCTTCCTGGAAGCAAAGGTGACACAGGGAACCCAGGAGCTCCAGGAACCCCAGGGACCAAAGGATGGGCCGGGGACTCCGGGCCCCAGGGCAGGCCTGGTGTGTTCGGTCTCCCGGGAGAAAAAGGTAACAGTGCCCATGGCCATGGGCCAGCAGCCCCGGCCACAGTGAGAGGAGCCCCTCCCCACAGACTTTCGTGTCCCTAACATCTCGTTTGTGTTGCAGGGCCCAGGGGCGAACAAGGCTTCATGGGGAACACTGGACCCACCGGGGCAGTGGGCGACAGAGGCCCCAAGGGACCCAAGGGAGACCCAGGATTCCCTGGTAAGTGACCGTCTGGCACCTGCAGAGCTAGTGGCTCAGCCCAGCCTCTCCAGGCTTGGGGACATCCTGGAGGTCAAACGGCCGGGATCCTCTCTGGCATGGGTCACATGTTGTAAAGAGCAGGGAGGAATGGAAAGCTTAATTTCAAATGGCAGGTGCTGAGTCGCGGCTCAGGCCCATGAGTGTCTGGCTCATCTCTAGAAAGCACAATTGTCCGGGAAGCTCCAAGCCTCCCCGGGTGAGAAACGCAGTAGCACTCAGAGCAAGAGAGTGGAATGACCTTGTGTGTTTACTGGGGCCTCTCTGTTTCCCTTCCAGGTGCCCCCGGGACTGTGGGAGCTCCCGGGATTGCAGGAATCCCCCAGAAGATTGCCGTCCAACCAGGGACAGTGGGTCCCCAGGGGAGGCGAGGCCCCCCTGGGGCACCGGGGGAGATGGGGCCCCAGGGCCCCCCCGGAGAACCAGGTAGAGTACTGAGCTGGGGCCTGGAGCCCCTCGGGGCTGCCCGGGCAAGGCCGGGGCCTGCTGGCATTGCGTCCTCTTGTGTTCTCTTTGCGGATCGCCGGCCGTGCCAGGCATGGTCACAGTTTCCAGCCATAACGCTTCTTTGGTGGCTTGCAGGTTTCCGTGGGGCTCCAGGGAAAGCTGGGCCCCAAGGAAGAGGTGGTGTGTCTGCTGTTCCCGGGTTCCGGGGAGATGAAGGACCCATAGGCCACCAGGGGCCGATCGGCCAAGAAGGTGAGTGACAGTGGGGAAGGACCTTCCCAGGTCCGAGTGCTCTGGGTCTGACTCACAGACTGTGGTCTGCAGGAAAGGGACACATGAGAGCCCAGAAAAGCCAGAAATGAGGCGCTGCCCCACCCTCCTGCTCCTAATCTGGGCATGCCGCTACACTCCTGTGCCCGGCAGAACACCTGGCACTGAGTCCCGGGACAGCCTCCCTCCTTTTCCTGGGACACCTGCAGTGCTGTGGAGCGGGCGGCAGGGATCAGTAGACTTCAAGGGTCAGGATTAGACAAGGAGCCAAAAGAAACCATTAAAATGTACAAGAGCCACGTTGCAAAGCCCTGTCTTTTTTTTTATTTTTATTTTTAGACAGTCTCGCTCTGTCTCACCCAGGCTGGAGTGCAGTGGCGTGATCTCAGCACACTGCAGCTTCTGCCTCCCGGGTTCAAGTGATTCTCCTGTCTTAGCCTCCCAAGTAGTTGGGACTACAGGCATGTGCCACCATACCTGGCTAACTTTTTTGTATTTGTAGTAGAGATGGGGTTTCACCATGTTGGCCAGGCTGGTCTCGAACTCCTGACCTCGAGTGATCCACCCGCCTTGGCCCCCCAAAGTGCTGGGATTAGAGGTGTAAGTCACCGTGCCTGGTCGTCTTACTTATTTTTTTAAATTATTTGCACATATGCAGAATGAAATAGGCCAGGAATAACAGCTATTCATGAAAAAAAACAAAAAAAACTCAAAATTTGTCTTAACCTAAGCTCAGTTTGAGCCAATGGTCTGGGCTCAAACCCTAGTTTTAATTTAAAATTAAAATTAAACATAGGGGCCGAGCGCGGTGGCTCACGCCTGTAATCCCAGCACTTTGGGAGGCCGAGGCGGGTGGATCACTAGGTCAGGAGATCGAGACCATCCTGGCTAACACGGTGAAACCCTGTCTCTACTAAAAATACAAAAAATTAGCTGGGCGTGGTGGCGGGCGCCTGTAGTCCCAGCTATTCGGGAGGCTGAGGCAGGAGAATAGCATGAACCCAGGAGATGGAGCTTGCAGTGAGCCGAGATCGCGCCACTGCATTCCAGCCTGGTGACAGAGCAAGACTCCATCTCAAAAAAAAAAAAAAAAAAAATTAAACATGGGTAGTATTATTGGTGTCCAAGTCAAAGGAAATAGCAATCCCCTGCCCCTGGGGACAGATCCGTGGCCAGCAAATTATGGGTAGTGTGGGGTGCACCTGAAAACAAATGCCGGCAAATGGGAGCCCGCCCAGGGTAGGAGACAAGCTAGGGATGACGGAGGGGAAGTGTCCTGGGAAAAAGGGCCATGACCATGGGTGTCCCTTGGAAGGGGAGGGGACAATGGGAGAAAGGTTCACCAGGGATAGCTGAGAAATATTCACAGAGCTGCTGTGCTGGAGGCAGATGAGCCACCCCAGTGTGCTGCTCGGGTAGGAGTTACAAGAGGCGGACCTCAGCTGCACGCAGAAAGAACATTCTAACCCAGGATGTGGTCAAGTGCGCAGTCAGCGTGGCCTGCGATGAGCCACGTCTCCTGGAAGTGTCCAGCAGAGGGAGGCCGCTGTTGGGGGTGGGGGTGCTGGCCTGCAATACTCCTCCAGACACTTCCAACGCCAGGCACGTTGGGCACACCCTCAGGGGCACACGCCTACCTATGGCTGACTGAGTCTTTTATGGAAAGGGCCCCTCTTCTGTGCCCAGTGCCCTCACTGCCATCATTTCATGCTACTGAGCACAAAGTATAGATCAAATCCTTCCAAGAGTCTCCTGATCTCAACAGACTGAGCCCCAAGATCTGGGGAAGGAGAGCAATGGTTCTAGGCGCACCTGGAAACTGCCCTGCGCTCCTGGGTCCTGAGGTTTCTGTGGGGCAGCTGTCAAGGGGGCTGCTCTCTCTTTCTCGGGCTGCAGGTGCACCAGGCCGTCCAGGGAGCCCAGGCCTGCCGGGTATGCCAGGCCGCAGCGTCAGCATCGGCTACCTCCTGGTGAAGCACAGCCAGACGGACCAGGAGCCCATGTGCCCGGTGGGCATGAACAAGCTCTGGAGTGGATACAGCCTGCTGTACTTCGAGGGCCAGGAGAAGGCGCACAACCAGGACCTGGGTAGGTCCCTCCCGCCTGGCCCCCGTGGCCTGCTCAGGGCTGGCCTGGAAGTGGCCAAGATCAAAGGGCCGCCGCAAGACTCCCAAACCCTCCACGGCTGATAAGTTCCCCTGACGGAAGGGTCGACCTACATTCCTCGAGTGCAGAAAGATTAAAACGGCCTTTGAAGCAGAAGCTTTAGAAAGCCCTTAAACCTCAGGACCTTACACAGGGACCTGCCTTTTAACCTGGTATCGACTTCCACAGGCTCCCATGTGACCCATCTGACCCCTGACCCCTCTCCCGTGGAGACCACCAATTACTTCACTTCCTTCTTGCTTTTTGACCCAAGTTCTGTAGACTTGGAGTCAGGCAGGGGCCATGAGGGGCTAGGGTTCATATAAGACTCTCCCATACAGGCCCCCCAGGAAAATGGACCCATGGACACGTGTGCATGCTCTTATTTAAGGAAGCCTTTAAAAGGCGTTAACGTGACTTCGAATACAGAAAATGCAACACACACAAATTACAAGTGGAGGTAGCTTAGTCTGAGGTCCTCTTTGAGGGGGTGACGGGAAGGGTCTCTGGGACACTGGCTGTGTTCTGCCTCCTCGGTGCAGGTTACACCAGGCGTTCTGCCCCCAGGAAGCATGGAGCTGGCTCGTGGTGCCTGCACATTTCCTGCCCGTGCGCCCCACCTCCACAATGAGTTTCTAAAGAACAGTGGGGCAAAGGCTACCAAGGATAAGGGCCTAAAATAGATCTAGGAACAGGGCCAAGGAGGCAAGCCTAGCACTGGGCATGTTTGCTAAAGGTGGCTGCGCTTCTGGGTCTGAGCTTTTCAGCATCCATGTGAAGAGGGAAACCTGCTTAGCTGCAGCATTCATTGTGGCCAGGAGATAAAGGCTATCTTACTCTCCAGAAGCAATAAGGCTACATGGAAGGGAGAGGGGCCAGGGCTCCTTCTGGGGTGGCTCCTTGGGGTCAAAGAGCGACCCCTTGAAGGCCATCAGAGTTTTCTTGGGGCCAGTGCTGTTAAGACCCCACTAAGGTAAGGCTCACCCAAAATGCTATTCCATGAAGACACCACTCCCTGATGATCCAACTTGGCCCAGTATGTCTGAGAACTCGTAGAAGAACAGAGCTGTTCCGAAATGCCAGTGTAGTCTGTTTGATCAAAAAGAGAAAAAGAAAGAAATTGGGAAGCCTTAGCCTGGCCCTCCAGTAGGTGGCTGAACTCCACCAGGTGCCCTGGGGCAAGTCCGTGACACGGAGCCTCCTGGGCCTGGCTGGGGCTGGCAGGTGCGTCTTCTAGCCACACTGCACTGTGATCTCACGACTCCCCCTTCCACAGGGCTGGCGGGCTCCTGCCTGGCACGGTTCAGCACCATGCCCTTCCTGTACTGCAACCCTGGTGATGTCTGCTACTATGCCAGCCGGAACGACAAGTCCTACTGGCTCTCTACCACTGCCCCGCTGCCCATGATGCCTGTGGCCGAAGACGAGATCAAGCCCTACATCAGCCGCTGCTCTGTGTGTGAGGCCCCAGCCGTCGCCATTGCGGTCCACAGTCAGGATGTCTCCATCCCACACTGCCCAGCTGGGTGGCGGAGTTTGTGGATCGGATATTCCTTCCTCATGGTATGTGGTATTTGCCCAGTTCCCCTCCCCAGCCACACCCTGCTGGGGACACAGCAAGAACAGCTGCCTTTGTAAGAATAATCAGACAGGGCAGTTCAGGGTGTGCACTGCACAAGGGTACTTGGCCCAGGAAGCGAGTGAGAGCTGGAATACAGCTTACACTTTGCTAACTGAGCCACATGCTGGGCACAGGGCTTCCCCCACCCAGAAAGGGCCCATTAATTTGCCAGCAGGCCTCTGTAAGGAGTGTAACCAGGACGAACTTGCCTGTTATCCCTCTTACCAGGTATAACACCAACACCAAAGATGCAGCTGCTTTGGGTTTACCAGAAGTCTAAATATATGGCAGACTTTTCTCTAGAATCCTGATCTTATTTAGAATCTATCTGGAACCTAGAATACCCTGAAGAAATACCTATTAACAGTCTGGCTTAAAATGGATATATATTCGTGAGGAAAATTCTGGAATACCTTTGGGTATAAAATAGAGAGCCTGTGGATACTCTGCAAGCCAGGAGAAGGTGCACAACTAGGACCTGGGAAGGCACCGCCCACCCTTCTGGATCGCCTTTGGGTATGAAATAGAGAACCCTCAGCTTTGGCCAGATTAGGTTTAGCTTAACCTCCAGGGGAGAGACCACAGCGCGACAGTGTCTCTTGGAATATTGCCTCTTAAAGCAGAGGCTCCTCAGCTTGGAATAGGGTCCCATCCCGACAAATTCATTGTAAGATGGAGATATCGTAAGTTGAAAATGCGTTTTCAATTTATGATGGGTTTATCTGGATGTAGCCCCACCAGAAATCAAACAGTGAATTGAATACATACTGCTTTTGCACCATCGAAAACTCAAAAATCCTAAGTCTAACCATGGTGAATCAGGGACCATCTGTATACTATTGTGGGGAGAAAAGAAAGTGTCGCTGAGGACAGTGGGTCTTCCACCGAGTTTATTTATATGCATTATAACTGTCATAACTCCAGCTATATGGATCAGATGCCCAGCATGTTAAATATTTCATAAATTATATACATATACACACA
This sequence comes from Hylobates moloch, assembly GCF_009828535.3. Taxonomy (NCBI): domain Eukaryota; kingdom Metazoa; phylum Chordata; class Mammalia; order Primates; family Hylobatidae; genus Hylobates; species Hylobates moloch. The sequence continues at coordinate 171,395,932 of NW_026652279.1, forward strand.
ACATAAAATATAAATTACATAATGATTGCTAATGTTTCAAAACAACAGGAAAAAAAATCCAGATTCTAGGAAAGGAAGGAAAAGACAAACAAGTATTGGCATGTTAATAGGTATTGTTGCTATGATAAATTGGAACAACAGGATAATAAATCCTGGGCAGGGACAGACACAATATCTACCTTTCCAGAAGCTTATCATGGAAGGTGACTTTGGAGCAACCTTCTTTTGTTTCACAGTGACCTTCAGGGTGCCCCTGTGTCATGGAGGAAGTAAGCTTTGGTTGCTCCTATTTTTTTAACTCCCGTTGTTAAATTCAAAATAAATGAGCCTCTCCCTTGTGAAGGGCATGATTACACAGTATCCAGAAAGGTCAGGCATCCCCTGTTCCATTAGCAATCAGGTTTCAAATTACTGTCACGAGATAAGCAGATATCCTCTGCATACATAACTCTCTGCTTAAATAAATGGCTGACAGCCCCAGCAAGCCTGGAACTTGACATCCCCAAAAGTCATGGGTTGAGACGCTCCTGGGTCAGGACAGATGGGCCAGAAGTACCTTGACTTCTGAGAACAACAGAAAGTCCCCATTGGCCCTGACAGTGGATAAGTGAGCAGACACATCTGTGTACTGGAGACGTGCCCCCTCCAGATGTGCCCTGACTGCCGTCTAGGAGGCAGGACCTAAACCAAGACAGCTGTATGCCTCGTCTGCATTTTAAATACTCTTTGAACCCTTCTGTGTGGTGACAAGCCTGTGGTACCACTAGGGCTGCTGGCATCTAAGCATAATGAGAGCTGACTTTGGAGAGGACAGCTCGGCTGAGAGCGACTGCCCCATCGTCCCCAGTGGGTACGCAGAAGGCGAGAGCAGTGCTGAGGCTAGCGCCTGGCTCACCCTTCTTTTGTCCATGAGGATGGGTGGCCCCAGAGGATGCATTTTCTGCATTCCCTACAAGCGAGCGCCATGTGGGCCCTGGATGCTGACTACAGCAGCAAAGGTCATTTTCCTCCCCTCCCTCGGTGGCCTCTCTCAAAGCTGCTCTGGCGGAGGCTACAAATATCTAGCCAGCCGTTATTTTAGTTCCTCTTTTTTCAATTCTGGCTACAATCTGGAGCCCTCACAGCCCCTTCTCCAGGCCAGCCTCTCGTCCAGGCAGTTCTCTTAAGATATATGAGCTGCTTTGAGTACCAAAGCCAGAGGCTTGTCCACTGAGAGGAGCACATTGGAAAGGGTGCATGTGCCTGGACTTTGTGCACTTAGGCACGTGTGTGCACAGGGGTGTGTACACAAGCATGCACTGTGTGTGTGTACATGCGTGCATTTGTGTGTGTGCATGAGTGTACACCATATGTGTGCATGTGTGCGTGTATGCACGTGTGTGCGTGCAGCAAACTCAGCTCTTACCTGGCTGGTGCCAGCCTCTAAGACTTCTCACATTGCGCTTCCTTCTGACCTCATCCTGGGAGTCCCAGGTGTCTCCTTTGGGCAGCTCCTAGCACGGCCTCAGCTCCTTCAGACTAAAGTGAAGCCGGGGGTGCCCTGGAGGACGTCTCCACTTCTTATTACCTGCTTATTAGCAGACAAGAGCAGGCAGCTCAGAGCTGGACAGGCTTCTGCCTTATGTGAGCAGAACACTTTTTAAAGGTTTTTTGGGTTTTTTTGTATTTAAAGGAAAGCTTAAACTGGGGCCCCTGCCCAAATATATCATAGTACAGCCCCTTTTTTCCCTGCGAACTGAACAGAGATATTTCTATTCTAAGTAAACAGATTCCGAAGCCCACTTACCACTCAAAGCCTGCTCGGCCAAGCCAAATGGCCCTTCTACACCAACTCTGGGATCCAGGAGGCCTGCCATGCACTTCCACAAAGGCTAAACATGTTGATGCAACAGAAAGTAGAACTTTAAACTGGAAAAAAAAAAAAAATAAGGCTCCCTTGAAGACCTCAGCCATCTTCCAGCCAGCCTCAGAATCAACTATTTAACAACCTCTGAAAAAAATTTAATTACACAAGTAATACATATTTATTGTGAAAAATCAGCAAGTACAGATTTAAAAAAAAATAACTACAACCACTCATCTTTCCCCCCTGATCATCAGCATTTTCAGAGAAGGGGCTGGGAGGCCTGGTTGGGTAATTATTTTTAACTTACTAGCCTCAGACGCTAGCCTACATCTTAATTTTATTTTTTTCTTTTAAAAAGAGTAAACATTGTGTTGTCTCTTCTGCCAGGTATTTTTCTTTGAATGGATGATTAGGTAGATGTTTTGTTTTGTTCTGTTTTGTTACTGAAATGTAGTCAATTATATCTACCGCTCATATCTGCTGTCACTGCTCTAGTTCTTACTGAACGGCCAGCCTGGCTGTGAATTAGTGTCCACACACCTGCCTCTGCAGCACACCCTGGTGCCTGGGGCTGCCTCCTGCAGGGGGCCCAGGTGTATTTCACCAGCCCCCTCTTGCTGAAGGTGCATTTGCGAGGATGCCTCATGTCCGTATTGACACAGACGAATGGTCACGGTTTGCTGTTCAGTAAAAACAAACACACAGAAGAGGGCTATGCCCTGACCCCGTGCCACCTGCAGCCTGTGATTCCTAACCTGTCCTGCCCCCATCTCTGTGCAGCACACGGCGGCGGGAGACGAAGGCGGTGGCCAGTCACTGGTGTCACCAGGCAGCTGTCTAGAGGACTTCCGCGCCACACCATTCATCGAGTGCAATGGAGGCCGCGGCACCTGCCACTACTACGCCAACAAGTACAGCTTCTGGCTGACCACCATTCCCGAGCAGAGCTTCCAGGGCTCGCCCTCCGCCGACACGCTCAAGGCCGGCCTGATCCGCACCCACATCAGCCGCTGCCAGGTGTGCATGAAGAACCTGTGAGCCGGCACGTGCCAGGAAGGGCCATTTTGGTGCTTATTCTTAACTTATTACCTCAGGTGCCAACCCAAAAATTGGTTTTATTTTTTTCTAAAAAAAAAAAAAAGTCTACCAAAGGAATTTGCATCCAGCAGCAGCACTTAGAGCTGCCAGCCACTGTCATCGAGCGGGTGCAAGTACTCGGGACCCCTGCAGGGCAAGCCCTGCCCATAGAAGGCCAGGAGCAGCCCTGGCCCCCCTCACCCCTGCTAGATGTACCGCCTGGAGGCACAGCTAACCACTTCGCACACACCCATGTAACCACTGCACTTTCAAACGCCACAAACAACTCACATTGTTCACCTCACTTCTCGGGGTGGGATAGACGAGACAACAGCACACAGGCAGCCAGCCACGGCCAGAGGCTCGAGGGGCTCCGGGGCTCAGGCTCCCGTCCCCACATGAGGGCCCTGTGGGTGGGCCTGGCCCTGCTTTCTATGCCAATGTTATGCCAGCTCTACGTTCTCCCAAATACCGTTGATGTGAATTATCTTAAAGGCAAAACCGTGCTCTTTATTTTAAAAAACACTGATAATGACACCGCGGTCGGCCATTCTTTTGCCACTCCCTATAGACCGCTGGATTTGGCAAAACTCAGGCAGAAGTGGAGACCTTTCTGGGCATCATTGTCAGCCCCGCTACTTGAAGGTACACCCCGTAGGGTCGGAGGTGCTGTCCCCACTGCCCCACGTTGTCCCTGAGATTTAACCCCTCCACTGCTGGGGGTGAGCTGTGCTCCTCTGACTACCCCCTCCTGTGTAACGACTACAAAATAAAACTTGGTTCTGAATATTTTTAAACCCCAAGTTGTTGACTGCCTTAATCTCGCGTCCACAGGGCAAAACGTTTGCGCAGATGAATGCAAGGCACTGCGTCCGCCCATGCTGCTGTTTTTATCCATCTCAGTAGAGTTGGACCCATTCGTGGTATTGCAGCCATTTCTCAGGGAATGTGTGTATGTTTATAACTCACTGATGCTTACAGAAAACATCCCAACCAGGCCATGCGTGCTGGCTCACACCTGTAATCCCAACACTTTGGGAGGCCGAGGCAGGTGGATCACCTGAGGTCAGGAGTTCGAGACCAGCCTGGCCAACATGGTGAAACCCTGTCTCTACTAAAAATATAAAAATTTGCCGGCACCTGTAATCGCAGCTACTCGGGAGGCTGAGGCGGGAGAATCACTTGAACCCAGGAGGCAGAGGTTGCAGTGAGCTGAGATCACGCCACTGCACTCCAGCCTGGGCAACAAAAGTGAAACTCCATCTTTAAAAAAAAAAAAAAAAAGAAAAGAAAAGAAAACACCCCAACCAGCACTGGTGGGCATTTGGAGAAAGGGCACTTCACAAATGGATTTCCAAAGTCATTCAATTTGTTCCAACATAGGCTGGGTGCAGTGTCTCACATCTGTAATCCTAGCACTTCGGGAGGCTGAGGTGGGAGGATCACTTGAGCCTAGGAGTTTGAGACCAGCCTGGACAATACAGTGAGACCCATGTCCACAAAAAAAAAAAAAAAAGATCCCACGTAACTTCCCAAGTCAAAGCTCAGGATTTCAAAGAAATAATCTCCGAGATTCAACTCACAGAGTTTATTTTGACCCTCTGAAATGCAATCTCAAATTGAAGTTTTCCTAAGGAAAATGTTCACATTATGAAATAAGTGTCCTACCTTATAATGTTATTTGAAATAGATAAGCAGCTGCCCTGGCTCGTGTTCCTCCAGAAGCTGGCTGAGGCCAGGACCGCTACACAGCAGGGCTATGTGGGAAGGCGATATCAGGAAGCCTGAGTGGGACCTGGAGGGGGTGAAACCAGGAAGAAGAAAAGCCAACTTAAGGACATGGGACTACAGGGGTTACCACTGCGGGCGGTTTAGGCTTGATCCTCCTGGGGATCCACCAAGGAAGGATCCTCAGATGGTCCAGCCGTGGCTGGAAAGGGAAGTGTTCTCCGTGAGCTGCGGTCTCGACTGGTCAGGGGTTGCCTGACAGTGTTGATTCCCCCACACTCCCAGGTGCACCACACACCAGCATGGCTGAGGGGGGCTCCTGCCAGATGCCAGGTGGAAGTGGTAGAGAACCAGGTGGAAGTGGTAGAGAACCAGGTGGAAGTGGTAGAGAACCAGGTGGAAGTGGTAGAGAACCAGGTGGAGGTGGTAGAGAACCAGTGCAGGCCACACCTGCACATGGCCGGTCACCACAGCAATAGCTGTAGCGAAACGGTGGGCCCAGAGCATGTGAGACGGGGATCAGGAGAGCAGAGCTTGCAACCACAGCAACTCTAGAAGCTGGGAAGCAGCAATTCATTCCAGACTCCACCCCCACTGCCAAGGAGGCAACCGCAAAGTGTGCTGTGGTCCTGAAGACCCCTGCTCGACTCGGGGTAGGCTTGATACCTTGTGTGTGGATCACACTTCAGCGTCAGTGTCCAGTGTTAAACATAAGAGAAATGTTTCACCCTAGACCTAAAATAAATGAGAAGACAAAGATCCTCAACACATAATTGGTTTCCAAAATGTGGATCATAAAATATAAACCAATCACAATTCATAACCCTGACATCTGTGCCAAGGAGCCCATGATCCCGCTGAAGTATAGTGAGTGGAGATGCCTCATCTGGAATCGAACCACTGGACATCCTGCACCTTGAAAATCAGAGCTCTGTCCTTCATGGATCCTGCATGTTGCAAAAGACAGATTTTTTCCAGGCTAGTTTCTTGGTGCCAGGAATAACTGCCGCCTGAGAGCTGAGTGTGCTTGAACCACCCACTAATGATGTGTCGCATTTTCCAGAGGGTGTGGGTGCCCCAAAGTCAGAATCACTTCCACCTCCCAGCTGCTTCGGACAGTGACTTTCAGCACCCCTGGCAGAGACGCTGCTGGAATGTACATGAAGATGCGTCTGCAGCCGTCCTGACTGGGTAGGGGCACCCAGGAAGACTCACAAGCCCTGGAGAGCACATCGGCCTTTAAACCACCCAAGAAGAGCAAGTTGGCAAGGATGGCCTGGATGGGCTTCTTCAGTGGGCTGGGCCTCCAGTAAAATGAATCAAAGTACCTGTGCATCAGAGTGACATCAGGAGAACGAAATCAGTCACTACACGTGAATGTGCCTAAAGCTGCAGGCATGTAAGCACTCATACGTGTCCAGGACCTAAGAGGAAGGAGGTAGAGAATCGCCGCAACTTGGGAGTTGTAAATGGGTTGAGGTTGAGCACTATGATTTAAAATGCACAGTGCAGGGAAGGGAGTAGAATGATTTGGAAAGTAAATTCCATGACATGCTAGACGTGGAAGGGAAGGGTAACACTGAGCTGATCTTAAAGTGACAGACCAAACCCAAGCAGATGTCTTGAAGGCAATGAGGGAACAGCATCCTCACCTCCCATATGTGGTGCAGCAAGAGCCTCACTCTGCAGACTCAGGAAGGCACCGTGCTACAAACATCTATGAGCTGTTTGTATTCATACAGCATAAGTTCAGTTTAGACAATAGAATGTAAGGCTGTCCTTCCCCCTGAGAAATACTCAGTGCTTCTGGTTACACCTGGAGGTGGCTTTTCCTTGAGGCTGCCTTCCTGGAAAAGGGCCATCCACTTATTTAAAAAGAAAAAACCACAGAAGTTTCAGGAGCTCATTGAAGCCAGTAGGGGAAAGGTGCTATTAATAATACAAGTAATTTGGAAATGAATGGCGTCTGTAAGAACGAAGGCAAAGAGAACTGCACACAGCATTGTACTCTAGTGGATAAAGTTGTTTCTTGCAGGAGTACCAGTGAACAGTGCTGACACTATATTCATGCTAAAACTGAACCATTGGTTGGGCGCGGTGGCTCACGCCTGTAATCCCACAACACAGCGAGACTCTGTCTCAAAAAAAAAAAAATGAGCCATTAAGCGGATGGTCGATGGTGGGAGCCATGTTTCTCATTGTTGGAGGAGAATTTACAGCGAAGTGGGGAAACGACACAATGGTTAGACTCAGAGATATCAGTAGGAACTCAGATTTAACCTATTATAGACACCTACAGTCACATAAAGAAATATCTGTAGGTATGTGTATACATAGGGGTTAGTACACACACATGTATTTCTTTGCTCTGTCAGCTGAGGGCCTGAGAGAAGCAGCCCTGCAGGAGCGGTGAGCTGGCCCCAGATCTGGGGTCCTACACTGTTCTCCAATAAAAGGACCCGAGGCTCCTCAGGGAGATGGCTGATTCCGAGACGGGGGCAGGAAATATAGACCATGAGACTGGAACACCTTGTAGTGCCAGAAAGTAAAGAAGTGCTCAAATAAAACCCCAAATGGAGACATGTGGAAGGGACATGGGAGCCAACTGAAAGAGCTCCCTAAGACCCAAGATGAAGCCATCTAAACAAGAAAGTGAGATGGTATTGCATAACAACCCAAAGTGTAAAACAAATACCCATGAGTCCATTCGGAGTCCTCAGCCTTCCTCTCTAAGGATGAACTGCTGTCCCCAGCACCCAGCGAGGTCCTCAAGGCTGAACGGTGTCCGAGGGAGAGTGACTCATGGGTGGCACATCTCCTGCACGGCCTGTGCCCAGCTGTGCGGGGCGGCTACAACTCCGACGTTGATGCACGTGTGTGTGCAGCTGTGCAGTGGCGCGTGTGGCACACGTACACCCTCCCCAGAAAAGAAGCACCTTTCCTGCTCCTACACCTCCCTGTCAGGCACTTCTCACAATGCTGCCAAAACCAGGGGAGATGAAAAATGAAATGTCACAAAGGCAATGTGCCTTTTTTTTTTTTTTTTTTTTTTTTTGGGACAGAGTCTGGCTCTGTTGCCCAGGCTGGAGGCTGGAGTGCAATGGCAGGATCTCGGCTCACTGCAGCCTCCACCTCCTGGGTTCAAGCAATTCTCTTGCCTCAGCCTCCCGAGTAGCTGGGAGAGGTGTGCACCACCACACCCGGCTAAATTTTTTTGTATTTTTTTAACAAAGACGGGGTTTCATCATGCTGGCCAGGCTGGTCTTGAACTCCTGGCCTCAAGTGATCCCCTCCCAAAGTGCTAGGATTACAGGCATGCGCCTCCCTGCCTGGCCCCAAGGCAATGTGCTTTAAAGCGAAGCTGGCTGGAGGTGGAAGAAGATGGTCATCTTCCTCCTGTGGTCCAGCCTCTGCAAAGTGCTGTCCCGGGTGCTTTTCCTGCCTCCCACTACTCTGTGAAGTAGGTACGATATACCCCATTTCATAAAGAGATTTTCCCCAGAGATGGCAAATCAACTTGCCCAGGATAACACAACCCATGAACTCAGGGTTCAAACCAAACCTCTACACTCCCTTCAGGAACTCAGCTGACTTCCTAAAAACAGCGACCATTGAGCATCAACCACATGCCAGGCACCCGAGGCACTTCATATAACATTACCTGCGATGTCCAGAAGCTCAAACGGTGGGGTCATTTCCACATACTGCGAGAGTCCCTGCACCCGAGGGGTATTTCACAATTTCATTGCACGAGCCCATTTTAATTAACTAGGTTCTTCTCAGAGGCCAGGAACACTTAGAGATGAGAGGCTGCAGCTGCAAACCACATGGGATGGGGCAGGAGGGGACTGCTGTCTTTCTGAGTTTAAAATACGTCCAGGAGCCCTCTTCCCCCACCCCACCTGCAGATTCACACTTGAGAGGACCTTGCCACATGCAGGGGTGACTCAGGGACCTTCTCCTCCCATTCATGGCCAAAGTACAAGAACAAAGGGCAGATGGGGTGGAGGCCGCTTAGAAGATGTGGGTGCCGTGACGGCATAAACCAGCCCTAAAGCTGAAGCCATTCCTGCAGAGGCCATTTCATCCCACATGGGACAGGACCCCGCTTCTCCTCCGGGGGGTACCCATTCTTTTGCCTTGAGCTGGCTTATTCTTAACTGTACACTCACAAAAATAATCCATTTTATCTGCAGGATTCCTGGGAAAGGAATTCTTGCATTCAGATTATGAGGACTCTGTCCAGGGGGCTCTCACACCTCCCTCGAAGCAGTGAGAGTTCGCCCCTGGCCATGGGAGCTGCCCGCCACACGGGCTGGTGAACGAGGCCGCCACGCAGTGAGGCTGAGGGAGGGGGTTTGGAAGTGCTACTGGGGATGACAGTGGCCACTCCCAGGCCTGCCACCTTCAGACCAAGAGCAGGCACGAGCCAACCCTCCTCACTTAACTGAGACCAGCTCCCAAGAGACACCGTTCCAGGCCCCCATGCCTTCTCCCGGTGGGAAGATCTGGATGGGGGATAAAAAAAGGGGCTGAGGCTTGTTCTGGATCCGTGGGTATCCATCATTTGCAGCCCGAACAACCAAGCCCACCTTCAGGGGAGGAAAGACATGGCAGCAACTGGAACGTGGCATTGGAATTCCAAGGCTCAGCTTCCCAAGCCGCCATGCCCCAGGCACGACCTTCCACAATGACATCCCAAGAAAACAGCCAACGCAGTAGACTGAGCCGGGAAGGCCTGGTGAGGAAGTGGGTGGGGCGGGGAGCCAAGGCCTGGGCGTGTCTCACTCCGGCCACTGACACCCTGGCCCAGGACGCACCTTCTCGGGCCTTGGGTCCACATGTCCTCAAGCAAGGTGCCCTCCAGATCCAATCCCTGAGGGCTGGGCCAGTGGGTTCAAGGCAAACACAAAGGGAAGGGGAGGGACACAGAGCTTCATAACCACGCAAAGACGCTTGCTCTGAAGGCGTCAGCTCTCCCTGGAGGCAGCCTGGACCACGAGAGGACTGGGCCCAAGAGCTTCCACAGCAGGCACAGAGGAGGCCGCGTGCAGGCGGCACATGTGTGTGCAGGGTCTCGGCTGTGCGCGTGCGGGGTCTCAGCTGGGAGAGCGGGGTCTCAACTGTGCGTCCACCCCACCGCACCCAGCCCCTCTGTCCTGTTTCGACAATGAGGCTCAAAAGATCCAGCTCTGCGAAGTGGGAGGATGGAAGATCCCTGCACACTGTGGAGAAGGGGCTGTGCTCCTAATATGGGCACGTAAGAGGACGAGGGGCACGGGCCACCCTGCCTGGCCACAGAAGGGAAGATACGACCTGGACTCCACCAACCAGGGCTGGGAGGGTCTGTGCCTTTGACATCCTCCCAACACCTGTGGTGGGAGTGCCACACTACTGCACGCCCACCAGGGTCTCTGGGGTCCGGGTCCCACTCTTCTTCCTCCTTCAGAGGTTTGTGGTCATTGCTCAGTAGGGACTCAGCCTGGTTAGAGTCTCCCAGGAGCACGGAGTGAAGGCCGAGCTCAGAGCCATTGCCCCTTCTCTCTGGAAGACAAGCGCCATCTCCGTGTCTCATGGGGTCTGTCTTATGGGCCTTGAGCAGCAGCTCACCTCTGCCGCAGGGATCCATGTGCTGGGAGCACCCGTGTGCTGTGGGGATCCATGTGCTGGGGGGACCCGTGTGCTGTGGGGACCTGTGTGCTGGAGGGATCCGTGTGCTGGAGGGACCCGTGTGCTGGGGGGGACCCGTGTAGTGGGGGCACCCGTGTGCTGGGGGGATCTATGTGCTGGGAACATTCATGTGAGGTTGTTTTCCTGGCACAGCAGGGGCTGTTTAAACCAGGAAGTTGGGTCCAGAAATGGCAACGTCATACTCTTTAAGAAACTAGGCCTGGGAGCCTGGGGAAGGGGACATTCTGACTGACAGCACCCAGATTACCACATACCCAACCCCAAGGCTCCCTGACCCCACTGCCAGGCACGAGGCTTCAAGGGCACTAGGAAATACCTGGTTATGAGGTGTCATTGAGGAAAGGGTTCTCATCTGCATGGGGACACGGACAGCTGGAAAGTGCAGAAGGGAGCTCCGAGACCACACGCAGCCATTAACCCTGGACCGTCACTTGCTCTTCTCCTCCCTGGAGTGGCCGCTTTGTACAAAGGAAAGACGGATGCTGGAGGTCACGAGCTCAAACCCACACCCAGTGGGGAAATCTGCGCCGTCTCCAACAGCTGAGTTGCCAAACTGAGAGATTTCAAGCTTTCCAAGAACTGATGTGGTTTCTGGAAGGAAACAGAGGCCACATGAGAGGAGGGTGGGGGAGTAGGACCCAAGATCAGGCTCCCCAGCGAGGAGCCAGGATGGTATCCAAGGTCCACTTGGAATGCAGCCCAGGACACAGGGTGCCAGGGGGCCTGTGGCGGCACCGTCATTGAAACTATCCCAATCGCTCAGCTCCAGGAAGGGCTGTGGAGAGTGACTGCTCAGTGGGATGTGCTGAATTAACGAGCCCCTCATGCCCTTACAAAAGCACTTGTGAGGGCAGCTGGAAGTTGCTAGCACACGAGAGACTGCAGTGCCGACTGCTCAGAGGAACTCATTTAAAAGGAGCCCACAGGGATGCTTATTTTTAGGACAACACATATAGGATGAAACGCTTAAACAGAGTTGATGGAGAATGTGCCACCCGTGGGCACCATCCCCGGAGCACGCGGCCCCTCGAGGAAACAAGCTGTTGGGTGCCCAGAGCAGATGGGAAATCGAATCCAAGAATGTTCAGGAAGAACGGGCCTCAGGCATTCACACAGCCCTCCCTGCCTTCAAGCACCAACTACAAAAACAGTGCCATATGATACTTTCTCTCCCTTCACAGCCTTCAAAGAAAGACTCTGGCCAGGGTCGGGGCTCGTGCTTATGATCCCAGCACTTTGGGAGGCTGAGGCAGGAGGATTGCATGAGCCCAGGAGTTCCAGACCAGCCTGAGAAACACAGCAAGACCTCATCTCTACAAAAAATAAAAATAAAAAATTAGCCAGGCATACTGACACACCCCTGTAGTCCCAGCTACTCGGGTGACTGAGGTGGGTGGATCACTTGTGTTCAGGAGTTCGAGGCTGCAGTGAGCTGACATTGTGCCACTGCACCCCAGCCTGGGCAACAGAGTGAGACCCTGTCTCAAAAAAAAAAAAAAAAAAAAAAAAAAGATTCCAAGGTCTCTTTGGTTAGCATATTTCCTAGATGTGTCACTAGCAAAGATGCACTTTATAGAAAACAAATATAACTTCTGTCCCTACAGTGGTATATTCAGCCAAGTCAATAAAAAGTCACAAGTCAGGCTGATTTGCGTTCACTTCTCAATGGGCTGCTGTTGCGAAACTCAAGTTTTAAACTCTGAAACCGCATCTCAGGGGGGCTGAGGACCTGCAATCGCAGGGGTTGCCTCAGTGCTTCCTCCTGGGGTCCAAGCTCCCTTCCTTGCCTGAAAGCACTCACTCCACAGGAGCAGAGAAGTTAGGCCTGCAGCAGCCAGAAACTGGAGAGCACAGGCCTTCAGCAAATTATGAACAGCTCCCCAGAAAACAAAGCATCCCTGTAATCCCAGCATGTTGGGAGGCTGAGTTGGGAGGATCGCTTGAGTTCAAGGGTTTGAGTCCAGCCTAGGCAACATGACAAAACCCCATCTCTACAAAAAAAAAAAAAATTATTGGGGCATGGTGGCATGTGCCTGTAATCCCAGCTACTTGGGAGGCTAAGGTGGGAGAATTACTTGAACCCGGGAGGTACAGTCTGCAGAGAGCTATGATCATGCCACTGCACTCCAGCCTGGTGACAGAGCAAGAGCCTATCACACACACACACAAAAAAAAAAAAAGAAAGAAAGAAAACAGCATTCATGAAACCCACTGCCCAGCGCCACCTGCCCCACGTTGCCTCCCAACAAACAGCCCCGACCCCGGCCTGCTTTTGTTCAGTCACATTTCTGGGAAAACAAATCTACTGTCTCCTGGCGTCTCTGTCTGGCATCTTCCAATAAAGCAGCCACCCCACAGCCAGCAGCAGCAGACCCAAAGGGGACTTCTGACTCAGACCTGGGTGCTCAGATGCCCCAGATTTCAGCAGAACCAGAGCTTTTAGCTTTGCTACTATTATTGGAATTCAAGTCATCAAGAAAACTAGGCAGATGGGCCAATCTAAATATTCTGCAATTGGTAAGGATTTCACAGAGCTTCTGCAGAAAGAGAGATGTATCTCAAGTTCGCAGCCATCTCCCCAGCGCCCCCCACCCTACCCCACAAAGAGTCCCTGGGACTGGGGGTACAAATGAATTCAGTTCAGTCTCAATACCTAAGTTTTTCCGAAAATCCTCTTTAATAATACATGTAGCCAACATTGCTGTAATCAGTATAAAAACAAAGTTATTCCTGATTTTGTATAAATGAAATGTCGAGAGTCAGGATTATAAAGCATCAAGATACAAGTACCAAGTGGGAGGACCAAAGACAACTCAGAGTGAAGAGAAATGCTTGAGAACAAGAAACGTTGAAGTTGTAAGATGTAGTAGCCACCCAGGGTGCTGAAAGGGTCGGAGGTGCAGGCGCAGGCGCAGGCTTCTGCCTGTGCAAGGGCGAGCGGGCCGTTGGAGGCTGGCTGCAAAGGACCAGTGCCAGGCAGCGGGGCAGAGAGCGCCAGGGGTCTCGACTCTGCAGACTGGGCTTTGCAGAGGATTCCTGTTTCCCCACCTCCCCACCCCTCTGACAGAGACCGAGGAGACCACACACGTTGACCTCCTCTTCATAGCCGGCCATCATTTCCACTCCAGCGTTCTGCTGCGTGTGTCATTCTGGAAAATAATTCCCTGGTGTTCCTTGCTCCTTTCAGATGACAGCTTGCCTGGTCAGACCCCTTCCCACATGCACAGTCGGAGTCCAGGAGGCCCTCAAAAGTCAAGCACAACACCCAGATCTGGTCCTCTTGGGTGGCTTATGACTGGATATATCCACTGTGTGTGACGGCCTCTCAGCTCTCTGCTGTAAGATCATTGGCACCACCAGGTCAAACAGGGTCTCAAACAGGAGGTCCACATTGTAGCCGGTCTTGGCGCTGGTCTCAAAGCACATCTGCTCAGCGGCCGGCACGTCCTGCTCATCCAGCATCTTGTACTTGAGGATCTTTTTATAAAGGGCCACCGCGTCCTCCAGCTGCACCTGCTTAGGCGCCCTGGGGGAGACACAGTCCCCGGCGTCCATATTGGGACTGCACTCTTCCTTCTCCTGGCCTGCCAAGGCCCCCTCCTCAGTGAGGTCCACTTTGTTCCCCACGATGGCAAAGAGGCAGTCTTTGCTGGCTGTGTCCGTCAGGCCCAGGAACCGGTCCTCCAGCTCCACCAGGCTCTGCCGGTGATTCACATCATAGGTGAGGATGATGGCGGCCGCCCCCCGGCAGTACATGGAGCCCAGGCCGTGGAACTGCTCCCGTCCTGGTGGGAAAAGAGGGACAGAAAGATTGGTTATCTCTCAACTCAGAACATAGCCACCAGCCACACTGCAAGGGAGCGTCCCACAGGGATGTTTATTTTTAGGGCAACACACACAGGATGAAACGCTTAAACATAGTTGATGGAGAATGTGCCACCCATGGGCACCATCCCCAGAGCAGGCGGCCCCTCGAGGAAACAAGCTGTTGGGTGCCCCGAGTAGATGGGAAATTGAATCCAAGAATGTTCAGGAAGAACGGGCCTCAGGCATTCACACAGCCCTCCCTGCCTTCAAGCACCAACTCCAAAGGAGTCACGCACGGCCCCAGCCGTGGCTGGAGATGGAAGGAATCAAGAACTGATGTCCAGAAAAAAGCAGCGACTGCCAAGGCCCTTGCTGAGATAGAAGCTGACTCAGGAACGCAGGCTCTGGAAGCAAAGTGTGCCCATGTCCCTTCACCCTCCTCCTTTACACCCCCTGGGCACTCCCAGCTGCCCTGTGCTGCCCTGCCCAGGAGGTGCTGCGGGGAGGGCTTCTGAGTTCGTAACAGGGGTTGTAAACCACACCTGCACTTATCTGCCCAGAATCACACAGCACCCTGCAGTGCTCACGGTATTTTTAGGACACAGTGGACATCTCTCCTCCCTCACTGGAATCGGAATCCCTGAGGAGCCAGGCCCCAGCATTCGCAGCCCCGCCTGTCCTCAGGTTTAAAACAGACAGAGGTGCAGGCAATTGCAGGCCAGCCGGGAACCTGCTCCCAAAACATTTCCAGGTTGAGATCAAATCCTCGGGACACAGCTCAACGTCAACACATTGGCTACTGACAAGGTGCTGTCTGTCGCTGGGTCTGGCGGGGAACAGGGCCAGCTGGCACGCACCCCTGCAGTGCCTGGAGTGTGGGCCTCTGCTCTCCCCGTGCCCCCAGCACTTCAGCCTCACAAGGTCGATGCGGGCACACACACTTTCCACGAGGAGACTGAAGTGTGGAGGAGTCAGGCACAGCAGCGCTCCAGGGAGGCTGGGCCAGGGCACTGGAACACCCGCCACCATCCTACATTTAAACACAGAGACCCCCAGATTGATGGCTAAAAAGGAGGATTAAAAGGTCCCGGTCTTGGTCTCTGCATACTTTTACAATGCAGTCATCTAATCAAATCAACCCGGGTCAGAATACACTCCCCACAGGTAACACCTGCACATCCATACTGTCCTGTTCCCGACATCTGCCCCAGGACCACTTTTCTACCCCCCAACAGTGCACAGATCCCCAAGGGGGCCCGCTCACCTCCCTACCGGCAGGCGGCTTCCTGGCAGTCTGCTCAAGGGCTACCTAGGAACTTTCTGGCAGAATTCTGAACCCCTGTCTGTAGCACAAGCTTTCCGCATACTCAGATGTGGAGGACAGACTCCTACAAGGGGAGCAGATCGGGCCAAGGCAGGGGTTCCTGGGACAGGTGCAGTGCACGCAGCAGGTGAGAGCCCCCAGCAGGGAGGGCCGAGCCGAGCACGCCTGCTGGGACGTCCTCCAGGCCTTGGCATGCTTTTCATCGTTGGGCACATCTGCCGCACTGGGGGGATGAGCTCTCAGGAAGCAGCTGTGGGAGAGGCAGCAGCATGCACCTTGGCCCCCACCTGCCTCTCGCGGACCGAGCAGGCTGCACATGGCATGGGCCCTCCCTGCTGGCAGGAAGGGGCTTCACAGGTGCTCCTGGTGATGAATTTGTTTCAATCACCAACGAGCAAACCCCAAGTGAGATCTTCCAACCACAAAGCACCTGCTCCCCCACCACACCTGCCGGGGGCATGCTTTCGAAGAGGAATGAGACTGAGACCAGTGTTCAGACGCCATCCCAAGGAGCCTCTGCAGACAGGCCTGGAAGCTCCCATAGCGCCTGCTGCAGGCCAGCTCCTCCCCTCCTCCCCTGGGGCATGTGTGGCCTCCCAGGCTATGCCCTTAGACCAAAAGGAGGGAGAGCTGGGAACGACTGACTAACAGCACTGGCCTCCACTCTCGAGCTCAGAACTCAAGGTCAAGTGCCTCTGAACAAGGATGAGGCTGCTGTGGCATTGGCGCAGAGAGAGGTGGCACCCAGGGAGTGTCCAGGCCCCATTCCAATCCCTCGCCTGGGAAAAGTAAGCCTGGTTCTGATTTTTTAAAAAGAAGCTAACAATGTGGATTTTAATCTCCCAAGTTTTAAGCACTCAAAACTAATTCAAAATTTTCTAAAGATCACATTTAGGTAAACCAAATGCAACAGTGGCCCATCACTGGCAGCTTCTAAATTATAAATGGTCCCATGTCACTCTGAGGACAACTTCCCCTGAGTGTGTGGACAGTGTCGACCAATAGCAAGGACTCTTAACCACTGGGGTCATAAACCAAATTCACAGGGTCCATGACCTTGAATGGGGGAGAAAATGTCATCTTTGTTTTCACCACCCTCTACCTGAAATTTACCATTTCCTTTCACCATAAATATTGGCAGCAAACTGCAGAAATGGCGGTAAGGGGCACTCATCACCAACAGGGCCAGCAGGTGCTTCCATCCGCATGCCAGACGCCTCAGACACTCCAGCGTGACGCCCATGACCCTTCAGACCTGCCACGCCTCCATTCATTAATATGTGGACCATGAACCACATATCAATCATAATTTTAAAAGGCTCCGTACAACTGTACTTAAGGACAGCTGGTTACCTTTGTATGTCACTGCATGCACTTGGGCACAGTGTTCTGAGAAGGGGTCCTGAGCTCATACCCCTCAGGGGCCGAGGGGGCCTTGACACAAATGAAGTTAAGGACCGTTGGTCTGTGGGGCTTTGGAGCATGGACTGAACGCACGACACCTGCACACATGTGGCTCTCTAAGGCAGACTGTCCTTTGCCAATAAACCACTATTTAGAGCCAAATAGCCAAGAAACACAACCAAATTTCATCCCGTTCCCATCCCCAATCTTTGTGAAATGGCCACATTCTGATGACACCAAGTCCTCAAACCTTGCTGGGCGATGCTGCCTGGATTTTGAGGGAGGCTGGTCACTCCTTGGGCAACCCTGGAGAGAGGCGCCCACAGAGACACACACTCATGTCCTGTGGGAAGAGCCAGGCAGACCTGTCTACTGACCAGTGTGGTCTCCCAGGTCCCGAGCGTGGGCTCCAGCTCCCGCTTCAGCAAAGCCAACAGTGTGCCCTTCGGGGATGGGGAGGGAAAGTGAGCTGGGAGCTGAGCCCAGACCAGCTCTGGTAGGAGTCAGAAGAATGCGCCCTGCTGCCAGTCCGAGGGTCAAAGTGCGAGAGCCACCCGGGTCACCTCCCTCTTCTGGGAAAAGCCAGCCTGGGAATGCTGTAGTTTGGACGACAGAGCCATCCTGTTGGCAAGCGGCTTGTGCTCTGGAATTCAGCACCTGAAGGGCGACATTCCTCCCTTCCGCACGCCTACCCGGGGTCAGCTTCAAACTGAGAAGTCAATCCGTTTCCAGTCAAGCTGGACTGGACCCCAGCAGGCAGAAACCAAACAGTGTCCCCGGAATCCACAGTCATTCTCCCACTATGGAAGACGATGATCAAGAGCCTTTAAAACCCAATATAGCAGCCATTAGCTTAAAAAAGAAAAGGCTAGGCAGGAGGACCGCTTGAAGCCAGGAGTTGGAGACCAGCTTGGGCAACATAGCAAGGCTCCTATCTCTACAAATATATATAATTTAATTAGCCAGGCATGGTGACGCATGCCTGTAGTCCCAGCTACTCGGGAGGCTGAAGAGGGAAGATCGTTTGAGCCAAGGAGTTCGAGGCTGCAGTGAGCTATGATCATGCCACTGCACTCTATCCTGAGCAACAGAGTGAGACCCCATCTCTAAAATAAATTTAAAATGGTAATAATAAAGAAAAGAAAAAGGCCAGAGACTCAGGCCTGGAATCCCAGCACTTTGGGACGCCGGGGTGGGCAGATCACCTGAGTTCAGGAGTTTGAGACCAGCCTGACCAACATGGAGAAAACCCGTCTCTACTAAAAATACAAAATTAGCCAGGCGTGGTGGCACGTCCCTATAATCTCAGCTACTCGGGAGGCTGAGGCAGGAGAATTGCTTGAACCTGGGAGGCAGAGGTTGCGGTGAGCTGAGATAGCGCCACTGCACTCCAGCCTGGACAAGAGTGAAACTCCATCTCAAAAAAAAAAAAAAAAACAGAAAAGAAAGAAAAATACTTCTTCGTCATTACCACAGTACTAAGACTTTGTTTCAAGGACACTAATCCCATAGATAACAGTCCAGGCATCATGAGGTTTTTACGTGAGCTAAAAACGTCATCAGCTTCTACCCACCAGATTTCACAAGAGTGTGACTATGGGAATGCGGAGTCAGGGGCATTCCAGCTACCCTGGAAGAATGTTTTTCAAGTCTCTGTTACATAGTTCACTAGGGCCAAAGGGAGAACCGTGTTGATGACTATGCCTAAAATAGTTTTCCATTCCAGATAAAAACGTCTGATTTGCCTTTAAAAAGCTAAAAAAGGAAATAATAATATAAAAGGAAAGATCTTAGTAATGAAAGGAAGTAGGAACTGAAGAATCACAAATGCCAGCCAGAAAAAAGAATTGTTGCTTGAACCCTATAATCTGTTATCTACCCATTAATGAATGCAAACCAATTAAATGCGGTTGCCCCAGCTAAAGAATTTACAAGCAAGCAGTTTCCATATTTGAAATTCTAAAACACTGCTTTGGAGATAATGTATAGCTTTTAGGATTGCTAATGGAATAGAAAGACTGCTGTCAATGAGTGCATTGTCCACAGCAAGAAGGGCCAGTCCCGCAGGGAACAGAAGTTCTGAATTTAATCCTAATTGAATTTGAGTAGGGGCTCTGGTATTTAAGGCATGACAGTGAACATAAGACAATGAAGATAAAATGGTGTCACTACAACTTGACCTTTTGCACTTGGTTTTGACAGATTCACAGTGTATTTGAATCCAAAGGACCCTCATGCGTTTTCTGGAAGTTTGTGAATGTGCTCTGAGCTGGGCCGTCGGCCCCCTGCTGCCAACCCCATACACACGTCAGCCCCTGTATCTCTCAGAGTATTGATTTCCTGTCTACAAATATGGGCTTAAACTGAGTACTTCAAAGTCCCTCTCCCTGGAGACAGGATCAGGCATCTCTATCTCTCTTGCCTTCTCCCCCAGACCGGAGTCCCTCAGTACCAATCCTGAAGCCAAAGCGCTGAGAGTTCTGGTGGTTTACTTGGACTTTCCTGGAGAAATAAACAGCCTCAGGTCCAATTCTGGGGATGCCAGAGCCCCAGGCTGCCCCAGAAACAGGGCAAAAGAGAAAAATCACAAAGTGGTTCAAATTCAGCCAATGCAGCCAAGGGTTGGTGAGCTGCCAACCCTGGTCTGGTGAACGGAGCCAGGCTGCCAAGCCTGTGTGCCCACTACCAACGCGGGCCTGACATCGTCAGGGCTGGGGGCATGGGTTCAAGCCTGAGGAAGGAGCCCAGCCTCCCGCCAGCCTCTCCCGCCTTTTTGCCTGGGCTGTCTTCGGGCCAAGCAGACGGGAAGATGGGTGAGTGGGTGAGTGACCGGGGCCTGGGGCTCTAGGTTCCCCTTGTCCAGGAATTATTACTCGTCTATGTAGCAAAGCCATAAGTGATCTGCTAAGTTTTATGTCACCAACACATACAGACGAAGACGTCAGTTACCCCTGGTGGTGAGGGAAACCTGCATCTGTAAGAACACCTCCCATGTCTGATCAGCCACACTGTTGGACAAACTATTGAAATGCAGCAAAACTGACCAGGACTTTAACCGTGAGTCCAGAGCAGCCAGAAATGAAGATGCCCTGCTCACTGCAGACAGGGCCCTGGGGAGGCAGGTCCCACCCACCCCACCTCTACACAGACACAGGAGGTCCCACCCACCCCACCTCTACACAGACACAGGGCCCTGGGGAAGTAGGTCCCACCCGCCCCACCTCTATGCAGGGCCCTCAGGAGGCAGGTCCCACCAGGTTTGTTTCTCGAATTTACAGATCTAAAAACACAATTGTGTCTGTTCGCCTAAAGAGCTAATTCCACTCACTTTATGAGGTTTAAGTTCTGTCTAAACAAGATAAATGGAAGCCAGAACAGGACTTGGTAATTTATAGCAGGGAATGAGCTGTTAACTTCCACGATCCCGTCCCCGTATCAAGGACAGGAAGCGCTGCATTAGTGATGGGAAGAAGCATGGCCAGCACAGTGTGAGTCCTCAGGGTTTATTATGCTCGTGCAGGCTTCCATTTCCCATGTTTTACAGAAGGAGAAGCTGAGGCACAGATGGAGAAGAAGGTGGGCAACAGACACAGGAGAGGTGGAGCCCTGACAAGCGCGCCGACAACAGGCACCCCAGGGAGTCTGGCCTAACCACTCCCAGAAGCAGAGGAAGGGGCCTAGGGCCCCTTTGAGGTGGGCTGCCGGGCAGGAGAAAAGCCTGCCTCCGCCCTGTGATCCCACAGAGCACAGGCATTTGCAGAGTGCAGCCACCTTCCCAGGAGCTCCCAATTTTACACAGAGAACTATCCTGGAAGTGCCGGCTAATGCGCTGGGCAGGGACTGCAGAGCGTTCTGGTAAAGAGCCCCAACTCTAGAGACAGACTACATTCAAATCCCCACCGTGTGACCTTGGGCAAGTCACTTAGACACGCAGTACCTCAGCTTCCCCATCACTAAAATGTGGGTCGCACCTGCCAAAGGGTGGCTGAGAAACCACAATCTGCACACAGGTAAACTGCCTGGAGCTACACCCAGCATATTAGGCCCTATAATAGAAGTGTTCGTTCCATAAATCGTGAGATTCCTCCCAAAGCTAAGGATGGACTCCACCGTCCCAGGGCTGCCCGTGTCCCGGGTCTCGTCATCCCTCCATTTACACACTACCTCCTGGGGCCGACTGAGCGCTTTTGCAGTGGACCAATCTTCTACGTTTCTTATTCTCAGATGATGACCTTCTCCCTGGTCCTGGGGGTGCTCCGGATGTTGCCAGATCAGCGGAGCTGACATGGCCCAGGGTTCAGGCACAAGGGGAAGGGAAGTCAGCACCCACAGTAATCCCGATCCGCTGTTGCGGAACCGAAAACTGCCCAAGTGCTTTCCATTTCACTCTTCAGCCTTCCCAAAGCCAGACACAGCCAGGCTTCTACCCCAAGTGCTGTGTCATTTTCACTAACGGTTTAAATAAGAGTGTGGGCTGAGACAGCCATCAGAAGCCACAAGTGCTTTCCATTTCACTCTTCAGCCTTCCCAAAGCCAAACACAGCCAGGCTTCTACCCCAAGTGCTGTGTCATTTTCACTAACAGTTTAAATAAGAGAGTGGGCTGAGACAGCCATCAGAAGCCACAGACACCCTTGGCTCACATCTGAAGCATGAGGTGGGGAGACTTAAAAAATACTGATGCTCAGACCCTGACCCAGCTGCCAGGATCAAGAGCGGGGCTGGCATTTGTATCAGCTTTAAAAGCTCCCAGGTGAATACCACATGCACCAGGAGTGAAAATCAGCAATTTACCCAGTGAAAGTGGGAAATAAAAAGGCAGCTATTGAAATGTAAGAATTAGAAAGCTTGGTATTTCAATTCATTGAAAAGTGAGCCCTACCAGGAAATGCAAACACTGAGACAACAGGAACTTTCATTATTTATTTACTTTTTTTTAGAGACAGAGTCTTGCTCTGTTGCCCAGGCTGGAGTGCAGTGATGCAATCTCAGCTCACTGCAAACTCCACGTCCCGGGTTCAAGCAATTCTCCTGCCTAAGCCTCCCTAGTAGCTGGGATTACAGGCACACACCACCACACCCAGCTAATTTTTGTATTATTAGTAGGGACAGGGTTTCACCATGTTGGCCAGGCTGGTCTCGAACTCCTGACCTCAAGTGATCCACCCACCTTGGACTCCCAAAATGCTGGGATTACAGGCATGAGGCACCACGCCCAGCCTATTTTATTTAATTATTATTTTTTTGAGACAGAGTCTTGCTCTGTCACCCAGGCTGAAGTGCAGTGGTATGATCATGGCTCAATGCAGCCTCCATCTTCTGGGCTTAAGTGTTCCTCCCACCTTAGCCTTCCGAGTAGCTGGGACTACAGGTGCACACCACTACACCCAGCTAATTTCTTTTATGTTTGTGTAGAGATGGGGACTTACTATGCTGCCCAGGCTGGTCTTGAACTCCTGGGCTCATGCTATATTCCCAATTTGGCCTCCCAAAGTGCTGAGGTCACAGGCATGAGCCACTGTGCCCAGCGGAGAACAGAAACTTTTAAGATGAGTTCTCTGCCTTGCCAGATCGGACAGCCCCCTGGCAGGAAGCTCACAAAACATCAGTGTGACAACCTGAGGAAAGGAAAAGTGCATATTCCCAGACCAGAGATGGGAGCAAAATAAGCAACTCCGGCAATGGCACCAGCAGCAGCGCAGCCTAGAGGAGCTGTGACGTACTTCCCTTCAGAGATTGTTCAAAACTACCACTACATGCTTTCTCCAGTGTTTGCAGGTTGCATCCACAAATACGAGCCAAAAGGTTATTTTAGTTCTATTTTGTAAAGTTGACGAGTTTTGGCTAAAGTTTAGAGTCATGGGACCATCTCCACAGGCATAATCTACATTCCCACTAGGCTTGTTTTTTTTAAACTATCTGATAGTGAACTTGGTTAAATAATGGTGCGTGGAGGCCAGGCACAGTGGTTCATACCTGTAATCCTAGCACTTCAGAAGGCTGAGGTGAGAGGATCCCTTGAGCCCGAGTTTGAGACCAGCCTGGGTGACACAGTGAGTCCCTATCTCTACAAAAAAGTTTTAAAAATGAGCTGGGTATGGTAGTATGTGCCTGTAGTCCCAGCTGCTCTGAGGAGGCTAAGGCAGGAGGATCGCTTAAGCCCAGGAGGTTGGGCTGCAGTGAGCTGTGATAGTGCCACTGCACTCTAGCCCAGGCAGCAGAGCAAGACCCTACCTCAAAAAGACAGAATGGGATGTGGAAGCAACCATCCCCTCAGGAGCATTAGAAAAGAATAAATAATTGACTACTATAACCAACATTGTATTCAATTGCTTGTTGATTTTAGTACAGTAAGGAGGGCCCACAAGAGTCCCCGGGTGCATGAATGGAGCTAGGCTGCCTGGAGCCAGCACAGGGCCTGGCTGGACACACCTGCCTCCCACCAGTACGTGGAAAGTGGAGAGCTAGCAGGCAAGGGCCCCATGCAGTAGGCAGGCCCTCCCCCGAGAACCCACATGCACCAAAGCCTCCAGAGAGCCAATGGGCTTGCCAGCCTCCACCCACCGTGATGGGGAACTGTATGTGGTTGGGCCCCGGTGCCCAGCAGTTTGGTCCTGCACTAGCCTGGACATGGCTGGGAAGGTGTTTTTTAGATGGGATCAGCATTTACATCAGTGGATGTGAGAAAGCAGACGGCCCTCTGTGATGTGGTAGCCTCGTCTAATCAGCTGATGGCCTGAGAAGTAAAGACTGAGCTCTTCCAGAGACGAAGGAATTCAGCCCCCAGACAGCAACAGAGCAACACTGCCTGAGCTCACACACCCTCTGTTGGGTCTGTTTCTCTGGGGAAGCCTGGCTGCCTTATTCAGGTGGACTGCTCACTTGCTTCCCTGGGATGGAGGCTGTCTGCAAAGCTGAGGCTCTCCAGAGAGGCCTGTACAGCTCCCCCATTTTCAGGCTGTCCCCTGAAGCCGAGCCCCCACAAACAAAGAGGTGCTGCCACTGTGATGTACGTGTGTGCCGGTCAAGGGTGCCGACCACGCCCCAGGCCCTGCCTTGCCCCTCAGCCAAACGAATGTCCAGGGCAGGGGAAGTGGCACGACAGGGGCTTTTCAGAAAACTGCAAGGATCACTTTGACCCAAACTGGCCACTTCATTGAGGGTTCCTTGCCCGGGCAGTTATCTTTCCAAATGCTGATCCAGTATGAACAGCCTCTACTGTGCACCGTGGGGGGCTTCCTAGCAGGCTTCAAAAGAGTGTGAACTCCACAAAACCGGACCTCACCATAAATGCACAAGTCCTCTCCTGCAGCTGTTCAACAACTAAGCAGTAAAATAGGAAAAATATGATTTCCAAAACGAAGAGCAGAAGACATACCCAGCAACATTTTTTTTTTTTTTTTTTAAATAGAGACAGGGTCTCGCTCTGTCACCCGGGCTGGAGGGCAGTGGCTCAATCATGGCTCACTGCAACCTCATCCTCCTGGGCTCGAGCGATCCTCCCACCTCAGCCTCCCAAGCAGCTGGGACTACAGGTGTGCACCACCACGCCTGGCTAACTTTTTGATTTTTAGTAGAGATGAGGTCTCACTAAGTTGCCCAGCCTGGTCTCAAACTCCTGAGCTCAAGTGATCCCCCCGCTTCGCCCTTCTAAAGTGCTGGGATTACAGGCCTGAGCCACCGTGCCCAGCCCAGGAACATCTTGTATTGGCAGGGAGATGGAGAATGTAATGAGGAATTTAAATTCAGAATTCTTCCTCGTTTTGAAAAGCACACATCTCACCTAGAACTAGCCACATCTCTAAGTCCAAGCCACGTGTGGCCAGTGGCTACCATGCTGGAAAGCACAGAGCAGACTCTGCTCAGAGCCGGAGACCCCAACCCGAACCCACTCTGAACAGCAGGTGCAGCTCCTGGACCACAGCAGACACTCACGGGCTACTCGGAACAGGCATGGAGGAGACATGAAGTTACGGAAATGAATAAATAACATATGAGGCTAATTCATACAACCACTTCGTGGGTCGAGTCTTCATGGATCCTTAAACCACCCTGGGAAGTCTCTGTTTTCCATTTTTGCAGATCTACAAGTCAAGGCTCAGAGACTCTATTGGCGAGATTGGAGCCCATTCCCTAGATTCCACCTCTCCTCCTCCTGCCTGCTCTGAGTGCCTCACAGCTTGGGCCCTTCCATAAAATGCCTGTGCAGTGACTAACTTTTCAAAGGCAGCCGTGAAGCACCGCACACACCCGGCACGCTGGGCCCAGGCCTTCCACACAGTGGCTGGACCGGCACTGCTGAGCGCCCACTGGACCACACCGTGCTCTCAGCCCAGCAGCAGTACCCAAAGCTCCGGCCACGCAGGGCCTTCGAACACAGACGTGGATTTCATTTCTCTCCTTGAAGGTGAACCAGAGGGCAGGAAACACCACTTTCTGCTTAAAAATGGAATCATAAATGTATTATTATGGGTTCGAAAACACATGTTCAAGTCTTCCTCTCTGGCGCCCGTGAACGTGGCCTCATTTGGAAACAGGGTCTCTGCAGTGATTAGCTAAAATGTGACCACATGGAGTACGGCAGGCCCTTAATCCAATCTAACTGGTGTCCTTATTAGAGAAGACACCCAGAGACACAGAGGCGAAGACGGTGTGAAGGCAGCCCCCCGGGGAGGAGACCATGGGGAAACAGAGGCAGAGATGAGAGCCGCGGCTCCGCGGGCGAGGATGGCCAGCACCAGTCAGGAGCTGGAGAGTGGCAGGAACAGCCTCTCCCTGCAGCCTCCCGAGGCGCATGGCCCTGCCGATGCCAGTTCAGACCCCGCCTCCAGGATGGGGAGAGGATGAGCTTCTGCTGTTTGAAGCCCCCCACTTTGTGGAACTTGGTGACTCAGACCCCTACTAAAGCATGGACTGGGCGGCAGGTGGATGGCCTCCCCCTAGACAGGCACCGAAAGTCAGGAAGAATGACGTCTCCTCTCACCAAGGTTCACGTGAGAGTCAGGCAGCCAAGAGAAGCTTCTGCTTCCGTCGCCTCCCCACTTCCTCTCCCCGAGGAAAGAATCAAGATGATGATGATGAACTTCAGTGAACCTCACTAAAGGAGAAGTCAGTGAGGATGGGCCAGAGAACACTGAACTCAGACAACCAGAGTTCAGAAGGAGGAGGCAGGGCCACCTCCAAGCCCGTCAGCAGAACTGCTCGCTTCCTGAAACAAGTCACAGCTCACGGAAATCACATGCACAGAAATATCTAAAATGGCTTTTTTTTTTTTTTTTTTTGAGACAGAGTTTCGCTGTCGCCCAGGCTGGAGTGCAGTGGCACGATCTCAGCTCACTGCAGGCTCCGCACCCCGGGGTTCACGCCATTCTCCTGCCTCAGCCTCCCGAGTAGCTGGGACTACAGGCGCCCGCCACCTCGCCTGGCTAATTTTTTGTATTTTTAGTAGAGACGGGGTTTCACTGTGTTAGCCAGGATGGTCTCGATCTCCTGACCTCGTGATCCACCCGCCTCGGTCTCCCAAAGTGCTGGGATTACAGGCGTGAGCCACCGCGCCTGGTCTAAAATGGCTTTTTTTGGGGGGGTGTTGTTTTTATGTTTATTTTACTTGTACTTTTTTTTTAAATGGGAATTTTTTTTTTTTTATTATACTTTAAGTTCTAGGGTACATGTGCACCACGTGCAGGTTTGTTACATATGTATCCATGTGCCATGTTGGTGTGCTGCACCCATTAACTCGTCATTTACATTAGGTATATATCCTAATGCTTTCCCTCCCCCATCCCCTCACCCCACAACAGGCCCCGCTGTGTAATGTTCCCCTTTCTGTGTCCAAGTGTTTTTTTTTTTTTGAGACAGGGTCTCGCTGTGTCACCCAGGCTGGAGTGCAGTGGTGCAATCATAGCTCATTGCAGCTGTGACCTCCCAGGTTCAAACAATCCTCTGCCTTAGACTCCCAAGTAGCTGGGACTACAGGCTCACGCCACTACGCCTGGGTAATTTTTATTTTTATTTATTTATTTATTTTTTTGGTACAGATGGGGTCTCACTATTATTGCCCAGGTTGGTCTTGAACTCCAGCGCTCAAACAGTCCTCCCACATTGGCCTCCCACGGTGCTGGGATTACAGGCATGAGCTTCCATGCCCGGCCACTTCACTGTTTTTACATCAACCTAATGCCACCAGTATAAGGAATAAGCAATGCCCTCTAACCCAACTTACACAGCAAGAAGTTGGCCAGTTCATTGTCCTTCTTCAGAAATGTGGGAAGAGGCAGTAACCACTGAGAAAGATATCAAAGAAAAACGAATGATTTGTCCAGCCAAAGAAGCCATCAATTGTCCGCGCCTTGAAGAGGAAGCTGCCACTAAACTCATGAAGAGGACAGTGTCTCATCATAGACAGACCAACCTCAGGGTGGGAGCACCACCATCTCCTAGACATAAGGAGCTGCATCCTCAATCAAGCAGAAGAGCAGGGCCAGGCGCTGACTTGGGATGTATGACATTCCGGTTCCTAAAGTGAGTCCAGCCACTATTAACAGCTTTTAGAAATAGCTGATGCCCTCGAGCCCTCACTATGTGCAGGCAATGCCTCTTCAGTGGTTCAGCTCCCATGACCCTGCGGGGCTCGGTGCATCACCCCCAGCCCAGATGAGACAAGAATGCAGGCCCCAGTCACACGGGCCCTGGTCACGTGGGCAGCAAATGGCAGAGGCAGGCCTTGAACTCCAGCAAGCAGAGTCCACGGTTCCTGTTCCCAACAACCATGCCATGCTGTCAGCTTCAGGTCCTCCGCCAGGATGGATCAGGAAAAAAAGAGTTAGAAAAAAGAATGAAGGCCAAGCCGGGTGGATCGTTTCAGCCTAGGAGTTTGAGACCAGTCTGGGCAACATGGCAAAACCTCATCTCTACAGAAAATACAAAAATTAGTGGGCATGGTGGTGTTCACCTATAGGCCCAGCTACTTGAGAGGCTGAGGCAGGAGGATCACTTGAGCCTGGGAGGTCAAGGCTGCAGTGAGCCGTGGTTGTGCCACTGCGCTCCAGCCTGGGTGACAGAGCGTGAACTTGTCTCAAAAAAAAAAAAAAAAGAAAAGAAAAGAAAAGAAAAAGAAAAAAGACTGTTGGTATTTCCTAATCTAAAAGAAAAAGGCCAGGCACGGTGGCTCATGACTGTAATCCCATACTTTGGGAGGCAAAGGAGGGAGGATCGCTTGAGCTCAGGAGTCCAAGACCAGCCTGGGCAACATGGTGAGACTTTGTCTCTCCAAAAAATACAAAAATTAGCAGGGTGTGGTGGTGCGCCCCTGTGGTCCCAGCTACTGGGGAGGTTGGGGTGGGAAGATCACCTGAGCCCAGGAGGCAGAGGTTGTAGTGAACTATGACCACACCACTGCACTCCAGCCTGGGTGACGGAGAGAGATCTTGTCTCAAAAAAAAAAAAAAAAAAAAGAGAGAAAAGAAAAGAAAAAGAAATAAAGAAGGGCTGAGCAAACCCAAAAGTCAAGATATGCATCAAGAGCAAAATGCCTGAATCCACTCCCAGAAAACCAGCTCCCTGGGGATGGCTGTTTCCTCCCAACAAGGCAGCAGGGGCGAGACTGTGAAAGAACCGTCCTGTGTGCTCAGCTGTGCACTTCCCTCACGTTCTTACTCTGACACCAAGCTTCCTCCACTGTCCCTGGCCAGGCGAGAGCCCCACAATGGTTACCTGTCACCATCCAGGAAAAATCTCATGAAAACTCTGCTCAATTGTACCAAGAAAATACTCTGAGCCAACATCCAGCAGCCGGATATGACTGTGGAGTTGACAACAATCCTACCCCTCTAATAGTAACGTTTTTCTGCCAGAAGAGAGAACTAAAACCTCAAGACAAATTCATCAATCACAGGAAGAAAGGAGGTGATTAGGTAACCTTATTTTTTAAATAAGCTAATAATTCAAATTCAGTAATCCAATGTAGTTGCTTGCATTTATAGTTGCTTTAATTTTGTTCTGAATAGTCTATGACAATTAAAGGGCATTCAAAAACATAGCTGTGCTTTATAACATAAAGGAGGATGATTACTTTTCTAGTTTAGCAAGTCCAAGGGTTTATATTGGTAATAAAATAAAAATCAGTATTGCAGTCCTGCTTAATGACTGTCTACATCCAGAGACTCAACTACCAGGACTGCGTGGCGAATACTGACCGACACCCATCCAAACCCCTGCACGTGAAATGAAGCTTTTTTCCTCTTTGAAATAAGAATCCAAACCCAAAACCATTTCCAATTAATGGAACTGCAACACATGAGGCAGAGGAGAAGTATGCCAGGAAAATGGATTTTTCACATTTAAACATACATCAGTGCATTTTTTGTTTTTTGTTTTTGTTTTTGTTTTTGAGATGGAGTCTCACTCTTGCTGCCCAGGCTGGAGTGCAATGGTGCAATCTCGGCTCACTGCAACCTCCGCCTCCCGGGCTCAAGCGATTCTCCTGCCTCTGCCTCCCAAGTAGCTGGGATTACAGGCGCCCACCACCACGCCCGGCTAATTTTTTATATTTTTAGTAGAGACGGGGTATCACCATGTTGGCCAGGCTGGTCTTGAACTCCTGACCTCAGGTGATCCGCCCGCCTCAGCCTCCCAAGGTGCTGGGATTACAGGCGTGAGCCACCACGTCCGGCCACATCAATGCATTTTTACCCAAATCTGCATGTGTCATTTCTGTTGCTTCTGCTCGATGATCTGAAGGATAAACTGAAAATAAAGCAAGTGTCATACGCCATATGAACCACTCAAATCATTAACTGCAGGTAAAGTAGTTCCACCTGTGGCTCACTACTTGGCTTCTGGAAAAATGACTAATGTAAAGCAATAAGAAGCTTAGTTCTCAAATCACATCACTCTTCAGACATGAATTTACTAAAAATAGTTCAATGATAAAACCAAATTACTCAAAGAGATGTTCTTTAACACTCCGATATTAACAGAAACAGGCAAGTCCCAAAAAATACACTTATATAACAGATTGAGCTGTAAAACACACACTGGCACACCTGAAAGGTTCTTATCTTCTCATTAACACAAGATTCACTAGAAGAGTTCCAGTGACAATGTCAACTTGGAAAGTATTTAAAACTTCCTCCATTCCTTCTGACTTCTCATTTTTCAGGAAAAGCAGCCAGGTTAGCAGGGAACTGCCTGCCCTAATCTTGGTATTAGTGGAACTCTCTGGGCCAGAGCCCTTCGCCTGCCTGGGGCTCAGCTTCCTCAGTGTCCCTGCACCAACTGGATCTGATTCCTTTAACCAAGTCAGTATTCCTTCCAAAGGGACTTCCCTAAGGGATAACTGACTGCGACTTTACTTCAAGTGCCAGGCAGAGTTTCAAGCCACCCACACACACTCACATACATGCACGTACATGCCATGCACAAATACATGTACTCACAGTTGCATTTCTTTCTCCCCACTATCTGTGTCCACATTTCACACATCTGGAATCAGAGACCCCAGATGCTCACCCACGGAGACAGTAACCAGTGGCCACCATCAGCAGGAAAGGGGTGCAAACAGCCTGGGGCAGGAACTGCCAAATAATAAGGGTGTTTGTTGGTTTTGTTTTTGTTTTGTTTTGCTTTAATTTTATTATTATTATACTTTAAGTTTTAGGGTACATGGGCACAACGTGCAGGATGACGAGTTTTGTTTTGTTTTTAATCAGAACACTTGCTGTATTTTATTCTCAGCTTTACTGGGGTATAAATGACAAGCAAAATTTGTACATATTTAAGATGTACAACATGATATTTTGATGTACTATGAAATGATTACCCCTATTAAGCTAATTAACACATCTGTCACTGCACATAGTTACCATGGGTGTGCAGAGAGAACATTTAAACTCTACCCTTTGAGCCAATTTCAAGCCTATGACATGGTACTGTTAACTACAGCCACCTGCCTGGGGCTCTACATTAGACCTCCAGAACTTATTCAGCCTGCAGAACTGAATCTTTGTAGCCTTTGATTAAAAACTCCCCAATTCCCTCTCCCCACCCACCTGCCAGCCCCTTGTAACCACCATTCCACTCTGCTTCAGTGAGTTCAACTTATTCAGATGCCAGGCATCAGTGAGACTATGTGGTATTTGTCTTTCTGTATCTGGCTTATTTCACTTACCATGATGTCCTCCAGGTTCACAACCGACAGGATTTCTCCCTTTTCTAAGCTTGGATAGTACTCCACGGTGTATATTTACATTTTCTTGATCCGTGCACATCAATGGAAGCTTAGGTTGATTCTGTATCTTGGCTACTGTGAACATGGGAGTGCAGACGTCTCTGAGAAATACTGATTTCCTTTCTTCTGGATAGATACCCAGCAGTGGGACTGCTGGATCATTTGTTAGTTCTAGTTTTAATTTTTTGAGGCACCATCATGTCTTCCACCATGGCCATACCCATTCCCATTCCCACCAGCACCGTGTGGGGTTCACTTTTCTCCACATCCTCACCAGCACTTACCCTTTGTCTTTCTGATGACAGCCATTCTAACAGGTGTGACCTGACAGCTCACTGTACTTCTAACCTGGCTCTCTCTGCAATTAGTCATATTGAACATTTTTTCATATACCTGTTGGCCATTTGTATGTCTTCTTTTGAGAAATGTCTATTCAGTTCAAGACCTTTGCTCATTTTTTTTTTATTTTTATTTTAGAGACAAAGTCTCACTCTGTCACCCAGGCTGGAGTGCGGTGGTGTGATCTTGGCTCACTGGAACCTCAAACTCCTGGGCTCAAGCGATCCTCCTGCCTCAGCCTCCCACGTAGGTGAGACTACAGATGTGCACCACGTCGTCTGGCTAATTTTTCTTATTTTTTTGTAGAGACAGGGTCTCACTATGTTGCCCAGCCTGTTCTTGAACTTCTGGCCTCAAGTGATCCTCTGACACCTCGGCCTTCAAAGTGCTGGGATTATAGGTGCGAGCCACGGCGCCTGGCCCTTTGCTCATTGTTTAATCTGGTTGTTTTCTTGTTACTCAGTTGTTTGAGTTCCTTATATATTTTGGATATTAATCCCTTATCAGCTGTATGCTTTCCAAATATCTCCTCCCATTCTGGATGTTCTCTCTTTATTCTGTTGATTGTTTCTTCTGTTCTGCAGAAGCTTTTTGGTTTGATGCAATCCCATTTGTCTATTTTTGCTTTTGTTCTCTGTGCTTTCTGGAGTCACATAAAAAAGAGCCATTAGCCAGACCAACACTGCAAAGCTTTTTTCTTATGTTTTCTTCTAATAGTTTTATAGTTTCAGGTCTTATGCTTGAATCTTTAATCAAATGTGGGTAGATTTTTTTTTTTTTTTTTTCTGAGACAGAGTCTCACTCTGTCACCCAGGCTGGAGTGCAGTGGTGTGATCTCGGCTCACTGCAACCTCTGCCTCCCAGGTTCAAGTGATTCTCCTGCCTTGGCCTCCTGAGTAGCTAGGATTACAGGCACCTGCCACCACACCGGGCCAATTTTTGTATTTTTAGTAGGGATGCGGTTTCACCATGTTGGCCAGGCTGGTCTCAAACTCCTGACCTCAAGTGATCCACCCACCTCAGCCTCCCAAAATGCTGGGATTACAGGCACCCAGCCTGATTTTTGTATATGGTGTGAGACAAGGGTCTGGTTTTGTTGTGCATATGGATATCCAGTTTCCCTGGTACCATTTATTGAAGAGGCTGTCCTTTCCCCAAAGGTTCTTGGCATCTTTGTCAAAGATCAACTGACAGTAAACGTGTGGATTTGTTTCTGGGCACTCTACCCTGTTCCATTGGTCAATGTGTCTGTTTTCATGCTGAGGTCATGCTGTTTTGATTACTATAGCTTTGTAGCATATTTTGAAGTCAGGCAGTGTGATGCTTCCAACTTTATTATTGCTCAAAATTGAGCAAGAATTTTGCTGGCTCTTTTGGGTCTTTTGTGGTTCCACATAAATTTTAGAATTTTTTTTCTATTTCTGTAAAAAATGCCATTGGAATTATGATAGTGATTGCATTGAATCTATGAGTGGGATTTTAAAGCAATTCTACCTTGACACATGTTAAAAATAATTTTCCAAAAACGGCAAAATCATGACTCTAATACAGATGTAAAAATAAAGACACATTAAACTCATTCAATGAAGGAGCCAGACCTAGGTCATAACCAACTCAAAGAAGTCAAGAAGGCACAGAGATGTGTGTCATAGACAGACAGGAATACTGGAGCCTGTGGAGGGTGACATCTAGGAAGACACACGGAGAACCAGAGAGGAGTGCCACAGTGAGTGTGGAAACACAGGCAAAGCGCCTCACCGAGGGACAGTGACGCACCACACACCCTCAAATCTCAAGTAGGTCTCTGATATGGTTTGGCTGTGTCTCCATTCAAATCTCGAATTGTATCTCCCAGAATTCCCACGTGTTGTGGGAAGGACCCAGGGGGAGGCAATTGAATCATGGGGGCATAGTCTTTCCCATGCTACTCTCGTGGTAGTGAATAACTCTCACGAGATCTGATGGTTTTATCAGGGGTTTCTGCTTTTGCCTCTTCCTCATTTTCTCTTGCCACCACCATGTAAGAAGTGCCTTTTGCCTCCCGCCATGTTTCTGAGGCCTCCCCAGCCATGTGGAACTGTAAATCCAATTAAACCTCTTTTCTTCCCAGTCTCGGGTATGTCTTTATTAGCAGCATGAAAACAGACTAACACAGTCTCCATTAAAAAATACCTAAGAGTTACTGTAGCCTTGTAGTATAGTTTGAAGTCAGGTAGCGTGATGCCTCCAGCTTTGTTCTTTTGGCTTAGGATTGACTTGGCGATGCAGGCTCTTTTTTGGTTCCATATGAACTTTAAAGTAATTTTTTCCAATTCTGTGAAGAAAGTCATTGGTAGCTTGATGGGGATGGCATTGAATCTATAAATTACCTTGGGCAGTATGGCCATTTTCATGATATTGATTCTTCCAACCCATGAGCATGGAATGTTCTTCCATTTGTTTGTATCCTCTTTTATTTCATTGAGCAGTGGTTTGTAGTTCTCCTTGAAAAGGTCCTTCACATCCCTTGTAAGTTGGATTCCTAGGTATTTTATTCTCTTTGAAGCAATTGTGAATGGGAGTTCACTCATGATTTGGCTCTCTGTTTGTCTGTGATTGGTGTACAAGAATGCTTGTGATTTTTATACATTGATTTTGTATCCTGAGACTTTGCTGAAGTTGCTAATCAGCTTAAGGAGATTTTGGGCTGAGACAATGGGGTTTTCTAGATATACAATCATGTCATCTGCAAACAGGGACAATTTGACTTCCTCTTTTCCTAATTGAATACCCTTTATTTCCTTCTCCTGCCTGATTGCTCTGGCCAGAACTTCCAGCACTACATTGAATAGGAGCGGTGAGAGAGGGCATCCCTGTCTTGTGCCAGTTTTCAGAGGGAATGCTTCCAGTTTTTGCCCATTCAGGATGATATTGGCTGTGGGTTTGTCGTAGATAGCTCTTATTATTTTGAGATACGTCCCATCAATACCTAATTTATTGAGAGTTTTTAGTATGAAGGGTTGTTGAATTTTGTCAAAGGCCTTTTCTGCATCTATTGAGATAATCATGTGGTTTTTGTCTTTGGTTCTGTTTATATGCTGGATTACATTTATTGATTTGCGTATGTTGAACCAGCCTTGCATCCCAGGGATGAAGCCCACTTGATTATGGTGGATAAGCTTTTTGATGTGCTGCTGGATTCGGTTTGCCAGTATTTTATTGAGGATTTTTGCATCAATGTTCATCAAGGATATTGGTCTGAAATTCTCTTTTTTGGTTATGTCTCTGCCAGGCTTTGGTATCAGGACGATGCTGGCTTCATAAAATGTGTTAGGGAGGATTCCCTCTTTTTCTATCAATTGGAATAGTTTCAGAAGGAATGGTACCAGTTCCTCCTTGTACCTCTGGTAGAATTCGGCTGTGAATCCATCAGGTCCTGGACTCTTTTTGGTTGGTAAGCTACTGATTATTGCCACAATTTCAGAACCTGTTATTGGTCTATTCAGAGATTCAACTTCTTCCTGGTTTAGTCTTGGGAGGGCCCCAACAGCATGGTACTGGTACCACAACAGAGACATAGATCAATGGAACAGAACAGAGCCCTCAGAAATGATGCCGCATATCTACAACTATCTGATCTTTGACAAACCTGACAAAAACAAGAAATGGGGAAGGGATCCCTATTTAATAAATGGTGCTGGGAAAACTGGCTAGCCATATGTAGAAAGCTGAAACTGGATCCCTTCCTTACACCTTAGACAAAAATTAATTCAAGATGGATTAAAGACTTAAATGTTAGACCTAAAACCATTAAAATCCTACAAGAAAACCTACCTAGGCAATACCATTCAGGACATAGGCGTGGGCAAGGACTTCATGTCTAAAACACCAAAAGCAATGGCAACAAAAGCCAAAATTGACAAATGGGATCTCATTAAACTAAAGAGCTTCTGCACAGCAAAAGAAACTACCATCAGAGTGAACAGGCAACCTACAGAATGGGAGAAAATTTTTGCAACCTACTCATCTGACAAAGGGCTAATATCCAGAATCTACAATGAACTCAAACAAATTTACAAGAAAAAAACAAACAACCCCATCAAAAAGTGGGCAAAGGACATGAACAGACACTTCTCAAAAGAAGACATTTATG
Source organism: Hylobates moloch (assembly GCF_009828535.3). Lineage (NCBI taxonomy): Eukaryota > Metazoa > Chordata > Mammalia > Primates > Hylobatidae > Hylobates > Hylobates moloch. Next base: position 171,431,506 of record NW_026652279.1, read on the forward strand.
CAGCCAAAAAACACATGAAAAAATGCTCATCATCACTGGCCATCAGAGAAATGCAAATCAAAACCACAGTGAGATACCATCTCACACCAGTTAGAATGGCCATCATTAAAAAATCAGGAAACAACAGGTGCTGGAGAGGATGTGGAGAAATAGGAACACTTTTACACTGTTGGTGGGACTGTAAACTAGTTCAACCATTGTGGAAGTCAGTGTGGCGATTCCTCAGGGATCTAGAACTAGAAATACCATTTGACCCAGCCATCCCCATTACTGGGTATATACCCAAAGGACTATAAATCATGCTGCTATAAAGACACATGCACACGTATGTTTATTGCGGCACTATTCACAATAGCAAAGAGTTGGAACCAACCCAAATGTCCAACAACGATAGACTGGATTAAGAAAATGTGGCACATATACACCATGGAATACTATGCAACCATAAAAAATGATGAGTTCATGTCCTTTGTAGGGACATGGATGAAATTGGAAAACATCATTCTCAGTAAACTATCGCAAGGACAAAAAACCAAACACTGCATGTTCTCACTCATAGGTGAGAATTGAACAATGAGAACTCATGGACACAAGAAGGGGAACATCACACTCCGGGGACTGTTGTGGGGTTGGGGGAGGGGGGAGGGATAGCATTAGGAGATATACCTAATGCTAAATGACGAGTTAATGGGTGCAGGAAATCAACATGGCACATGGATACATATGTAACAAACCTGCACATTGTGCACATGTACCCTAAAACCCAAAATATAATAATAAAAACAAAAACAAGAAAAAAACAAAAAAAAACCTAAGAGTGTAACTGGGTTGTTTGTAACACAAGGCATAAATGCTTGAGGGATGGATACCCCATTTTCCATGATGCAATTATTATGCATTGCATGCCTATATCAACACATTTCATGTACCCCATAAATATATATGTCTACTATGTACTCACAAAAATTTAAAAAGTATTAAATAAGTATATTAGGTCTCCCGAACTAGTGCCCATCCTAGCACCCTCTACTCTTCCTCACAGCACATGTTAGAAATCGTATTGTGAATGCTCTGTCTGTGGTCGGTCTCCCCAGTTGGGCTGTGTATTCTGTCTACTGCCACTTGCCCACGCTTAGCAGAGCGTCTGATTTATGGGCAGTCCTCCAAAAAGTGCTGAATAAATGAATGAGCAAGTTCACACTCACTGAGTGTTCACTCTACACACATCAGGATATTAAAACTAGAAGGAGCTTGGAGATCCTTGTGCTGAGGTGGTGACTGAGGTGGACACATGGGCCCCCAGAGCTTGGGCAAGTCTAGAGAGGTGCATCAGTGCCACCTCGGGAAGATGATAAAATTCCTGCACTCCCCTTCAAAAAGAAGGAAGTACAAAGCAACATATAAAAAGGGCACAATAGGAGTCTATAAAATATGCCCTCTAATGTTAAGGAGCTCTTTACCGTCCTTTGTTCTCTATTATTAAGCAATTAATGACTACAGAGCCTTGATGTGGGGGAAAATGTTGCATTTACTTCTGAGCTCTACATTCCTGTTTCATGATCTGACTCCACAGAAACACCATGGATCCTGTAGTCTTCACTCAGAAGCCAGGACCAAGCACGCAGCAAAGCAGATGAAAAGTCAATGTCCAACCAGAGCCATTCCAATCCATAATTCTGAAAGTGATTCCTTCACATAGCAGAGAAACCCCATGAGACAGGCACCCAAAAAAAAACGCCTCAGCCATTTAATCCTTATCACCCTTTACGAAGGCTAAGGGAACCTATGACGTGCCAGGAGAAAGAAGATGCCATTGCATTACTGAGAGTTGAGAACCATGCTGGGCCCCCTGCACATCTGTCATCTTATTTAAGCTTCATAACTGTCCCTGGAAATAAGGTTTATTACTACAGTTTTAAGAAGAGATCACTAAGACTCAGAGACAGGATCATATCTTCATTTTGTTTTCTAAAAGTGCTCCAATTGATTCATCTAAAAAGAATACCTGCTGATCCCAAATACAGCTGTGGGGGAAAGGTACATCCCCTAAATTCACCTATTTGGGCAACATAAGTCATTTCAAGTTATGCCATGAGATGGTAGCGTCCCAAAAGGCAGTTCCAACCCACAAGGAAGCACAGTTACACACGAGTCTTCCATTTCTAAGTAGAAATGCCTCATTTTTTATTGATGCACTCAGCGGCTCTGCAGGCCACCCTTGGTCTGTGTGACAGGGCCACTAAGCGTGTGTCATGGCATGGCGCTGGGTGACGCCCAGGCTCACAAATCTTAACTGACCTGGAGCATTTGTGAACAGTACAAGCTGAACTTCTGTTTTTTGTTTTTTGGGTTTTTTGTTTGTTTGGTTTGTTTTTGAGACAGGGTCTCACTCTGTTGCCCAAGCTGGAGTGCAGTGGTGCAGTTACAGCTCACTGCAGCTTCAAACTCCCAGACTTAGGTGATCCTCCCACCTCAGCCTCCCCAGTAGCTGAACCTACAGGTGTGCACCACCATGCCTGGCAATTTTTTTTTTCAATTTTTAGTAGAGACAGGGTCTCGCTATGTCGCCTTGGCTGGTATCTATCTTCTGACCTCAAGGGATCCTCCCGTCTGAGTCTCCCGCAGTGCTGGGATTACAGGCATGAGTCACCATGCCTGGCCAAGCTGAACTTTTGTACCACAAACAATAGAAAGTGTTCTTCCTTCTCAAGGACTCATATGTCAGAAGCCTGGAATGCCACCAGTCAAGGACAGGAAGCTGACTGTCGTGCCAAATCACAGCGGTCTACACGGGGCCTCCTCTAACCAGACCGTCCTGAACTAGAGCAGCCAAGGTCAGGAAAGGGAACAGACCCTTGCCTCAAACACACTGAATCAGCTGGCTCTGCTTAAACGAGAAAGCGCATCTCAGACACGAGGTGAACAAGCTTCCTATGTGAATGAAGTGCGTGTAATTCTACATGCGGAAAGCATTAACAGGAATCTTAATACATTGATCTCGTTAGTGATGAGACAGGCCACAGGTTGAAACTACTTTTCATTTACTACCGTTGGGTGCAGCAGGACTTTTCTAGTTCACAGGCACCCCGTGCACGAAATAGAACGTAGCCCGATGTATATTTATTACGTTGTGTGAGTGAATGCATCCCTGGAGCAATTCCTTTCCAGTTCCACTCTCACTTTAGGACCCAAGTCACTTCTATGAAGGACACAGCAGGCTGGTGAGATTAAGTGCATAAACCCTCAGACAGGTCTGCCCAGATCAGATCCCCACTCCACCACTTCCTGGAGAACAACCTTGCTACCTGCTATGGTCTCAGAGAGGATTAAGGGAGCTAAAATGGGGAAGCGTTTTGCATAGCCTCTGGCACATACTAAGTGTTGTGGAAGCACTGGCTATAATTTAAGGCCAAAGCTTTAACATAAGGCCAAAGTCTACAGACTGGAACCTCAGTCTTGGAAAGCCTGCATGACCCCACAGGCTAATGCTGACTATCAGCCTACACAACAGTATTGCAAATAGGCCGTCCCATTTATTCTTTGTATCTAAACACTTACTTTAAAATATAGGTAAGCATTTCAGATATAACCTGGAGCAAAAAGTTTCCCATAGCAGGTATTATATAACTGTGTAGCCACCACCAGAGGAACTCCTTACGCCGCCAAGGCTCTTAGTAATAAAATTAAGAACTTTCAAAATATAAATAGAAAACTTGGTCAACAGAATACAAAAATAAAAGACACTGTTATCCTCAAGGCAACTTCAGTTAGAATGCCAGTTTTGATCCAACAATTTTTCTTTTAATTTTAAATAATGCAAGGCAAAATGATAGATTAGAAAATACCATAATTTGGCCGGGCACGGTGGCTCACGCCTGTCATTCCAGCACTTTGGGAGGCCCAGGTGGGCAGATCACTTGAGGTCAGGAGTTCGAGACCAGCCTGGCCAGCATGGTGAAACCCCAACTCTACAAAAAATACAAAAATTAGCCGGGTGTGGTGGTGCGCACCTGTAGTCCCAGCTACTCGGGAGGCTGAGGCAGGAGAATCGCTTGAAGCTGGGAGGTGGAGGTTGCAGCGAGCAGAGATCACACCACTGTACTCCAGCCTGGGCAACAGAATGAAACTCTGTCTCAAAAAACAAAAACAAGAACAAAACAAACTTGTCATTCTAGAAATGTCCATAATTCAGTCTCACCTGCCTCCATCCTCATGAAGGCACCAGGAGAGCACAGTGGGCTCACCTGATTTCTTGGTTAGGTCTGTTCTGTTCCTGTTTTATGCGGGGTCTATCGGTGTGCACTGCTCCAGTGTGAGGGGTCCAGGCTCCATCGTAGCCTCTTAACCAGCTCAGTGCCAGGAAGGGTGGACTTTGACAAAAACCCACCTCAAATCTGTGCTCCCCAACCTGGAGTGCGACCTGGGGCAAGCTCCCTAGGCTCTCTGGGCCTCAGCTTCCTCATCTGCACCGAGAGGTGAGGATAACACCAAGCACACAAAGTGGAAGCCGGAACAACAGACGATGCCAGAAGGCACTGAGTGTGATGATGTCTGGCACCCAGAAGCATGATAAATGCCTACTACTCTCACAGCCCAGGGGCTCCAGCAAGGCAAGGGCTGGGTCCCTACAGAACCCAGAGGCCTGAACATGCGTGTGATGATTCAAAACTTCCCAGGCCAGTTTTTCACAGGATACTACCCCGACTTCCTTGCAGAACCCTAGCACTAGGTAGCTGAGCTATTTCAGAGGCTTAAGACCAGCGTGCAGAGAGCGGCCAGGCCAGAGGGAGGAAAGACATCCGTTGCCATCAACATCTTGTGAGTCCACAACACAAATCAGCAAATATTTACGCGATGCTTTGCTCGGGGATACAAGCTTAACTTGGTCTGTGTTAGAATATAAGCTACTAAAAGTGAAGTGTGTTGATTTGTATCAGCTTGGGTTAAGCAGGAAGGAATATTTCAGACAAAAGCTGAATTCTTGAATGCAGATTCATTTTGCCTGTGCCCTTTGGCATTTCTGAATTTCTAGCTTCTTCAGCCCTGAATCTGGAATCCAGGGAACTCACCACTGTGTCTTTTCATCCACGGTTCCCAGCTCACGGTTCTTGCAGCCATTGTGACAGTCTTTTGTTATAATGTTGGGTGCCTTAGGCCTCAGGAACGAAATCTCTCTGACCTTCTCCTGCCCTCCTTTCACCTGGCCCAGGCAGGACTCTAATCTGATTGTGGGTCATTAGACCCTCCTTCCAGAGAGGGTCCTGCCCCATACCCTAGAGGAAGGAATGCTGCAGAAAGGCCCAGGGAATCTGAACAGACAGGTCTTGCTGGGCTTAGATTGCAACCTTTTTATCCAATCACACTTTTTTAAATTCTTTATTTTTATTTTTATTTTTTTAATTGAGATAGAGTCTTCCTCTGTTGCCCAGGCTGGAGTGCAGTGGCATAATCTCAGCTCACTGCAACCTCTGCCTCCTGGGTTCAAACGACCCTCTTGCCTTAGCCTCCTGAGTAGCTGGGATTACAGGCATGCGCCACCACGCGCAGCTAATTTTTGTATTTTTAGTAGAGACAGAGTCTCGCCTTGTTGGCCGGGCTGGTCTCGAACTTCTGCCCTCAAGTGATCTACCCTCCTTGGCCTCCCAAAGTGCTGGGGTGACAGGCCTGAGCCAGCACACCCGGCCTTTCCAATCACATTTTGGCATGATGCCCATGCCTCGACCACAGACAACCAATGAAGTCTCCCTAAGAGGCCCAGAAAGCAGAGTTCAGGGAGCTCCCGGAAAGCCGAGCACATGGAGGCCGACAGGAAGGTAAAGAAGAACTCACCCCCATGCCACAAGGGCACCCCAATGCTGTGGCACCGCAACTCCGTGGACTCCAACTCTGTGGCACCCCAACTCCGTGGCACCCCAACTCCATGGACCCCAACTCCGTGGCACCCAACTCCGCGGCACTCCAACTCCGTGGCACCCCAACTCCGTGGACCCCAACTCTGTGGCACCCCAACTCCGTGGCACCCCAACTCCATGGACCCCAACTCTGTGGCACCCCAACTCCGTGGCACCCAACTCTGCGGCACCCCAACTCCGTGGCACCCCTTCCAGACCTTGCTCCATGTGTCTCTTCATGTGGTTGTTCATTTGTATCCTTTGCAATATCCTGTCTATTAACTAGTAAACAAACATAAGCAACCGTTTCCCAGCAAATTAATTGAACCCAAAGACGGGGTCGTGGGAACTCCCACCTGAAGCCGGTGGATCAGAAATTCCAGACGCCTGGAATTGCAACTAGGGGGGAAGGAAAGGGTGGTCTTGTGGGACTGAGCCCTCACCCTGTGGTATGAGACGCTACCTCCAGGTAGATGGTGTCGGAGTTAAACTGGAGGACACCCAGCTGGTGTCCACTGCTCGGTGTGTGGGAAAAACCCTCCACCTTTGCTCACAGGAGTGTCCTGTGTCAATGATGGCTGTGGCGCTGGGAGAGCAGAGGAAAAACTCGCGTTTAGAGGTTTTTCCTGAAACACATTCCCGAGGTATCTAGTGGATCTGCCTTCTCCTTGCCACCTTCCAGAGTCTTATGTTTGCTTTTAAGATAAAATTCAAGGTTTTGGGCTGTAATTAGAGGGAAGAGTAGGGGAAAATACATCTTTTCCATCTTCCCAGAAGCAGTCCTGGTGTGTTAGTCTTTTTAATAGATTTGTAATGATATTGAACTCAAAAGACATCAAGAGCTACTAAAGACGTTTTTTAGGATACCATATAGTTAATGCCCCAGACCCACAGTTCCCTACCACGCACACAATGGCCTATTGTATCATAGCACTCAGGACAATGCTATTTCCACACTAATTTTATCATTCAGGGTCAATACATCGCTAGGAAAATGAAACTGCTAATGTCACTCTGAATTTTTCCCACTGCTTTCAAAAGTTTCCTTCAGCAAAAACTTAGTTTCAAAAATATCACAGAGCAAAGCGTTAACATTCTGTGGGAAACTCCAAGTGAGTAGACCCCAAGGAGTTTATAAATCCAAGGAAAGAAAAAGAGATCAGAAAAACAGACACCAGCAGTATGTACTACGGGGTGCAAGGTCACTCTGTAGCAGTTTGGTGGAAGGAGGAATTCTTCCCTCTGCTACAAAGACCAAGAAATGCTTCACTGAAAGATGGGATAAAATTCAAGCTGGGCATTGCCAGAGACACTGTAAGCACCTGTGAGAACAGAGGAAAGACAGGGCACACAGGACAAACTGCAAATGGTGCATCAGGGCTCAGGTGCCAGCAGGCAGACAAGAGGAGCGATAAGCTGGGGAGTGCTGGAGGGGCTCTGAGCAGGCAAGGTGACCAGATCCAGGAGGCCTGACAGACCCCTCAGTGAGGTGCAGAAGAGACAGCACCAGGGAAGTCAGGGTTGAAACGAAGCTGGAACCTGCCTGGGTAACCTGCCTGGGCCAGCGTTCGTGGCCAGCTGGACCACGGAACTCTGTCATCGCAGTGATGAATCCACTATCCTAAGAATCAACACCTGTTTAGGCATGTGTGTTTGTACATGTGTGTATGTTTGTACAAAATTTATTCTTCTTGGAGAGGGATGTTATGTGAAGTCTCAATACAGAAAGAAGGGCAATTTGATCTGGCATCATAAAGTTTCAGCCAGGCATGGTAGCTCATGCCTGTAATCTCAGCACTTGGAGAGAACAAGCAGGGAGGATATCTTGAGCCCAGGAGTTCAAGACCAGCCTGGGCAACATACTGAGACCCCTGTCTCTACAAAAAAAAAAAAAAATATATATATATATATATATATAAATTAGCCAGGTGTGGTAGTGCTGTAGTCCCAGCTGAGAGGTGGGAGGATTGCTTGAGCCCACGAGGTCAAAGCTGCAGGGAGCCAAGATCACAGCACTGCATTCCAGTCTGGGTGACAGAAGAAGACCCTGTCCCAAAAATAAATAAATAAATAAATAAGACGGGCGCAGTAGCTCACGCCTGTAATCCCAACACTTTGGGAGGCCAAGGCGGGTGGATTGCTTGAGGTCAGGAGTTCAAGACTAGCCTGACCAACATGGTGAAACCCTGTCTCTACTAAAAATACAAAAATTAGCCGGGCACGGTGGTGGGCACCCGTAATCCCAGCTACTCGGGAAGCTGAGGCAGGAGAATCACTTGAACCCAGGAGGCAGAGGTTGCAGTGAGCCGAGATCATGCCAGTGCACTCCTGCCTGGGCAACAGAGCGAGACTCTGTCTCAAAAAAAAAAAAAATTTAAAAATAAATAAATAGGGCCAGGCGCGGTGGCTCACACCTGTAATCCGAGCACTTTGGGAGGCTGAGGCGGGCAGATCACGAGGTCAGGAAATCGAGACCATCCTGGCTAATACAGTGAAACCCCATCTCTACTAAAAATACAAAAAATTAGCTGGGCGTGGTGGCGGGCACCTGTAGTCCCAGCTACTTGGGAGGCTGAGGCAGGAGAATGGCGTGAACCCGGGAGGCGGAGCTTGCACTGAGCAGAGACTGCACTCCAGCCTGGGGGACAGAGCGAGACTCCATCTCAAATACATACATACATACATACATACATAAAATTTTCTATTTCTCCAGAGAGCTTACAGATAACAAAGCATGAAATTGTCTCCCAAAGGCATTCAGTGCGACTCAGGTGCTCGTTAACAAACACAGTTGACCTTAATTAAGTTTCTGCTGAACCACAGCGCACTAAAGGGCCTGCAAGGTCCCCCTGGCACCCCAGGATTCCCAGGCGCCACTCCAGAAGGCTGTGGGCCGAGCCTCCCAGCGCACACTGCTCGCAAGCGGCCACTGTGCTCTGCAATCTCCGAGTATAATGTCGCTTTGTCCACTCCTGCTGAGGCCAGGACAATCAATTAATTCTCCTTCCCCTATCTTAATACCCACATTCATATTCAGGCCACTGTTGCTGGTCAATAAAGCAGAGGGACTCTACAAATGAGGCCTTACACCCAGAAGGCACCTGTTCAAAGTCCTCAGTAGAGGTGACCATGTGGACCCCCATGCGCCTGGGGTTTTGCAGATTGACCTTCCAGATACAAACCTTAACTGGCATTTCTTCCAAGATCTTTTGTTCAGTAGGAGCTGGTGTTCGTCTTAAATCCACCCTCACTCCACTCTAGCTCAGCACACACACACAGTAGAAACTTGAGAGCTGCTTGTTGAGTTGAACTGAATCTTGGGGTCCTACAATTGCTGAATATTAAACCTTTTTAGAAGTGTCTATACCTATGGGAACAGACTTTTAGAGAAGCGTTATCTCCTTTACACAACCTAAACCAGGTATCAGCAAATGTTTTCTGCAAAGGGCCAGATAGTAAATATGTTTGGCTTTCGGTGCTGTCTGATCTCTGTTGCAATGACTCAACTCTGCCATTACAAAGTGAAAACAGCCATAGACAATGCATTTAAGTGCATGCATGTGCATGTGGCTGTGCCAATAAAACTTTATTTACAACAACCAGCAGCAGGCCTGCGTCAGCCCCCGGATCTGTAGAAAGACCGTGTAATTGACCAAATGGTCTCCAGGCACACAAACACTAATTGTCAGGCTGAGGGTCACCATATTAAGGCCTCAAAAACCACTCGGAAGCCTCTCCTGAGTGAGGCTAAAATAGAAACTAATGTAATAGGAAAGCCAGCTAAAATCTGACTCCTGGCTGGGCACAGTGGCTCATGCCTGTAATGCCAGAACTTTGGGAAGCCAAGGTAGGAGGATCACTTTAGCCCAGGAGTTCAAGGCCAGCTTGGGCAGTGTAGCAAGACCCCGTCTCTACAAAAAGAAAAAAATTTTTTTTAAATAAGGGTGCACACCTGTGGTCCCAGCTACTCAGAAGGCTGAGGTAGGAGGATTGCTTGAGCCTGGGAGGTTGAAGTTACAGTGAGCTATGGTTACCCCACTGCACTCCAGCCTGGACAACAGACCAAGACCTTGTCTCAAAAAAATTAAATAATTATATAAAGAAATAAAATCCCCTTGGCTCCACGTGTTTTGCAGGCTGTGCATTCACTTCTGCACCCATCTCTCAAGGCTTTTAAAAAATGTGCAGTCCTCACACGTGAGTCAAAAGTGCCGACTCTCAGCCACCCATGGGGTCCCTGCCAAAGAGAGCTGTTCCCCAGGCCCACCCACAGCATCATCACAGTTCCAACCTGAAGCAGCAACACATATGACACAGCCTCCACCCCATTCCCTAAGGAGCAGCTGTCATGGGGCTGGGGGCTGAGGCTTCCGTGTGGACTGGAAGGAGAGAGGTGGGGGCTCGCAGTCCTCAGAGCTGAACTGTCCCTCTCATTCGGCACCTTCACCCACAAGCCACCTTTGTCCTTCACAAAAGCCACCTGGGCTCTGCCTCGGACAGACAGCAGTTCACAGGATGCAGGCCAGTCTCTTAGCTAACTTCACGGGAACAAGTATTTACATTCTCCCTCCTCCAGGCACCAAGATTTCACAACCAGAAACTCCAGCGTCCTCTCCTGGGCTGCACTGCAGTTGTTCAAGTAAAGAGAAAGCTCTTAAACCAATTGCTCAGAATCTTGCCTGGGGCTTACGAAAGAGCCTGCATGAGCAAAGCAGCATGTTCATTCCCTGCAGAGCCCAGCCTGAGTTCACAGCACCTCTGAGGCCAGAGAGCGCCTGGAGAACCTGAGATCCTAAACCCATCACGAGCCTTTCCTTGAAAACTCCTTGCATTTCGGCTTGGGAGGGAGGGACCTGATCCACTGAGAAACCCGTACTCTAGGTCCTGAGCCAAGCAGCATCCAGACCTTGGGTTCCCAAGGGCAGGAAGACCAAGCTGTGAAGATGAGCAGCCCTGGCACTGTGTCAGGGAGCGACTGCGGGAGCCACCTCCCCTCTGTAAGATGCTGCTTCCCAGTCTGTAGGACGGCAACGTTGACGCCTCCCAGGAGGAGCCTTGTGAAAAGGATGTAGCCCAGGAGTATGGAGCCTGTATAGGGCCTGGCACGTGGCAGGAACCCACATACAGTGGCAGTTACTGTAAGTGTTGGAAGCGCGAGTTTCAGAGGCAGCCCATCCCGTTACACACAGGCCACACCTGCTCTCCCACCACAAACCCCCGACGACTCTAATGCGCCGGAGTAGAACTCAAATGAGGCTTGAATTCCTCTTCCATGTGACAACCTTCCAACACTCAAACAGTTCCTGGGACTGGGGCTCCAGTCCTCTCTATTCCACACCACAGAGCCCTCCATCTTCTCAGTCCTGCCTTTTGTCACACAGATTCCAGGGCCATCGCACCCTGATCCCTTCTCAGGTGGCTCAGCCATCAGCATCCTCTAAAGAGGCCAGAGGCTGGGCCCATCTCTCTTCCACACCTTTGCCGTCCACCCGTCCTTGGGTTCTGGCACCAAGAGCATTGGGGTCTGCAAGCCTCATGCCAAAGCTCAGACTTCTAGCTGAGACACACAGAGGAACTGTTGCCTCGCAGCTTGGGCAGAGGACGCCAGAGAAGTGCAAACGTGAATCAGCCTGTGCCTTCGGCGGGTGAAACTAGTCATCAGCCGGCCCCCGGCTCGACTCCAAACAGCAAAGGAAGAAATTCAATATGGCCAGGGCTCCCAGGTTGCTGAGCCCTCGGGTGGCGGATGGCGACTTTTATTCTCACTCTTCACCACGGCCACCGCCAGTGTCCCCCGCCTTCCCTCTCCTCGCCGTGGCCTCCCCATTTATTAGAGACTTGTTTGCTGGGGGCCCAGCTGAGCCTCCCTCCTCCCTTTGTAACATGCCTGCCGGTGTAATCTCAGTGACAGGCACCCAAGGCCAGGAGACAATGTTTATTAAGCAAAACTCACGTGGTACTTCCTCATTCTGGCCACTGTTTGAGAACTTTGCCAGCGTTAACTTGCTGACTCCTAACAATGCTCAGACAGGTGCCCCTTTCTTCCCTTATTATACAGGAGGAGCCTGATGCAAAAGGAGATGACACAGCCATGGCCACAGCTGTGGCCGGCAGATGCCCTGATCTCCAGAACCTGGGCCCACATCACATGGGTGAGGGACGCTGAGCCTGCCAGTCAGCCACCCTGAAAACAAGGACCAGGATGGATCCCACAAAATCACAGGGGTCCTTTAAACCCTTAGAAGAGGGAAGCAGAGGGGCTGGTTCAGAGGGATGCTGTGTAGAACAGACCTAACCTGACTGCCTTTTCGGAGAGAGGATAAAGCCAGGAAATCAGGCAGGCTCCAGAAGCCAGGAAAGTCTAAGAAACGGGTTCCTCCTTTCAGCCTCCAGAAAGGAATGCAATCCTGCAAGCTTTGACTTTAGCCCAGTGAGAGGCTCATTTGGGACTTTTGACCTCCAGACTACTTAAAGACAATAAATCTATGGTTTTAATTTTTATTTATTTATTTATTTGAGACAGGGTCTTGCTCTGTTGCCCAGGCTGGAGCGCAGTGGTATGATCATGGCTCACTGCAGCCTCAACCTCCCAGGCTCAAGAAATCCTCTTACCTCAGCCTCCCAAGTAGCTGGGACTACAGGTGCGCACCATTACACCTGGCTAGCTTCTTTATTCTTTGTAGAGACAGTCTCCCTGTGCTGCCCAGGCTGGTCTTGAACTCCTGGGTTCAAGTGATCCTTTCACTTCGGCCTCCTAAAGTGCTGGAATTACAGGCAGGAGCTACCATGCCCAGCAAATTTGTGTTGTTTTAAGTAACTAATTCGTTATAGCAGCAATAGGAAACTGACACAGATTTTGGAACCGGGAGCAGAGAGAGGCTGTCACGAACATGGAAGTGGCTTTAGAACTGGGCGATGGCAGATCTGGGAGGATCTGAGGATCATGAGAGGGCAGCCTGGATTGGTCTAAACAGATGGTTGGCAGGAAGGTGCACATGAACAGCCCTGCTGGTGAGGAATCAGAAGGAAGCGAGAAGCATAGCAGAGAAAACCTGCATCCTCGTAGTGAACACCTCCACCAGGAGGAGCCAATTACAGGTGGAAGCCTGGGGTCGGAATGAGGACTGTGTTATCAGCTGGAGGAGTGAGGATGTGGTGCCAGAGACCTCACCTGAGTCATGCCCCACAGCTGTGAGGGAAGCAAAACCATGTGTGATGAAGTTGGATATTTAGCTGAGGAGATTTCCAAGCAAAGTGTTGAAGGTGTGGATTTTTCTTGCTGTTTATATTAAGATGAGGAAGAACAGATAGGATGAGGGAAGAATTGTTGAACAAAGAGGAGCAGGACTTGGTGATGTGGGAGGTCCTCAGTCAGGCAGATTGCTGGGAGGCTCACACTAGGAGGCCCACCATCCGGAACACCTGTGCTGGAGAGGAGGCCCTGGTGTGGCCACATAACCTTCTGCTGGTGCCTCAGAAGGACCCAAAGGCCAGAGGACTCTCAAGAGACCAGGATGTGTCATCTCTGCGGTGGCCACTGTTCTGTCTGTCACAGCCTGGCTTCAGGCTCCCACAGACGTGCATCCATTCCACATACAAAACGCACTCACTCTCTCCAACACCCAGTCCGCAGAGGCGCAGCTGGAGCTGGATGCCGGCATAGGGGAGCGGCTCAATTCTAGGCTCCCCGCCGCCTTCCAAGCTGGCTCTTCAAGGGCCAGGTGCTGGGGATGCAGACGTGAGTCAGGTAATGCCCCCCTCCCCCCACCTCCCGGCCATCAGTCCACGGCCTTGAGAAGGGAAGGAAAACAAATGCGGAGAGCATGTCTCCAGGGCTCTGGGGACCAGGTCTGTGCTGGGCACACCAGCCGCCTTCTCATCAGCCTGTTGTGTTTTCTTCAGAGCAACGATCAGATGTGAAGCTGTACCATTCACTTCCTGCCTGCTTTTCCCCCTCCTCAAATGCAGAGCCTGCAGGGCAGCGGCCAGCCGCCCTGCTCACTGCTGTAGAACGAGGGCCCCAACAGTGCCCGGCACCGGGGAAGCTCAGTTTATATTTGCCAACAACAGGCAACACCACTTTAGGCTGTCCTGAGCAACCACGCGACGCGACACAGAGGAGCACAGAGGTGTGTTTTCTAGGGCTCCGCCTCCTCGCTGGGCAACCTCCGTTTGCCTCCTGGATGTACCCACCCATGCCCAGCAACCACTCCACATCTGTGTACCCAATTAGACAAGGGCTGGGAGTGGCAAATGCCCCCTAAAAGGGCATAATGAGACAAGGTGAGTTGGAGTTGGATGAACCAAGGTCTAAATCCCACTTAACTTCTGCTGTCTTCCCATCTTTCTTTTTTTTTTTTTTTGAGACAGTCTTACTCTTGTCACCCAGGCTGGAGTGCAATGGTGCAATCTTGGCTCACCGCAACCTCTGCCTCCAGGGTTCAAGCGATTCTCCTGCCACAGCCTCCCAAGTAGCTAGGATTACAGGCGCCAGCCACCACACCCAGCTAATTTTTGTATTTTTAGTAGACACAGGGGTTCACCACATTGACCAGGCTGGTCTCGAACTCCTGACCTTAAGTGATCTGCCCGCCTCAGCCTCCCAAAGTGCTGGGATTACAGGCATGAGCCACCATGCAGCCTTGTCTTCCCTCTTTTTTTTTTTTTTGGAGTGCACTCCAGGGTGGAGTGCAGTGGTGCGATCTTGGCTCACTACAACCTCTGCCGCCCTGGTTCAAGTGATTCTCCTGCCTCAGCCTCCCGAGCAGCTGGGACTACAGGTGTGCACCACCATGCCCTGCTAATTTTTGTATGTTTAGTAGAGATGGGTTTCCCCATGTTAGCCAGGATGGTCTTGATCTCTTGACCTCGTGATCCACCCGCCTCAGCCTCCCAAAGTGCTGGGATTACAGGCGTGAGCCACCACGCCTGGCCCCATCTTTAACATGCAAGTAATCACACCTCCCTCTGGAGGACTGTTGTGTCAATGGAATAGGGTAATGCAATTCCGCCCTGCCAACTCTATTCCCCCTCTTCAGCTCCATCCACTGCCTGCCTTGCAGGCTACAAGCAGCCAGGCACTGGGTGTACACTGACCCCCGTGCAATCGTTTTTACTATTAAACATCCTGTCGCCCTCTGCACACCTGCACCCCCACCCCAGCCCACCCTGCCTTGTGTTGCTAAAAGCAACTTTCAAAATGGTTCCTCCTCCGGCTGGTCCTTATCATTCTGCCTCAGTTATGACAATTACAACAAAAACAATTTGAAAAGCAATGTCTGTGGGATGGAGAGAAAGTTTAGGAGCTAAACAAATGAAAGAAAAGAATAGGGTCCCCTAAAAGCTAAATTCTGAATTTCCAACAATTATAGAAAAGGTTCCTACCTCTCTTTTCCCTTCAAGTACCCGGTCAGGCCACAGGCCACTGAGGAGGCAGGCAAGGGTGCCCTGTGTCCCTGCCAACTCTGGGCCAGGGCCGCCTGAGTGTGTACACAGGAAGTCAGGAATGTGGAGAAGGGGCCTGGCCACCCTCTGTTCTGAGGAGCTCTAATAATTCACCCTTAGGATCTTTCGAACAAGCAGCAGCAGCCTCAGATGCCAGGAAATGAGCTGCTGCCCCCCAGGAACGCTTCAAGACATCCAGGGCATCACATCAGCACAATTGCAAAATCCTCTGGTGATCAAGATTCCGGCTGCATCATGTCCTTGGTGCTGAAGAAGCAAGAGGCCAGTCGAAACGAAACTGCTACTTCATTCTCTCTGATGCAGGGGCCGTTCTAGCACTGCAGGGCAGCTCTTGTTCCAGAAACACGCCATGTGTTAAGAATCTGCCTCCAACGGCGGCCGCTACAGAGCTTTCGGTTTGGGTCCCCCAATAACACTCCTGCATTAACCTTGCTACTTGTAAACCAAGGGCAGCAGTAAATCCCAGCCAGCCAGCGAAAGCAGCAGAGGGGCAAAGCTTTGTACAAAAGCAAATTGGGTTCAATTTGACTTTGTACAAAAGCAAATTGGGTTCGTGAATTGGGTTCGATTTGACTTCTAGAGCATGTGTTCCATCCTTACCAAATGCTCAGTGTGAGGCAGTCAGCTCAGTAAACCTCATCCTGCAGCCTGGGGCGGAAGACAGAGTTGGAGCAAAGATCAGGGAAATGCACCTCTTTACCTGGGGGACATTGTTTACACAAGACGACTGCCAATAAATTAGTCATGATGTTAACTGGGATGATAATAATAATAATAATAAAGCATCAAAGAAGGCAAAAGGGAGGGGGAGAACTGGAAGTACCTCTGTGAGCTTCGTTAATTCAGTTTTAAAGAGAGAATTCATTATTATCTTGTTTATTCAGCATACTGGTGCACCCAAGATGGCAATTTAAGAATTCTGGACGGGGCCTTTGGGTATATGACTTTTTAAAATGCTAACATAAAAGAAGCCAGAACTTTCAGAGTTTCAGGCTTCTAAAAACACACTCATTGAAAATGTGTCACACTATTTCCAGTTTCTTCATTCACTTACAATATCTTATTCTTTTGTAAGGAGAAGGAAATATATTCCATTGCAACGCTACAATCACCAGTGTTATTTTCCAAAGTTAAACAGAAAGCCTGAATTGAGATCCTCTAAGTTGTACTTTTGAAAAGGCACAAATACTACACAATAAAAATAACTCATTACCTATCTTAAAAACGCTTCCACCGGAAGTCACTCCAAACCCAAACCCATATGACGTATCTGAGCCAAGATCAAGCAGAAGATTAACTGTAAAAGGCAGATATGCTCCGGGCTGAGAGGTCCGGAGGCTCCAGTTCTATTTCCTCTCTCCTGACTAAACCCAGCAGGGGGGAACACTGTGACTCATTTTACTTTTCTTAGAAAGGGGCTAATAACACCAGCTCTGCTCACCCCTCAAGTGAATCTCAAAGGAGCTCATGTTCCTACGGGTACGTGAAAACTGAAAATAACTAACAAAGCAGCCACAGAGGAGCGTCTCTGGTTCCCAGGGCGGCAGAGCAGGAACGCGGGGCTCGGGAGAAAAGGCGGCTTAGGTACATAAGTAACCAGCGGGTTCTCTGCAACCTGGATTGTCGCTGAGGTCACCGAGTGGCTGAGCAGGCAGAGCTCAGCCCAACCAGCAAGGGAGGACGCGTGGGAAACCCCGAGAAGGAGGCATCTGCTGTCCGAGGCCGGGACCCTGTGCGCGGCCGGGTGCCCTGCTGGAAGCCCCGCGCCCCCGGTCCCCGGCTGAGCCCCAGGGCGGTGTGGCTCCTGCGGCGCCGGCCTCACCTGCGGTGTCCCAGATGGAGATGTTGTAGGAGCGCCACTGCTTCAGGTAGAAGGCGCCGCCCACCGTGCTGACCGTGTCCGGGAAGCGCCGCTCCATATACCGCTGCAGCAGCGACGTCTTCCCCACGTTCATGTCCCCCAGCAGCACGATCTTGCTGTCGGGCTTCCTCATCTTCCGTAAGAACCCCCAGCGCCCCCGCGCCCTCTCCCCGAGGCTGGCCGGCTCGTGCGCCCGGGGCGCAGCTGGAGGAGCGGACCCTGGACTCGCTGGGAGCCGGATTCTCGTGAACGCTCCGGGACCTTCGCCTCCGGACGCCCGGGAGCTCAAGAGAGGAAGCGCGTGTGCGCGCCCGGGCAGGAGCTGGATGCAGAGCCCGGCGCCCAAGTCTGGGGTCCGGACCGCGGCGGCCTCGCCCCGCCCCCGCCCCCGCCCCCCAGGCCCTTCACCGCCCCGGCCCCGCCCTATCGCCCTCCGGCCACCGCCCCCGTCCCGCCCCTGCTGGACCTCGCCCTTTCGCAAGAATCAGAGTTCTCCAGCCGAGGCTCAGGACTGCTGCAGGGTGGAAAATGAAAGTTCTGAGAGCACCTTCCGCCTCTCCGCTTCTGCACAGCCCGGGCTGCGGTGCGAGGAGCCTGGCCGCGGGGCCCCAGCGAGGCGAAGTGGCCAGGGCCCTTGGGGAACCCCCTTCTCTCTTCCACTCTCCCTTAGGTAAAACCCGTGTTCCTCTCACGCTCGACCCCAGCGCCTTTCCAGCTGCGGTCGATTTGCTTCTCCGCGTGTAAGTGCAGCCACTCTCAAGGTCATTGAAAAAGTTTGCGTTAAATGAGCGTCTGCGGAACCCGTCCTGAGGCTCTCACTGCTAGAGATTAGAGATGGGGGCGCTTTCTAGTGGAGGATTTTGCTTTTGCTCTTCTACTTTTGCAGGAAGCCTTTTGTCCTATTTTGTACCTGAAAAGTGGACAGTCATCTCCATTTATAGCTTGGAATGAAAATTTGACGATGGAAGTTGCAGTCGCTACTTGAGAAATATTTCCTTCTCCTTTATTTTTTATTTTTGACACGGAGTTTTGCTGTTGTTGCCCAGGCTGGAGAGCAGTGCGCGATCTCGACTCACTGCAACCTCCGCCTTCCGGTTTCAAGCGATTCTCCTGCCTCAGCCTCCCGAGTAGGCGGGATTACAGGTATGTGCCACCATGCCCGGCTAATTTTTGTATTTTTAGTAGACACGGGGTTTCACCATGTTGGCCAGGCTGGTCTCGAACTCCTGACCTCATGATCCACCCGCTTCGGTCTCCCAAGTCCTCCTTCCGTTTTAAAGAGTAAACCTTGAAATGCTTTTAAAATATGCAGCATGTGGAATTTGGTTTGTTGGTTGGTTGGGGTTTTTTAGAGAAAATGAGAGGTAGAATGGACCCTAAGTTAAACCCTGGGGGACAGTGTCACTCTGGCCGCTGGCCTGGCTGGGAAAGGTGATGAGACCCTGAGCAGGTTAAAACCGGTGTCCCGAAGGTGTCCTGTAAAGGGAAATAGGCCCGCTGCCTCTTTCGATAGGTGCTCTGAGACTCCAACAAGGCAGGAATGCCAAGGCATTTCGGACCTGCTCAGCCCTGCCATGTCAGGTTGCTGAGACCGAGCAGTGTGGGGCTGAGGTGGAAGTGGACCTTCTGGGGCGTGGAAAGCGCACCAGGAGACCCCGGCTCCTTCTCAGCCAGCACTGCCTCATCCTCAGAGCAAATTTAAGTCAATTCAGCATTTATTCAATGCCTGTTGCATGCAAGTGACAACCTAAATAACAGAGAGGATCTCTAAAAGAAAAAGATATTTTGCAATAGAGCATTGCAATAGAAATATGCATGCCATAGTAAACTTGTGCATATTCAGAGAGGCAAAGAAAGCAAAGGCTTTTAAAAAAATGAGGCGGATCGCACAATTGTTTGAAAATAATTATCTGTGGCTACAAAGATCCATAACGAAGGCGATGCCAGTTCAAAGTAGGACAGCCAGTGGCTGGGCCATGTCCTTGCAGGACTAGTGTTTTGGGGAGATTGCAGTGGCCTTTGTGCAAGGTTGCGGTTTTTCCAGAGTCCTTTTTGTTATCAGGCATGCACGCACAAGAACCCTCTCTTCATGGCCTTCCCCGGCTCTATTTGTCAGGGTTTTCTTAACATTAGTGGCTCCATTTCGATTCTGACAATTTTCACACAAGCTACAGTGCCTGGCTTGGGGCGACACAAACATGAGTCAGGTTTGGTTCCTGTTGGCCAGGCGCAGTGGCACACACCTGTAATCCCACCACTTTGAGAGGCCAAGGCAGATGGATCCTTTGAGCCCAGGAGTTCAAGATTAGCCTGGCAACATAGGGAAACCGCCATCTCTATGAAAATTACAGAAAAAATTTGCCATGCATGGTGGTGTGCACCTATAGTCCTAGTCCAAAGTTGCTTTGACTATTCTGGAACATTTACTCGTCCATGTGAATTCTGGAATCAATGTATCTAACCTTAGGAAACACATTAATGACATGTATAGTTAAATTTAGGAAGAGTGGATATCTTTATAATATTAAAATGTCCCATTTATGAACATGGTATACCTCTCCATTTATTCAGCGGGTGTTCAAGGCTCACCTAGAATTTTTACACTTCTTTCTACTTTTTTACCATCGGGAAGTTTAATCACTTCCTGGAGCATTCTTTTTGATTCTCCAAATTTATCCCCTGCCTGCTTCTCTCACCTGAGCTCTTTGTCCATTTCTTCATCCACCTACAAAGCCTTTCTACATGGATGTCTCAATATGGCAACCCACCACATCATTCATCTGCCCTTCTGTAAATGCAGAGTCATTCATTCTTTCACCTTCTTTATAACCATATCCAATTCATCACCAAGCCCAATGGATTTTCCCTTCTAAATAAATCCCTCTAACATCTCTCTCTTTTCCCACAGACACCCACTTGTCTGGAACCTTCTTACACCTAAATAGTTAGAATCCACTCCTATTTGGTCTCCTTAACTCCAAGCTCCTGCCGTCCCAATCACTGTCAGACTAACCTTTCATAACCACTGCTTTCTCTACCCAGAGACCTGCCACGGCTCCCTACTTTCTATCTCCACAAGTCCAAATCCTGCCCCCGCCCCCCCCCCACACACACACACACTTACCACCCTTTTTACAGTAGCTCTCCCACCTCCTTTACCTCCTGTTGCCCTGTGTGTGGCTTATTTACAGGTTTGATGGTGCAGTTTCCTTCTCTAGGGTGTTAGCTCCATGGGGAAGAAACTTCTGTGTTGTTCACCACTGTGCCTGGTGAACACCACTGTGCCTAGCACACAATGGGCACTGAAGAAGGCACTGAGTCGCAGAAGAATGAATGAATTCCCCTCCCTGGTGAGGCCAGAAGCAACATCCCGTAAGCATATCATGACCAGCTATTCTCCACTTCATTGCTCGCTGAGCTTGCCCACTTGAAAAGCCCTCAACCCCTCATCTGTGCAGGTTTGGAATTCTGTGCAGGACTCAGGAATTCCACGAGGTGCAGCCCAGGCACACCCTTCTAATCCTCTCCCTCTGGGGAGACCTTTCCTGCTCCTTCATCTGAGTTTCTACCACCCTGCTGGCCTCTTCCATGCAGTTTAACCCTTGACAATGACTAACGGACTCATCTGACTCTCATCATCTTTAGTAATTTAAAAATTCCCTAGGGTCAGGGAGCAGGTCCTAACCTCATTCAACACCTCACCCAGTGCCTTGTCCCTTTCTCAGCACATTCTACTACTCAGTAAATGTTTGAAGAAGCCTCATGAGGGCAGGAATCTTTGTGTTTTGTTTCTCTTATGTCTCCCAAGTACCTGGCCCTGGAAGGCAATTGATGCTCAATCAATACACATTTTAATAAATTCGCTAGTGAACTGAAACACCACCTGGAACACTCACTGCTGCTTTTAGCATTTGTGGAGGGAGGGACTGTTCCCTGTACTTACCCCAGTGACTGGCACATGGAATTCACTGAGCAAGTTGGTTGAAAAACTTAAAGGAATTTTCCAGCACTTTGAAAAACTAAATCAAGAGAATGTCTCCATATCAAATTTCAGCCACTCCTTATAAAAATGTCTTAAAGGCTGTAAATCACCGTATTAACCTGCAGGAAGCAGTGATGAGGAAGGAGGTAGTATAGGGTTAAGGGTCTATTTAAACCAGTTACTTAGTGCCAAGTTAGATGTTTATTCTGTCTATTTTAAACCACTGGCTTAATACGGTAATTAATTTTCCAGTTTCGTCAAAGAAATGTGCTGTGAGGCCAAGAAAATTATGTAGTTCATTTTTTTTTTAAAAGAGATGCAAACTGAGAAATTCTGTGACCATTAACAGTCTCATAAAAGAAATAAGAAAATATGATTGTTTCTCTTAGATTTTGCAAAATGGCTAAGGAGCATTTTTAGATACTTTATGGTAGAACAACTCTCTTTTAAGCTACTTTTCTCCTTTCTTAAAAACAAAATGTAGGCCAGGCGCGGTGGCTCACGGCTCACGCCTGCAATCCCAGCACTTTGGGAGGCTGAGGTAGATGGATCACCTGAGGTCAGGAGTTCAAAACCAGCCTGGCCAACATGATGAAACCCCATCTCTACTAAAAATACAAAAATTAGCTGGGCGTGATGGTGGGCGCCTGTAATCCCAGCTACTCGGAAGGCTGAGGCACGAGAATCGCTTGAATCTGGGAGGCAGAGGTTACAGTGAGCCGAGGTCATGCCACTGCACTCCAGCCTGGTGGTCAGAGCGAGACTTCGGCTCAAAAAAATAAATAAATAAATGTATTACCCATTTATTATGTACTCATTCAGCAGATAGGAGCAAAAGCACCCATTCTACTCTAAGTCCCAACCCAGAAATAGAGCAGTGAGGGAAACTGACAGCATCCTGGGCCTCAGCACCTGCTGGGAGAAAGACAGCCAACAAAATACACAGCAACACACAGGATATAGCACCCTTGGTGTTGATTAAACGCTAGATGAAGAAAAGGGAGGAGGAGACGGGAGGAATGCAGGCTGAGGCGGCGGCAGGGGGTTCCATTTTAAACAGGATATCGACAAAGATAGAATTTCAGTGAGTGCTAGAATGAGGTAAGGACTTACATCAACAATCTGCCGCACTATTTTTTCTTAGATTTCAGAAACTGTTTTCATTTGGTTCAACACTGGTGCCTTCCCTCAGTTCATTTTCTGTTTATCATAAAAATTATCCTAGGTCTTCAAAACTAATTTAATGGAACTGTATAGAAATGGAAATAAAAGTGACCACAAGCTTCAAAAAGGTGGATTTAGGGTATAAAGACAATCTTGTATTTTTTTTTTTCTTTTTCGAGACAAAGTCTCATGTTGTCAGCCAGGCTAGAGTGCAGTGGCACGATCTAGGCTCACTGCAACTTCTGCCTCCAGGATTCAAGCGATTCTTGTGTCTCAGCCTCCTGAGTAGCTGGGAGCACGAGTGTGCACCACCAAGCCTGGCTAATTTTTGTATTTTTAGTAGAGATGGGGTTTTGCCATGTTGGCCAAGCTGGTCTCAAACTCCTGGCCCCAAGTGATACACCTGTCTTGGCCTTCCAAAGTGCTGGGATTACAGGCATGAGCCACCATGCCTGGCCAAAGTGGTGAATTTTATATTAGTGTGGTTTTGCAGTGGCTAGGTCTGTGCAAACCTACCTCCAAAGTCCAAGGAAACTGACAGGCTGAAGAAAGAGGCTGACATACCCAGTTTCCTAGAAAGAAACATTTAGGGCCAGGCGGGAAGGCTCACGCCTGTATCCCAGCACTTTGGGAGGCTGAGGTGGGGGGATCACCTGAAGTCAGGAGTTCGAGACCAGCCTGGCCAACATGGTGAAACCCCATCTCTACTAAAAATACAAAAATTAGCTGGGCCTGGTGGCGCACACCTGTAACCCCAGCTACTCAGGAGGCTGAGGCAGGAGAATCACTTGAACCTGGGAGGTGGAGGTTGCAGTGAGCCCAGATTGCACCATTGCACTCCAGCCTGGGCAACAAGAGTGAAACTCCATCTCAAAAAAGAAAAAAAGAAGAAAGAAAGAAAAAAAAAAGAAACATTTAATAAAGATTGGCAAACAGAAGCCGTGTCTGTGTCTTGGGCACCCTTACCTGCCAGACACAGGCCTTCTGTACTATAGCAAAAGGGTGACTCAGAGGGGATGTACAAGGGAATTGAAGGACGATAACATCAAGGTTGTTTCAACCTCAGGACAGGATTTACAATGAGGACCTGCTCTTACTCAAGGAACAATAAACTGGAAATCCTAGAGGCCTTCCCAGAACTGGGGTTAGTCAGAAGTGAACCCGGCAGATCGCGTCCCAGGTGGAGCTGCTTTAGCCTCCGTATGTATATTTCACCCCCAAGAAAGGTTAAACCGAACTGACAACAGAGACATTCCTCTCTTGATAACAGAGACATTCCTCTCTGCACCTCTATTCAATGAGGCACAGCAAACTGTGTAGAACACATGACAACCACAGATAAGGGAAAGCACTCGCAGAGTCCTGACGCTATCGCCCCCTCTGACGTTCGTTCATGGAGGTCGCCTGCACATTCCATCTTATTCAAAGGGGTGCTGGAATGGGGTGGGGGGAGAGCATCTGCTATTATCTCCGGTCGAGTGCTAGAGGCCTGAGCCCACATCTGGGGTCTGAGAGAGGATCCTGCACTAGGAACTGGGACTTGACAATGGCCTCAAGGGCAGCTTGGAGCATAGAAAATATTTTTGGGTTCGCTGACATTTTAACTATAATTTTATATAAGAACTTATATTAAATCATCAAAATGGGGGATCCAGGACTCTGTCCTCTTTATGGAGCTGCTGGGCAAACTGACTCACAGAGAGACGATGAGCCATAAACATCCACTCACAAGTGGGAGAACGTCAACGGAGACCATGTGGAAACCACTTCCCCTGCTTAAAAGTCACCAAAGCCGTAATGATGGATACTGAGACAGCAGTGACCCTCAGTATTTCAATGGGGCGTGAATAATGTTTAATTGTATGTTCGCATATTGCCTAACAGTTTTAGAAAATCTTGTCTTGTGCAGCACTAGCCTGCTCTGCCCATCCCAAAAGTGAGCGGTGCCTGAAGGAATTCTGAGCCCCTCTATGAGAGGAAGCGCATCTGTCTTGTCTTTACGACCCCCAGCACTGAGCACAGGGCTTGGAATACTATAAGAAATAAACACATATTTTAAAAATAGTGAAAAACGGAGAGAACATAATCAATCAAATGCCCATGTTATTATTCACGGCATGAGTGTCTCAGAGAATACAGGTGTTGAGGACTGAAGTGAGTCCCCCTGAGATTTATGCTGAATCCCTAACCCTCAGCACCACAGACTGAGCCTGAGCTTGAAGAGGGGGCCTTGAAAGGGTGATTAAATTAAAATTAGGTCACTGGAAAGAGTCCTAATCTAATGTGACTGGTGTCTTTATAAGAAGTAATTAGGACACAGACACATGGACCAAGGGGCAGCCATGTGAGGCCTCACATAGGTGGGAAGGTGAACCCAGCCCAGCCGACTCCTTGATCTTGGACTTCCAGCCTCCAGAACAGTGAGAAAACACACGTCTGTTGTTGAAGCTGATATAAGAGTTAAAAAGAAATCACTTAGGCAGATAGGGTATGAGAGTCCTCAATAAGGCTTTTATTTTTAATGAAAAGCAGCTCCGAATCATTTTCTAACAAAGAGCAGCCTGTAAAGTGGAGCTGCAGACATGGACAAGCACGCTGGGAGCTTGCACGGGTGAGTGCCAGCAGGAACTAGGGACTAGAAATGTTCAAGATGGCAGCTGCATCTTCCCTTCTCTGCCAGCCACGTGTAATGTAAGGAGCAGACAAAATGGCACCGATTGCCCATCAACTCGAAAGACCGTTTGCATAATAAGATTAGGGTGGGGTGACCAGCCTTCCTGGTATGCTATGTAAAGGCCATACGTGATCAAACCAATTTGTGAGCCCTATGTAAATCAGACACTGCCTCCTCAAACTGGACTATAAAACCGGGCGCATTCACCACCAGCCAGTCTTTTCCGATTGGAGACCCCTTTCTCTATGGAGAGAGCTGTTTCTCTTTCTCTTCTCTTCTGCCTATTAAACCTCCCCTCCTAAACTCCTCGTGTGCGTCCGTGTCCTAAATTTTCCTGGTGCGCGACAACGAACTCCAGGGTATATACCCCAGACAACGTAGCTGCTTCAAAGCCACCAGGTCTGGATGCTTTGTTGTGGCAGCGCAGGCAGACTAGGGGGAAAAGAGACCTCTGTTCTTGTTCCCAAGGAGGTGGCCGTCCATTTGGGGAGAATCAAACATAAAGACCCACATGAGACAGATGTGTGGACAAGCGCCGAGACATAACAGGCAGTGCGTGTGGTCCACACTGCCATGGGCTGAAGTCAGGGAAAAGGGAGAGGGGGTGGACAACGTTCTCAACACCCAGTTATGCTCAGTAAATACCTGTAGACTGAATGAGTCTGAAAACTTGAGCTAGAGTCAGTGAGGAATACCAAATCAAGAGATGTAAAAAGGAAGAAGTGTTCGAGCACCTTGGCTCATGCCTGCAATTCCAGGACTTTGGGAGGCTGAGGTTGGTGGATCACCTGAGGTCAGGAGTTCAAGACCAGCCTGCCCAACATGGTGAAACCCTGTCTCTACTAAAAGTACAAAAATTAGCTGGGCGTGGTTGTGGGTGCCTGTAGTCCCAGCTACTCAGGAGGCTGAGACAGGAGAATGGCTTGAACCCGGGAGGCGGAGGCTGAGTAAGCTGAGATCGTGCTGCTGCACTCCAGCCTGGGTGAGACAGAGTTAGACTCCGTCTCAAAAAAAAAAGTAAGAAGTGAAATATTTCAACACGGGCACATCCACAAAACACCAGAAAAGGCAGTGCTTTCACAGAGAAGACAAACCATCTTCTTTTCTCTCCTCGGTCAGAGACGATGCCATGCTCTAGCCAGTGGCTGCAGTACTGGCCAGACAGGCAAGTCAAGGAGGTAACAGTGGATGAATTTGCACAACTTAGAAAAGACCTGTAGGTATAATGTTAAAAACATTAGCCCGGCGTGGCGGCCTGAGCTACTCTGGAGGCTGAGGTGAAAGGATTGCTTGAGCCCAGGAGTTCAGCTGCAGTGAGTTATGATCATGCCAATGAATAGCCACCGCACTCCATCCTGGGCAACATAGTGAGACTGCAGCTCTAAACAATTTTTTTTTAGCATTTTTTTTTTTTTTTTTTTTTTTGGAGACAAGGTCTGGCTCTGTCGCCCAGGCTGGAGCGCAGAGGCATGATCTCCGCTCACTGAAACCTCTGCCTCCCAGGCTGAAACCATCCTCCCACCTCAGCCTCACAAGTAGTGTGGACCACAGGCGTACACCACCACAGCTGGCTAATTTTTGGGTTTGTGTGTGTGTGTTTGTGTGGTTTTTTTTTTTTTTTTTTTTGTAGAGACGAGATTTCGTCATGTTGCCCAGGCTGGTCTCGAACTCCTGGGCTCGAGACATCTTCCTGCCTCTGTCTCCCAAAGTGCTGGGATTACAGGTGTGCACCACTGTGTCCGGCCAGCAAGTACTTTGGAATAGTTCCTTATTCCGTTTGCAAAGGACTGTTCACAGGGCTTAGCAAGGGGAATTTGAACTGTTAAAAGAAAAACCTAAGCCTAAAGTATTAAACTACAGGGAAGGGCCAGGTGCAGTGGCTCACACCTGTAATCCTAGAACTTTGGGAGGCCGAGGCGGGCGGATTACCAAGGTGTGCCTATAATCCCAGCTACTCTGGAGGCTGAGGCAAGAGAATCGCTTGAATCGGGAGGCAGAGGTTGCAGTTAGCAGGCCATTAGTAAAGGTATTTAAGTCCTGTGACTTTCCACTATCCAGCAAATCATATCTGGTAACCGTTATTCTGCTTATTAAACACAGATATCCATGTAGATAAGCAAAATCTTCCCTTCATGCTTTTCATTTCCTTCATTCAGAGCCGAGATCGTGCCACTGCACTCCAGGCTGGGTGGCAGAGCAAGACTCCAACTCAAAAAAAAAGAAAATAGAAATAAACTATGGGGAAGAATAAAGAAGGAATTGCCTACATTTAGAGGGGAGGAAGAAGAACAAAAAGAGGAAAATATATAACTATTTTAAAACCTTAACATAAATAAGTCTTTCAAATCCTAGAAAGTTGGGACTTGTGTGAGGGGAGGACCCTTCTCTCACTCTGTTATGCTTTCTGAATGTTTTCAAAAGCACTGTAGACACGGTGATGCTTAGAACTGGAAGAAGTTTGCTGAGGGCCCGTGGATAGAGAAGCAGAAACAGGAACACAGCCTGGGGCAAACATCGTGCGGATGATGGGCATCTCGAACACTGGAAATAAGCGAGGCTGCGGGAGCGAAATTGCTGGTTCCCCTGCTGAGCACACCTGCCCTGCTTAGAACAAGAGCAAAGATGTCTGGCGGGGGAGCCTATGTGAGATGGATGGATAGACGGGGCCTCCAGCCTGGGGGATGGGACCAGGGACCATTTGTGAGATAAACCCAGGTATTAGCCCAGGGCTTCTTCAGCAGGCCTGCGCTGGGGTCAGAGAACTCGCATTTCTAAGATGTTCTCAGACTGAGGGACCCAGTGGAAAAGCATCCTGATGACTGGGTTATAAACACCTGAAGAGTTCTGAAAGAAATGGGCCACACCCTCAGGATCCAAAGTCTTAAAGGAAAGCTGAAGAGGTGTCTTGTGAGTTCAGGGGCACCCTGGTGGCTTAGAAAGAAAAGAGGTGTTTATACCAGGAGGGCAGAGAGCAAGGAGCAGGGAGAGGCCAGGGCAGCCCCCAAATCTGAGCCCGAGGCCAGACCCTGTCTCTGACGAGCAGCATGCCCAGCCGCCATGCTGACCCCTGCATCCTTCTTTCTTTGTCCCTTGTAGCCCCTCAAAGTCCTTCCTGAGACACATACCCTCCCAAGGCACACCCTGGAGGGTCTCGAGACTTGAAAATCAGTCAAGAAGCAGGCAAGGAGTGAGCTGATCACTGTAGTTAAAGAGATGGCACCAAAGACATTGTACAAAAGAGGACAGGAAGATGTCCATGTGTCTGCACCAGACCTTCTGCACCAGTGAGGGATGCTGCAGGCAAAAGACAGGGCAGATGGCAAGAGGGTCCCTACCCAGCCGCAGCACCCGGCAATGCCCAACAGAGCCGACCCCCTGCCCGTGTTCTGTGAGTCCACGTCGTCTGCATCAGGCAGGGTGCTGATGGCAAAGCTTCCGGGTGTCCCTCCATTGCAGGGTCTACTCCTGCAGCGTGGACAGCAGAGACAGAGGAAGTTCTCCCAAGTGCGGGGAGGTAGGCTCTGTGGGAAGCCCTTCACTCAAAGGCACACTCATGGTTTTGTTACCAGAGCAGCTGAAAAATTCAAAGTAGCTTCTGAGAACTTTAACTGTCTGGACCATGCTATAGTAAGGGCTAAGCTAACTTAAGAGCCATCCAAAAAAAAAGAAAAGAAAGAAATGAAAAGGTGATTGATGTGAGATGTAAACCCAAGAGGGTAACACAGCAATGCCGAGACATCTGAAACAACTTCCTGTTAGCTGTCCAGGACAGGTCTTAAGGGATTCTGTCTTTTTTAGTTTAAGGCAGTTGAATACTAAATTATTAAAACAGGTCTTATTTTATGACCCTAATAATCGACAAGAGGCGCTTTTTGTTGTTGTTGTTGACACAGAGTCTGGCTCTATAGCCCAGGCTGGAGTGCAGTGGCGCATCTCGGCTCACTGCAACCTCCACCTCCCAGGTTCAAGTGATTCTCCTGCCTCAGCCTCCAGAGTAGCTGGGGTTATGGGCACACGCCACCATGCCCAGCTAATTTTTGTATTTTTAGTAGAAACGGGGCTTCATCACCTTGGCCAGGCTGGTCTCGAACCCTGACCTTAAGTAATCCGTCCACCTCGGTCTCCCAAAGCTCTGGGATTACAGGTGTGAGCCACCGTGCCCAGCTGACAAGAGGCACTTTTACCTCAAGGTAACAAAAGGAAAAGAGAAAAGAGAAACATTTTGAAGACAAACAATAGATAATTGGGTGAAAGATGGATGAATTCTCCCCACGTCTGTAACTCCTAAGAAACTCATAAGAGGCCCTATGTTCCGCATGAGGACATATCCGTTGTTCACAATCCCCACACTCAGCTGAAAAACACAAACCCACCCAGAGGGACTGCCTTTCTCCTTCTCCGTTTGGGGACTTGCTCTCCAGCTGAATTCCACTTCAATTGCATCAGTGAAGGTCAGTTCAATTGGAGAGACTGCAAGCTCTTTTCAGCATGTAAGGGAGGATTACTCTATGAGAGATCTAATCATTTATTTTTAAAATACAGCACTTGACTAAGAAAAATTTCCTCTGCAATTAGGATTTTACCCACTTCTATGCGATGCACCGTATGTCATTTTCTAGAGTGGATCTAAAGTGCTGGAAGAAAAGAAACAAGAGTCACATCCACTTAAAAAGCCATATAAAAATTAAATTATGATATGTTCACAACACAAAAGAATAAGGAAAGAAAATAAAGAACTAAATTTAGTTTCTTCAGAGATAAACACTGAAATGAAATGATAGCACAACTGTAATTGCAAATGAATTTTCATTAAATGGTAGCAAGACTAAATCAGCTAATGGTTCAGAAGCAAAGATGCCCTTTGTTATGGGTTAAATTGTGCCCTCCCCCACCGAAAAAAGATACTTTGAAATCCTACCCCCCGTACTTCAGAGTGTGACCTTACTTGGAAATAAGGTTTTTACAGGGCAATCAAGTTAAAATGAGGTCATTAGGGTGGGCTTCAATCCAATAAGCGGGCGCCCTTATTAAAGGGAGGGATTTGGACACAGCCACACTGAGAGGAAGACGCCCTCTACCAGCCCCGGTGCACTGGAGGTGCCGGGAGTGGGAGACAGGCTGGACAGAGGCTCCCGCGCAGCCTCAGGAGGAGCCAACCCTGCTGACACCTCAGACTTCTGTCCTCCAGGGCTGGGAGACAAGGCGTTGATATTGTTCTAAGCCACCCAATTGGTGGTACTGTGTTTCTGCAGCCTCTGAGAACTAACATACCTTTAAAGATCCAGAGGATTTAGTAAAGCATCGTGGCACATACTCAATGTGCACCAAAATCAGTCTTACCTGTTAAAAAAGCCAAAATCCCTCACTAACCATACGTGGATTCTGAGAAGGCAATAGAAGAGCATATTCACAATGTGAAGTATGACATATCAGAGTTAGGTTTGCTGCAGATTTTACAAATTTCAAGGACGCTAAACAATCAGCCACTGTAATTTTTCAATCAATTTTAGCAGAGGGGATCTACTCCCATCTCCTAGAGAGAGCCACGCAGGTGTCACAGACTAGCTCACACAGCACAGAGACCCCCCCAAAACCTGCAGACAGGAACCACTCCTTAATCAAGATCTGAAGTGACTACTTACACATTAGGAAAAAAAAAAAGACTCAACAATAGCACTGGAAGATACATTCATCAGACCTAATCCTCACGATAGCCTTGGGAAGTAAGCTTGGCCTTCCAGCTTTACAGAAGAAACCGATCGTGAGAGGTGACGTGCCCCAGCAAGGATACCAGGCAGGAGCCACAGAGCTGAGCTGCAGTTCCCACAGGCTCCACTGGTCCAAGCTGCCCACCAGTACCTGGACAAGGACCCCAGCAGTCCAGAGAGGAAAGAGACAGCACAGTCCTTTATCTTTACTTCCTCAGTGGAATCACCAGGAATTGGTGTGCAAAATCATTCCGCATTCTAAGATGTGCAATGTGGTTGTGCTTCACACATCCATGTATTTTCGGATGGCTACAGTGCACTCAGCAAATCAATTATGCTGGACTTAGGGGCATTTTTTCTACTTTTGAGCAAAAAGTGTATCTGGCTTCAACATGACTCAAAACCAGAATTTGAAGCAGTGTATCTGCTGCTACTAAATTTAAATCTGCTGCTGCACTTCACAACCTGCAGGAGAAGGAACGCATTTCTTCGCTGGACAGGATGCCTTCCCCAGGGGCTACCATCTGCTCTTCCAGCCTCTCCCTGACACACATGGAACTTCTGGGTGGCTCTCAAATGCAGGCTGACGTCACCGGATGCTGATTCTGATCCTCACCCTCCCAACCCCCATGTCAGCCCTGACCTCAGAGCCTTGGTGCCCATCAAGCCACTTCATTCTGTGCAGCCTCTGGGGAAGCTCCGTGGTGACCTCCGCTGGTGGGATCATCTGGCCCTGGCTCCTTTTTCATCCTTCGTTGGTTAGCAGGTCAGTTTCTCCTGCTGGATGGAGAACTTCTGCAGGGACGGCCAAGCTGAGCCCTCCCTTCACCGCAGGGAAGAGCTGAGTCAGATGAGAGCAGGGAGGCCAATGTCACTTCCCCAATGTCACCAAATGTCAAATACAGAAGTTCACCCGGAAAGAAGCAGTGGGGACGAAACCACCACAGGGTGACTTGTGGGCTCGCAGACAGAGGCCCCTCTTCCCCAACACAACCACCTCTCTCCTTCCCTCCCTCCCACACACCCCAGAGGTCGTCACAGCAGCTGGGTGTCCCGCAGCCCATTTGTCCATCCCCACACCCACTCTCGGGGACCTGCTCCTACACAGTAGACCCTGAAACCAATGTCACCTGCGACTTTGTCGTGGCCCAATCTCGCAGTCGCTTTAGCCTTTCAATCCACTCGTCTTGCACCCTGTTCCCCACTTCCTTCTTTTTGAAAATCGATCCTGGGCCTTCCCAACCCACCTGACCACAGGGCCCTTTACCTCCCCAGGAATCTCCCTTTGATCAAGTGGGTTTGCTCTTTAAATAAACTCCACAAACACCTGCCAGCTACCTTGCCAGTTTTCATCTCTGTGCTGGTTACACAGAAAGTTGTCCACATTTCCCGTGATTCAGGAGGCTGAAGGGGGAAGAATCACTTGAAACTAGCCTGGGCAACATAGCAAGATGCAGTCTTCACAAAAAATTTAAAAAGTAGCCGGGCATGGTAGCATATGCCTGTGGTCCCAGCTACTCCAGAGGCTGAGGCAGGAGGGTCACCTGAGCCCTTGAGTTTGAGGCTGCAGTGAGCCGAGATCACACCACTGCGATGTTGTGATCTCAGCTCACTGCAACCTCTGCCTCCCGGGTTCAAGCAATTCTCTTGCCTCAGCCTCCCGAGTAGCTGGGACTACAGGTGTGCACCACCACGCCCAGCTAATTTTTTTGTATTTTTAGTAGAGACGGTTTTGCCATGTTGGCCAGGCTGGTCTTGAACTCTTGACCTCATGTGATCTTACCACCTCAGCCTCCCAAAGTGTTGGTATTACAGGTATGAGCCACCACGCACAACCAATAAAAAATTTTTTAAATAAATAGATTTTTAGCAGTTTTAGGTTTGCAAAAAAATCGAGTGGCAAATACAGCATTCCCATGCCCCGCTCACACTCCCTCTGTCCTGGTTTTTCCCATGAGTAACAGCTTGGCATTTGTGTGGTACAGTTGTTACAATGGAGGGGTCAATATTGCCTTAGTATTGGCACAAGTATTACAATGGCAGAATTGATACTGATACACAATTATTAACTAAAGTCCACAGTTTAAGTTACAGTTCATTCTTCATGTTGTACCTTCTGTGAGTTTGGACAAATGTATAATGACATGTATCCACCATTATAGTCTCACGCAAGAGAGTTTGATTTTTTCTTTTCTTTTTTTCCTTTTTTTTTTTCTTTCGAGGCAGAGTCTCACTCTGCTGCACAGGCTGAAGTGCAGTGGTGACATCTCGGCTCACTGCAATCTCTGCCTCCTGGGCTCAAGCGATCCTCCCACCTCAGCCGCCCAAGTAGCTAGGACCAGAGGCATGTGCCACCATGCCTGGCTAATTTTTTTTTTTTTTAGACAGAGTCTCACTCTGTCACCAGGCTGGAGTGCAGTATCACAATCTCGGCTCACTGCAACCTCTGCCTCCTGGGTTCAAGTAATTCTCCTGCCTCAGCCTCCCGAGTAGCTGGGACTACAGGCGCGTGCCATCACACCCAGCTAATTTTTGCATTTTTAGTAGAGACGGGTTTCACCATGTTGGCCAGGATGGCCTCGATCTCCTGACCTCGTGATCCGTCCACCTCAGCTTCGCAAAGTGCTGGGATTACAGGTGTGAGCCATCACACCCAACCAATTTTTTTATTTCCTGTAGACATGGGATTTCTGTGTTGTCCAGGCTGGTCTCAAACTCCTGAGCTCAAGCGATCCAACTGTGTCGACTTCCCAAAGTACTGGGATTACAGGCATTACCCACCGCACCCAGCCCTCGTGAAGCATAGTTTGACTGCTCTAAAAATCCTCTGTGCTCTTCCTATCCATCCTTCCCTCTCCCAACCCCTGGCAACCCCTGATCCTTTTACTGTCTCCATCGTTTTGCCTTTTCCAGAATGTCATATAGTTGG
Source organism: Hylobates moloch (assembly GCF_009828535.3). NCBI lineage: Eukaryota > Metazoa > Chordata > Mammalia > Primates > Hylobatidae > Hylobates > Hylobates moloch. Next base: position 171,465,180 of record NW_026652279.1, read on the forward strand.
AATCATACGGTATGTAGCCTTTTCTGATCGGCTTCTTTCACTTAAAAGAAAACATTTGGGCTGGGTGCGGTGGCTCACGCCTGTAATCCCAACACATTGGGAGGCCAAGGCGGGCGGATCACGAGGTCAGGAGATTGAGACCATCCTGGCTAACACGGTGAAACCCCGTCTCTACTAAAAATACAAAAAATTAGCTGGGTGTGGTGGTGGGCACCTGTAGTCCCAGCTACTCAGGAGGCTGAGGCAGGAGAATGGCGTGAACCCGGGAGGCGGAGCTTGCAGTGAGCCGAGATCGCACCACTGCACTCCAGCCTGGACAGAGCAAGACTCCTCTCAAAAAAAAAAAAAAAAGAAAAGAAAAAAAGAAAAAAAAAAAACAACTTTTGAATTCTTTATTTTCTCTAAAGTTGTGCCATGTGATTCAGTAAAATCTTTTCTTAATTCTATGTGGCATATATTTGGATATGCACAGAAAAAGTGTGGGATGTGAATACTAAACTGACAGCAACCATCATCTCTGAAGGAATGAATGGGAGGGGATTCCTTCAGGCCACTCTGTGGGGAAGATTCCAACCTCCTCCTCCAGGATGGCTGTTTGAGCACTGTGTACTCCGGGTCCCCTGGGTCTGAGTTACAGCCACTCGTGGGCGTGAGTTCATGATGACCTCAGCCCGCTGCTGTAGACCAACCATGGAAATAGACACTGGGAGTTTGGAGCACATGGAGATGGGGCCAGGAGGGTGAAGGAAGGAAGAGCAACGTGGGCAGCTGCTCATCCCTGCCTCGGCAGAAGTGAGAGCGGGACACATCCCCAGGCCACCTGCCATGGGATGGCTCGTGTCCCTCAGAAGATACAATGAAGTCCTAACCCTAGTGCCTCAGATTGTGACCTCATTTGGAAAGAGAGTTGTTGCAGACATAACTAGTTTGTTTTGTTTTGTTTTTGAGATGTAGCGTCGCTCTGTCGTCCAGGCTGGAGTGCAGTGGTGCCATCTCAGCTCACTGCAACCTCCACCTTCCGGGTTCAAGCGATTCTCCTGCCTCAGCCTCCTGAGTAGCTGGGATTACAGGCACCTGCCAGCATACTCAGCTAATTTTTGTATTTTTAGTAAAGATGTGATTTTGCCATGTTGTCCAGGCTGGTCTTGAACTCCTGATCTCAAGTGATCCGCCCACCTCGCCCTCCCAAAGTGCTAGGATTACAGATGTGATAGTTAAGATACTTGAGTAGTATGGGCCCTAAGTCCAATATGCCTGGTATAAAAGAGGAAATTTATTTTTTGTGGTTTTTTTGAGACAAGGTCTTGCTGTAACTCTGTCACCTAGGCTGGAGTGCAGTGGCATAATCTTGGCTCACTACAGCCTCGACCTCCCAGGCTCAAACGATTCCCTGCCTCAGCTTCCTGAATAGCTGGGACTACAGATGCGCACCACCATGCCCAACTAATTTTTGCATTTTTTGTAGAGTCAGGGTTTTGCCATGTTGTCCGGGCTGGTCTCGAACTCCTGACCTCAAGTGATCCACCCGCCTCGGCCTCCCAAAGTGCTGGAATTACAGGCGTGAGATACAGCGCCTGGCCATTTAATGTCTTTTTTAGTTTCCTTTGAGACTCCTTGCTTGACCCGTGCGTTATTTAGAAGTGTGCTGTTTAGTTTCCAAGCGTTTGGAGATGTTCCTATTATCTTTTTGCTTTTGATTTCTAGTTTGATTTCATTATGGTCAAAGAAATATACCCTATATGTTTTAGATTCTTTTAAATTGTTGCAGCTTCTTTTATAGTCTATCCATGGACAATGGAAAAGAATGTGTGTTCTGCTGTTATTATTCTGTAAATGTCCGTTAAATCCTGTTGGTTGATGGTATTGTTGAATTCTTTTATTGTATCCTTGCTTATTGCTGTATAATTGTCCTATCAATTGTTGAGAGAGGGGTATTGAAGTCTACTATAATTATGGATTTGTCTATTTCTCCTTTCAGCTCCTTCAGGCGTTGCTTCCTATATTTTGCAACTCTGTGGTCTGCTGCATATACATGTAGAATTACTATGTCTTCTTGATTTATTTACCCTCTTATTATTACATAATGTCCTCCTATCCACCTTTAGTAATTTTCTTCTTCTTTTTTTTTTTTTTTTTTTGAGACAGGGTCTTGCTCTGTCACCCAGGCTAGAGTGCAGTGGTACAATCACAGCTCACTGAAGCCTCAAACTCCTAGGCTCAAACAATTCCCTGCATCAGCCTCACAAGTAGCTGGGACTACAGGCATGTGTCACCATGCCCAGCTAAATTTTTTTATTTTTTGTAGAGATGGGATCTCACTACACTTCCCCAGGCTGGTCTCCAACTCCTGGGCTCAAGCAATCCTCCCACCTTAGCCTCCCAAAGAGCCGGGATTATAGGCATGAGCCACCAAGCCCAGCCAGTAATTCTCTTTAAAATGACGTATACAATTAGAACCACATCAGACTGTGTTATAATTTTTGCTTCAAACCTCCACTGTAGTGTAGAAAACTCAAAAAGGGAAGGGAGGTCTGTTGCATTTGCTTTGATTTTTTGCTCAGTGTGTTCTGGTTTCCTTGTGGGTGTTCCAGGATTCCTTTTATTAAACAATTATTTCTGTGGAGAGAACTTCCTTTAGCCATCACTTAGGGTAGCCTGGCCAGTAACAAACTCTCCTGCCTTCCTTCATGTGAGAATGTTTTGATTTCTCTTTCATTCCTGGAGGATATTTTTACTGGGTCTAGGACACTGGAGTTTTTTCTTCCAGCTCTCGAAACCTGTTGCGCCACTTCCTTCTGGCCTTCGTGGCTTCTGGTGAGAATTCTGCTGTCACTGGAACTGTCTTTCTCGTTTCTCTCTCATTGATTTCAAGATTGTTCCCTTGTCTTAAGTTTCCAGAAGTTTAATTATGATGTGTCTTGGCACAGGTTTCTTTGGATTTATCATGTTTGGGTTCAGTCCACCTCTGGGTGTGTAGATTTATATTTTTAGCCAAATTTGGGATGTTTTCAGTCACTATTTTCAAGTAGTTTTAAAGCCCCACCCCGCTGTCTCCTCCCAGAACTCTGATCACTCAAATGTCCTCTTTTGTTATAGTCCCACAGGTCTCCAAGGTGCTGTTCATTTCTCTCTCTCCTTTTTTTTTTTTTTTTTTCCCAGTAGGTTTTCTCCTTTTTTCAGATTGGGTGATTTCTATTTTTCTATCTTTAAGTTCACTGATTCTTTCCTCTACCCCCAGCCCCTCTGTTCTGCTATTGAGTTCATAAATTACGTTTTGAATTTTGGTTATTGGATTTTTCAGTTCTAAAATTTCTATCTGCTTCTTCTTTATAACTTCTGTTTCTTTGCTGAGCCGAATGTTTCATTTATTTCAAAAAATCCTTTTCAGGGAGTCCAACCTCTGTCCTTCCAGAGCGGGCACCTGTTCCTGGTTTTCTTCATTCACGTGCTGTGTTTCCTGGTCTGGGTGCGGTGCGTGGCTGTCTGGTGAATGCTGTATGCTTGCACATCATGTTACGAGAGTCTAGATGTTAATAAGGCCTTGTTTTGTGGCTTCCCCTAATGCTGCTCCCTCAGGGGGAAGGGCGGGCACACAGGTGCCTCCCAAGGCAGGGGTTACACATCCAGGGTCCTCACCTGTGCTCTACTGACACCCAAGAAACGGCTCCCTGTTACTGCCCAGTGGGTGGCAGCTCCCAACACGGTCTCCACTGACACCGCGGAGGGTGGCTCATGACTGCCTGGCAGAGGTGACAGTCCTGGCTCCCCACTCACGCTTCTCTGACGCCACCCCAGCAGGTCAGGGGTGGGGGTGGGGGCCTGGCGGCCTCACTGCAGCCTGGTGAGGGTGGAGGTCTCGAAGTCTAGGCTCACCTCTTGGCCTTCTCTGGCACAGGTGGAGGTGGGGCCACGCGGTTTTCGTGGTGTTTAGCTGCGACAGAATAACAATTGTCTGCGTTTTCTGTCCCGCTAGTGCCCGTTTCCTGGGGCTTTGATTTCAGAGCTGGCTTTTGGGGGCTCTTATGGACTGTGTCCCTTGGCCTCTCTGGATTGCTGCTTCTTCAACACCAAGTCTGGGATTCAAGGAGCAAAGAGGAAACCCAGAGCGGTCGCCAGCACATCCTGGACCGGCCCCGAGGTGCTGGCAACTGCCTTCTCCTCTCCAGCTTCCAGGGCCTCCTCTGGCTTGTTTTCTGTGGAATGCCTTGCAGAGGGGGCTAGCAGGCAGACTCGGTGGCACCACTTCATCTTCGGCCACAGTGACTTTTTGAGGTAGATACTATTATCTCTAGGTGTGCTGGGTCCACTGTGACAAAGTCCCATAGGCTGCGTGACTTAAAACCAAGAAATCTATTGTCCCGCAGGTCTGAAATCAAGGCACCAGCAGGGTCATGTTCCCTCCGAAGCCTGCAGGGGAATGCCATGCCTCTTTCTAGTCCTGCTGGCTCCTGGTCATGCTCCCAGCCTGTAGCACATTCCTCCACTGTCTACCTTCACATCTGCCTTCTTGCACGGTCTCCACACCTGCTTCTCCCGTCTGCACCCTCTCACGGCCTCCTCCTGTAAGGACATGTGGAGTCGGGGGCTCACCCACCCCAGCATGACCTCAGCTTAACCAATCACATCTGCAATGAGCCAATCTCCAAACAAGGCCATATTCGGAGGTCCTAGGGGCTTGGATATCACACATCATGCTAAAAAGTGGCAGAGCTGGGATCTGAGGGCAGACCTTCCCTCCTCCTGCTACAGTTAGTTTATCCCACTTAACACCTCTGGGACTCATCTTCCTCAACCAAATAATTTTTAAAAATATTAATTAATTAAGCGAAGGGAGGTCTTGGAGGCCACACCAACGGATGAGTATTACAGGCTGATTTTTCTTTCTTTTGGTTAACTCCGTTTTTGTATGCACATCAGAGCTGATTTACCGTAGCGATTTAGTTAGGTCAAAGATCAACATTTCACTAAAGGAGTTTGCAAACCCAAAGCCACAGCACACTCTTGGACCAGGTGGGAAGATTCATCATGATGAGAGCTTCTCCATCCACCTCTCATCGCACCATTGTCTTATGGCCTGTGCCTTCTAAATTTGTAAAGAAAAACATGTACACACACACACACACACACACACACACACAGAGGCATCTGGCACCTTTCTCAAGTATGAGAACAATGCAATTCACACATCTTCCAGGCTCTCAAATTATGTTTGCAGTTGCAGTGAAAGGTTTCAATAGTGTTAGCACACTGTTCTGTAGAGATGAGAAAAGTAAGAATTTGTGAGCTAGCTACAGAATCTGTGGCTGGAACCAAGTGTTGATTCTCGTTGCAAAAATAAAACGCCTCTGATATGGTTTGGATGTCCCCTGCAAATCTCATGTTGAGATGTAATCCCCAGTGTGGGAGGTGGGGCCTGGTGGGAGGTGTTTGGGTTATAGAGCAGAGCGCTCATGGCTTGGTGCTGTCCTCATAGCGTGCTCTCAGTATCTGGCTGTTGCAAACTGTGTGAGCCCCACCCTCCCCCCACCCCCAACCCCGGCTCGCTCTCTCTCTCTCTCTCTCTCTCGCTCCTGCTTTTCCACATGTGACATGCCTGCTTTCTGTTCACCTTCCACCATGATTGGAAGCTTCCTGAGGCCTCCCTAGAAGCAGATGTGGGCTCTATGCTTCTTGTACAGCTTGCAGAACCATGAGCCAATTAAACCTCTTTTCTTATAAATTATCCAGCCTCAGGTATTTCTTTATAGCAATGTAAGAATAGCCTAATACAGCTTTCATAAGGGGTAAATTCATCATCACGGTACCACTTGGAAAATGTCTGAGAATCCCCTAGCCCTGTTTAGACAGGCAGTTAGAAAGGTAAGAAGTCAGTCGTGGAGTGAAAGGGAAGACACCGAGTTTCTGTAGGTGTATGGGTCTGTGTAGGGCTCTCTATTCAGTTCAGTTTGTATACCTGTCTTCTCAGCAACGACACACTCTTTTAATGGCTATAGCTTGATAACAGCTCTTAGCAGCAAGTAGGGCAAGTCCACTCATACTGTTTTCTTAATTTTAGAACATTTTAATCACTCCTAAAAGAAACCATGAGCAGCGACTGCCTCCCAGCCCCAGGAAACAACTAGTTAGCTTTGTTTCTATACATTTGCCTACTCTGGATACTTCACAAAAATTGAACCAAGATATGACCTTTGTGTCAGGCTTCTTCCATGTAGCATAATGCTTCCAGGGTTCATCCATGTTGTAGCATATGAAAGTACTTCTTTGTTGTTGTTGTTTTTGAGACAGGGTTTTGCTCTGTTGCACAGGCTTGAGTGCAGTGGCACGATCTCGGCTCACTGCAACCTCTACCTCCAGGGCTCAAGTGATCCTCCCACCTCAGCCTCCCTAGTAGCTGGGACCACAGGTGTGTGCTACCATGCTCAGCTAGTTTTTGTATTCTTTGTAGAGATGGGGTTTCACCATGTTGCACAGGCTGGTCTCAAACTCCTGAGCTCAAGGGATCCATCTGCCTCAGCCTCCCAAAGTGCTGGGATTATAGGCATGAGCCACCGCGCCTGGCCCAAAAGTATTTCTTAATGGCTGAAAAATATTCCGCTGTAGGGAGATACCGTGTATTATTTATCTGTTCACCAGCTGATAAACATGGTGATTGTTTCCACTTTTTAGCTGTTACGAATAATGATGCTATAAAGATTCATACAGAGGCTTTTGTACTTGTACATATGTCTTCAGTTCTCTTGGGTGTATACCTTGGAGTAGAATTACTGAATTGTATAGTGGTTCTTTACGCTTTTATGTAAATTTTTGGCCATACTTGTCAATTTCCACAAAACATCTGTTGAGATTTCAGTTGAAACTGCATTAACTGTATAGATTGACTTGAAGAGAGCAGACATGCCCATGGTTTCCATTTTAGTTCCATACAGAAACCATAGCACAACCCTCCATTTATTTGAGTCTTAAAAAATGTCTTTTCCAATGATTTCATTTTTCTACACAAAAGTCTCACGTATCTTATGGTTTTGGGGGCGTTTTTTGGTAACTTTTGGTTTATGTTTGCATGGTGGCTCAGGCCTGTAATCCCAGCACTTTGGGAAGCCAAGGAGGACAATGACTTGAGGCCAGCAGTTCAAGACCAGCCTGGCCAACCTGGTGAAACCTCGTCTCTACTAAAAATACAAAAATTAGCCAGGAGTGGTTGCGTGTGCCTGTAGTTCCAGCTACTCCGGAGCCTGAGGCATGAGAAAGGCTTGAACCCGGGAGGCAGAAATTGCAGTGAGCGGAGATGGCGCCACTGCCCTCCAGCCTGGGCGACAGAGCAAGACTGTCTGAAAACAAGCAAGCAAAGCCTGTTGAGATTTTGACTGGAATTGCACTGATTTATAGATTATTTTGACTGGAATTGCACTGATTTATAGATTATTTTGACTGGAATTGCACTGACTTTATAGATTGTCTTGAGAAGAGTAGATCTGTCCATGGTTTCCAGTTTAGTTCCATACGGAAACCATAGCACAACCCTCCATTTATTTGGGTCTTAAAAAATGTTTTTTCCAATGATTATACTTTTCTCCATGAAAGTCTCTTATATCTTGTGGGGTTTTTTTTTTTTTGGTAACATTTGGTTTATGTTTCATTAGTAATGGCATCTTTTTTTCTATTACATTTTATAACTATTTATTTCTGATGACAGGATACTATTTTATAATGTTGATATTGTTTCCAAGAAAACTATCATTTCATTGTTAATTACCTGACATTTTATACATATGAAATTATTTCATCTTGGATAACAACAGCTTTGCAGCTTCCTCTCCGCTTTTCTAATTCCTGTCTCTTTTTCTTTCTTGCTCTTCTGGCCAGGACACCCTGTGCTTGGTGAATTGTCAGGTTTATAATAAGTGACGCTGTTCTGTTTCTGGCTTTAGTGGAAATAATTTTAAAGTTAAAACAGAAAGTATGATGTTTGCTTCTGATAAATATCACCATGCCTGGCCAGTAAGGCTTCTATCAACAGAAGATAAATGAATGAATCATTCCTGAAGGAGCCACTTTGCCTTGAACTCTCAGTGGCCACCCCAGTCCCCTGGGCTGCTCTCATCTGCACTGACCCTGAGTCTAATTAAAGGGAAGCCTCAGCTCCAAACTAGAGATGAGAATCATCAGGGAGGAGGGTTGCGCGCATGTGTGTGTCCTCAGGCCCTCTGCTGGTTTCCTCAGGCTGCCAAAACAAAGAACCGGGTGACTTGAAACAGCAGAAACTTGTTCTCTCACAGTTCTTGAGGTTGCGGGTCTGAAATCACAGCGCTGGCCGGGAGCGTGCCTTGGCAATCGGGAAAGGAGGGGCATTCCTTGCTTTTCCCAGGTCATGGTGGTGCCGGCATTCTGCGGTGGTCCTTGGCATGTAGATGCCTAATTCCAGCCTCTGTCTCCACCATCACGTGCCCTTCTCCTCTCTACGTTTGTCTCAGGATCCAAGTTTCCCATTTTGAGGCTGGGCACGGTGGCTCACGCCCCTAATCCCAATATTTTGGGAGGTGAAGGCCGGTGGATAGCTTGAGCTCAGGAGTTTGAGACCAGCCTGGCCAATACGGTGACCCCCACCACCACCCTCCTGTCTCTACTAAAAATACAAAAATTAGCCGGAAGGTGTGGTGGGTGCCTATACTCCCAGCTACTCAGGAGGCCGGGGCATGAGAATCACTTGAACCCGGAAGGCAGAGGTTGCAGTGAGCCGACATTGCGCACACCACTACACTCCAGCTTGGGAGACAGAGCAAGATGCTGTCTCAAAAACAAAAACAACAAAGACATTAAATGAATGAAATGAAAATGAAAAGACAACATATCAAAAATTGTGGGACACAGCTAACGCAATATTGAGGGGGAGATTTCTAGTACCAAATACATATGTTAAAAAAACTGAAATCAGCCAGGCATGATGGCTCACACCTGTAATCCCAGCATATTGGGAGGCCGAGGCAGGTGGATCACTTGAGGTCAGGAGTTTGAGACCAGCCTGGCCAACATGGTGAAACCCCTGTCTCTACTAAAAATACAAAAATTAGCCAGGTGTGGTGATGCACGCCCGTAATCCCAGCACATTGGGAGGCCAAAGTGGGAGGATCACTTGAGGTCAGGAGTTCAAGACTAGCCTGGCCAACATGGTGAAACCCTGTCTTTACTAATACTACAAAAATTAGCCAGGCGTGGTGGTGCATGCCTGTAATCCCAGCTACTTGGGAGGCTGAGGCAGGAGAATCGCTTGAACCCGGGAGACGGAGGATGCAGTGAGCCGAGATTATGCCACGGCACTCCAGACTGGGCGACAGAGCAAGACTCCATCTCGAAAACAACAACAACAACAAAAACAAACAAACAAAACCCTGAAAGCAATACTCTGTATTCCTACTTCAAGAGCCTAGAAAGAGAAGAGTAAGGTAAACCCAAGGCAGGCAGAAGGAAAATAATAAAAAACAGAAATCAGTGAGATAAAAAAAAGTAAAACAATAGAAGAAGTCAATGAAGCAAAGAACTGGTTGTTTGAAAAGATCAATACAATTGACAAACTTCTATCAAGACTGACAAGGAAAAAGGGGAGAAGACACAAATTACCAATACCAGGAATGAAACACTACAGACCCTGCAAACATCGAAAGAACAGTAAAGCAATACTACAAACAACCATGTACACACATAAACTCAAAAACTTAGATGAAATGCATCAATTCTTCAGAAAATATAAACTATCTCAACTCACCCAATATGAAACAGGTCATTTGAATAGCCCTATGACTATTAAGGAAATTGAATCAATAATTTTTTTTAAATCCCCAAAAAGAAGTCTCTGCGTCTAGATGGCTTCATTGTTTAATACTACCAAATATATAAAAAATATTTGATACCTATTCTACATAATCTCTCCTGAAAATAGAAGAAAAGGGAATACTTCACAATTATTTTTATGAAGCTAGTATTACCCCGATATAAAATCACACAAAAGTAGTACCAAACAAATATATATATACTGCAAGGCCAGGTGCAGTGGCTCTCACGCCTGTAATCCCAGCACTTTGGGAGGCCAAGGTGGGCAAACACCTTGAGGTCAGGAGTTCCAGACCAGCCTGTTCAACATGGTGAAACCACGCTTCTACTAAAAATACAAAAATTAGCCAGGAGTGATGGTGGGCACCTGTAGTCCCAGCTACTCGGGAGGCTGAGGCATAAAAACCACTTGAACCTGGGAGGCAGAGGTGGCAGTGAGCTGAGATCACGCCACTGCATTCCACCCTGGGTGACAGAGTGAGACTCTGTCTAAAGAAAACAAAACAAAACAAAAAAACTACAAGCCAATGTGCTAATGAATATAGATGCAAAAGTCATCAACAAAATAGTAGCAAATAGAATTCAGTACTATATAAAAAAGATTATATACCATAGTTGAGTTTATTTCAAGGATGAAAGACTCAGTCAATGCTTGAAAATTAACTAATGTAATCTACATATTAGTGGGCTAAAGAAGAAAAATCACATGATGATATCAATTGATGCAGAAAGCATTTAACAAAATTCAATGCCTATGCATGATTTTTGAAAAATTCTCAGAAAATAGGAATAGAGAAAACTTTCTCAACTTGATAAAGAACATCTACAAAACCTTTATTTATTTACAAAACCCCCACAGCTTACATGATACTTAGTGGTGAAAGACTGAGTGCTTTTCTCCTAAGACTGGCAACAAAGCAAACATGTCTGCTTTAACACTTTTGTTCAACAGAGTGCTAGAAGTTCTAGATAACATTATAAGGCAAGAAAAGTAAATAAGAAGCATACAGATTGAAATGGAAGAAATAAAACTGTTTCTATTTTCAGAGGACATAATTATCTATATAAAGAATCCCAAGGGATATAAAACTATCTTTTAGAACTAATAAGTGAGTTCCGCAAGGTGACAGAATACAAGAGAAAGTTACAAAAATCAGTTTTCTGTCTGTTAACCAGAAATTGGACATCCATAGAGAAATGAACACACAGACACAAAAATTTAAAGTACAGTGGCATTTATAATTGCTCGGAAAAAAATGAAGTACTTAGGTGTAAATATAACAAAGCAGTTATAGAACTTCTAGATTGAAAATTACGCAATCCTCATGAAAGAAATCAAAGAAGACTTAAATAAATGGAGAGCTATGTTATGCTCATGGATTGGAAAACTCGGCATCATAAAGATGTCAGATCTCTTCAAACTGATTCACAGGTTTACCACAATTCCTCTCAAGACCCCAGCGAAATGTTTCTGTAGATATAGATAAGATTATTCTAAAATGTATACGAAAAGGCAAAGGAATGAGAGAAGCTAACACAATTTGGAAAAAGAATGAAGTGAAAGAAATAATTCTACCTGATTCCACAACTTACTATATAGTTACAGTAATCACAACAGCGTGGTGTTGGCGGTGGAATAGACTCATAGCTCCATGGGACAGAATAAAGAACCCAGAAATGGATCCACTCAAATATGCCCAGTGGATTGTTGACAAAGATTCAAAAGCAACTTAATGGAGGAAAGAGCCATTTCATCAAATAGTGCTAGAGAAATTGGTCATCCTTAGCGAAAAAAATATACCTGCACCTTATACAAAAAAAGGAACTCAAAGTGAATCACAGCCCTAAATGTAAAATGTAAAACTATAAAACTTTATTTTTTTTCGAGACAGGGTCTCACTCTGCTGCCCAGGCTACAGTGCAATGGCGTGATCATAGCTCACTGCAGCCTCAAACTCCTGGGCTCACGCAATCCTCCCAAGTAGCTAGAAGGACAGGTGCACAGCACCATGCCTGGCTAATTTTAAAAATGTTTGTAGAGACAGGATGTCACTATTTTGCCCACGCTGGTCTGGAACTCCTGGCCTTAAGTGATTCTCCCGCCTCGGCCTCCCAAAGTGCTAAGATTACAGACATGAACTACCGTGCCTGGCCTATAAAACTTTTAGAAAAACAAATAGGAGAAAATCTTCAGGATCTATGACTAGGCAAAGGGTTCACAGTCTTTACCTCAAAAGCATAGTCAATAAAAAAATTTTTTAATTGAACTTTATCAGAACTAAAACTTTTTGCTCTGTGAAACACCCTATTGAATGAAAATATAAGCTGTAGAGTGGGAGAAATATTTACCAACCACATAGCTGGCAACTGACTAGTGTTTAGAATACATAAAGAACTCTCAAAATTTAACAGTTAAAAGAAACCACACAATCCAATTAGATGATGGGCAAAAAAAAAAAAAAAAAAAAAATGAGCACATATTTCACCAAAGAGGATGTATGGATGACAAATACATGAAAGAATATTCAACATCACTAGCCATTAGGGAGACGCAAATTAAAACCACAATGTGATATAACTACATATCTACCAACCAGAATCGCTAAAATTAAAAGTGACAATATCAAATGCTGATGAGGATTTTGAGAAACTGGATCTCTCATACATTTCTGGCAGGAATGTAAAATGGTGCAGCTACTTTAAAAAACAGTTCGGCAGTTTCTTAAAAACAAAACCAAAAACTAAATATGCAACCACCACATGACCAGCCATTGCATTCCTGGGCGTGATCCTAGAGAATTGAAGACATGTTCACATGGTAACTACACATACATGCTTGCATCAGCTTTAATCATACTAGCCCAATGCTAGAGATAACACAGATGCTCTTCAATGACTGAATGGTTAAACAAATTCTGGCCCATCCATACCATGGAATACTTACTGCTCAGCGGAGAAAGGAATCAAACTGTTGACACGGGCGGCAACCTGGATGAGCCTCCAGAGAATTACACTGAGCTGGAGGGAAAATAAAGCAATTCCAAAGGTTACGTACTGTAGATTCCATTTCTATAATATTCTGGAAATGACAAAATTATAGTAATGGAAAACAGTTCTGTGGTTGCCAGGGGTTAAGGAGGGGGTTGGGGTGAAAGGGAAGTGAGTATGGCTATAAAAGGTCAATATCAAGGATCCTTGTGCTGATGGAAAGTTGTAAATTTGACCTGTAACAACATCACCATCCTGGTTGCCATCTTGTACTGTAGTTTTGCAAGATGCTATCATTGGAGGAAACTAGGTGAAGAGCATTTGAGCTGTTTCTGTATGATTTCTTTTAACTGCATGTGATTCTATAATTATCTCCAATAGTTTTAGAAAAAAGTCTTGGTGAGAGGCAAAGAGAATGATGTATGTAAATTCCTCAGCACAATGCCTGGCAGGTAGGAGGGACTTTAGTGCTGTCACTGGAAAAGTCCTGGGCAACCCAGGACAGCTGGTCAGGCACAGGGCAGGTGCAGAATTCGCTCACTCAGTGTCGCTGAGGACTCAGGTTTTCCACCTTCCCGCCCTGCCCTCCTTGGAATGCTGGCTCATGTTCAAGTCGGATGCCCTCAGGGTTACGGGGCAGCTTTTCCAGTTCCAGGCATCATGTGCACACTGGTCCACATCTCTCTCACCTCTCTCTAAGAGCAAAGAAACCATTCCTGGAGGCTTCCCTCCCTCACAGCTTAGTGGCTATGGTTGCTACACTGATGCATAAAAAGCCACTCATTCATGAAAATCAGCAAAGGAAATGGGACCATAGTGCTCAGGTTGGGTCCGTCTGGATTTACCTCCAGACCTGGAGGCAGAACCAGCCTTCCTGCATCAAGTGGTGGAATTCTATCTATGCCAGCCAGTATGAAGGTTTTGGGTGGCCCACCAAAACTGTTCTTCCTCCTTTCTCAGGACTCCAATGGCCTGACGTGCATGGCTCTGGGCACCTGAGTTGTGTTTCCTGGACCCGCCAGATCTAAGCGGGTCAACACCAGAAACCATGCTTGTTCATGTGTTTATCCTCAGCATCTTGCAGATGCCCTGTGCATATAAAGCATAGTAACATATTTGTTGAAATGAATTCAATAGCCTTCATCATATTGATTCTGCCTCTCAAATGTCTAATTAAATCTATACCCATAACCATGATGGTCCAGATTAGAAACTTCATCAGGTGCCAAGTCGGCTACCTAGAGTGTCTCTTAATTTCCGCAGATGCAGAGCTGCAAATTTTTCTTGCTCTTCTGAGCACTCCTACATTTGATTTATTCATTTGGCATTTTGAGGTGAAGGCAAGACAGTGTTATTGTTAACTCTGTGCTTTTCTTTAACATGTTTCTTTGCTGGCTGGGTGTGGTGGTTCATGCCTGTCATCACATCACTTTGGAAGGCTGAGGAAGGATTACTTGAGGCCAGGAGTTCAAGACCAGTCTGGGCAACATAGTGAGACCCTATCTCTACAAATCAAATAAAATAGGTCAGGTGCCGTGGCTCACGCCTGTAATCCCAGCACCTTGGGAGGCCGAGGCAGGCGGATCACCTGAGGTCAGGAGTTCGAGACCAGCCTGACCAACATGGAGAAACTCTGTCTCTACTGAAAATACAAAAATCAGCCAGTTGTGGTGGTACATGCCTGTAATCCCAGCTACTTGGGAGGCTGAGGCAGGAAAATCGCTTGAACCCTGGAGGCAGAGGCTGCGGTGAGCTGAGATCATGCCATTGCACTCCAGCCTGGGCAACAAGAGCAATACTCCGTCTCAAAAAAATAAATAAATAAAATGAAAAAAACAAGTAAAATAAAATAGCCAGGCATGGCGGGATGCCATCTGTGGTCCCAGCTACTTGGGAGGCTCAATGGGAGGGTCACCTGGGCCCTGGGGATCAAGGCTGCAGTGAGCCAAGATCACACCACTGCACTCCAGCCTGGGTGACATAATGAGATCCCATTTCAAAAAAACTAATAAAATAAAAATATTTATTTGTGATCCATCTAAACCTATATGAATTTCTGTACTCTTATTTATGTTTTCTTTTGTTTCTATTTTTATGTATGTATTTATTTATTTTTAAAAACGGGGGGCCTCATTCTGTCGCCCAGGCTGGAGTGCACTCACTGCAGCTTCAGACTCCTGGGTTCAAGCAATCCTACAATTTCAACCACCGGAGTAGCTGGGACTCAGGTGCACACCACCACACCCAGCTAACTTTTTAAAATTTTTTTGTAGTGATGGGGTTTCGCTATATTGCCCAGGCTGGTCTCTAAATCCTGGCCTCAAGCAATCCTCCTGCCTTGGCCTCCCAAAGTGCTGGGATTATAGGCATGAGCCATCGTGCTTGGTTTATTCATGTTTCTAATTGTCCTCCCATCTTCTAGAGGGAAGTTAATATAACTTTGATATTTGAATTTTTACGTCATGATTCATGTGGCATACTGAGTATGAAAATGATCTTCCTCCCTAAAGGCCATCATTTTTTCTCCCCACGAAAGTTTATGCCAAATACTGTTTTGAATTTAATAGTTCCATATCCCCTAAGCAGAACCCAGTCTGACTTCTCTCTCTTTTTTTTCCCCTGCGTCTGAGTCAACTATGAGAAATGATTCTGACTCATAAAATCGATATATCTATAGAACAAATGGCAGTTGTAGCCCCTCCTGAAGATGACTCCTTGGGTTTCCACATTTTCTGGATTGGACTTGAATTCCTTGACGTCATTTTCAGGGCTTCCTGCGGCTTTGCCCCACATATGCCTCAGACCCATGCAAATCAAGTCCTGGATTTCCTGGCTATTTTTACTCTAACACAGAATACAAATGTGCATGTTAGACATAAACCCTTAACAATGCCCAGTGATATTACTTCTGTCAGGAAGGAAAGATTGAACGAAACAATGGAGAATCAACAATCCCAGGCTGGGCGTGGTGGCTCACGCCTGTAATCCCACCACTCTGGGAGGCTGAAGCGGGCAGATCACCTGAGGTCAGGAGTTTGAGACCAGCCTGGCCAACATGGCAAAACCCCACCTCTATTAAAAAATACAAAAATTAGCTGGGTGTGGTGGCACGTGCCTGTAATCCCAGCTACTCAGGAAGCTGAGACAGGAGAATTGCTTGAACCAGGGAGGTGGAGGTTGCAGTGAGCCAAGATCGTGCCCCTGCACTCCAGCCTGGGTGACAGAGCGAAACTCCTTCTCAAAAAAAAAAAAAAAAAAAAAGAAAAAAGAAAAAGAAAAGAAAATTTCCCAAAGGTCTATGATCGTTTCATTAATAAGATAGAATTCCATAATTCTTTATTGGTTTAAATTTTATCTTCATCAGAAGTTCTGCTTGAAGGATCAGACCTAAATACAAACCATCTGATAATGACAGCTCTGGGCTAAACTGCAGGGCCCCTGGAACCGAATGTCATCTGAAGGAACTCAAGTTGGGGACATTTCCCAACACAGTCATCCTAGAGACAGTAGAGGGCACTACAGGCAAATATTAAACTAAAAAGTAAATGTCCCGTCAGGAAACTTAACTTAGAGTATTAGGTGTCGTACATAATACAACATTGTAAAATTTCTCATGCTCAAAGCTAAATGAGTGTTTTCTGTTTAAGTTCTTAATGTTCTAGAGCTCTACTATTCAATATGGCAGACACCAACCACCTATGTGTATTTAAATTTAAATTAATGAAAATGTAATAAAATTTAAAATTGAGCTCTTCAGTTGTACCAGCCACATTTCTCGTGCTCAACAGATACGTGGCTAGTGACTACCATATAGGACAGTGCGAGCATAGAACATTTCCTTCATCACAGAAAGTTCTAGTAGACAGCACTGCTGAAGTCTCAGTTTCCATTATATATTAGAATAGAAGGGGACTAGAATATGCCACCTCAAGATATGCCACTTTGGCATAAAGATTATTTTGAACTGGAAGGCAATTGAGAAAAAGTAGACACAGGAAAGGCTCTCTGCCCTCCCCTCTCTGCCTAAAAGCCGGGCATAAATTTCTGTCATGAGGGTGTCCCCATCTCTCATACCGGGAAGGGAAGAACAACATTATCACTGACAATGGAGATGGGACCAGGATGTGTCTGCGTAAACTAGCTTTACTAAATAACCCTTCCCTTCTGTTCATTTTCCTCATATGCTCCTTTCCACAGTTTACCACCTCTAGAAGCCCAAACTCTTTTTCCTTGGTCTTGTCATGTCTCCACAATTTATAGCCCTTTGTTAAAAGGGCATAAAACCCCAGCCCCATGGTTTTTGTTGTTTGGTTTTCTGTGGATTGTTTTTTGTTTGTTTGTTTGTTTGTTTTTGAGAGAGTCTTGCTCTGTCACCCAGGCTGGAGTGCAGTGGCACGATCTGGGCTCACTGCAACCTCTGCTTCCTAAGTTCAAGCAATTCTCCTGCCTCAGTCTCCTGAGTAGCTGGGATTACAGGTGCATGCCACCACGCCTGGCTGATTTTTGTATTTTTAGTAGAGATGGGGTTTCACCATGCTGGCTAGGCTGGTCTCAAACTCCTGACCTCAGGCGATCTGCCTGCCTTAGACTCCCAAAGTGCTGGGATTACAGGCATGAGCCACCGCGCCTGGCCCCCAGCCCCATGTTTAACTGCTCCTGTGGTTCTTCATTTCTTTCCTGTGAAGTCCTCCATGCACACAAAAAATTAAAACTTATTAAAATATTAACCTGAAGGCCAGGTGTAGTGGCCCACGCCTGTAATTCCAACACTTTGGGAGGCCAAGGCCAGCGGATCATTTGAGGTCAGGAGTTTGAGACCAGCCTGGACAACATGGTGAAACCCCATCTCTACTAAAAATACAAAAATTAGCTAGGCGTGGTGGCACATGCCTACAATCCCAGCTACCTGGGAGGCCGAGGCAGGAGAATCACTTGAACCCAGGAGGCAGAGGTTATAGTGGGCCAAGATCGTGCCACTGTACTGCAGCCTGGGAGACAGAGCAAAACTCTGTCTCAAAAAAAAAAAAAATTAACATAAAATATAATGTATATACCTTTCCTCCTATTAATCTGTCTTTTGGCTGGGCACAGTGGCTCACGCCTGTAATCCCAGCACTTTGGGAAGCCGAGGCGGGCAGATCACCTGAGGTCAGGAGATTGAGACCAGTCTGGTCAACATGATAAAACCCCATATCTACTAAAAATACAAAAACTAGCTGGGCAGGGTGGTGGGTGCCTGTAAACCCAGCTACTCAGAAGGCTGAGGCAGGAGAATCACTTGAACCCGGGAGGCAGAGGTTGCAGTGAGCTGAGATAGTGTGACTGCATTACAGCCTGGGCAATAGAGCAAGACTCCGTCTCAAAAAAAGAGAAAAAAACAATCTGTCTTTTATCAGTGTGATTCACAGGCCCCAGCTACAGTACCTAAGAAGGCAGAGGAAACCATTTTTTTCCTGCCCTACACAATTCACCAAGAGTAACTGCGAAATAGGAACTATTCTAGCATGGAGGCTGCACTCCTGAGCTTATGGAGACTGAGTGTCATGTATACCAATGACATCTGTGGAAATGAAGTCACCTGGCTTCTAATCAGGTGAAGTCACCTAGCCACCTTTCTCTAATTTTCACTTTGGAGAAAAACTTAAAAAAAGATACAGGGGAGATATTTGTCTTTGTATCATTTACAACTTGCCGTATACAAATTACAGACTATTGAGAATCCTCGAGAACATTACTATGCATCTTAGAGAGCTTTTTAGTTATTTATTTATTGTTTAGGAACAGGGTTTAGCTGGGCTGCCCAGGCTGGAGTGCGGTGGCATAATCCTAGCTCATTGTAAATATAAACTCCTGGATTCAAGTGATCCTATTATCTATCTCAACCTCCCGAGGAACCAGGACTACAGGTACGTGCCACCATGCCCGGCTAATTTTTAAATTTTTTGTACAGATGCGGTCTTGCTATGTTGTCCAGGCTGGTCTTGAACTCCTGACCTCAAACAATCCCACTGCCTCAGGCTCTCAAAGTTCTGGCCCTGGCTCTCATCTTAGAAAGCTTTAAAACAATATTTTAAAAGCTACAAACTGGCTGGGTATGGTGGCTCATGACTATAATCCCAGCACTTTGGGAGGCTGAGGTGGATGGATTGCTTCAGTCCAGGAGTTTGAGACCAGCCTGAGCAACATAGTGAAACCTAGTCTCTACTAAAAAAGTACAAAAATTAGCCGGGCATGGTGGCTGAGGCTTGTGGTGCTAGGATTATAGGCATGAGCCACTCGGGAGGCTGAGGTGGGACGATCACTTGGGCCTGGGAGGTGGAGGTTGCAGTGAGCCATGTTCAGACCACTGCAGTCCAGCCAGGTGATAGAGCAAGACCCCATCTCAAACAAACAAACAAACAAACAAGCTACAAACTAAATAAAGGTTAAATATAAGCAAATATATTACTATACCAAACACATGTCTCTAGAACTGAGAGAAACATTGAAGTATATCTAATCCAAATATTTCATTTTTTGATGATTTAAAAAAACTCCGTGAACCAAAAAGTTTAAGTAACTCTCTTAAATTCTTAAAGCTGAGGAATCGGAACTTTAAATCTAAACTCAACCTGGTGCTTTTTCCTTTAGGTTATGATTCTATTAGAGGTTTTTATTGAAAATGTGGACCTTCCAGATTCTCTGAGATTGCAGCTCTGAAGAAAAGCCTATCACTTCATGTATGGTGGTTGATATGTAATAGAGAAGTGCACACACGCTGTGTTTCACTCCCTCTCAGTCTGACTTTCTGAACTGCATAGGGATCAGAAAGGTGAATTCCGTGCTCTCAGATCCTCCGGTCCAATGTGGCTTGTTTTGGTAAATGCGGGGAGAATGGATGGGAAAAAGTCGATGGAGAAATACATGTCTCCATCCAAATGTGAGTTTGGTGTAGGAGAAAATGAGTAAGATACCCCGACAGCACCACATGCACGAGTGAGGAACATGGCAGGGGCCGGGGTCGTCTGAGATGCTGATAACGAGCTTGCTCCCCGGCCCCCGCACGCTGACATGCGGAGCTGCAGTGGGAGTGAAGTTGCAGAGGCAGCTCCGTGCTCCTCCAGGGGCCCTGCCTGTGTCTCCCCCACCGCCCCTGAGGGTGCTACCGCTGCTGCAACCGGCAGCTGAGAGAGAAGTCTGAGGAGAGAAGCGTCCCAGCCATGGCCAAGCAGATCAATAACTGCATCAACATTTCCGTTGATCATTTGTGCTTTTGAAAAATATGCTGAATCATGGCAATCACTCAGAAAATAGATGACTTAATTTTTACGGGTAACAACATGTACCTTTGTGCTTCTGCCTTTCAAAAAGGCCCCCAGGGGAACTAAGTCTACCGGAGCCTGACCGGTTCTTCCTCAAGTCTGAAAGACAAAGTTTGCCTGATCCTGGAGATAAATTTTATTTTTGCCTCTGGCTGTATCCCATAACCATATTCCTCTTCATCATAAAGCTGAAAATAATGGGTAAAGTGTGACAACGAAGACCCCGTCTCCCGGTTTCCACTAGGCAGGAAAAACAGCACCTCCTACCAACATAGTTAAATTAATAAGAATGTAATTGTTTGTTAGCGTTACATTAATTGCAGCCCCTTCGTGCTTACTCAACGTTTGGTTTCTTTTCTTCAGTAACTCCCCTTAATTCTGAAAAATTACAGTCACACTCACAGAGACAGAGAGTGAAATGGTGGGCACCAGGGACTGCGAGAGGGAAGAACCAGGGAGTCAGTGTTTTATGGGTACAGAGTTTCTGATTAAAATAATGAAAAGTTCTAGAGGTGGATGGTGGTGATGGCTGCACAACAGTGTGAATGCAGTTCATGCCACTGAACTGTACACTTAAAACTGATTAAAATGCTAACATTTATGTTATGTATATTTTACCACAATAATAAAATAATTTTTAAAAATCAGTCTGGGTGCAGTGGCTCATGCCTGTAATCCTAGCACTTTGGGAGGCCGAGGTGCGAGGGCTGCTTAAGGCCAAGAGTTCAAGACCAATCCAGCCAACATAGCAAGACCCCGTCTCTAAAGTGAAAAAAAAAAAAAACAAACTGCACGAAATAGACCGAAAGGCTATTTTGTACAAGAAAATGTGCTAAAAAAAAATGTAAGTTTCACCAAAAGAAATTGAGCAGGTCTGGGTGCCTTCCCCGCCAGGCCCTGAGAACCAGGTGGGGCAGATCTGGTTTGCGGCTCTCCACCCGGGAAGCTGACACCTGCCAGGGTGCATGCTCCGCGGTTCTGCTGAATCAAGCTTCAGCGAAGCATTTCTCCAGGTTTGTCCTTGTCTAAAACTATGAGAAACCTGGAGATCATGGGCCTGCAAATAAATACATAAGAGGTGTCCCATGTGACAGGAGAGGTGGCCTGGCAGAAACGTGGAAAGGGAAAACGTAGAGAAATTCTGTCGAGAACCAAAACACTTAGACCAAGCTTGTCCAACCCGAGGCCCATGGGCCACATGTGGCCCAGGAGGGCTTTGAATGAGGCCCAACACAAATTCGTAAACTTTCTTAAAACATTATGAGTTTTTTAGTTCATCAGCTATCACTTGTGTTAGTGTATTTTATGTGTGGCCGAAGACAATTCTTCCAATGGGGCCCCCAGAAGCCAAAAGATCAGACACCCCTGGCTTAGACAAAAGGAGCAAAGCAAGGCCAGAAAGAGGCCGCTCAGGGTCCCCCTTCCTGAGCAGGCTCCTGGCATGCCATGTCTCAGCATAAACTCGGCCACAGAGATCAATTTTGGGAACTTGGACTGAACCATTTCTGCGGAGAGCATCTTCCCACAGGCCGTGGGAAAGTACTGAGAGAAACTCCTGAGCGCCGCAGGAAATGTGAGCAGGGTCCCCAGAGGGGCCGGGGTTTTAGGGCCAGCGTGCTAGGAACTTTGAGAATGTGGCCTCAGGCCGGGTACACAGAGCACAACTCGTGGGAGACTGGGCTGGGATTAGGAGAAGGTTCTGGAGACAGAGCTGGACTTCCATCACGAATCCCCGGACCTCACCACCAGCTACCCACTCCCTGGGATGAGAAGATGCTAGTTATTTTGCTTTTGTGTTTTGCCTGGTCACACATGTCCTCTCTTATCTATGATCGAATGGCTAATCTTTAGTCTATGTGACCTCTGCTTGGATGTAACAAGATCAAGTTTCAATCACAAAGAAAATTTAAGTTCTGCCACCTTTTCTGAATATTGTTCCTGAAGAATGAGGTGCCAGGCCTTTCACATGGAGACTGAAGCTGAGGGGGCCAACCAGCACCAGACCTACCCCACTGCCCAGAGCAGGCAGAAGTCACACACAGGACTGGCCACGGGAGGAACAATGAGACCTTGAGCCACAACATTCAGAGCAAGAAAGGCCACAGATACCAAACCCCGCCTCCTAACTTTACACACGAGAAAGCAGAGGGAGGCTGAGAGGGAGGATCGCTTTAGCCCATGAGTTTGAGGTTATAGTGAGCTTTGATTCCCCCTCTGGACTCCAGCCAGGGTGACAGAGTGAGACCCTGTCTCAAAAAAGAAAGAAAAAATAAGAAAAACAATCACATATCCCTTTCGTTAGCAGAGCGTAAACTGAAACCCACAGCCCCCAATTCCTAGTTCAACCTTCTTTCCTCTACCCCAGGCCTCACCTGTTGGATTTTTGTTTGGGATGCTATCTGCCCATCTACTTTTTCTTTTTTCTTTCTTTTTTTTTTTTTGAGACAGAGTCTCACTCGTTTGACCAGGTTGGAGTGCAGTGGAGCGATCTCAGCTCACTGCAGCCTCCACCTCCCAGGCTGAAGCGATTCTCCCGCCTCAACCTCCTGAGTAGCTGGGACTACAGGCATCCGCCATCATGCCTGGCTAATTTTTGTATTTTTTAGTAGATATAGGGTTTCAGCATGTTGGCCAGGCTGGTTTCAAACTCCTGACCTCAGGTGATGCACCCGCCTCGGCCTCCCAAAGTGCTGGGATTACAGGCGTGAGCCACTGTATCCAGCCTTCTGCCTTTTTATCCCTTTCCTACCCTTGGTGGCTGTATTGGAGACGCTTCTCCAGAAAAACAGAACCAATAGGGTGTGTGTGCACGCAAGTGCGTATGTGTGTGGGTGCGTGTGTGTGTGTATGTGTTGAGAAAGATTTAAGGAATTGACTCATGCAATCATGAAGATGGCAAGTGCACAGTCTGCAGGGCAGGGGCCAGGCTGGGGACAAGGGAGCCTGAAGCAGTCTGCAGTCAGAGCTACCTGCTTCTAAGGAAAGGTGATTCTTTTCTCTTAAGACCTTCATCGGATTGCATGAGGCCCACCCCATTGTGAAGGATAATCTGCTTTACTCAAAGTGGACTGATTTAAATGTTAATCTCATCTTAAAAATGCCCTCACAGCAATTTTCATATGTGTCTGACCAAATATCTGGTTGCTGTGTCCCAGACAAATTGACACATAGGATTAACCATTACAGCAGGAAGCCCTCCTTTCCCTCCCGCCCAGCCAGCCCCAGGGCTTTTACCCTCCTGTGTCCTTTGCCCCAGCAATAGCTGGCTTTGCAAAGGGGAAGAGCGCTCCCCTCCCAGGAGTCAGTGCACTTTGAGAGAAGAGCAAGATTTTAAAATAACAGCTTCAGAAACAGTCTATGAAACTGTACCGAGTGGGAATATTTCCCTGTTGCTTTGTTGACTTGTTGCTTTGTTGCTTTGGGTTTGTTTTGTTTTTACTTCTAAATCAAACTTGCAGCCGGGAGTGGTGGCTCATGCCTGAAATCCCAGCATTTTGGGAGGCTGAGGCAGGACGACCCTTTGAGGCCAGGAGTTTGAGACCAGCCTGGGCAACATAGCAAGCCCCTTGTCTCTAAAATAAATAAATAAATAAAAATAAAAAATAAAAACAGTTAAAAATTAACCAGGCATGGTGGCACACACCTGCAGTTCCAGTTACTCAGGAGGCTGAGGCAGAAGGAGCGCCTGAGCACAGGAGTTCAAGGCTGCAGTGAGCTAGGATCATGCCACTGTCTCCAGCCTAGGAGACAGAGTGAGATCCTGTCTCTAAAATTTTTTTTAAAAAGCCAAACTTCCATAAATAGCTGCTGTAAACACTAGCCTCGAGCTGTAATGGGTGTCAGCATGCCCAGGATGCCTGCCTCCCCAGGTGTGTTTTTAGAGTTGAACTAGATTAGAAATTCCCAGGTTCTCCATGTCACCAGGCACGGAGATGTGTTGCATCTACTCTCCAAATCATCCTCACCAAAGGTTCAGCACCTTTGACAAGAACTCACCTCTCTGGAAGCAGCTTCTCTACTAGACAGACTCACTGGAAGGAAGAAATCCTGAACTGTTTGTCAGATGTTAGCATTCTAGAGATACAACCATTCCACAGTTTTAGAGAAATGTTTTCAAAGACCTACGTCCCTCTCTTTGCAGCTCTAGTTACTTAAATGGTAAGAAATGGCTGGGCGTGGTGGCTTACGCCTGTAATCCCAGCACTTTGGGAGGCCTAGCGGGGTGGATCATGAGGTCAGGAGTTCGAGACCATCCTGGCCAACATGGTGAAACCCCGTCTCTACTAAAATACAAAAATTAGCCAGGCGTGGTGGCACATGCCTGTGGTCCCAGCTACTCGGGAGGCTGAGGCAGGGAAATCACTTGAACCCGGGAGGCAGAGGTTGCAGTGAGCCGAGATCGCGCCACTGCACTCCAGCCTGGTGACAGAGCAAGATTCCGTCTCAAAAATTAAAAAAAAAAAAAAAAAAAAAAGGTAAGAAAGACATAAAATGTGTTAAACCCAGAGTCCCATTCCCTTGTCTGAAGTGTCAGCCTGTTGGCATTCCAGTGGTAATTTTTGCCCTGCAAGTATAAAATTAAATAGAAAATTCTGAAGCTCTCTATTTATTTTCTCTCTTTCTGCCTGCTTTGAATCTGCTATTATTAGGCTACTCATGTTGAGATAAAACTTACTTCTCAAGGTTACTTGTAGAATTTGTTCTGGCTAAAATGTAAACCTTAGAAACTCACTTGAAACTGTGAAAGGAAAATATCTTGGGACCCAAAATGACTAAAGCTAAAGGGAAAAGTCAAGCTGGGAACTACTTAGAACAAACCTGCCTCCCATTCTATTCAAAGTCACCCCTCTGCTGACTTAGATAAATGCTTATCTGATTGCTTCCTTTGGAGAGGCTAACCAGGAACTCAAAAGAATGCAACCATTTGACCAGGTGCAGTGGCTCATGCCTGTAATCCCAGCACTCTGGGAGGCCAAGGCAGGCGGATCACCTGAGGCCAGGAGTTCGAGACCAGCCTGGCCAACATGGAGAAACCCCGTCTCTACTAAAAGAATACAAAATCAGCTGGGCATGGTGGCGCATGCCTGTAATCCTAGCTACTTGGGAGGCTGAGGCGGGAGAATCGCTTGAACCCAGGAGGTGGAGGTTGTGGTGAGCCAAGATCACGCCATTGCACTCCAGCCTGGGCAACAAGAGCAAAACTCCATCTCAAAAAAAAAAAAAAGGAATGCAACCATTTGTCTCTTATCTACCTATGACCTGGAAGCCCCCTCCCCACTTCGAGTTGTCTTGCCTTTCCAGTCCCAACCAATGTTCATCTTACATATGCTGATTGATGTCTCATGTCTCCCTAAAATGTATAAAACCAAACTGTGCTCTGACCACCTTGGGCACCTGTCGTCAGGACCTCCTGAGGCTGCCTCATGGGTGCATGTCCTCAATCTTGGCAAAATAAACTTTCTCAATTAACTAAGACCTGTCTCAAATTTTCGGGGTTCACAAAACTGAAGGAAGTGATAAGAAAAAAAGCTTTTGAAAAATCAAACTTCCATAAAGGTTACTTTACCCAAAATTTTGGTCCACAGCTCTGCTTGGATTACTGATTGGATGTCTGGGTCATTTTCAATTAAGGAAAGTTTAGGATACGGGAAAACATATCTCTAAAATTGTGGAACGGTCTGGGCACAGTGGCTCAGGCCTGTAATCCCAGCACTTTGGGAGGCTGAGGTGGGTGGATCACCTGAGGTCAGGAGTTCAAGACCAGCCTGACCAACATGGTGAAACCCCATCTCTACTAAAAATACAAAAAAAAAAAAATTAGCTGAGCATGGTGCTGCGCACCTGAAATAAGGAAGAAAGAAGCCAGTAAGTAGGGAAGAGAAAGATGTGATGAAAGTTATGGATATGGGCCAGGCACCATGGCTCATGCCTGTAGTCCCAGCACTTTAGGAGACTGAGGTGGCCAGATCACTTGAGGAGTTTGAGACCAGCCTGAGCAACATGATGAAACCCTGTCTATACAAAAAATTACAAAACTTAGCAGGGTGTGGTGATTCATGCCTGTAGGTCCAGCTACTTGGGAGGCTAAGGCAGGAGGATCACTTGAGCCTGGGAGGTGGAAGTTGCAGTGAGCTGAGATTATGACACTGCACTCCAGCCTGGGCAACAGAGTGAGACTCTGTCTTGAAAAAAAAAAAAGCTATGGATATGAAGATGTATTTTTGGTCAGGAAGGGTATATAGAAAAGAGAATAATTTTGTATGAAAAAGAATCTTGGGCCGGGTGCGATGGCTCAAGCCTATAATCCCAGCACTTTGGGATGCCAAGGTGGGTGGATCACTTGAGCTCAGGAGTTCTGAGACCAGCCTGACCAACACAGTGAAACCCTGTCTCCACTAAAATTTTAAAAATTAGCCAGGCATTGTGGCGGGCGTCTGTAATCCCAGCTACTCAGGAGGCTGAGTGAGGCAAGAGGATCACTTGAACCCTGGAGGCGGAGGTTGCAGTGAGTTGAGATGGTGACACTGCACTGCAGCCTGAGCGACAGACAAGACTCCATCTCAAAAAAAACGAAAAGAAAAAGTAAAAGAGAAAGGATCTTGTATGGTAAATTATTGTCCTATGTCGGTGCAAAAGTAACTGCAGTTTTGGACCGTAAATTTTAAATCATTATAACAAGGCTGAAACACATCTTTATTAATCAAAATAGGAACCGTTAACAATCAACACATTTTTGCCAACGAAAAATAAATTTGTTTATTCCTGTAGCATAAAAATCCATGCTTTGGGATTTGAGGAACTCTTGGAAAGCATTTTCTGCATCCTGGTGGTTGTGGAAGCGTTTTCCCTGCAAAAAGTTGTCGAGATGCTTGAAGAAGTGGTAGTCAGTTGGTGAGAGGTCAGGTGAATATGACAGATGAGGCAAAACTTTGCAGCCCAATTTGTTCCACTTTTGAAGCGTTGGTTGTGTGATGTGCGGTGGGACGCTGTGGTGGAGAAGAATTGGGCCCTTCCTGTGGACCAATGCCGGCTGCAGACGTTGCAGTTTTCGATGCATCTCTTCGATTTGCTGAGCGTACTTCCCAGATGTAATGGTTTCACTGGGACTCAGAAAGCTGTGGTGGGTCAGACCAGCACAGACCACCAGACAGTGACCAGGACCTGTTTTCGGTGCAAGTTTGGCTTTGGGAAGTGCCTTGGAGCTTCTCAGTCCAACCACTGAGCTGGTTGTTGCCAGTTGTATAAGATCCACTTTTCGTCTTACATCACAATCGGATCAAGAAATGGTTCACTGTTGTTGTGGAGAATAAGAGAAATGACACTTCAAAATTATAATTTTTTTGATTCTCGCTCATCTCATGAGGCACCACTTATTGAGCTTTTTCACCTTTTCAATGCGTCAAATGCCGATCGACTGTAGAATGGTCGACGTTGAGTTCTTCAGCAGCTTCTTGTGTAGTTGTAAGAGGATCGGCTTCAATGATTGCTCTCGGTTGTTGTCAACTTCCGATGGCCGGCCACTGCGCCCCTCACCTTCAAGGCTCTCGTCTCCTCTG
This sequence comes from Hylobates moloch, assembly GCF_009828535.3. Classification (NCBI taxonomy): domain Eukaryota; kingdom Metazoa; phylum Chordata; class Mammalia; order Primates; family Hylobatidae; genus Hylobates; species Hylobates moloch. Next base: position 171,492,850 of record NW_026652279.1, read on the forward strand.
CAAAGCTTCTTGACTCACCACTGCACTGTGTGTTCGTTAGCAGTTCCTAGGTCAATGCGTTGTTGATGTTGCAGGTTTTCTCTGCTGCTTTATGATCCATTTTGAACTCGAATAAGAAAATTGCTTGAGGCTGGGCGCGGTGGCTCATGATTGTAATCCCAGCACTTTGGGAGGCTGAGGCGGGCGGATCACAAGGTCAGGAGATGGAGACCATCCTGGCTAACACCGTGAAACCCTGTCTCTACTAAAAATACAAAAAGTTAGCCGGGCGTGGTGGTGAGCACCTGTAGTCTCAGCTACTCGGGAGGCTGAGGCAGGAGAATGGCGTGAACTTGGGAGGCTGAGCTTGCAGTGAGCCGAGCTCTCACCACTGCACTCCAGCCTGGGCGGCAGAGCAAGACTCAAAAAAAAAAAAAAAAAAAAAGAAAAGAAAATTGCTCGAATTTCCTTTTTGTCTAATATTATTTCCGCAGTCTTTTTTTTTTTTTTTTTTTTTTTTGAGACAGAGTCTTGCTCTGTCACCCAGGCTGGAGTGCAGTGGCGCAATCTCGGCTCACTGCAAGTTCCGCCTCCCGGGTTCACGCCATTCTCCTGCCTCAGCCTCTCCAAGTAGCTGGGACTACAGGCGCCCGCCACCACGCCCGGCTAATTTTTTTGTATTTTTAGTAGAGACGGGGTTTCACCGTGGTCTCGATCTCCTGACCTCGTGATCCGCCCACCTCGGCCTCCCAAAGTGCTGGGATTACAAGCGTGAGCCACCGCGCCCGGCCTCGCAGTCTTAAATAAATATAAAATAAAGCAGCAAGTAATAAGTCATTAGCAAAAAAAGTGAGAAATATGCATTAAAATTATGTGTAGCATGACCACATGTATTTAAGAATATATTGTCAAACGGCAAATTTCAACAATGCAAAAACCACAATTACTTTTGCACCAACCTAATATTTACAAAAGAGGGACGTTTAGGACAAGTCAGAAAGTCCAAGCATTGCCCGAATGCAGTGCCTCACACCCAGAATCCCAGCACTTTGGGAGGCTGAGGCAGGAGGATTGCTTGAGCCATTTTGTAGATGGTCTGTGCATGTTGTCATAAGGTTTGCAAATGGGAATTCGGGAAAGAAATTTTGTATGTGATTAACTTGGTTATAATTAAAAGGAAACTGGCCAGGTGTGGTGGCTCATGCCTGTAATCCCAGCACTTTGGAAGGCTGAGGCAGGAGGCTCATATGAAGTCAGGAGTTCAAGTCCAGCCTGACCAACATGGTGAAACCCCCTCTCTACTAAAAATACAAAAATTAGCTGGGCATGGGGGTTCATGCCTGTAATTCCAGCTACACAGGAGGCTGAGGCAAGAGAATCACTTGAACGTGGGAGACGAAGGTTGCAGTGAGCCAAGATCGTGCCACTGCATTCCAGCCTGGGTGACAGAGCCAGGCTCTGTCTTAGAAAAAAATTAAAAAAAAATTTTTTAACGGAATTTTTATAAAAGGAAATCATTTATAATAGTCCTGTATGTTAAAACAAAGCTTCCTTAAAGTATTGATTTGCTCTCAATAACATTAATTGAACTTTTGCTTTTCATAATAATCTGTTTCTGCCTTTTCTCTGTTGAGAAGGCCTGAGATGGTAACTCAGCTTTTTTGTCAGCTCTTGTAACTTTTTTCCTCTGGTTTCAATTTTACTGTTATGGCCTAAGGCTGAAATGTTTTATCTTGAAGGTCAAAACAGAAAACATTGTTTTCCTCCATTCTGTACTCTAGGCTTTTTTTGATACATCTAAATTTTCAGTGTAATCAAAAAATTTCTCATGCTGTTCCTAAGAGTCATGTATTTCCCTGGTATACTCATAACCTTGAACACACTCTTCCTGTGTCTGATTAAATTCCAGTACTTTTTCATCAAACTTGACTTCCAGGTTATCTAAGTGGGCTTCTCATAAGGAGACGCAGTCACTGCAGAAGATTTTTCTTTGCTTTTTTGGTAACTGGCTTAAGAGACAAGATTTTATAATTCTCGTGCTGTCTTTATTAAGTTTTTGATTGCAAAAACTGAAATGTAAAAGGGTCAAGGTTTTTACATCCATATTGCCTTCTGTATTGCCTTTAAAGTCTTCTGATTATCACTTTGGTTAAGTAAGTGTTATTTTACAATGACCTGTGCTTCTGTTTGGATCAGATGTTTTGAGCCTTTTAACATCTTTAATAAACGTCCTCAAAATCAAAATCCTAAATTAAGTCTCTGAGGTAGTCTTATTGCTGGGGCTTTTAAAATCTATAAAAATTAATTGCTGCAAAGTTGTAGAACTTTTTTTTTTTTTTTTGAGATGGAGTCTTGCCCTGTCGCCCAGCCTGGAGTGCAATGGAGAGATCCTGACTCATTGCAACCTCCGGCTCCAGGGTTCAAGTGATTCTCCTGCCTCAGCCTCCTGAGTAGCTGGGATTACAGACACGTGCCACCACGTTCCAGCTAATTTTTTGTATCTTTAGTAGAGACGGGGGTTGCACCATGTTGGCCAGGCTGGTCTCGAACTCCTGACCTAGTGATCCGTCCGCCTCGGCCTCCCAAAGTGCTGGGATTACAGGCGCGAGCCATCTTGCCCAGCTGTAGAACCTTTCTACAGCTTCCAGTCAGACCACGAACTCCAGTATCACCACTTCTGGCCTGATAATTACATTTACTGGAAGCAAATCAGCTGAAGAACTCCCTTAGCCGCTTGAGAGAGTCCCTATCAGGGTCTATTAACTAATTTTCGTGCTGTTAAGTTGCAGGGCCTTGACTCCTGGGTACACGTATCACATCTGAAGAAGGCACTGACTCCTACCAGAAACTGACACCAAACTCAAGGTGACCAAAGCCTCATCTTTAGACCCGGGCAAAGGTGACACTCAAAGTAAACTGCTTTCATGAAACACAGTGACAGGCCTGTATTCAAACACATTAAGGTTCATTTAATAATTTTGCCTTTATTTGAAATAATGTAATTTATTCTATGCCTAGATACTAAATAATATAAAGGTTTAATTTTTTTTCTATCATTTGCAAAACTAGGCAGGGCTTGTGACCTTTTTGTTTAAAATGTTGTTAGTTCCTTGTGTTTGTTGTGCCTCCAGAATTTGAACTATACAATCCCTCCAGGCCCAGCATGAGATCGTAAGGGCCAATTCTGAGGAATAAAATTAATTCAGATCCTCCAAATCAAGGAAGGGCACAGAGATGCCTCAGCAGCTTAACAAAATGCTTGTGTTTTGTATAGCTAATTGCCACAAACCAGATTACGGTGGCTCAATGCACATAATTTAGAAATAAGTCAATTTTGTTACTTTGTCTTTTGGCTTTTGGCTCTTATGTTGCTTAAAAGAGATATGAAGGTTAATGAGTGCCTGCCCACTTCCATTCCATTTGGCTTAGAATATTTAATTGGCTGTAAGTCTTTTGACTCTAAGTCCCTTAGCCATAGGGGTCCCACTGAGGGACATGATAGACCTGGCGCAGGTAGCACACCACCCCCGGCATCAATATGGGACAAAACAAAAGCTTGGCTATTGACACTGCCTCTGGCATACCTTGACAAAAAAGGCGGACTATAAACTAAAAAAAATCTGCAGCCTCCCCAGTAGAAGGGACACGCCTCTTGCCCAAAGGGGATCCAATAAAAAAAAAAAAAAACCTGAAAAACTAGTTCAGACCATGATGGAAAGCTGGGGGTCAGACACTCCACCTTCCCCCATGCCTTGGAATTCAGGCACAAATGACCAGGCAAAATGCCTTTGCACCTTCGAAAAGAAAAACCCTCCTGCTGATTTTATGTGGGATGCTGTTAAAGCTGCTGTACCTTCTAGTACCTGGTTTTTACCACTTTGGGGCCCGTTAAGGGTGATCTCATCATTGTTAATATTTGGCCCATGCATATTCAACTTGCTTGTAAAGTGCCTGTCTCTGGTTACAGCAGATCCAGGTAAAGGTGACCTTCAAGCTGGGTTCCAGCCGCTTCCTGTCTTGGAATCAGACTCTCCTGCTGTCCCCTGGGAACCCTTAGATCAAGCAGCCGGAGATTCCCATGCCCTCGGTAGGCAGGGCCAGCGCTCTTAAATCAGCAGGAAGATGACACAGAAGACTGACCTCCTCCCTCATCTCCCTCAAGAATAAGGGATGGAATGGCTGAGCACGGTGGCTCATGCCTGTAATCCCAGCACTTTGGGAGGCCAAGGTGGGCAGATCGCTTGAGCTCAAAAGTTTGAGACTACCCTGCACAACATGGCAAAACCCCATCTCTACCAAAAATACAAAAATTAGCTGGGTGTGGTAGCACACACCTGTGGTCCCAGATACTCAGGAAGCTGAAGTGTGAGGATCGCTGGAGCCTGGGAAGGGGAGGCTGCGGTGAGCCATGATTACGCCGCTGCATCCCAGCCTGGGTAACATAGAGACCCTGTCAAGAAAGAGAGGAAAGGAAGGAAGGAAAGAAGGAAGGAAGGAAGGAGGGAGGGAGGGAAGGAAGGAAGGAAAAAGAAGAAGGGATGGAAATCTCCCAGGGGGAAAATGAGATGGGAATAGCACTGGGTGGTCATAGGAGGATGGAAAAACCCAAACAATAGCTAGAATAAGAACGAGGCAAAGAAACCACAGGTTAACAGAAAACCCAAAATAGGGAAGAGAAAATGGTCAAATCCTGGTCAGGGTGATATGTCCATGATCCTGGGAAAACTCGAATAAGGGGAAAAGTCTGTGGTAACGGGGGGAGGGAGTCCCTGAAATCACTCCTTTTCCAGAATGCCTTATGATTATTCCACCTCCTAATTTAAAAAAAATCCATAAAATTAGAAACTCAAACTCTGATGTGAGTGACTCACTCTGCTGAGCACACCTGCAATTCTCTTTTACGTGTGTGCTTTCGCTTTGCGGTAAAAGCTTCTTGCCTTTCGTTTCATTCTGACGTGTCCCTGAATTCTTTCTCATGCTGGTGTCAAGAACTTGGAAACTGGCTGGGGCTGGGGTCTCAGTGGCATCCGGAGACCCTCCTGAGACCTCTGACAGCTGTAGGTGATTGAGGACGCCAATCATATAGGGGTTGGAGGGTGATGGAATGCACTTTAATTTTAATCTGAGTGTAATGGAAAATAGTTGGATGGTTCTATGCAGAGGAGTGACATGATATGACTTATAAGAAAGATCATTCTATTGCTGTAGGAAAGCAGGGAGGTTAATTTATTAACAGAAGGTGTTATGGGTTGAGTTGTGTCTCCTCAAAATATGTTAAATCCTAACCCCTAGTACCTGTGACTATACCTGTAACTGGAAGTGAGTTCTTTATAGATTATTGAATTAAGATGAGATGAGATCATTAGGGTGGGCCCTACTCCAATATGACTGGTGTCCTTAAAGGAGAGGAAAATCCCGCATGAGAACAAGGAGACCATCATGTGATGACAGAGGCAGAGGCTGGGGAGGGTGCCAAGGGCATTCTACAGTAAACCTGAAACACTCCTTCAGGCCGAGATGGAAAGGGGGGATGGATGCCTCATTATACCATCCTCCCTTTGGAATTCAGGCACAGTTGACCAGCATTAACGTTAAAACAGAGACCTTAAGACTGACAAAGCAGACTTTTTGTAGCAATAAGATACAAATGTGACAGATTGCAAGCCCTGAAAGAAATTGGAGTATTTTACCCCAAATATATTCATTTGGCACATTTTGAAATAGCCTTGCACAGCTGTCTCTTTAGGGAAAGACATCTACATTCTGTAGAGAATCCCCTTCCTTTTCAGGTCTTTTTCTTGATTCGGGAGATAATTTACTAAGACCTGGCACCTGAAGTTTGATAAAAAACATTTACAAAGTCCAGGTGTGGTGGGCCATACCTGTAATGCCAGCACTTTGGGAGTCCAAGGCAGCGGATCACTTGAGGTCAGGAGTTCGAGACCATCCTGGCCAACACAGTGAAACCCTGTCTCTACTAAAAATACAAAAATTAGCTGGGCATGGTGGTGCATGCCTGTAGTTCCAGCTACTTGGGAGGCTGAGTAGGGAGGATCGCTTGAACCTGGGGGGCGGAGGTTGCAGTGGGCCAAGATTGTGCCATTGGACTCCGGCCTGGGCAACAGAGTGAGACTCTGTCTCAAACAACAACAACAAAAAGAAACATTTACAATCCATTCTCTTCGAAGCCTGCTACCTGGAGGCCTCATCTGCACAACCCCTTATCTTAACCCAGACACTTCCTTCTATTGATTGCATGTCTTTAAGTAAACTTTCAACCAATTGCCAATCAGAGAATCTTTGAATCCACCTATGACTGGAAGCCCCTCTCTTGGAGTTGTCCCACCTTTCTGGGCTGAACCAATGTACTTCTTACATGTACTGATTGATGTCTTCTGTATCCCTACCATGTATAAAACCAAGCTGTAGCCCGACTACCGTGGGCACATGTTCTCAGGATCTGCAGGGGCTATGTTACAAGCCATGGTCACTCATCTTTGGATCAGAATAAACCTCAAATATTTTAGAGTTTGACTCTTTTCGTTGACACTCATGCAGCAGACTACTGCCATCATCCAGGCTACACACTGTTAAACGGAAAAACCTTAGACACGTGTATGTTTTAACTGAGTGTATTTGAGCAAAACAAAGCAGATTCCCGAATGGGGCAGCCCTCCAAACCAGAGCAGGTAAGAGAACTCCAACCAGAAACCTGATCTGACAGCACCTATAGGAAACAGAAGTGTGTGACCGAGACAGCTAATTTGATTATAGCTTCATTGCTTAACTGGTTACAGAGTTTCCTGCCATTAAGTAAAGCTCAGTTACTGTAGTTAAACTCCTTATTGGTTTGGTCTGGTAGGTGCAGTTCAGGGTTTCACTCTGTTATCAGAAAGGGCTTCCAATCCAGACCTCAAGAGGGTTCTTGGACCTTGTGCAAGAAAGAATTCTGGGCGAGTCCATAAATTGAAAGCAAATTTATGAAGAAAGGGAATAAAAGAATGGCTACTCCATAGGCAGAGCAGTGGCACTGGCTGCTTGACTGAGTATACTTATGAGAGGTGAAGCCAGCTGGACTTCCTGGGTCTAGTGGGGACTTGGAGAACTTTTCTGTCTTACAAGAGGATTGTAAAATGCACCAATCAGCACTCTGTAGCTAGGATTGTAAAATGCACCAATGAGCGCTCTGTAGCTAGCAAGGATTGTAAAACGCACCAATCAGCACTCTGTAAAATGCACCAATCAGCAGGATCCTAAAAGTAGCCAATTGCAGGAAGGATTGAAAAAAGGGTATCCTGATAGGGCAGAAACAGAACATGGGAGGGGACAAATAAGGGAATAAAAGCTGCCCCATCCCCCCACCAACCAGCACCAGCAATCCGCTTGGGTCCCCTTCCATGCCGTGGAAGCATTGTTCTTTTGCTCTTCATAATGAATCTTTTTTTTTTTTTTTTTTGAGGTGGAGTCTCGCTCTGTTGCCCAGGCTGGAGTGCAGTGGCGCGATCTTGGCTCACTGCAAGCTCCACCTCCTGGGTTCACGCCATTCTCCTGCCTCAGCCTCCTGGGTAGCTGGGATTACAGGCACCCACCACCACGTCTGGCTAATTTTTTATATTTTTAGTAGAGACGGGGTTTCACCATGTTAGCCAAGATGGTCTCCATCTCCTGACCTTGTGATCCGCCTGCCTTGGCCTCCCAAAGTGCTGGGATTACAGGCATGAGCCACCACGCCCGGCCTCTTCATAATAAATCTTGCTGCTGCTCACTCTTTGGGTCCATGCCACCTTTAAGAGCTGTAACACTCACTGTGAAGGTCCGCGGCTTCATTCTTGAAGTCAGCGAGACCAAGAACCCACCGGCAGGAACCAACTCCAGACACACTTATAGTTATCTCTTGATTATAGGCTAAATAAGGAGAGGATTATTCATGAGTTTTCTGAGAAAGGGGTTGGCAATTCCTGGAACTGAGGGTTCCTCCCCTTTTCAGACCATATAGAGTAATTTCCTGATGTTGCCATAGCATTTGTAAACTGTCATGACGCTGGTAGGAGTGTCTTTTAGCATGCTAATACATTATAATCAGCAAATAATGAGCAGCGAGGACACCAGAGGTCACTTTTGTGGCCATCTTGGTTTTGGTAGGCTTTGGGCCGGTTTCTTTACTGTGTCATCTTATCAGTGGGGTCTTTGTGACCTGTATCTTGTGCCCACCACCTATCTCATCCTGTGGCCAAGAATGTCTAACCTCCTGGGAATGCAGCCCAGTAGATCTCACCCTCATTTTACCTAGTCCTTATTCAAGATGGAATCGCTGTGGTTAAAAGGCCTCTGACATGTTGAGCCATCCTCTCACCTCGGCCTCTCAAGTAGCTGGGACTACAGGTGCACAACACCATCCCCTGGTAATTTTCCAAAAAAATTTTGGTAGAGAAGGGGGTCTCCTTATGTTATGTTGCCCAGGCTGGTCTCAAACTCCTGGGCTCAAATGATCCTTCCATCTTGGCCTCCCAAAGCATTGGGATCACACACGTGAGCCACCACACCTGGCCCCACAAATTTCCTTTAGCACCATGAGAGTGGCTTCAAATAGGGTGGCGGTGGAGGTGAGAGGCCATCAGCCACAGGAGGAGCGTGGGTGGGAGGGCAGGAGAGGTCACGATGCCTTCCAAGGGTTTGGGCCTCAGCGTTGGAGTGATGGAGCTGCCCTTACCTGAGACGGTGGAAAGCGAAGGGGCCTCGCAGTGAGCTGGTTTGGGGTTCAGGGCAGAGGTTGCACCTGGAGCAGAAAGGCACCTGACTGCTACATTGGGAGCACATAGTGGGCCTCGGCACTCCACCTGCCGGCAAAATCATTTTCTATAACTCCGCATGCCTAAAAATGGGCCGATAAACACAACCCAGACCCTGAACCAGAGCGTTGTTAACTCTTCAACCTGCCTTCCAGCCGAACTCTCTTAGGCCAGAGCTGGGGCCAGGCCGGGTTGGGCGTCGCGCTTGTCAATCATCTAGAATGGGGTGTGATTGAGCGAGTTGGGATCCCACTTCCGACAGCGGCGCGGGGGCGGTCGGGAAACCGGAAAAAGCTTCCAATGGCTGTGTTTCCGGCGGCGGCGCGGGGGCAGCTGGGAATAAGGAATGCTGCCCAATGGCCCTGGGTCCTCCCTGTGGGGCAATCTGGGCTTGCAGGCGAGGTAAGGTCGACTCCATTTGGCCCGGGGATGGTCACACGCGCGGGGGCCGGGACTGCAGTCGCCGGCGCGGCCGTTGTCGCATTGCTCTCGGCCGCACTTGCGCTGTACGGGCCGCCACTGGACGCAGGTACCCGACCGCTGACCGCCTCTGCAGGCTCGCGAGGGGGAAGCGCCGCCGAGGGGCAGCCCGTGTGCGGGGCCGGGGCGCCGTGTGGCCTGCGGGGCGGAGTAGGGAGAGAAGGGAGGCCTCCTGGAACGGCGCGGCGACGGCTGGGCGCGGCTCGGGTGATGGGAGCCTCCGCGCGGGGTGACAGAGGGGCAGAGGGTGGCGCTGGGCTGGAGCCAGTGCACGTCCCGGAAGCTGGCGTGAGCGGCGGAGCCCGCGCGGTGGTCGGGGAACGGGGGGCCGAGGGCCGGTAGGAGGACCCTGGGGCGCCGTGGTACGCTGGTCGGATCCGTCTGCTCTGCTCTGTCCCCGCCCCCGGTCTGGGAAAGATGCTCGCCAACTCCGGGCTTGCTGTTTGGTCCGAGCTGGAGACGGGGCCCCTCCTGGGGCCCAGGGACGCGGCGGGCGGGCGCCAGCTTCGCGCACACCAGGAGCAGGGCCGTGTCTGCATCCCCAACTTGAAGCCCCAGTGCGACTGGGCAAGTACAGACCCTGCACGTCGTTGGACGAGAGGTACTGGATACTGCGACACCTGGGCCGCAGAAAAGGACTCGACCAGCCAGGCCTCCTTCGCCCGCCCCGGGTCGGGGTGTGTGTGTGCGTGCAGGAGGTCCCTTGGGGAGGGAGGCTTACCTGAGTCATCCCCAGAACCTGAAGCGCTGGCCAGATGTCCCCGAGGGCCCTGCCCTGGCCTTGGCTGGTCCTTGCACGCTGAGATGCCTTTTCAAATAGAACGGATTAGGTAGAAAGAATTTAAGCAGGAGCTGAGCAAGTGCTTGGAGCCCCATCTCTTCATAGGGTTTTTTGTCTTTCTGTTTGCCTTGTTGGTATTGGTGTATCTAACATATTTTATACAGAAAGTAGTTCGTGTATATCTCATTTCTCTTAAGGAGAGATTGCTGTTATCCACCTTGGTATAGAAGATAAATAGAAGCTCAGAGAAAGTAACTTAGCCAGGATTCTGCAGCAAGTGAGTGGCCGAAGTGGTTAAATGCACCATTTGTTGCTGTAGTCATTAGACAGATTTTACCTTCTGTATATGTTGGGCATCGTCAGAGAGTTTTGGCTTTTCGTTTTCATCAGCACACACTCAGAATGCATTGGGTGGCGCTGAGAGGGTACTCTACACTGCACCTCACTCACACCAGCAGGGAGGCTTGTTAACACTTTATTTAGAGATTTATTTGTAGCTCTTTACCTTAAATTCACACACCGTGATTAGTAGCAAGATTTTTCCTTGCACTTGGTTGAGGATTTATTATCAGACTGCCTAAACTTTTACGAAAAGCCACCTAGAGTTGTATATCACTGAGGCTTTAGGGAATATTTCAGTTAACTTAGGGATTGTTGTTAGATGCTCTGAATTAGTTATAATTCACATTAACTTAAAGTATTTTTGTTTTTTTTAAGTAGAATTTTCCAGTACTAAAAGCACTTTTAGCACAAAGCAGCAGTGATAGTCTTCCCCAGACATGCTTCCTTAAAACAAAAGCCAAACAAATTTAACCTGTTCTTCCAGACTCAGAATTGTCCTGAAGAGTCACTGAATGGGATAAATCTGAAGTCACCTATTGTCAAGGCCTTTTTATCCTTCAGAACTTTGATGTTTATATGTAAATGTTTCTGTGGATAAGTTCAAATGGTGACGTCAGTAAGCCAGCTGGAACTTGCTTCACTGCCAAGTGCTGGGAAGTTTAGTTGACCTGCTTTGGCTCTTTTGCTAACAGAAGCTGTTTATCTTAGGTGAATGCTGGTGAGCAGCCTGGATTTTACTTTGCGTTAATACAATTCTAGTCAAGTGAAAATGCTGTACTTATTTTGCCTTAAAATGGCAGCATTTTACACCTACTACATGCCCACAAAAATAAAAACAAAAACATGGCAGCACTTTGGTAAAATAGAGTCTTGTGGTCTGGCTTGTCCATTACTAACCACAGCATCTGCACAGGTTTCTCTCTGGGCCCCAGTTTCCTTATCGGTGAGAGAAAGATAAACTGGCTGTTAGTGAGGAGAGTGAATCACGATGTCTTTACTTCATCGAACATTTATCAAGTGTGTTGTTCTGTGCCAGGCTGTGTTCGTGGTGATTGAGTCCCACATGGAAGCAGTCAGTGCTGCAGCGTGCGGATGGTGCCACATTCCCTGTGGGCACACAGTAGTAGGGTGGTGATTCTCCACCAGTCCAGACACAAGAACTTCCTTCTTATGTCCAGGTCAACCCCTACCATGTAGGTTGTCTGTGTGCTTGAAAGGTTTCAGAACCCCACATGTAATAATAGTTACTTTTGGTATCACTTTGAATTTTTAAAATTATATAGCAAAAAAGTTACTATTATGTTATGATTTTAAAAGAATTTTAAGCTAGCTTACATTTGAGAGCCATCTTTCTCATGTGTAAATCTTTAAATATTCCGTTTCTGGATGATGCTTCTTGTTCTCAGGGTTCTTAGACCCAGCCCTTACAGTAGCATCATGGCCAGGGAACTGGGAATCTGACAAAGTCTTAAGATTTCACAACGGAACAGGAGCAGGAGGAGGTGACTCCCGCTGGTGGGTTGATCAAGTTGCTGTGAAGGTGATTTGCACATTTTGGGCTCCAAAACACTACCTTCTATATAAGATAAAGGAATAGCTCAAAACAGGATTCCCCCCCGTGTTTTCTTCCTAGGTATTATAAAGATTGCTATTTGAATGTAGTGTGTTTTTACACAATCAGAATTGGTATTTTTGGCTTGTGGTAAGTGGGACTTTAATGCTTAACCTACTGTAGATAAATCTGCCTTAGAAAGTGGCCCATATTTGTGTATTGTATGTGATGTTTAAGTCCCCTGATATCTTACCATCTTAATAAAGCTTCCCTTGAAGTGGAGGAAAAATTGTATGTGTTCTTGTCATTATTTGAATAACAACAAAAATCATTATTAGCTTTAAAGCCTGTAGGTTTTAAGCGTATCCATGCCTGGACTAGCACATCTCCTCTTTCTCAACCAAAAAGATCAAAAAGCTGCTATCCCAGTACCAGAAGCACTGGGAGGACTTTCAGCAAGGTGTGACGCAGAAGGGAAGCTTTTCTGCTCTGAGGAGCAGATGCGGAGAGGACAAGCACTTGGAACACAGCATACCTGGGAGCTCTGGTGCTGCAGCCGTGACCCTGAGGCGGCCCTGCTGTGCCCTCCTGGGGGTGTTGGTTGACACCTGGTTGCACAGGGGCAGCAGCACTCCCCTCCACCCGAGAGGTGCTCCACTTTGACTCGTGGATGCAGCTTAATTTTGTGTCAAATCCTTTCTGGTAATGTATAGGTTATTTCAACTATGAGGCAAAGTGCAAATGGGTAGTTAAATGTCGGTTTATGATATTTGCCCTTTTTGATATAAACATTAAATATTTCATACCTCACCTATAGTACTTTAAGACTTAAATCTGAAATTTAAGATACAGATGTTTATAAGATATGAATCTTGGCTATTGGGAGAAAGAAGCCTCCTGGAAAATGTACAGTATTATCTGGTGGAGCCATTTTATTCCTTTTCTTATTGTGAGAAATACACATTTATCAAGTATTACCACTTAGGAGTTGTTTTCATCAGGCGGGGTACATTGATATAAATGTTAATTTTTAACATCCGTAAGTTGAAGTCTGACGAAATCGTTTTTCTCTGTGATTTCATAGGTCACAATTTATATTTTATATGACTTTAAATATTTAATTTGAAGTACTGGTATATTTAAAGGTGCTAAAACTACACGCATGCATCTCTACTAGTGGTTCTTAACCCAGGCTCATTTTGCCCTGCCCAGAAGACATTTGGGAGTGTTGAGATATTTCTGGTTGTCACCACTGGGTGTGTGTGCATGCACTGCTGACTGGGTAGAGGTCAGGGATGCTGCTCAGCATCCTTCAGTGCATAGAACAGCTCCCCACGACAAAGACAGGGTGCTGATCAATATCCATAAATGTCTTTTTTTTGAGACAGAGTCTCGCTGTGTCACCTAGGCTGGAGTGCAGTGGCATAATCTCGGCTCACTGCAGCCTCCACCTTCCGGGTTCAAACAGTTCTCCTGCCTCAGCCTCCCGAGTAGCTGGAATTACAGGCGTGCACCACCACGCCCAGCTAATTTTTGTATTTTTAGTAGAGATGGGGTTTCACTATGTTGGCCAGGCTGGTCTTGAACTCCTGACCTCAAGTGATCCACCCACCTTGGCCTCCCAAAGTGCTGAGATTACAGCTGTGAGCCACCGTGCCTGGCCCCATAAATGTCTCTTCTAGACAAGTGTATTGTTTTAAAACCATAATTTAGCCTGCCTGGAGGGATTTCAAGGATGGGTGCATCGGTCCCCTGCAGGTAGCGCAGCAGGCCTCATTGTGTCTCTCCTTGGCCCACAGTTTATAGTGATTCTGTGCCAGGTCTTATCGTGTGTTGGTCTGGAAGAAGGTGAAAAGGTTTGGGGCTGGGCTGCGCGCGGTGGCTCATGCTTGTAATCCTAGCACTTTGGGAGGCCGAGGTGGGCACATCACAAGGTCAGGAGATCGAGACCACCCTGGCCAGCATGGTGAAACCCCGTCTCTGCTAAAAATACAAAAATGAGCTGGGCGTGGTGGCATGCGCCTGTAGTCCCAGCTACTCAGGAGGCTGAGGCAGGAGAATCGCTTGGACCAGCTGAGATTGTGCCACTGCACTCCAGCCTGGCGACAGGGAGACTGTGTCTCAAAAAAAAAAAAAAAAAAAGGATTTGGGTTAATGGGGATTCATAGGATCTTTTTATCTTGGGGAATCCCAGCATCTGCTGTATCAGCTAAGGCAGTTACATCTACTCATAAAGAAAATTCCTTCAAAAATTTTGTTGAGTAAAAAGTAAAACTGTAGGAGTTTAAAAGACAAAGCTCTTTTGCCATGAAACACTCAGTCAACTTTGGGCTGCGGTCAGTGGAACTTGTGACACTGGTTTTTCTCTGCTGCTGAGATAATTGGAAGGATAAAAATACTGAGTGCCTTGTTTGTAAATATATTGTTTATATTTGCAAAGATCCTTTCATTCTAGGGAGAATGTATGCTTTATTCATTGAGCTCTATAGAACATATCAGCATTTCTTTCATAGCCGAGCTGTTTTAAATATTAAGGTAAAATATACAATAGAGGAAGCTCTTCAAGAAAGGCCAATTAAAGTGTAGCTGTTTAGAGACAACACAAGATCATGAAATTACTTTAAATGCCGCTTTGAACCCAATTTAAGAGGTGTGCCATGTTTAGAATGCCATTTCTAGGTTATTTAATTAATACCCAGTTGAGTGTTGGAATACAGTTGGGAGTAATATGATGAATCTGTGAGACTTCTGAGCATCCCAGTGGATTACAGGTGGGAGCTTGCTTTCCAGTTTGTGAGGAGAGAAAAGACCTAAAAATCCTAAAGGGAAATTGAAATGAAGTAAGATAGTTTATTAAGTAATAATGCATTTTTTTACTTGATAAAATTTTCTGGAAAATTAAATGGTCTTCCGAAATTTCAGATACATTTCAAAAATAAGCCTGATAGAAATAGCATATGTTGTCCTGGTGGGGCGGCTCACGCCTGTAATCCCAGCACTTTGGGAGGCTGAGGCGGGCAGGTCACTTGAGGTAAGGAGTTGGAGACCAGCCCGGCCAACATGGTGAAACCCTGTCTCTACTAAGAATACAAAAATTAGCAGGGCAGGGTGGCGGGTGCCTGTAATCCCAGATACTCGGGAGGCTGAGGCAGGAGAATCGCTTGAACCCAGGAGGTGGAGGCTGCAGTGAGCAGGATCGTGCCAGTGTACTCCAGCTTGGGTGACAGAGCTAGACTCTGTCTCAAATAAATAAAAAATAGCATGTGTTACTATATGTGTTGATTACATGTGTTCAGGCTGGGCACGGTGGTTCACGCCTGTAATCCCAGCACTTTGAGAGGCAGCAGCTGGCAGATCACTTGAGGTCAGGTGTTCTAGACCAGCATGGCCAACATGATGAAACCCTATCTCTACTGAAAATACAAAAATTAGCCAGGTGTAGTAGTGGACGCCTTTAATCCCAGCTACACAGGAGGCTGAGGCAGGAGAATTGCTTGAACCTGGGAGGCAGAGGTTGCAGTGAGCTGAGATCACACCACTGCACTCCAGCTTGGGTGACAGAGTCAGAGTTCGTCTCAAAAAAAGAAAAAAAATTGCATGTGTTAATGTAATTTTGAACATTATATTTGCTTACAGAAATAAAACCATTGGGTAAAAATCTATAGCATTCGTAATAACTTTGGAGAGGGTTTTGGCTAATGGGCTATTATGTGTACTAACAATATCTGTTTACCTTTCTGAATTATTCATTTTTCTTGTCTTTCAGTTTTAGAAAGAGCGTTTTCGCTACATAAAGCACATTCGATAAAGGATATGGAAAATACTTTGCAGCTGGTGAGAAATATTATACCTCCTCTGTCTTCCACAAAGCACAAAGGGCAAGATGGAAGAATAGGCGTAGTTGGAGGCTGTCAGGAGTAAGTAGCTGATGTGCAGTGTTGGTGTTTACAAAGTCAATTGCTGGCTGGCTGCTTACCTGCCTGTCATTCACGCTGTCTAGTTTGACCTCAGGAATCATTTCCAGATGCGGCCTGATAGGACAGTCAGTATTTCTCAGTGATCCACTTTTTGATGAACTAGGAAACAACCCTGAGGAGCCCTGGCTGAATTATTCCCTTGTGTGTATCAGTGTTAAGTTTTGCTTGTGGTGGGGAAATGGGCCGCTTTTTCCACTTTCTGCTTTTCTGTATTTAACCGGACTTCATACCACAAGCATGTTTTGTGTGTTTAGGATAGAAACACTCAGCAACCTCTTGGTTTACTTTGTCAATTTAAAGATGTTACTGAAAGTCATTTGTGAAATTTGACAACTCCCTAGCTTGCTTCTGTTCTGTTTTGCTGCTGTGTTTGGTACATAGCTGTCTGTAAGTTGTCCTTGGGTGTGAAGGATACCTTCTGCGTCTGACAGAAAGCCTGCCGTGGCTCCTCTTTCTGTGTCTGCTTGCTTTCTGTTTGCATGTATGTGGTACCTCTCTTTGCCCATCCCTCCATTTGCAGCTGTTGATCGTGCCATCGGGTGTGTTAGAGTTGTTACTGGATCAGGTATGCATGCATTTTACATGCTGGTGACGCTGCTGAATTGTCCCCCCATTGCGTTAGTGTGTGCTGCCTCCCAAGAGCACCTGTTCCCTGCAGCCCTTGGAGGACAACCTTTGTTAGTCAAGTTGACAAGCTTTCTTGTTGTTTTAATGCATTTCTCTTATTAGTGAGGCTTGTTTTCACATGATGGAAGAGTGTGTGCATGTATGTTGCCTGTTCTGTACTTTCTTTTGCATTTACAACACTTTCTATTGACACTGCTTTGCAGGAGAAGGCCATGTAAGGTGATGTGTATCGGCATTTGCCCAGGTCTGTTTTTCTTGGGTTAGCAAAACATTTCACTGCTTGGAATGGACATAAAGGTTGCATTTGCCCATCTGATGCAGGGCAAGGCTCTTCCTTTCTGTGCCTGAAGTGCCCTTAGACCTAGAGAGCCAGGGATTCCACAACAGTGAGGTGGAAGCAGCTGGGTGGTGGGTGCCGTTTCTTGATTGTCCCAAGTGGCCCCCATCTGGCCTCTGCAGACTGTTACTCTTGGAGGACGGGGTCTGCCCACTCTGGGACCCTATCCATGCCCGACTGCTCCGAACATGTGGTTGTCACTTTCTTCTCTCCAGGCAGAAGCCTGCGGTCAGCTCCTTACCTTGAACATTCACATTGCAGAGAGACTGCAGGCATTGCTGCCAGAGAGTCACTCTCCTGAAGTGCATGAAGGTTTTATGTAAAAGATCGACATTTCTGACTGGGCGCTGTGGCTCATGCCTGTAATCCTAGCATTTTGAGAGGCCGAGGTGGGCGGATCATCTGAGGTTGGGAGTTTGAGACCAGCCTGACCAACATGGAGAAACCCCGTCTCTACTAAAAATACAAAATTAGCTGGGTGTGGTGGCGCATGCCTGTAATCCCAGCTACTCAGGAGGCTGAGGCAGGAGAATTGCTTGAACCCAGGAGGCAGAGGTTGCAGTGAGCCAAGATCACGCCATTGCACTCCAGCCTGGGCAACAAGAGTGAAACTCCGTCTCAAAAAAAAAAAAAAAATTTCTAGTCAAACCTGGTTCATGTTCATTGAACATTTGCTGAGCATCTTCTAGGTGTTGGGTTTGTGCTGTGTGCTTCATGTCTCTGTTATTTATTGATAAACTGATAAACCATGTCTATATTATTTATGCCTATTTTTATTGAAAACCTATTTATTGATCAAGATATGCTTACCTTATTCTTAGAAGTTTTTGACTCTAAATACCTTCTTTTTAGGTACACTGGAGCCCCATATTTTGCAGCAATCTCAGCTCTCAAAGTGGTATGTTTACTTTAAAGTTCTTTATTGGGATTTTTCTGGGAGAGAGTTTGATTATTTAAATATGATTAAAGCAAATGTTTTCTGATAGAAATCTGAATACATCTTAGGGTAATCATAGGTAATAGAAACACCTTGAAGTCTATCCTGACATCCTGTGCATGAACAAGATCACTCAATTGAAGCCCTTTTTTTTTCTTTTTTTTGAGATGGAGTTTTGCTCTTGTTGCCCAGGCTGGAGTGCAATGGCGGGATCTTGGCTCACAGCAACCTCCGCCTCCTGGGTTCAAGCGATTCTCCTGCCTCAGCCTCCCGAGTAGCTGGGATTACAGGCACCTGCCACCACGCCCGGCTAATTTTTTTTGTATTTTTAGTAGAGACAGGTTTTTCTCTGTTGGTCAGGCTGGTCCCGAACTCCTGACCTCACGTGATCTGTCTGCCTCGGCCTCCCAAAGTGCTGGGATTACAGGTGTGAGCCACCGCTCCTGGCCTCAATTGAAGCCCATTTTTAAAATCTAAAGTGTGATTTGTATTGTACTCCACCAAAGTGAACCTGGAATGCCTTTGTAGGTCCCAGCTGAAGCAGTTGATCCTGCAGTTTCCCATGCACTGAGCAAGTGCTAACGGCCGGCCTCTTCCTGTGACCCTTCCTCCTGGAGGGTGACCAGGCCGAGCTGGGCTGTGCTGGTGTGTGTGGCTCTGACCCTGCCGCCGTGGTGGCGGCAAAAGTCTTTCTTTTTAGGTATTGTGCTATGCGCCCTGGCCCTTTGCTACGCCACCTGGCTGGGTGTAACCCAAGCTAGTACGTTTCTCATGCATGTCACCAGGGCTGAGTAATGAGCGCTGGACGCCTGTGTCTGGCTGGTGGGCAGCGATGCTAGAGTCTTCTGCAGCCTGTGGACCGGGTCCCTGAGTCGGCCTCTTGTGCTCCTTCCTCAGGGCGCAGATTTGTCCCACGTGTTCTGTGCCAGTGCGGCTGCACCTGTGATTAAGGCCTACAGCCCGGAGCTGATCGTCCACCCAGTTCTGTGAGTCGCTCTGCGCCGGGTTCTCGTGGGTTCTCTTTCCCTCCTGCATCATTTGGGGTTTTGGCAGTGACACCGAAAGCGTCTGATGGATTTTCCATCCTCAGAGTTTGTCAGCAGGTGCTGTAGAGGAAGTAGGGAAATGAAGGAGCCCATTCTTCTGTGGTCAGAATAAGACAAACACGGAGGGGTGGAGAGGTGGGTGGGGGGAACTTGGGCCTGTTAGAAATGGCTGGGGCCCAGCTCCAGAGGCAGGGAGGCCCTGTGGGCTGTGTGTGACAGGTTTGCAGAAGGTGGAAACGAAGGGCCTCTGAGCAATAACAAGACCCTTCCTGCACCCGGCAGATATGTCTGACGCCAGGCCCTAGCCTGCGTTCCATGGGTCAGCGTGGAACTGGGCAGGCAAACACCTGCCCCCGTGGGGCTCCCCCAGACAGCCTGTGCTATAGAGCTTGCTGTGTGGAGGTGTTCTCTCTGCCGTCCAGGATTGTGGCCACTGAGGGCTTGAAATGTAGCTAGGAGGTGCAGGAGTGGAGCTTTTGCTCCAATCCTGTTTACTTTTCACTGTGTGTGTTTGCACCGACTGGATTGGGCTGTGCTGCTCTGGAGACAAGGGAGAGGAGGATGTCAGGTGGTGAAGGAACCAACCGCAGAGAGCGGCAGCAGGGAGGGGGTTGTGAGAGTGGGCAGAGGGGCGGTCAGGGCGGCAGCACAGTGTGATGACACCTGGGTAGAGTCCGGCCTCTCCACACCACGGAGGAGCGGCTGCGGAGCTCCAGGTGGGGTGCTGTTGGGTGACCAAGAGGTGTGGGGCTGCTGTTAGGGCTGTGGCTCTGGCCCTGAGTGAGCAGGGCAGGGCCAGTGTGGGTCATAAAGGCTCCTTGGCGGCTGTTGGGCTGGACCCCTGGGGCTGGGGTGGAGGCTGTGGTGAGGATCTGTGGGAGGGAAGGGTGCAGTCAGATGGTGAGAGGGGCCGGATTCTGGGTATGTTTGGAAAGTTTAGGGGCAGACTCTGATGACAGATTGGATTGGAAAAGGCAAGTGGCACAGACTCCACCAAGGGTTTTGGTCTGAGCGAGTGGTCACTCCATGTGGTGGAAAAACGGGCTTGGGTGGGATGAAGATGAGGCGTTGGGTGTGGGGCGCAGTTTGCCTGCTGGTTAGACATCCAAGGGGTGCGGCTAGTGGGCGTTGGACAGTGGAGACGTGGACTTGGGAGTCATGCACATGTGGACGGTGCTTAAAGCTGGAAGATGAGGGAGTAAGAGGCGGAGCGGGGCTGGGGTTGGGGGCAGGGGGGACTTGGCACTCAGATGCTGGGAGCACGGGCTGGGGAGGAGGCAGCAGGGGCTTCCAGGAGTCAGTGAAGCAGATGTTTCCAGACAGCTCTAGAAGGGCCTGTGTGTGCGACTCTGGGTCAGTTGGAGATGAGGCCTGAGAACAGTTGGTGCATCTCACAGTGCGGGGTGACCCTGACAAGGGAGCTTGTCAGTGAGGAAAGGGGACAGAAGCCTTAACAGTGGGCTCTAGGAGAGGTCACACCGAACAGGAAGGAGTTCTGAAAAAGCAAACCCCTGCCTTGTTCTGAATGAGAAACTGCAGCAGGATCAGTGCTTTGTGTGGGGCCTGGTCTATAAGCACACAAAGTAGGCTTTACAGCCACACATGTATGTGATGGAAACAAACTGGCTAACTTTAGAGGGTAAAGATGATTTTGAAAATAGCCATCACTCTTTTTCTAACTTGTCTTAACTGTTGAAAGCTAGGCATCTAAATCTGGGCATTAAAAGACAGATCAGGGAGAGGCAATGGCCACATGCAGTGTGGGGCCTGGTTTGGGTCCTGAAATGGGAAAAGGACGTAAAGAGGAAATGGGAAATTTGGAAAACGCTGTGGTTTAATGAATAATATTAACCAATGTGAACTTAGTTATGCTGATGCGGAATGTGGGTGTGTGAGGCGTTAACCTCAGGGGAGGCTGGGCGAAGGGTACATGGGAGCCTTCTGTACTGATTAAATAGTAAATCTAAATTACAGAAATTATTTAAAAGTCATTACTATTTGTAAATTATTTTTTCAAAATAAAATGTAAACAAATACATGACAGTAAATAAATGAGAAATTGTGGGTAACCATCCTGGCCTTCCTTTCCTTTAGCGACAGCCCCAGTGCTGTTCATGAGGTGGAGAAATGGCTCCCCCGGCTGCATGCTCTTGTCGTAGGACCTGGCTTGGGTAGAGACGACGCGCTTCTCAGAAATGTCCAGGTAATGTGTATACTCACTCACTGCCCTCATGACAGGCTTAGCCCTTAGGCGTGAAGTTGGAACAGAGGCATTTCTCTTGCATTTTGTGTAGTGTTCCGTGGGCCTCTTCATGGCATGATTGAGATAAGATTTGAGGGATGGAGGAGAAACTGAGTGCAAAGGTGGTGAGGAACTGTGCTGAGATCTGCTTCCCTCCGGGCCCGACTGTTTTCTCACGGAGCAGCTGCAGGAGGTGTGTGTGTGGAGTTGCTCAGATGTTTTATGTCTGATGTGAGGAGAGGGTGAGCAGGACTGAGGAGCTGACAGAGGTTTGGGGTCAGGCCTGGGTGTACCTCCCAGGCCATCCCCTTCTCGCTGGGGGACCCTGGGGTTCCCTCAGCCTCCTGGGCTGTTGTTCCCACACAGCCCTGGCGCCATGCTCTGCTGACATCAGACTGTGAGGTGACACGGGCCTGCTTGTCCGTGCCCCCATGCATATGCACACGGACTCTCATTTATGCTGGTATTTCTTTCTTAACGTTCATCTTATGCCCACCTAAATCCAAAAAGATGAAAGTTATTCTGATCACTTTGTGCCTGCTGTAAATAAATACCACCTGGGATCAGGGGCGATAAAAAGATGGGGATGGCTGCCAGCTCCGTGTTCCCTGCGTCCTCTGACACTCCCTGGGCTGGTGTGTCTCTGCTGGGGGTTGTGCTCCTGTGGGGGTGCATCTCAGGGACTGCCGTCTGAGACCCTTTCTCGAGTTCCAGGGGACCCCTGTTAGAGCTCCTGGGGGAAGACACAATGTGCCAGATGGGCTGGTGCCACAGGGCGCTCACATGTGCAAGGCGTGGTGACTGCATGGGGATCAGAGGCTGGGCATTAGTGAGGGACTACGCTTAAAGCCCTTAGGAGGTGCCTGGCCATTTTGTGTTCCCCAGATCAGCAGTCACCCTGAAAATGCCAGCCATCTGCATGGCACTCCGTTGGGTGCTTAGTTAATGGAGGGGTCTCTGAGGCTGTGGGGCTTGAAGGCGGCGGCGAGTGATGGAGCCAGAAGTGCAGGATGAGTCATCTGAGGGGCAGGCAGACGCAGGCTGACACTGCACAGACCAGGGAAGTGGCGTGGAGTCAGCACGGGAGCCCTTCTTTGAGCTTTAAGGCCTTACCCGCTCACTGGGAAGTAGGAGGTGGCCATGTTTAGGAGCAGTAGAACCCTCTGTCATCCCCGGGGAGAGGCTCTCAGTGGGGAGTCCCATCTGCAGGCTGCGGGTCTGCAGTGCACAGCTACTGCTTCCTGTCCAGCTCTGCATCCTGGGGGTGCGGATGAATTAAACGTGAACAAGCCAGAGTGCTCTGCTTCAGGTTATTTTCTGTGTGAATGTAAGTTCATAATTTAAAAACTGGTATCTTAAAAAACCACTCTACTGCGTGGAAGTGTGAAAGGTGGGAGGTGAGGGTGTGCGTCGCTGCCCCTGCAGCCCAGACTCCGGACCTCGCATTCTGCTTCCTGTACACTCTTGCCGTGGTCTTGAGAGCCCTCAGGTCATCTAGCGTGGGCTGCCGCCTCCTGGTCAGCTTCCAGCTTGTGTGTGGTGCGGAGCAGAGGCTTCCTACTTCGTCGACATTCCTGAATGAGGTCATCATCTGGTGCAGGCCTGAAAACAACGCAATTCGATTTCTGTTCATCGCCCCATTCTTCTGATGACAGATTGAGTCCTGGCAAGGATTCAAGACGCCCGTGGGATCTTGTAGTAAAGAAACTGCGGAGATGGCTTTTTACAAACGACTTTATTTAGATGATTTACCTCCCATACCCTTCACCCATTGAAAGTGAACTATTCGGTGGCTTCAAGTATATTCATAGTTGTGCAACCATAACCATGATCAACCTTAGAATATGTTTATTGCCGCCAGAAGCAGCCCATCCCCGTTAGCATCTGCGCCCTGTTCCCCAGTCTCCCCAGTTCCTGGCAGCCACTCAGCTAGTATGCTTTCTGTCTCTCTGGATTCGCCTGTTCAGGACATTTCATATGAATGGAATTACGTAACGTGTGCTATTTAGTAACTAGTTGTGTCACTCTGCATAATTTTATATTTAGAGTTACCTATGTTGTAGCACGTATCAGTACTTCATTTCTTTTTATATCTGATACTTCATTGTATGCATACACCACCTTTGGTTTATCTCTTCATTAATTTATGGAAAATTGGTTTCCACTTTTTGTGTAGATGTGTTTTCACTCTCCTGAGTGTCAAGTGTTTCACATGTTGAGGCCCTGCCACTGTTTCCCATAGCAGCTGCGCTATTTTCCATTCCCTCCAGCAGTGTGCCAGGGCTCTGATTCTCCACATCGTCCCCAGCACTTGTTACTGTTGTCGTCTACTTAGCAGCCACTTTAGTGGGCGTGGAGCGACCTCACTGTGGTTTGGTTTGTGTTTTCCTGGCAGCTGATGCTGTTGAGCATCTTTGCATGTGCTCATTGATTGTTTGCGTATCTTTTTTTTTTTTTTTGAGACAGATTCTGACTCTGTCACCCAGGCTGGAGTACAATGGCGTGATCTTGGCTCACTGCAATCTCCGCCTCCTGGGTTTAAGTGATTGCTTTGCCTCGGCCTCCAAGTAGCTTGGACTACAGGCGCCCACCATCACACCCAGCTAATTTTTGTATTTTTAGGAGAGATGGGGTTTCACCATGTTGGCCAGGCTGGTCTCGAACTCCTGACCTCAGGTGTCTGCCCGCCTCAGCCTCCCAAAGTGCTGGGCTACCACGCCTGGCCTGTTTGGGTATCTTCTTTGGAGACGTGTCTATTCATACCCTTTCTCCACTTTGAAAACTGTTTTTTGCCTTTTCATTAGTGACTTTTAGGAGTTCTTCATGTATGTTCTAGACACAGGTTCCTTATCAGAGAGATGATTTGCCGATACCCTCTCATTCTGTAGGTTGTCTTTTCACTTCTTTGATGGTTTTATTTACAGCACAGGTTTTTAATTTTGAAGTCCAATTTAGCTGTTTTTTCTTTCGTCCCTTGTGCTATTGGTGTCTCATCTCAGAAGCTTCTGCCCAACCCAAGGTTTACTCCTACATGTTAAGAGCCTTATTGTTTTGGCTGTTACTTTAGCTCTGTGGTGCATGCCGAGCTGATGCTGGTGTGGTAGGAGGAGGCTCCAGCGTCAGTCCTTCGCTTGTGGGTGTCCAGCTGTCGCAGCACCATGTGCTGGAGAGACTCCTTTCCTCCCGACTTGTCATCCTACCTGACAATCCGTTGACCCTAAATGTGAGGGCTTATTTCTGGACTCTTGTTTCTGTTTTGTTGATCTGTACAGCTGTCCTGCAGCTGCCCAGTCTTGACTGCTGTGGCTGTGTAGGAAGCCTTAACATCGGAAAGCCTGAGTCCTCCAAATTCACTTTTTAAGGTTGTTTTGGCTCTCCTGGGTCCCATGCATTCCAGTTTTGGATCAGCTTGCTGATTTGTGGAATAGGCAGCTGCGATTTTGGTTGGGATGATGTTGAAACTGAAGATCAGTTGGGGGAACGTCTAACAACATTAAGTCTTCTGGTTCCTGGGCTGGCTTTGAACCCACGTTGTCTGAATCTGGTGCGCAGGCTCTTGACCAATGCACCTGTCCTCACACTGTGCTCTTTTCACACTCGTTAACAGTGTGTCCTGGGGACTTTTTCATGGAAGGATATGTGGATACTCATTATTTTTAACAGCTACATCAGAATTTATGGATCTACTACAGTGTATTTAGTTCATTTACACTGTTTTAAGCTTTCTTTTCGTGTTAACATCAGTGGTGTCCTGAATCTATGTGTTTTGTCCACTCTCTTGGGTGAAGTTCCATTGCTGAATCAGACTAAGGATGTTTAAATTTTTGAGAGATGCCCCCAGATTTCTCCCTAGTGTACCATGGTTTGCTTTCCCATGGGTGGGGACACCCTTCTGCACTGGGTGCTCTGATGCTGCAAACCTTTCTAGGAGACCCATGTAACATTGCATTTTCCAGGGTTTGAATATTCGCTTTTGACTACTATTTGCAAATACACTAAAAGAAAACACAGAAACAGATGAAAATGTCAGATTGTTGCCAAATACTGCAACATGAAATCAGAAACTGATCTAAAATCTGAATTAGCAAAAGCCTGCCAGTTTTAAGAGTAAAGCCAAACTCAGGGCAAGCAGACAAAGAATTTTTATTGTTAATAAAGGGAATAAGCTTCCATGAAGTCTCAGGTACCTGCCTCCCTGGAAGGGGCTTCAGGACACACTGCTAATGCTCGGACCAGTGTCAGAGCCAAATACACACTTTCCTATGGCTGGAATGTGCGTCATAAACAGGCTGAAATGAGCACTTTGTTAGGCGAGCAGCTAATGCTTTGTCAGCTTTCAAATTTCATTTAATATACACGGCTTTAGTTTTCAATACTTTAAATTATTCTTAGCATGTATTTTGTTTAATGTTTTCTATTTTAATGTTTTCTATTATCAGGTGTCTATCAATCACTTTACATGCTACTGCAGTGTATAATCTTGTCACAATGTATTGGTTCATAATAATAAAAACCACCAAATATTGATTACATATATGTGTGTGTATCTATACATGTAGTTTTTCTTTTTTAATAGAAAACCTTTGAAACCTTCACTGTAATCCTATCAAGGAAAAATGATTCTCTGTTTATTATTGTTGTTATGTTAAAACATATAAGTAAAGTGACATGAAAAATACATAATGACTAATGATTTGGGGAATTCTCAGTAATTCAGATTTCTTGCCTCCAAATGCTGCATATTAGTATCTGTTGGAGAACTGGAAGCCCTCGCTGGGGCGGGGGGTGTCTTGTCTTCATGGGTTAGCCCAGGAGCCCAGCTGTTGTTCATAGCGTTTCCACTGGGCTTCGCCTTTCAGAGTTCCCAGTGTCCTGCCTTATTTAGGGGCTCTGCGAGTTCATTGGGTCTTTCTGCTGCTCTATTTTATTCATTTACGTGATTATTTTCCATTTATTGTTTGGTGGCCTGATGTTGCATTTTATTAAGAGTCTGCTCAATTTTCTTTCACTCTTGGGAAAAGTGTCTTAGTCTCTTTTGTGCTGCTGTAGCAGTACCGCAGACTGGGTAATTGATAATGAACAGGCGTTTACTGGCTCACAGTTCTGAAGGTGGATGTCCAACATCAGGGTGCTGGCATCTGGCGAGGGCAGAAGGGCAGGAGAGAGACGCTTATGCCCCTTTTAAAGGTCATTAAACCCACCCATGAGGACACTGCCACATCACCTTTTAAAGGCCCCACCTCCCAGGACCCTTCCATTGGCAATTCAGTTTCACTATGAGTTTGAGGAGACACATCCACACCATAGCAGCAGCCGTGGTGCTCAGTCTGCTTTTCTCTTCTGGCAGGGCATTTTGGAAGCGTCCAAGGCCAGGGACATCCCCGTTGTCATCGACGCGGTGAGTTGACCTCTCTCCTCCTGGCTCAGACTCCCGGAAGGCCTGTGCAGTGAGCACGGCTCCTTGTTCTGTGCAGGATGGCCTGTGGCTGGTCGCTCAGCAGCCAGCCCTCATCCAAGGCTACCGGAAGGCCGTGCTCACTCCCAACCACATGGAGTTCAGCAGACTGTATGACGCTGTGGTGAGTCAGTGGACCCCCTGGAGGGTGGACGCAAGCCCCATTCGTCCTGAAGAGGGTGAAGGACGAGCTCCGTGCTTCTGCCCAGCCTGTCCCTGCGGGCACATCTGCAAGTAATCGCTGTGCCCCTCCCAGTGGATGGCGCGTCTTCCCATTAATGTGCTTGGATTGGATGAACGATGGTGTAGTGGGCTTGGGGCAGGCAGGGACTCGGCTCAGCCAGCCCCTCCTGCAGTGCACTCTGGACAGATCACTTTGTCTGTGTCCTGAGTGCCTCATCTGTAATGTAATGATGGCATCTGCTTCACGGGGTTGTGAGGATGAGATGAGGAAACCTGTGTAAAGCCGAGTCCCCACATGGTAAGTGTCCCATCAGTGTTAGTGCCCAGTACGACTGGAATTTGTATTACTCCTGCAAAGCTCTCAGAACCCAGCCTTGGGTGGTCCTCCTTCAGCCTGCTCTGATCAGGTAGAGGATGGGCACTGGAGCAGGCACCGTGTCAGCATCTGCTTGGAGGACTCACTGCAGGTGATATCCTGGGCATCCTCCCACCTACGCGGCCTTTAACAGGTGCCTGGGTGATCCCTTAGACACGAGAGCGTGAGTCTCATGGCGGATGGGACAGGACTATCTGTCATGTCGTGTGTCTGAGGAAGACTTTGCTTTTTCTGTGTCTTTCTGTATTGTCATAGCTCAGAGGCCCTGTGGACAGCAGTGACAGCCATGGATCTGTGCTAAGACTCAGCCAAGCCCTGGGCAACGTGACGGTGGTCCAGAAAGGAGAGCGTGACATCCTCTCCGATGGCCAGCAGGGTGAGTGGCGGCTGCCCTCTGTGCATGGGCCGGTGCCAGGTCAGTCAGCATGGCCGCACTGAGCGTGAGCCCTGGAAGACCTCTCCCGTGCACACCTGTGTTCACACGCATCCTCTCCCGTGCACACCCGTGTTCACACGCATTCACACAAAGGGATTCCTGATGAGCTCGTCAACCACACCTTCTTCAGAGTCCGTGTTTTGACTTTTCACTGTTTTGCCAGGGGAGGTGACAGTGGTGAGGGCAGGCTTTTGAGCCGTGGGCCTTACCTGTTGGTTGAATTCTGGTGCCTCAGTTATGAGAAGCAGTCTGGCAGGAGGGTGCCTGCAACAGCAGGGCACACTGCAGGGTCCCGCGTCTCCAGCTGCCACCTTCATCTCACCTGTGGCAACCCACGATCCATGCAGTTATGTGGGTATTTTACTGCATTTCATTCTCTTTTATCAAAATGATTGGAAAGTGCAGAAAGCCCTGAAGCTGATGCTGGTAGTGGAATCTCAGGCGCTGAGTGTGGTGAGTCTCAGCCGGCCACTCCCACGGAGCCTGGGGAGGCTTCAGCAAGAGCCAAGTGAGAGCAGGGCAGAGGCCGGGCCCAGCGTCAGCGAGGCATCTGGGGAGGCCTGCCCTTGTTAGCTCTGAAAATGGAAGGCCCCTCCATTCAGGCCCGAACAGATGATGACTCGCGAATGCACTCATCTGCTGAGCTGTGAGGCTGCTGACTAGTTACCAAAATCAGGGTAGAACACCGAGGCATCTGTGGGTGGGTGTGTGCACATCCACACTTGTACACTCACGTTCACATGCACATATGTGCACATGCACGCACTTATTCATACACATGCACAGTCGTGCTCACAGCCTCACATGCCCTCGCACACTCACTTATACACATGCATGGTTGTGCTCACAGCCTCACACATACCCTTGCACACACACTTATACACATGCACAGTCGTGCTCACAGCCTCACACATGCCCTCGCACACTCACACTTATACACATGCATGGTCGTGCTCACAGCCTCACACATACCCTCGCACACTCACACTTATACACATGCATGGTCGTGCTCACAGCCTCATATGCCCTTGCACACTCACACTTATGCACATGCATGTCGTGCTCAGCCTCGCACATGCCCTCGCACACTCATCCACACACAGCTGTGCACAAGGAACACAGAGCAGATGTTCTCAGAGGGACTCTGACACCTTTGAGATGAGGGTTTTTAAATCACTTGGAAGGCTCTCTTGGGTCTAACAGGTTCAGAGAATGTAACACCTGGTTTTCAAAACATTTTCCAAATAAATAGAGAATTCCCACATACACAGGCATACATGATGTT
This sequence comes from Hylobates moloch, assembly GCF_009828535.3. Lineage (NCBI taxonomy): Eukaryota > Metazoa > Chordata > Mammalia > Primates > Hylobatidae > Hylobates > Hylobates moloch. The sequence goes on from NW_026652279.1 coordinate 171,521,674, forward strand.
ATGAGGCCGGTGGAGGCCTCGCTCGGTGGTGCCCTGTGTGCTTGAGCTGTGGTTTAAGGTGAACTCTGGAGTGTGGGCTGCAGGTGAGGGCTCGTTCCCCGGGAGCTGGTGGGAGGAGCTGGAGGCTGGTGCCGCCCTGCTCACAGCTGCCTGCTTGGGCTCGTCTGAGGCGGTTCTGAGCTGCGGGTGTCTCCACCAACCTGCTGTGCTACATGGCTGGGTCTGGGGCAGCCTCACCACTGCGTGTCTTGGTTTCCTCTTCTGTAAAACAGAGGCTGCCTCCAACCCTTGGAACAAACAGGGAAGAGCCATAGCGGGCAGGATGTGAGTGGAGCCTCAGGCTGCTCCTGGAGGGTGTGGCTCTGCCTGCCGTGTGGCCTTCCACACCTGTGGCTACTGTCATATTCATACGCATGGCCATGCTGACACCTGCTCTCACTTCTGCCCTGTACAGTGCTCGTGTGCAGCCAGGAAGGCAGCAGCCGCAGGTGTGGAGGGCAAGGGGACCTCCTGTCGGGCTCCCTGGGCGTCCTAGTACACTGGGCACTCCTTGCTGGACCGGAGAAAACAAATGGGTAAGGCCACATGTCTTCATTTATTCTACTTTGAAACCGTCTGATTTTTCTAAGCGATTTCAGTAGCTCATGCGTGGAATAAGTAGCCCTGGAAACACTGAGAATGAACTCTAGGCTTCACTGGAGAGATCTCAGGGCACAGGCGAACCCTCTTGGCAGAAGCTTCCACCTCACACTTGGGCCTGGGCCTGTCCATCATTCACTGTGGATGGGGCCTGGGGCAGGGGTGGTCTTCAGAGCTCTCCAGAGAGTTCCGAGGTGCAATCAAGGCCCAGCAGCATGCTGCTCTGGGAAGTTGAATGGTTTACTCTCTGTAACACAGAATACTAAGATAGAAAACAGACAGGGTCAAGGCTCACTTAGACACTTGTTCTTAAAGATGTGAATTTTCTTTAAGAGACAGCAGAATTCTAGGACCAGGGCCCTTGGCCCAGTTCTGTAGTCAGGGAACTTTATGAATGCAAGCAGTTCTCATACCTCTAAGCATCTCCATTTCTCTTCTGTGAGCCCATCAGGGTGGCAGCTGCAGGTGCTAGGTGTGGCAGACCCGGGCTTCTGGAGGGTGGGCAGGCCTGTCATCCAGTGGCCTCATCTGTCCTCATTGCTGGGATGGCAGAGTCTGGGACCATCCCCCAAACTAGGTGTGTCCACATGAATTTGAGAGCCAAGGAGGTAGGGGTGTGGGCAGGAGTCTTACTGTTCATTCTGCTGGGTTCACTCTAGTTCCCTCCACCCCTCTCCCAGGAGATGGAGCCCTGGTAGCAGGAATCCACATTCTCAGACCTCAGATGCCCTCCGCCCGCGGGCACTGAGAGCACAGTCAAACAGGGCTAAGCAGCTTGTGCTGCCTGGCTTTCCCCGGGAACACCTGGCCCACTGTGTGCCCTGGCCCTGTCTCCGAGTACACAGACATTTCCCGTGTGCCTCCTGCCAGGGAGTAGTGGAGGGTTAATGGTGGTTTTCGCTGTGATAAACCTGTTTTCTCCTCAGAGGCATATCAGACTTGAAATTGACAGTTTGGGGTCCCAAGACTGAAACAGGAGTCAAAACCAGAGCCCAGGGTAGCTGCGGCCCCCAGACCACGACGCCCACTTCCCCACACCTCCTGCCGTCCCCCTCTCCGCAGGTCCAGCCCTCTCCTGGTGGCCGCATTTGGCGCCTGCTCTCTCACCAGGCAGTGCAACCACCAAGCCTTCCAGAAGCACGGTCGCTCCACCACCACCTCTGACATGATCGCCGAGGTGGGGGCCGCCTTCAGCAAGCTCTTCAAAACCTGAGCCCACGCAGACCAGAAGTAAACAGGCACCTCGGACGGAGGAGAGCGAGTGCGTGATGGGAAAATCCGGACCCACGCGTGTGCTGAAGGTGCACGGTGCTTGCCAGATTTTCAACTTGAGCATAAATTGGTTGCTGTTGAGAATTTAAAAATTTGGAATATTGCAGTTTTTGGCTAAACTTAATGCGTGGTTGGAGACATTATGGCGACACTAAACAAAGTATTCCTGAACTTTCCTTAGCTCCTTGGTAGTAACTGGGAAGACAGAAATGAAGCAAATCACATGAGAATGAAGAATTCTTTAGCAGCTCAACGGAATTTCTTTCTCGGCCTGCTCCCAAACTGGCGAAGTTTCTACTTGTTACTCTCTCTGCCGACGCCCTTCATTCCTCCCCCGCTTCCCTTCCCTAGTCTTTCCTCTGGCGGGGAGCTGGGCAGGGGTCCCTGGGTGTCTCCCTGAGTCCCGACTGCACTGACTGCATTTCCTCTGACTGGCTCCATCAGAGGGCTGCTTCGTTCTCCAGCTCATCTTCTTTTAAAGTGGTGACTAGCTTGGTGGTATCTGGTATTTGGCTTATTGACATTCTCCAGGGTCATCAGTGATGACTTTGTTTGGAAACCCTTTTGGAGGCACCATGGGAACAGAAGGAAACATGAGTGATGCTGACCCTTGAGTGTGTGGGCGGGGAGCTCTGAGACGCCTCCTGTCCCACGCTCTCCGGTGTCCATGTCTACACAGAGGTCCCCATGACACCCACCAGCCCCAGCAGGGCAGACCAGACGGGGTGGGGCACGGTGAAGGGCTGCAGCCTGGGGTCTGATGTGGCCCCTAGTGCTGTCTCAGGAGAAGGCTCTGGAGGACTTGGGGCATGCTGGGCCTGGTGCAGCGATGGCGCTAGGGAGACCCAGGGAAAGACAGTATCGTGGTCATGTATGCTTAGGAAGCAGCACAGCCGTGTCCTCAGGGATGTTCATGTCCAGCAAAGTCACTGGTAACTGCAGTTTCAGCAAACACGCTTCATGGCAGTGTCGACCTCGGGTTAGCTTCTGTTGTCTGTGTGGATGGTTTTCCTGGAGTGGCCTGACATTGACCTGTTCTCTGGTCCCATGTCTTAGCGGGGTGCGATACGGTTTCGTGCCTGACGCGTGCATTAGGGTGTTCTCTTATACTTTCAGTAGCGTCTTTCCACAGCAAGGGCCAAACCCTCCTGGTTCCCTTCAGAGTCTTTTTGGCCTGATGATGACTCTTGAGTGATACCCTGTGATGCAGACACGCCCCAGATGGATTCTACTTTCTTTAAAACTAGGAACTTTGAAGATGAAAAAAAAGATTGTCACTACTAATTTGATGCCTAACTTCAGATGCTTCACTGTGTACATGTGAACTTTTCCAGAAAAACTGTGCCATGGACATTTTTCCTCTGGGGAATTAACATCTAAATTCTGGTAACTATTAAAAGACAGATCTGGTTAATTTAAATCGAGTGTTGTATTTTTTTCCTTAAACAGCTAAAGCTCACCTTTCAACTTTCTTAGGTGAGGATATTGTGAGGTACCAGGGAGATAAAAATATATAAGCCTGTCTGTGTGCGATTGGGCTCATTGCCAGTGCCTCTCTCATGATGGCTGCAATAAAGCACCTTGAAGGATAAGCCCAAGGCAGCCCCTTCTTTCCTTAGGAAATACGATTCAGCAGTCACAGGAACTATTCGTATGGTTTTTGTTCTAAGTAAGTAAAACATCCCTTTGCTTAAAGGAGAGAATGGGTTTTTTTACAATCACCTCATTGCTTCCATGTTCTTTCTCAAACCCATGTATTTCACACACTTGCTCCAGCCCGACACTCCCAGGAGCTTCCCTGGACCAGGAGAGCAATGGGAAAGTGTGTGTGGGTGGGTGGGCGGCCCGTGAGGCAGTGGCCTGGCTGTCGGGGACAGAGTGCCCCAGTACTGAGCAGCGGTGTCGAGATGCCTCATTGTAAGGAGCCCTCTGGGGACTTTTTCTATGTGGGTAGCGGTAGCTTTACTAGGGTGATTTTCTAGGTGAGTGACTTCTGAACTATAGTCAGGAGACCTGTACCTCAGGGTCATGGTTAAACGATGAGCAAGGCTGTACCCCCAGTCACGGGTCGTGCTGCCGCCTGTGCCCTTGGGATTCAGAGATGCCAGTGCGACAGGGAGAGGCCTGGCCGAGTCTGCGAGCGGGAAGAGTGGAGAGGGGTCACCCTGCTGAGTCACTGACAACTGTGGCGCTGGGCTTACCACAGAAAGGCGAGATCAGGAGCAAGGCAGGTGCTTCAGGAGGCACCGTCCTGTAGCCTAGGCAGCCTGCCGTGCGCTGGCCGCCACCGCTCGCTCAGGAATCCTGTCTGTCACAGCTCGCCAGCTGGCTTTCAGCCTGGCCGCCCTGACTTCTCCAGAACCAACCTTTCCCAGGCCCAGCTCGGCCCCATCACTGCTCTGCACAAACCACGACCACCAAGGTGGCCTGCGGCTGTCAGGATGTTAACTGCAGCGGGACTGCAGACGGGTTCTCAGCTGCATTTTTTCTATGGTGAATACGTTACTTTTGTAACCAGAGAAAAAACATAAGATTGTGTTCTTGCTGGGGGAGGGTGTCCCAGGGTTAGCATTGCCTGGTGTCCCCCCTCTGCTTCAGACTGTGCTGCTGCGTGGCCCACCCACCTCACCCATCCCCAGCCCCGCCCTCAGGAGGAAACAGGCTGCGTCCTGCTGCCTCCCTGGGTCCCTGCTCTTCTGTTCCTGTGTTGTCTGTTCCCTGGGCACAGGGCCAGCAGATCTCACGCACAGGCACATGTGCTGCTGGATGCTACTGAATGTCTGACACCACTTCAATCGACGGTGAGTCTGTAGCCACAGAACGCAGTGAGTGTTCAGGCTCAGTTACTAACAGACGCCAGTGGGACACTGTTGGTTGCCTTACTTTAATGCTGACCTAGCAGCCCCGACAGGAAGCTTTAACATAAAGCCTTGACCCTGAGGAGCATGGGTGTGTCTTGTGAGCAGGTTCATGGCTGTGCTCCATCCTCAGCCCGCTGATTTTTGGTCTTTTGTCCTTTGATCCAGCAGCTCCCACGTGGATGTTGTACTGCTTCTGTCCTGGAGAAGAAGAGTGAGGTCCAACTCTGAGCAGACACCACATCACGTGGCACAGGGGCCTGATGGGCGTAATCAGGTTCAGGGTGCCTGTTCCCTCACTGGCCTGTCCTGAAAAGCTTGTTGGGCGCTTAGAAAGGGCCCCACTGCCTCCAGCAGAAGGCCAGGAGCTGCACGGCACCTGCAGGAGGTGGCGGGGGCTGAGCAGGACCCACATCCCTGTGCTCAGCGTCCTCTCCAGCCAGCTTGGCCCCTCCCTCACGGCCCTCCCACCTCATTTTTCATGGGGGTGGGTTTCTCTACTCAGAAAGAAGCATGGGCCGGGTGCGGTGGCTCACGCCTGTAATCCCAGCACTTTGGGAGGCTGAGGCAGGAGGATCACCTGAGGTCGGGAGTTTGAGACCAGCCTGACCCACATGGAGAAAACCCGTCTCTACTAAAAATAAAAAATTAGCCGAGCGTGGGAGTGCATGCCTGTAATCCCAGCTACTCAGGAGGCTGAGGCAGGAGAATCGCTTGAACCTGGGAGGCAGAGGTTGTGGTGAGCCAAGATCGTGCCATTGCACTCCAGCCTGGGTAACAAGAGTGAGACTCCGTCTCAAAAAAAAAGCATGGTCATGGGGGATGTCTGGGTCTCTGACAGCCCCATGTCTGTGTGACACCTACCTGTTGACCCACCCGGCTCCTGGGGTGATGTCCCTGACCTGGGTGCGGCACTCACCTTGATGTTGATGCCGTGGGCAGTCAGGCCCCGGCGCAGGGTGTCGCATGCCTCCAGCAAGGGCTGCCTCTCTAGGAGCTGCTGCCGCCGGGCGTCCCCCGTGGCCTCGGGCATGGCCAGTGCAAACTGCCGGACCTCCTGCCGGAACCGCACCAGCTCGTCCACCACACCATGCAAGGTGGCCTCGCTGCCGTCTCCTGAAACGCACTGAAGCCAGCAGGGCACGGTTACATCCCCTGCAGACTGTGGATGCCCCCGCTCCCCACCCAGCCCTGGGCTTCCCTGATTCCCTGGGCCTCTTTCTGGGTCTGGCAGGGATGGGTACAGCCGGCAAGGCTGGGCCCTGGGCAAGTCTCCACTCTCAACTCTGAGCTTCTGTCATCCAAGCAAGGCTGAGTGACGCTCACTCGGGAGTTAGAAGGAAGGGCTGGGGCCGCACGCCGCCCCGCCCTGAACACAAGCGCTCCCTGGGTTCCAGACGCCACACAACTGTGGCCGAGGTATCAGGAGCAACCTGAGGATGAGGCTGGGAGGCAGCGACTGAGCGCTGGCACACACGTTTCGGCAAATGGTCTGAGATACACAGCTTCAGGTGCTGCGGACGGGATTTGCGCAGAAGGCCTCGTGCTGTCCTCCCACTGAGAACAGATCCTGGGGCAGTGTGGAAGGGGCAGCTGTTCCTATTTGTTGAATTCATGTGTGTAAAATAAACACAACATTTTACCTTGGTGTCAAACTACTTAAGCCTCATGCACCCCTCAGTTATTGCTTCCACGATAAAAGACAATTTTTGTTATTACAAAAGTAAGAGCCCAGAGTGGGCCCCGACACTGGCCCTTGCGGCTGGAAGAAGGTGAATGAGGCATCTTTGACAAGGGCTAGGCCCAGCTTGGCCAGATCCCACTTTTCTTACTCAAAACAGACTCTGGAAAGCCGCCCCTAAAAATGAACATGTACATTGCAAAAACTTGGTCATCTCACACCAGTAGACTTTTATGTGATTGGCAATAGACGCTGGGCTGCCGGAAAGGGGGAAGTAAGTCTACCAGGTGATCAACAGGTATACAAATGAGCCAAACTTGGAAAAGACACTATAGTTCTCTGTTGAGAGCCAGGCCTCCAGCACACCTGCTCGGGCCTCAGTCCCAAGCAGTGGGACCCCCGGGGTGCCGGGCAGCTGGTCTAGAGTGGTAGCCCCCGTCCAGGCAGCAGCAGCTGAGCCACACCCCAAAAGAGCCAGAGCGCCTTGTGCTGAGAATTCTACAAGGGTGTCCAAAGAATGACAGGGATGTTCAGGACACAGCACCAGCTCCAAGGGGCCTCTGTCAGCCACATACTCATACAAAGTGATGGTGGGGGACTTTGAGAATAAGGCAGGAAACCTCAAATCCGTATTGATACAATAAAGGAGTTCCAGGTGAGCCTGGTAAGGAAGGGGGTATTTTCATAGGATCCAAGTCTCCTTGCAAAAATGCTCTTGAGTTACAAAGGAAGAGGAGGGATGAGAAGCCTGGCAGCGTCCACCTTCACTGCGCAGCCAGGGTGAGCCTTGCCGGGAAGGTGCAGGTGTGACTCGTGCCTGTCGGGGAGCCTGTCCTGTCCGTACGAAACATGCGCCAGGCAAGGGGGCTCAGGCCGCCAACTTGCCCTCAAATGGGTCAGGAAAAAATGTTCTCTTACTGTGCCTGTGACTTCTGCACATTCTGAGAGTCTTTCAACATAAACGTGTGTGCAGAGCTGGCGACACTCTGTTGCCGAGATGGACTCATCTCTGGTTCTGCGCACGAGAGTTTGCCAACTGCAGAAGTAGAATTGTGCAATTCCAATTAATAAGTATTGGCTCTGAGTGTGTTTATTTTTCCAGGAAAGTAACATGTTTTTAAACAGGTAAATACATTAGTGTGGCATCATAATGATCTATTCCAAGTTAAAAGGGTAAAGGTTATCGTCCCAGTATGGAGAAAATTCCAGAATTAAGCATTTAAAATAATAGGACCTACCCGTTGATTTGCCAGAGAAATTCCAACAGTTTCAAAAAACTGTTCAAAGTAAGAGATGATGGCACCAAACACAGCAGGACTTCTCGGCCCTCCAGGTTCCTGTAAGAGATGATGCCGCGGAAGCTCCTTAAAAGCAGTCCTGATGGCAGTGGGCAAACGGAATTCAATGTCAAAAGAGAAAGGCTTCAGCAGGTCACTTCAGTCTGGCCTTTCTCCTGGCTTCTATGGAGGGAGGACACAGCTCTGGCATCGGCTGCCTCACTGCAGACCATACAACTATAGGTGCATAAGGAATCTCTTGTGCCTCAGTTTACCCATCAGTCATGTGGGTGGTGACTAGCTCATCAGGCTTTGCGGGTGAAGCATGACCATGGAGTATGGCAGGTGGCGCATGGTAGGTGGAGGCTGAGTGGGCACTGGGCTGGGTTTCTCAGAAAACGAGGAAATCCTGGCACGGGGCTCACATCAGTCACCAAGCACAGAGACCCTTGTGTGACACTAGCCTTAGTTTGCAGGTGCCCCAGAATTGCAAAGGTTGGGAAGGAAAAGCGCAGGACAAAAGCCAGCCTCTTTACTTGTCCCTGCCCCTTGCCACAAGAGGCCCCTGTTGCCCTAGAGCTGGGCCAACCTGGTAGTGCCAGCAGCAGCTGCAGTGAAGGCAGGAGGCTGCGGACGGGCTGAGGAGGAGGGGCTCCCGTGCAGGAGCAGCCTGGCTGCTGGAGCTGCCCCAGCCCGGCCTGGCTGCCTTCAGTGCGGGGCAGCCTGTTCCTGCACCCGGCTGTGACTCGAATGCCCGCTTCCCTCAGAGGCGAGCCCTACACGTCTGCGGTATTTGGACCGAAGGCACCCGGCACAGGCACATGGCACCCTGCCCCACCTGCTGGTGCTCTGAAACCCAACACTGCACGCAGCCAGGGATGGAGACCTCCACAGAGATGCTCAACTAACAGAGCACGTGGCCAGAACCCACAGGTGTTTCCAGAGGTGGGAGACGCACGAACAGCCTCGGCTTCCCGGGTCATGAAAGGTCAGAGGGCTCCTGACACAGCGCCTCCCAGGGCCTGGCAGGGAGACCCTCAGAAGTGCAGGAACCAAAGTCTGCCGCCGCCTCCACGGTCTTTGTCCCACCCCCCGAACACTTTCAGTGACCCACGGGTCCAGGCTCAGACCCCTGGGTGCTTGGTGTGGTCATCACACCGGGGTGCAGACTGCGTAACAGTGCATTGGGGTAATTGGATCTTTCCTTAAAAAGTTCCCCACAAAAGCTCTCTGGGAAAGTGCCATGAATGCAGTGGGGACATGAGATGTGTCCCCTGAGGATCAAGCACACAGAATTTTGTAGTCTCAGGGGCTCCCGAGAGCTTGTTCTCCAGGTGGCCCTGAGGCCCGGGAGGGTCAAGCCCCAGGCTGGGTGCCATCCCGTGTGTCAGCGGCAGACTCGGGTTCCATGAGTTCCTCCACAGAAGCTGCAGGAGGCGAAATCAGCAGAGATCCCACCCAGCTGACATGAGAAAAACCCACTGGAGGACCCGACCCATGCCCCTAGCAGCAGGACCGCGAGGCCACCTGCTCGTTGAGCTACCTTCGGGGCCGCCCTGAGCTGTCCGTTCCCATGGTGTGCAAGGTCCAGGATGGCATCAATCACCCTGGGCGTGTCAAAGTCATCTGCCAAGGCCGCCTTCACGGCCCTCTTGGTGCTGGAGAGCCTGAGGGAAGAGGAGAGAACAGTCGCAGCAGACGGGGCTCCACTCTCCCCCGGAGGCCCCCACGCCAGTCCTTCCCCAGGGACAGACGCTGGGGGCTCTAATTTGGGGACTCTCTCTAGGTCATATTCCCAAAGACTTGAGTTCCTGAGTAGCAGAAAATTATGTAACATCAACTGCAAACTGTCATGTTACCCCAAGAAAAAGTCCCAGAGCAGAGGTCACCTGTGACGCTTGTATTTTAACACACAAGACACACGTGGGCATTTTCATGATGGTTTTAAAAATCAATAGATATTGAGGGGACTGGCAAGGAAGACTCGCTGGGGGAGAGACGACACGGCCGACCACTCACAAAGAGAGGTTGGGGAGGCCCAGCCTGGGGCTCCTGGATCTCAGCTTCCCGTGGCCACTGGCTGCCTACCCTGCTGAAGCGGCAGGGGTGGGTTGTCACCAAGACCATCCAGAAGACTCTGCACGCCGGGATGAATGTGCAGCACTGCCCAGGACACCCGTGGGTGGCGAGTGGAGGCGATGCTGTGGGCCCAGGCCTGTGTGTTTTATAGCTTTTGGCTCCTCATGGCCAGGACCGGGAGGGACGAGCAGCTCCGCTCCTCACACAGGGAACCCGAGCCCAAAGCCACTCTGAGCAGGGGGCTCAGAGCCCGAGGGCCCCAGGCACACTTCCTGCCCAGCGCCCTGTCTCCCTGGGACGTCTCGGGAGCCCCTGACCCCACACCTCCTGTCCAGCACCCAGTCTCCTGTGGCCTCTGGGGAGCTGCTGACCCCACACCTGCACCTCCTGCCCAGCACCCTGTCTCCTGGGGCCTCTCTGGGAAGTCCCTGACCCCAAACCTCCTGTCCAGCGCCCTGTCTCCTGGGGGCCCCTCTTCCCCTTCAGGAGCCCACCAGCAGCACCCGGCAGGCCGCAGGAGGGGCGCCAGGCCGGGTGGTAGGCGGGCCTCTTACCTCTCCCACAGTATGGCTTCCCTGACGGAGCCGCAGGCCAGCTGCCCCTTCATGTAGGCACGTGCGTCCTCCAGGAAAGAGCCCAGGCCCAGGAGCAGCTGCTGAGCTTGGAGCATGGCACTGTCGCTGTAGTTGATGGCTGAGGAGGAAGAGATGGTCACTGAGGCGGTGCCCACCATGCTGTGCCCCTGCCCCTGCCCTGGTCCAGCAGAACCACAGTGTTCTCTGAGGGCACCGCCACCCATGGACCACACAGAGAGAGGGACATATGGCCCTCACTGCCCTCCAGTGACCGCGAGTCCCTAGGCCCACTGGACACAGACCACAGGGTCTGTCCCAGCTCAGTGTCACCCGCCCTGGGAGAAGACGGTGGCAGTGGAGACATGCTCCCAGTGCTGCCAGCCAGGAGGTGCATTTCCACGGATGGATGGATGGAGGTGCGGATGAACGGCTGGCTCTGGAAAGAGGAGCCCCGCCCTGGGGTCAGAAGCACCTCTAGGGAAGGCGCCCCCGGGGAAAGTGCCCGTGTGTGATGGGACAGCCCAAAGGAGGAGGGAGGAGCGGTCCCCAGACCTGGCTTTAGAGTCTGTGGGTGTTTCTTAGGCCACCTGGATGAGGGGGCAGTTTCTGTTTACATCTGTTCATTTCTTGTGGTTTCTAGTCTACTGCATTCTGATGGGTAAGACAACAGGAGTGAATCGCTTTGCAGTGATCACATATCCTTGGATATCAGCAGAGCCAGCCACACATTTCTAGAACCTTCTCGTGCCTACTCTGTTTCCCAGGCTGAGTCCATAGTCCATGCTTTTGAGGAGTGCTGCTTCAAACAGCTCTTTGAAAACCACGAGAATAAAAAGAGCCTATCTGGACACATATGCTGAAAATTACATCCCAACATGCCTACAAGTCCTGACTTCAAGACGAGAATTCCAAAATCAGACATGGCTTCAAGCTGGAAGCAACACAGTGAAAACCTCCCCCAGGGTTGTCTAATATCTTACTTAACATTTGTCCTTTTTTTCCAAATTCACTTTCAGTTTTTGCTTTGAATAGCCTGATAGAAAAGAGAAAAAGCCAGAAACCCACAAAGTGATCTGACAAAATTTAAAACAAAGATAATATTCGGGGACTGATAGAGTTGATGCATGGGAGGCTGTTAGAATAAGATTACCATTAATGACACAGCAAGAGGCATCCAGATGGGGAGGGGCAGACAGATGCCCAGCATGGAGACGCCCTCTGCCTCAAGGTCAAGGACAGCTGCATTTCTCCAATGAGGATTCTGCTCTACAGATGGGAGACGCTTCTCCAAAATGTCAGCGCAGCACAGACTGCACGGGATGCCGCCACCGTCACCCTCCGTCTTCCCAAAGGTGAAGAAAGCATGTCTGGGAAGGTCCTGAACTCCCACACCATTCGTGGAGGGAAGCTCAGACAGCAAGTGACGGCCCAGCTCCTCATGGCCACCTCCGACCTCGGGGGGGTGGGGCAGTCGTGTCCACTGTGGGGATCCACATCCTGACTAACCTCGTGTTCCTAGAAATCCCTCACCGGCAGATCGGTGCCTCCTGAATCCCACCCAAAATTCCCACTGGGAATGTGTTCCTGAAAGAGCTGCCCAGGCTTGAGAAAGCCTCTTTTCAGACCAAACTTTGTATTCAAAGCTCAAAAAGAACTGCACACAATTAGGACAGTCATACAAGGTGCTGCCCCTAATCCTGCCACAATCTGTGAGAAGCGGGGCAGGAGCCTCCGAGGGCAAAGAGCCCCTGGGAAGGGATCCGCAGGGAACAGCTTTGAAAGGACCACAGCCCCCAGCCACGAGCCGGGGAGAGAGCTCTGCGCCTGCACACGGGATTCATCGCCGCCGCCTCTGCCCGTTTCCAGCAACACGGAGCCAGGCGGAAACAGTTTCTCCAGCCCATTGGCCTCCCTGACTCTTCCTCTCACAGCATGGCTGGGCTGTTTTCATCGCGCATAAGTGCACACCACACGCAGACGCTGCACGAGGCCAGGTGAGCACGAGGCTGGCAACACTTCCTTCTCAAGCTCGTGCACCTGTGAGCGCAGGTCCTCTGGGCCGATGCACTGCAGTTCCACCCAGGGGAGAGGTTCAGACCACGTCTCAGAAAATCTGAGTTTGCAGTAGAAAGCCAACAACGTGGCATCAGAGCCAGGATAAAGACATGGCCCAAGGTACCCTTTTGGTGGTCAAAGGTGCAAATGTCTGTGTGCCCCACTCAAGCTGACAGAGCCGCAGGCTGGGTGGGGCCTGTGCCAGGCCACAGCCCGGGTAAAATTCTGCAGGCACAGCACAGGGGAGGCAGATGCATGGGACCAGCCCAGGGGCTCACCCAAACCCACCAAAGCTTTGTGTGTGACATAAAGTGTGCTGGCCAGATAGATTCACCCCATGGGGGAATGAGAATAAACTATGTTTCGGCTGCATGTCCCCACCCCCATCGTCTTCATTAAAAAGGTGAAATCATCAATTTGGAGCAAGAGAGCTACATAGGAGGGACAAAAAGGGGGAGAGGGAGGTGGCATGACAACAGCAGCGGCCCAGGGCCTCAGCAGTGTCAACGGAGCAGAGGGGACACCAGAGGCCAGAAGGACAGCAACCCTCGCTCACCAGGAAGGAACTGTCACCATCTCCAGAGGACACTGGCCCTGCTCCTGCAGCACTAGCCATACACTGGGACCTTATTGCCAGTTAGGTGGTCAAGCCAGGCAAGGCAGTACCACTGTCCCCAGCCCTCACTCGCCACCAGGGATGCAGCTCTGGATAACAACTTTTTTTTTTTTTTTTTTTTTTTGAGACAGGTTCTTGCTCTGTTACCCAGGCTGGAGTGCAGTGGTGCGATCTCGGCTCACTGCACCTCCGCCTCCTGGGTTGAAGTGATTCTCCTGCCTCAGCCTCCCGAGTAGCTGAGATTACAGGTGCATGCCACCAAGCCAATTTTTTGTATTTTTTTCAGATGGAGTCTTGCTCAGCCGCCCAGGCTAGAGAACAGTGGCATGATCATGGCTCACTGCAGCCTCTGCCTCCCGGGTTCAAGCGATTCTCCTGCCTCACCCTCCTGAGTAGCTGGGATTATAGGCACACATCGCCATGCCTGGCTAATTTTTGTATTTTTAGGAGAGACGGGGTTTCACCATGTTGGCCAAACTGGTCTCGAACTCCTGACCTCAAGTGATCCACCTGCCTCAGCCTCCCAAAGTGTTCAGATTACAGGCGTGAGCCATTGTGCCAGGCCTTTTGTATTTTTTGTAGAGATAAGATCTCACTATGTTGCCCAGGTGGGTCTCAAACTCGTGGACTCAAAACATCTGCCAGCCTCGGCCTCCCAAAGTGCTGGGATCATACACGTGAGCCACCATGCCAGGCCAGTGCTAGACAACTCCTGGCCAAGAGCCTAGCCCGGGGCAGCAGGCAATTGTGCAGCACGGCAGGAACCGTCATCACCCATCCAGGAGACCTCGCTCTGCTACACACTGTTCGGGGAAGTGCTATCCCTGGGCAGGACAGGCAGGGTCACGTTTGAGGGCTCCCATGTGCAGGGGCCGTGCCAGGCTGGCCCCTTCCAATCTCCCAGTTCACACAGCAGGAAGCCGAGGTGCTGCGGGTTCACGACTTGTCCAGACCCACAGAGAAGAGAGTGGAGAGGACTCCAGCTTGACGAAGAAGCCCACATCCACTACGGGCTGAGCCTGGACCGGCGCTGGGATCCCTCGTCCTCTGGGTTCACTCTCAACCCGAACCATAAGGCGCACAGCAGCCTCACTCACAAGGTTCTGCTTATTCTCTGGCCTGCATTTTGCTGTTCTCAGTCCTGTCAGAATGACTGTCTCCGAGCTGGGGAGGAGTCCACTCCACGCGTGCTCGGCTCACCTGAGCGGTAGCTGCTCTGCAGGCAGAAGAACCGGAAGGTATCCGGGGAAAAGGTCTTCAGAAAGTCCTGGTAAAGCGAGAGACAGGCAGTCACGAGGCTTTGCTTTTACACTTCGCACTGTTCAGAGAATGTTATTTACTACAACTACATGAGTACTCTCTACCTATCAAGAAATCTGGAATCTTGATCAAAGTGAGCCCTCCAAACTCACAATTACCACCTGCTTCCTGGTGATTTCCTCACTCACTGAACTTTCCATGTTCGATCTCAGTATTTGTGGAAAGAGCAAGAAGAGAAAGCCGGTTTGCCCTGAGAATCCGCACCTGCTCCAGGAGGGGTGTGTCCTGTGCTCAGCCTGGGCTCTCCTTCTACATGACAGGGACGTGGGACAGACAGCATGGAGGGATGCTGTGCTCAGGAAGAGACCAGGTAGGTGGCGGGAGGCACACCAGCTCTGGCTGCCTGCGGGCCCCCAGGAGAAGCTTGCGGTTAACGTCAGACCTGGATGACCTCCGGCTCAGCCCAGCCAAGGGGCGACAGCCTCACTCATCCTATTTGGTGGCACAGTTCTCATAAACACTGGGCTTAAAGCATGCGCTAAGTCTGTCTCTTGAAGACTAAACCACCCTGCCTCTGATTAAACGTAAGTAAAACTCAGAACCCAACCAGTGTCCTCCTATAGATCATTTAGAACACGTCTGTCCAGAAAGAAGTGGAGCTTTCTACATGAAGAAGCTTAGGAGAGGTCTTTACAGGCACTGCAAAAGCAGCGCAGCCCTCGGCAAAACCTCCTGTGGGGCGCTCAGGGTTCAGTTCTGGCAGCTACTTTTCCCAAGAGATGAAATGAGATGAGTGGGGGAGAGAAGGAAGAGGGCTCTGCCCAGCTTGGGCTTCCAGCGTGGCCCCGAGAAAGCAAGCCGAGCTCCAGCTGCACCCCTGGCCAGGGACGCACTCCGACGGGGGGCCCGAGTGGCTCCTTGCCTGGATCTGCAGCACATGGTGCTGGCTCTGACCAAAGCACCCTTTCCTGCCACCACCTCAGGAGACAGAACTGGCTCACCCCATGCCTGTCCTCTGTGCAGGAAGCTGTCGCCGATCTTGCTGGAGTGAGGACTGCGTTTCCGTTTCCCTCGGGTAAACACAATCCCCTCTTCTCTAGGCTGATGGGAAGCAACACAAGCCCAGAGCACAGGGGCTGACACCAACCCGCAGTCTGCACCCGCTCATCAGAGCTCGGACACCCACTTCCTCCGCAGGGTGGCCGTGGGAGCACAGAGCTGCCAGGGAGAGTGAGCTGGAAACGGCGGAGTCCAGCTCAAAATACTGCACCAGAACACCTGGTATTTTATAAGGCATCAAAGACTGGTCTAAGGCCACGCTGCTCAACAACCCTACTGAGAGCAAAACAACGCAACTGAAGAGCGTCCTGGGGTAGAAGGGGCTGTCCCTGCTGCAGGCTGCAGCAGCCTCGCCCACCCGGTAGGAAGGAGGGGGCTCCCTGGACTGCTGAGCTGGAAAGAGGAGGACACTGCTCCACCTGCCTCTGGGGCTCGGTCCCTTCAGAGGACGGAGCGGGTCTGGTCTGCCTTCCACCAGGAAGGAGCTCAGCCCCCACCCCACAGCCCAACCCCTGTCTGCCTGTGCCTGAGGCAGTGAGGGGCATTCTCATGTGGGGTGGCATTAATTCGAAAGCTGCTGGGCCAATGCCCTAACACAGGGGTGCTCAACCTGGCGTCCACAGACCTCCTAGGGGCCCACAGAGAGAAGGTGGGAGGGTGGGGAGATCTGTGACCTGGGATGGTTAAACAGTTATGTGTTTATTTCTGCCAGCCTTGCACTGAAATGGGTATTTCCTTCGATGGTCAGTGCAGGCAGCAAACACATCGGGAAGAACAGAGCCTGGAACGGTGGCCACAGATGCCACAGGTGACCCCGCAGGGATGACATCACACGCCACAAATCACACGAGAGGACGGCAGCCATCAGACCCCACCCACGCTGCGCTAACCACTGAGTCAGGCAGAGCCCCCGCTCCTCCACTTCAGTATCACTGACGGCCTCTGGGATCCTATGTATTTTATGTTATGTATTTAAAGCATATTGTAAGGCTGGGTCCACAGACTTCACCAGGCTGCCACAGGGCCCTGGGGTGGGGAGGGGGGGCTGGTGTGTGTGTGTGTGTGTGTTTGCACACGCGCGTGCGTGTGTGTGAAGAGCCCCTGTCCAATCCAACAGTAAATCATCAGTAATCACACTGGAATTCAATTTCCGTCTGTCCATCTCCTGCGTGCTCCTTCCCAAATTGTGAAAGAAGGAATATTATTCCTGGGTCCTCTAATTCGCAACTCGCAGGTTCACTTGAGACCCTCCCTCACCCAAGGTGTTGTGGTTCCAATGAACGCACACAGCCATGTCCTGCTGGTTTCAGTTCAGGTTGCGCCCTATTTAGGCCTCCACGTTTCGGTGTGAAAACACCACTCCACAAGCAGGCTCCACGCTTTCCACTTCATTCCAAAAAGGATTTCACCTGGCTTTCTCTCAAAGGGGTTTTCCTCTCATTCAGAATGTAAACGCATGCAGAATTAGCCTCAGTGTGTTTTCACAGATCTAATAGTTCTCTGAAACCCCAACAACATTAAGGGCTTGTCTTCCCTGCTCTTGCGGGGGCGGGCGCTACTGTAGCGAGCTATAGCAGTAGTTCTAATAGAAATCTGGAATCTAATCTTTCTAGAGCATGAGTTTCCATGGACTAAAGGGGAAACATATAACTTCTTCATTGCACAGTATTCTGACAATGGTGTGAAACTCTCGAATACTGTGGGTGTTCATGGACATTAATTTTTTAGCGTGTTCCTGCTCTGTGACGGCTGGCATCGGCAAGTTTCTATACTACTCCGGTTCCACCATGCAACCTGCCACGGCTACCTGAGAGGCAAAATGTGGCGACGGTGGTGTAAGCTCATGCTGGAACTCTCCAGGAGGTAAGCAATCTCCCAGAGCCCAGGCCGGAGGACCGGATCGGCCTTCAGGTGAGGACGGTAACAAGCAATGTGAGTCCCAGTGAGGTCACAGGGTGCACACTCACAGGGAGCCTGCTGGGTACACATGCCAGCTGCCGAGAGACCTCCTATGATGCCAGCGCTGCACACACCCCTGGAGCCCCTGGGCAGAAGCAGGCACCAGAGCATCCCTACTGGGCCAGGCCCTAGCTTGCTTTGAGAGGTACAATAACTAGAAAGCAGGTTTTAAACCATTATCTGAGCTCCAGGGTTGAGCTCCTTCTACATGGGCTGTGGCCTCCATTACGCAGAAAGCATTGGGTTTTCACCGAAGCTATTATAAAGGTCTATCAGTGGTCTCCAAGACAAAGAAGACTGGCGGGAAAAGGGTCTTATGCTAGAAACCAGGAATGTGGCAAGTATTTTTAAGATGTAGGGCAATAACTTAACATCTCCAAGGAATTATGGGCTGAGGGGAGGTGTGAGCTACCAAAAATATAAATGAAAAATCACCAGTAAATACGTAAACACAGCAAATAGACGAAGGCATGGAAATTTAAAATCTAGTTGCCATTCTTCACAAATTAACAAGAAAAATGGGCCAGGTGCCGTGGGTCACACCTGTAATCCCAGCACTTTGTGAGGCTAAGGCAGGAGGATTGCTTAAGCCCAGGAGTTTGAGACCAGCCTGGGCAACATAGTGAGACTTCGTCTCTACAAAAAAATACAAAATTAGCAGGTGTGGTAGTGCACGCCTGTGGTCCCAGCTCCTCAGGAGGCTGAAGTGGGAGGTTTGCCAGAGTCCACAAGTTCCAGGCTGCAGTGAGCTAGGACTGCACCAGGTGCCTGGGTGACAGCGAAACCCTCTCTCAAAAAAAAAAAAAAAAAAAAAAAGAAAGGAAGAAAAAAAGGAAACAAGGTAACCTGATTATAATTCTAATTTGATGCTGGAGAGACCTGGGAAACACACATTTTCATCTACCGCCAGTGGGAATGTAAATCATACTCATCGATAAAATCACCAGGGGCTGTATCCAAAACATTCTGAATGTGCCCGTATCTTCTGATGCGCGATTCTACCTCAAGGCACTTTTCTCAAGTCACTAATCGTTAGATGTGCACAGATACTTAGCTAAAGGATATTCATCACAGCACTGCAGCCTGCAGAGTACAGGTCTCACAAGCCCAACAACAGGGAAATAAAATCACGGTGCCTCACTGCCATGAGCCACTAAGTGGCTGCTAAAAACTATGCAGACATGGCAATGTCTGTGAAAATTTAAAATGCACATACCCTAGTGGAAAATACAGTAGGATTTAAATGACCATCAATAGGGGATTCTTTACATTAATTAAGCTGCACCCACACACTGGACTATGCAGCCATTCGAGAGAATGAACCAACTCCATATGGTAGAAAACCGGCTGAGGCCAAGACAGTAATCAAGCAAGTGCAAAACTCCACCACTGTGCAGGAAGAGAAAGTGAGAAGCACCGCTACAGGGAGATGTGTGCACACACACACCTGCTCCGAGAAAATTAACCGCTGCTTCAGGAGAGAAGCCGGGCAACAGCGAACGTGGTCGGGCAGGAGGCCTGCTTTCCATAGCTCCTTTGAATTTTTCTACCGTGTGCTTCTGTCTTGTCTGCAGTTTTCAAACTTTCTGCAATTAAACCCATCACGTCTATAATCAAATTAAAATCTCACTTAAATTGTTAGGGAAAAGGCGGCACGCATACGACACTGCCTCATCAATGAGACAGAGGAGAAAGGTTTATGTGTATTGGCCTATCGTGTATAACAGAACACAGGAAGGCGAATCCAAAACAGAGAACACAACTGTGCCTGCTGGGGAGGGAATGGGTGCAGACAGGCTCCAGGCCAGCCTTCTCCATGCTCTCTTTAGTGTTAATGCTGAACCCTGCAAATGTTTCACAGATATGACAAATAAAAGTAAATTGGGACCGGATACAGTGGCTCATGCCTGTAATCCCAGCACTTTGGGAGGCTGAGGCAGGTGGACCTGAGGTCAGGAGTTCAAGACCAGCCTGGCCAACATGGTGAAACCCCATCTCCAATAAAAATACAAAAATCAGCTGGGTGTGGTGGTGTAGGCCTGTAATCCCAGCTACTTGGGAGGCTGAGGCATGAGAATCGCTTGAACCTGGGAGGCGGAGGTTGCAGTGACTTGAGATCACACTAATGCACTACAGCCTGGGTGACAGAGCAAGACTCTCTCTCAAAAAAGACAAAACAAAAAGTAAATTGGAAAGGGGAAGAGAGAGACCATCACACCGGAAACAAACAGAACAAATGAACCTCTCATGTGAATGAAGGGAGATCATCACAGGCTGCGAGTATATGTTCAGACCACAGAGCTTTAGTGGGATGCAGTCTACAAGAAAAAGAAATTTAAGTCCAGAATAGGTGAATCACAGAAACAGAGAGTAGATGAGTGGCTGTCAAGGGCTGGGAGGAGGTGGGAGTGAGAAGTGACGGCCCATGGATGTGGTGTTTCTTTTTGGGGTGATAAAAACGTTCTGAGAGGCCGGGCGCGGTGGCTCACGCCTGTAAGCCCTGCACTTTGGGAGGCCAAGGTGGGCAGATCACAAGGTCAGGAGATCGAGACCATCCTGGCTAACACGGTGAAATCCCGTCTCTACTAAAAATACAAAAAATTAGTCGGGCGTGGTGGCGGGCGCCTGTAGTCCCAGCTACTCGGGAGGCTGAGGCAGAAGAATGGTGTGAACCCGGGAGGCGGAGCTTGCAGTGAGCCGAGATTGCGCCACTGCACTCCAGCCTGGGCAACAGAGTGAGACTCTGTCTCAAAAAAAAAAAAAAAAAAAAAGTTCTTAGATAGTGGTGATGGTTTGACAACTGTGAATATCCTACAAATCAGTAAGCAGTACAATGTAAAAGGGTGACTTATATAGTATGTGCGTTATATTTCAATAAAACTATTAGTTTAAAAAGAAATAAAAAGAAGCCTTAAGTTTTACTCAATAGTTTTACTTTTGACAGTAATATTGGTATTAAGTTTTAAAATTTATTTTGTGTGTATTTTAAGATAAAACAAAAAGTTGATATGCTCTTATAAGATGTTTAGTAAGAGAGGAAAATAAAGAGCTGAAACTAAAAAGCCCTGTGATATTAAATTTTATTTGGATATATCAAAATTAACCCAAATAAGGAATCTATTTTGTATGTGCAGGTTTATCTTCCTCTCCCCTAGCTCTGACCCCTGACAAAGCCTAGATGCAATGTCACTCCAGCAGCAATCAACATTGCAGTGCCCAAATCTTGCCTTCAAAATCCCATTTCCTCTTAAAGGCAGGGAGGCTGCTTGGAGAAATGGCAGGTCTGGGTAGGAAAGCAAAAGGCAGGCAGGTGCAGGAGCACAACAGAGGCGGAGGAGCCTGTCCCTGAGGGACCGGAGCCAGTCAGAGAGCTCTCCCTGGCTAAATTCGGGATGATTTCAACACCCAAAAGATAATAACTGAATTGACAATACACTAAATAAATATAAATCATTGACTCTGTCTACTAAAAAAAAGAAAGACAAAACCCTTTTCTTTAAGAGGAATGCCAACTAATAAATGTAAAAGGGGGAACAATTAGACAACCATGACTTTGCAATAACCATTGAAATACATGGTCAAAGTGAAGCGTCTAAACCATAGGGTGGAAGATTATTAGGAAACAAATTACCACACACCATGCCACCTCTCAGATGCTTAATATTCATAAGAAGAAAATAAACTCTGCAGTAGAGGGATCTGGTAGTCATTCCTTAACAAATGGTAAAACTCACCATCATGAATCGTAGGACAACCTGACCCGGCAGCCCCCAGGGAATGCACTGTGAGTTCACAGCATCAACTACAAGGTATTCCTGCCAAAAAGCTTCTACCTGGATCAAACTGACCCTTTAACCCTCACTTCCCGTGAAAGGAACTACAGGAGATAGAAGAACAAGCTAAATGACAACACAACAAAACAGACAAATCCGAAATGTGGGATGTTCAACAAGACAAGTGGCCCAATCTCTTCAAAAAGTCAACACCACAGGAAAAATAAAAGTAGAAAAACTGCTGTAGATTAGATTAGAAACCTAGAAAGAACAATGAAATACAATTCAGCCTAAAGGAAGGAAATTTTGACATGGAATATAGCATAGGTGAATCTCGAGGACATGAAGTTAAATAAGCCAGTCACAAAAGGACAATTACTATATGATTCCACTTACATGAGATCTAGAGCAGCCAAAATGGAAACAGAAAGTAGAAGGGTTGTTGCCGAGGCTTGGGGAAAGGGGAAATGGGAAGTTGTTCCATGAGTCCACAGTTTTGGTGTTACAGGATGAAAAAATTCTAGAGATCTGTTGCATAACAATGTGAACATATTAACACTACTGAACTGTATGGTTAAGACGATAACTTTTATGTTACGTGGTTTTTTTAACCACATTAAAAAAAAACAAAACCTAAAAAGACACAACAGACAAATGCAACACGTGAACCTTGATCAACTCCTCGTTTAAAAATAAAAGTATAAAACATATTTGGGGGATAACTGGAGAAAACAGGCCAGGCACAGTGACTCATGCCTGTGATCCCAGCACTTTGGGAGGCTGAGGCAGGTGGATCACCTGAGGTCAGGAGTTCGAGACCAGCCTGGCCGACATGGTGAAACCCTGTCTCTACTAAACAAAACAAAACAAAAATTAGCCAGGCATGGTGGTGTGCACCTATAATCCCGGCTACTCGGGAGCCTGAGGCAGGAGAATCATTTGAACCTGGGAGGTGGAGGTTGCAGTGAGCTGAGATCACGCCACTGTACTCCAGCCTGGGTGATAGTGAGACAAACAAAAAAACAAACAAACAAAAAAGAAAAACAGACTACAGACTAGATAGTATTAAGAAATTACTGCTAACTTTTTAGGTGTTTGGATTATGTAGGAAAGCATCCTTATTTTTACGAGTTGGTTACAGAATAGAGAAGTGTCATGATGTCTTCAATGTATTTCCTAATGGTCAATAACAAGCATTATATACAGGTGTGCATGTGCACACATGCTCACACAAATGTGCACAGGCACACACACACTCACCACTCCCATAAACACAGATAAAGCCCCTGAAGGGTACCACAGCCTGCCAGCCCTGAATATGCCTCCCTGGCATACAGATTATTTTGAGCTAAAGACCACTGAGACCAAGCAGATGCAGGAAATGCTCTAAAAACAGGGTGCAAGTTTTCCTTGTAAACAAGGCTCCCAGTTGTAAAAGATGTGTCCTGCTGTAGCAGGGTGAGGACTCCCTAACAACTCTCAATAGAGAGGCTCAATCTGCAAAACAAATTTTACTCAACAATCCTTGTTTATCACTTTTCCTAGTCACCCTCCCAAAACTTGCCTGCCCCTCCTCAAGCCCAAATCTCCTTTTTTTTGTTTGGCCTAGCATGGTTCACAGGCAGACCTCAGACATACTGAGGGGCTGGTTCCAGACCACCACAATAAAGCGAATATCACAATAAAGCAAGGCACACATATTTTCTGGTTTCCCAGTGCATGTAAAAGTTATGTTTACACTATTATACTGCAGTCTATTAAGTATGTAATAGCATTATGTCTGAAAGAACAATGTACATACCTTAATGGAAAAATATTTTATTGCTAACAAAAATGCTAACAATCATATGAGCCTTCAGTGAGTCATCTTTTTGCTGGTGGAAGGTTTTCATTCAATATTATGGCTGCTGACTGATCAAGGTAGTGGTTGATGAAGGCTGAGTTACTGTGGCAATCTCTTAAAACAAGACAATAATGAAGTCTGTGCCATCAATTGAATCTTCCTTTCATGACAGATTTCTCTGTAGCATCCAGTGTTTGATAGCATTTTACCCACGGCAGAATGTCTTTCAAAATTGCAGCCAATCTTCTCAAACCCTGCCGTTGCTTTATCAACTAAATGTATGCA
This sequence comes from Hylobates moloch, assembly GCF_009828535.3. Lineage (NCBI taxonomy): Eukaryota > Metazoa > Chordata > Mammalia > Primates > Hylobatidae > Hylobates > Hylobates moloch. Next base: position 171,544,905 of record NW_026652279.1, read on the forward strand.
ATAGTCTAAATCCTTTGTTGTCATTTCAACAATGTCCACAGCATCTTCACCAGTAGATTCCATCTCAAGAAACCACTTTCTTTGCTCATTCATAAGAAGCAACTCCTTGTTTGTTCAACTTTTATCATGAGGTTGCAGCAGTTCAGTCACATCTCAAGGATCCATTTCCAATTCCAATAGTTCTCTTGCTATTCCCACCATATATGCAGTGACTTCCTCCAATGACGTCCTGAACCCCTCAAAGTCAACCATGAGAGTTGGACTTAACTTCTTTCAAACTCCTGTTAATGTTAATATTTTGACCTATTCCCATCAATCATACATGTTCGTACTGGCATCTAGAATGGTGAATCCTTTCCAGAAGGTTTCCAATTTACTTTGCCCAGCTCCATCAGAGGAATCACTATCTATGGTAGCTATAGCCTTATGAAATATTTTTCTTAAATAATAAGACTTAAAAGTTGAAATTATTCCTTGATCAATGGGCTGCAGAATGTTCTGTTAGCAGCATAAAAACAATATTATTCTCATTGTATGTCTCCATCAAAGCTCCTGGATGACCAGGTGCACTGTCAATATTTGGAAAGGAATCCTTTTTTCTGAGCAGTAGGTCTCAACAGTGGGCTTAAAATATTCAGTAAACCATGCTGTAAATGGATGTGCTGTCATACAGGCTTTGATATTCCACGTATACAGCACAGGGAGAGTACACTTGGCATAATTCTTTTTTTTTTTTTTTTTTTGAGATGGAGTCTAGCTGTCACCCAGGCTGGAGTGCAGTGGCACAATCTCGGCTCACTGCAACCTCCGCCTCCCGGGTTCAAGCGATTCTCCTGCCTCAGCCTCCCAAGTAGCTGGGATTACAGGCGCCCACCACCATGCCCAGCTAATTTTTGTATTTTTAGTAGAGACGGGGTTTCACTGTGTTGGCCAGGCTGGTCTTGAACTCCTGACCTCATGATCTGCCCACCTGGGCCTCCCAAAGTGCTGGGATTACAAGCATGAGCCACTGCACCCAGCCGACTTAGCATAATTCTCAAGGGCCCTAGGATTTTTTGAATTGTCAATGAGTGCTGGCTTCAACTTAAAGTCACCAGCTGCATTAGCCCCTAACAACAGTCAGCCTGTCCTTTGAAGCTCGGAAGCCAGCCATTGACTTCTTTCTAGCTACAAAAGTCCTAGACAGCATCTTCTTCCAACAGAAGGCTGTTTCATCTACATTTGAAAGATCTGCTGTTTAGTGTGGCCACCTTCATCACTTATTTTAGCTAGGTCTTCTGGATAACTTGCTGCAGCTTCTCCATCGGTACTTGCTGCTTCACTTTGTACTTTTATATTATAGACGTGACTTCTTTCCTTCAACCTCACAAACCAACCCCAGCTAGCTTCCAACTTTCCTTTGCAGCTTTCTCATCTCTCTCAGCCTTCATAGAACTGAAGAAAGTTAGGGCCTTGTTCCAGATTAGGCTGTGGCTTACAGGAATGTTGTGGCTGGTTTGATCTTCTCTATCCAGACCACTCAAACTTTCTCACTCACACTTTCTCCATTATCAGCAAGAAGCCTGTTTTGCTTGCTAATCATTCGTGTGTTCGCTGGAATAGCACTTTTGATTTCCTTCAAGAACTTCTCCTTTGCATTCACAACTTGGCTAAATATTTGGTGCAAGAGGCTTAGCTTTCAGCCTGTCTCGGATTTTGACATACCCTCCTCATTAAGCTTAAGCATTTCTAGCTTTTGATGGAAAGTGAGAGATGTGTGACTCTTCCTTTCACTTGAACACTTAGAGGCCACTGTAGGGCCAATAACTGGCCCAATTTCAATACTGTTGTGTCTCAGGGAATAGGGGAGCCCAAGGAGGGGCAGATTTAAGGGAATGGATAGTTGGTGGAGCAGTCAGACATGCACAACACATACTAAGTTCTGTCTTCCATGGGTGTGGTTCATGCAGCCCCAAAACAATTACAACAGTAACATCAGAGATCACTGACCACAGATCACCATAACAGATTTAATAATGAGAAACTTTGAAATAATGCAAGAATTACCCAAATATGATACACAGAAACGACGTGAGAACATGCTGTTGGCAAAATTGTGCAAACAGATTTGCTCGGTGCAGGGCTGCCACAAACCTTCAACCTATAAAAACACAGCATCTGCGAAGTGCGGTAAAGTCAAGCTCAATAAAGCAAGGTCTCTGCAGTGGCCGGGCTCCGACCCCTTCCGCACCATGCAACGCCGTAGCCGGGTTCGGACCCCCCTCTGCGTCACGCAACCCCGTGGCCGGGCTCCGGCCCCCCTCTGCGTCACGCAGCCCCGTGGCCGGGCTCCGGCCCCCCTCTGCGTCATGCAACCCCGTGGCCGGGCTCTGGCCCCCCTGTGTCATGCAATCCTGTCCTCCACCTCCACGTGTGCCGTGCACGCTCTAATACATTTCTGTTTTTGTCTTGTTAATCTGTCTTTGGCCAGTCTAATTTACTAATTTAATTTAGGCTCCCTGGTGAGAGAACCTAAGCTGGGTAGGGGAAAAAGATCCTACACAGCAAATACAGCAAAATCATCACAACTGTTGAACCAGGGTGGAGCCATAGCGATGTTTCTTTCAACTTTTCGGTAGGTTTGAAATTTTGCCTAGGATAAAATGGAAAAATTCTACTTAAGGAAACTATATACAAATTATTTTGTGAGCAGCAGTCCCTGTTGGTATATCCTAAATCTGACAAGTACAGCTTTCACTGGTTTGCTATTTAGGCAGTGAGATCTGGATACTATTCTTCTCCATTTATTTTGCAATTAAATTAAATGTGGCTTTGAAGACAGGCCGGAAGACAAAGGAGGAGTTCAAACTCTGTCAGCCAGAGCCCTCCGTGGGTGCGCCCGTTTTCCATTCACACAGAAATTCACATCCCATGTGTCAGCACCACAGCACGATGCAATTTTTCAGGTTGGTTAAGGATCCAGCCAGCTCTGAGCCTATTAAAGGCAAACAGCAAAACCCAAACAAATCCCAAAGCCACACTAGTAGGAGGCGGTGGGTGAGGGAGGGAAGGAAGTCAGCAGACGCGCCAAGAGGGAGACAACCACTATAAAAGGAAAAGGCAAGGAAGAAGACGCCGGCCTTGAAATGCGGAAAGAGAAAGGGAAGCTCCACCAAGAAAGGGACTGCGGAAACCTGCAGGAGGCGCACAGCTGAGGAGCGCGATTAGGCGGAGAGCCACTTAAAGTGGGAGGGAGGTGAGGCAGGTCCCGTCAGAAGAAAGGGGCCAGAGGGCACTGGGGACGTGAGGCAGGTCTCGTCTGAAGAAAGGGGCCAGAGGGCACTGGGAATGGGATTCCGTGGTTCTCAAATGACACAGAAGCCTTTAAGACGGGTTCCACAAGCTACCGGCACCTCAGAGATTCAGTACAAAAAGCACGTTACCTTAATAGTAATGTAGTTTTTTAATGATTTGGACATTTTTTCTTCTTTGCCTTTCACGTGCAAATGCCCTGAAACAAAAACAAAAGCATTCAGTCTGAGCTGGGTGAGGAGACTCTCTGGCCTCAGGGACACATGGCTCCCCAGGAAACGAATGGGAACCTGCACGTATCCAATGTATAGGCCAGTGTATGTTGGTATAAATCTGCCCCCGAATCTTCACCCGTGCTGGGCCTTCCGGGAAGACACGACCTGCCCTTGTTCCATGGTGCAGGGACACCCAGCCCCACACTGAGGGCAGATGGAAGGGGTGCCCCAGCGGACTCAGAAGCTAAACAAGAACCAGCAACCATGGTACCGACAGCAGTATTTCATCTGTTTTCTCCTCTCCTGTAATTCAGAGATACTGATTTAACAGACAGCATCTGAAGAAACGACAAAGCTTTCATTTGGCAAATCAGGCACTTGGCGGTGAAGCTTGTTGACCGTTGTCCGAAAACAGAGCGGCACTTGTGCGTGTCTGAGTGGGAGAATCAGAGGTTCTGTTGCAGTTGTCTTCACAGACTTTGATGACCGGGGCATTATTTCATCCCCTATGTATGTGAAAGACAGGAGGAAAACCAAACCCATTTAAGGAACTCCTAAATCTGACCCTGAAATTCTCCCTGGCCTGTAGCTTTACAAGGCTTATCTCCAAGAGAACGGCTTTCTGTTTCTAACAGAAGACTCTCTTCCTCTTTTTCTGACACAACTTCAAATAGGAGTGCTCCAGGCCGGACGCAGTGGCTCACACCCATAATCCCAGCCCTTTGGGAGGCTAAGGTGGAAGGACCGCTTGAGCCCAGGAGTTTGGAGACCAGTCTGGGCAACATGGCAACACCCAGTCTCTACAAAAAAGTTAAAACATTAGCTGGGCGTGGTGGGGCACACCTGCAGTCCCAACATCCCAACAACTCAGGGGGCTGAGGTGGGAGGATCACTTGAGCCCAGGACGTTGGGCCTAGAGTGAGCTGTGTTCATGCCACTGCACGCCAGCCTGGGCCACAGAGCGAGACTCTGCCTCAAAAATAAACAAATCAATCAATCAACCAACCTATTAGAATGTGATTTTCCAAAAAACATATATAACTTTGAACATGTAATTCTATACAATGTGATTACACCAAGCGCGATTCTGATTTTTTTAAAATTGATGATAGTTGGAAAATGAAACACATTTGCTCAGGCCTGAATGTTTATGTCCTCCCAAATTCCTGTCAAAATCCTCAGCCCTCAGGTGACAGTAACTGAAGGCAGGGCCTGTGGGAGGTGATGAGGTCACAGGGGCAGAGCCAGTGTGAATGCAATCAGGCCCCTCGAGAGCTGACAGCTGTCTGTGAATGGGAAGCAGGCCCTCCCGAGACACCGAATCTGCCAGTGCCCTGACGCGGAACTTCCAGCCAGCAGAACTGTGAGGAATCCACTGCTGTTGTTCATAAGATGCCTGCTTTTAGTATTTGGCTATAGCAGCCCTAACAGGCTGGGATAGTGTCTGCCCACTTAGCTCTTCCATCCACTGGGTACAGGAGAACAGGTGTCACTTCTCCTGTGTCAGGAGACGCTGATGTTTTGTTTGGGGCCAAACTAGTATGAAAAAGATTGCTGGTATCTTAATAGGTAGTAAAAAAAATCACTGAAAAATAGCAACAAAACTTTCCCACCAGGTGTGGTGGCTCACGCCTATAATCCCAGCACTTTGGGAGGCAGAGGTGGCAGATCACTTGAGGTCAGGGGTTTGAGACCAGCCTGGCCAACATGGTAAAACCCTGCTTCTACTAAAAATACAAAAATTAGCCGAGTGTGGTGGTATGCACCTGTAGTCCCAGCTACTAGGACCGCTGAGGCAGGAGAATTGCTTGAACCCAGGAGGCAGAGGTTGTGGTGAGCTCAGATAGTGCCACTGCACTCCCAGGCTGGGGCACGGAGCGAGATTGTCTCAACAACAACAACAACAACAACAACAACAACAACAACAACGTTTTCCCATTCCCACATCAGGTGAACACAACCTCCGTTTCTAGACCCGGCCCCTCCTCATTACCTGACAGGGCGAAACGTCAGCACAGCTAAGGCTGCCCTTCCTGCCCCTCAGCTCCACACTCGCAGAAGGGCTCACAGCAGGTCATGGTTGTCCATAACAAACCCTGACCTACTGAACAGGATAAACCGGCAGACAGAAACGCGCCTGCGGAGGGAGCAACTCCAGCTCCTCAGACAGTTCAGGCGGTGCTGAACTGAGCCCTGAACGAAGTCACTGAGGAAGTGACTTCGGGGCAATCAGCCTCATCTACTTACTTTCATGAAGAAACCCAAGTGAACCCTGCTGCGGACCAGAAAACCGGAGCACTTCTGCATTTAATGTCACCTTACTGTGACATCTGAATTTCCCAATTCAAGGATTTCAAAAACTAGTATGTGTTAATTTCCTGTATTTCAGATGTCAAAGTTTGCATCTCCAAATCTATCACTACCAAACACTCTTTATCTTCCTTTATCTGGGACGAGGGACACGACTACCTCTGTGCCTGAGACACAGTGTCTCAGCCCCACCAGATGGGCTCCCAGCACGCTTCCTCTCCAAGAACACAATTCAGAAGTCCTTGGGCCACGGAAGAGAGACCTCCTTCTCCGTGGTCAAAAGTGGAGTGCAGGCCCCCAGCTGTGGAAATCAGTGCTGGGCTCCCCGAGGGGTGATGCCTTAAATATTCCACCACTGGGCAGTGTGCACCCCCTTCCCACGTGAGCGCCAGCTGAAAGGAAGTGAGGGCGGCAGGCGTTTGTTCTGATTAGAGACTCCACTGACGCCGGAATAAAGCGGGTTTCAGCTAGTGCTGAGCCCTCCCCAGGGAAATGGTATGGGGTGCTGGACAACAGCTCCCAAGTCCTCCAACAGCCACGCAGCCAGCTTTGTTTCTGCTTCATTTGTAGACAAAAACTGGGGCACTGTGACAGGCAGACACAGTAGGTAATGGTAGGGGCAGAGCCGCCTGCTGGGTCCCCCGACTCAACAGGGTAAGCCCGGGGTGAAGGACACGCTGCAGGAAGTGACTTCGGGGCAATCAGCCTCATCTACTTTCACGAAGAAACTCAAGTGAACTCTGCTGCGGACCAGAAAACCAGAGCACTTCTGCATTTAATGTCACCTTACTGTGACATCCTAATTTCCCAATTCAAGGACTTCAAAAAATAGTATTTGTTAATTTTCTGTATTTTAGATGTTGAAGTTTGCATCTCCAAATCCTATCACTACCAAACACTCTTTATCTTTCTTTGTCTCAAATACCTTAGCTGTCCATCCCCAAAAGCTAATAAGACTAGTTAATCGTGACCCTGTAAACTTGGAAATATGATTCTTCCAGTGCATCCAAGTGAATTCCAAAATTGCTGGGTTCGAGGTGTTGCTTAACTCATGGTGCTGCATCTACTTCTGAGAGCAGACAGCTGGGGTTCATCAGTTAGGTGTTTGAACAGTGGAAGAAAGGGCAATGTTATTAGAAGATGGCAGAGATGTCTAGTGACAATATTATAGCTTCAGAAAGGAGTGTTCATAATTATCATTACATTGTACTACTTGAAGTTCCTTCTTAATAGTTTTACTTGAAAGAAACTTTATATAGAACAGCATTGCCAAACATTTTCCATATTCTAGTCAGTTCCAAAAAGGTATAATCATTGCTGCAATCCAAGGAAGTTCATGTCCAAATGATTGAAACTCAAAAATAATTTAAGAGGCAAATCCATTTCTTGACCTATTAGCTGATCTACTATGTATTTCCAAATGTAGCTGTTCCGCCGACAAAGGCAGAACTGCCAGAATTGAAACAGAACAAATTAATCTGAAGTTATTACTTACCAGAATGCAGAAAATAATTTCCCCACTGCTCGCACTGATGAAAGACTTCACACTGTGCAATTTCGTTTTCATGATGTGGAAAAGCTAAATCTATCCCACCTGAATGGATATCCAGTTGACTTCCAAATACCATACTGCAAGAAACAGTGCAAAGTAGTGAATTCATTCAATCAAGCAACATATTTTCTTCTAACCTCATCTATTTATTCCTTCCAGCCTTTTTAATTCAATGAATAAATTGAACTCAATTTTAAATCGATTTGCATAATTTAACTGATTCAAATGAAAACTGAAATCCTGTCATCACAAACCCATAATTCATGACTTTTCATCCTAGTAAAGGGACTTAATTCTTTTTGCTCCAGGTTCTTCTTTTCTCTTTTTCTTTCTTTCTTTCTTTTTAACTCAAAAAATTACCTTTACTTACTTTCAATAGGTAGAGTTTAGTGGTTTTCCAATTTTAACAAGAGATGGAACTATAAAATCATGACAGTGTTTCATTTGGCTTTTGCAAGTGTAACTAACAGTCACATACGAATAACAAGGTAAGAGAGTTCAAAGCAACACAGGTTGCCATTTCTCCTACAGTGCTGTGCTATGCATCCATAAAAACCACATTTCTGCAAACCCACACAAAAAAATTAATGGGGTTGATGGGGGAAATGAGGCTGGGCCAGCCCACTTGAAGCTCTGTTCCTGGACCAGCTGCAGAAGCATGGCAACACAGCAGGCCAGTGGATTTTCTTGAAATGATAGATACAGAAATTTCTAAAGGTGCCAACACCTTGCAGAGGTCCTTCCTGCTCCCACTGGTCTGGCTCCCTGTGCTCAGGGAAGGACTGCACATGGAGGTCTCGAGCCTGGGGAAACAGGCATCACAGAAACACACGTTTTAGTGTGATGTTCTAAGACTTTTACATCTTAGCTGGGCGTGGTGGCTCACGCCTGTAAACCCAGCACTTTGGGAGGCTGAGGCAGGCGGATCACAAGGTCAGGACATCGAGACCATCCTGGCTAACACGGTGAAACCCCGTCTCCACTAAAAATACAAAAAATTAACTGGGCGTGGTGGCGGGTGCCTGTAGTCCCAGCTGCTTGGGAGGGTGAGGCAGAAGAATGGCGTGAACCTGAGAGGCGGAGCTTGCAGTGAGCTGAGATTGCGCCACTGCACTCCAGCCTGGGCGACAGAGCGAGATTCTATCTCAAAAAAAAAAAAAGATTTTTACATCTTAGCCATGGGTCGTCTCAGGGTAACTCAATGTTCCCTGAAGTTCAAATGCTGTGAAGGAGACTGTGGGACCAGGACTAGGGAGGGGACGGGAGGGGCCTCATTTCTATCTGGATGGGCAATCCTCCCTTCCGAAGATCTGAAGCCAACATAACCATGTGAAAGTTCCACAGGCTGAACTACGGGGCCACAACCTTCACTATGTTAGTTTCGCTCCTGATCGCTACGTTACACCTATTTTAAAATCAGAGAAGGCTCAGAAGGAACAACAATAATGGTCTCTTCATTATTTAATCTTTCAACAAAAATAAGAATTTCACATAACATTACATTTGAAACTCACTAAATGTTTTCTACCTGCTTTAGAGAAATTATTTGAATCTAAAAAATGAATCTACAACCCAGTTTATATGCCATAGTCTGCTATTAAGTATTGATAAACACATAGAAGTAAAGTGTGACTGGTGACTGGACATTTTTAATTTTTTTCATCAAAAGTCAGGCCCATGCTTCCTACTAACAACAAAGTTTGAGGTCTGAGGAATGATGGAAGCGTTTCCAGATGAGCCACATAACCACAGTGCAAGTGGTGGGGGCTTAGCAGAAAAGGGAATCTCTTTCTGGGTCTTAAAGGAAGACCCACCAAAATTTAGATAGGCAGGTTGTGGGAGACAAGGCCTTCCCTCCTGGTGGAATGGGGCGACCCTACTCGGGGCTGAATACTCAAGCAGTCTGGGAATCCATGAATGGAGCAGAGTCCTCGTGTGGGAGATAATTATCTCCACCCAAACCCCCTCTACACCCAGCCAGGAACACATCCCAGATACAACGCCCACAGGTTTCGGGGTGACTGGATTTATCCATCTGAAAATCTCTGATGTAGCTAATAGCTTAAAATGTTTACCTTAATCATCCTTTCCTGTATTTCTAATTTTTTAAAACTGTTCATTAAAATAAATATTTGCTATCAAGTATACTAAAATCCATGAGTTAACAGTGATTTTTTTAAAACCCATTTCTGGTGCCGTTTCCAAGATGGCCAAATAGGAACAACTCCAGTCTACAGCTCCCAGCATGAGCGACGCAGAAGATGGGTGATTTCTGCATTTCCAACTGAGGTACTGGGTTCATCTCACTGGGGCTTGTCAGACAGTGGGTGCAGCTCATGGAGTGTGAGCCAAAGCAGGGTGGGGCATTGCCTCACCTGTGAAGTCCAAGGGGTCGGGGAATTCCGTTTCCTGGCCAAGGGAAGCTGTGACAGATGGTACCTGGAAAATCAGGACACTCCCACCGTAATACTGTGCTTTTCCAATGGTCTTAGCAAAGGGCACACCAGGATTATATCCCACGCCTGGCTCGGAGGGTCCCATGCCCACAGAGCCTCGCTCACTGCTAGCACAGCAGTCTGAGATGAACTGCAAGGCAGCAGTGAGGCTGGGGGAGGGGCTTCCGCCATTGCTGAGGCTTGAGTAGGTAAACAAAGTGTCCAAGAAGCTCGAACTGGGTGGAGTCCACCACAGCTCAGCTCAAGGAGGCCTGCCCACCTCTGTAGACTCCACCTCTGGGGGCAGGGCATAGCTGAATAAAAGGCAGCAGAAACTTCTGCAGACTTAAACGTTCCTGTCTGACAGCTTTGAAGACTAGAGGTTCTCCCAGCATGGAGTTTGAGATCTGAGAACGGACAGACTGCCTCCTCAAGTGGGTCCCTGATCCCCGAGTAGACTAACTGGGAGACATCTCCCAGTAGGGGCTGACTGACACCTCATACAGCCGGGTGCCCCTCTGAGACGAAGCTTCCAGAGGAAGGATCATGCAGCAACATTTGCCGTTCTGCAATATTTGCTGTTCTGCAGCCTCTGCTGGTGATACCCAGGCAAACATGGTCTGGCGTGGACCTCTAGCAAACTCAACAGACCTGCAGCTGAGGGTCCTGACTGTTAGAAGGAAAACTAACAAACAGAAAGGACATCCACACCAAAACCCCATCTGTGTGTCACTATCATCAAAGACCAAAGGTAGATAAAACCACAAAGATGGGGAAAAACCAGAGCAAGAAAGCTGAAAATTCTAAAAATCAGAGTGCCTCTTCTCCTCCAAAGAAACATAGCTCCTCTCCAGCAACGGAACAAAGCTGGACGGAGAATGACTTTGATGAGTTGAGAGAAGAAGGCTTCAGATGATCGGTAATAACAAACTTCTCCGAGCTAAAGGAGGATGTTTGAACCCATCATAAAGAAGCTAAAAACCTTGAAAAAAGATTAGACGAATGGCTAACTAGAATAAACAGCATAGAGAAGACCTTAAATGACCTGATGGAGCTGAAAACCATAGCACAACAACTACGTGATGCATACACAAGCTTCAGGAGCCGATTTGATCAAGTGGAAGAAAGGGTATCAGTGACTGAAGATCAAATGAATGAAATGAAGCAGGAAGAGAAGTTTAGAGAAAAAAGAGTAAAAAGAAATGAACAAAGCCTCCAAGAAATATGGGACTATGTGAAAAGACCAAATCTGCGTCTGATTGGTGTACCTGAAAGTGATGGGGAGAATGGAACCAAGTTGGAAAACACTCTGCAGGATATTATCCAGGAGAACTTCCCCAACCTGGAAAGGCAGGCCAATATTCAAATTTCAAATTCAGGAAAGACAGAGAATGCCACAAAGATACTCCTTGAGAAGAGCAACTCCAAGACACATAATTGTCAGATTCACCAAAGTTGAAATGAAGGAAAAAAATGTTAAGGGCAGCCAGAGAGAAGGGTCGGGTTACCCACAAAGGGAAGCCCATCAGACTAACAGCTGATCTCCTGGCAGAAACTCTACAAGCCAGAAGAGAGTGGGGGCCAATATTCAACATTCTTAAAGGAAAGAATTTTCAACCCAGAATTTCATATCCAGCCGAACTAAGATTCATAAGTGAAGGAGAAATAAAATCCTTTACAGACAAGCAAATGCGGAGAGATGTTGTCACCATCAGGCCTGCCTTACAAGAGCTCCTGAAGGAAGCACTAAACATGGAAAGGAACAACCAGTACCAGCCACTGCAAAAACATGCCAAAGTGTAAAGACCATCAAGGCTAGGAAGAAACTGCATCAACTAACGAGCAAAATAACCAGCTAACATCATAATGACAGGATCAAATTCACACATAACAATATTAACCTTAAATGTAAATGGGCTAAATACTCCACTTAAAAGACACAGACTGGCAAATTGGATAAAGAGTCAAGACCCATCAGTGTGCTGTATTCAGGAGACCCATCTCATGTGCAGAGACACACATAGGCTCAAAATAAAGGGATGGAGGAAGATCTACCAAGCAAAAGGAAAACAAAAAAAAAGCAGGGGTTGCAAACCTAGTGTCTGATAAAACAGACTTTAAACGAACGAAGATCAAAAGAGACAAAAAATATATATGCACCTAATACAGGAGCACCCAGATTCATAAAGCAAGTCCTTAGAGACCTACAAAGAGACTTAGACTCCCACACAATAATAATGGGAGACTTTAACACCCCACTGTCAACATTAGACAGATCAATGAGACAGAAAGTTAACAAGGATATCCAGGAAATGAACTCAGCTCTGCACCAAGTGGACCTAATAGGCATCTACAGAACTCACCACCCCAAATCAACAGAATATACATTCATCTCAGCACCACATCACACTTATTCCAAAATTGACCACACAGTTGGAAGTAAAGCACTCCTCAGCAAATGTAAAAGAACGGAAATTGTAACAAACTGTCTCTCAGACCACAGTGCAATCAAACTAGATCTCAGGATTAAGAAACTCACTCAAAACCGCTCAACTACATGGAAACTGAACAACCTGCTCCTGAATGACTACTGGGTACATAACGAAATGAAGACAGAAATAAACATGTTCTTTGAAACCAGTAAGAACAAAGACACAACATACCAGAATCTCTGGGACACATTTAAAGCAGTGTGTAGAGGGAAATTTATAGCACTAAATGCCCACAAGAGAAAGCAGGAAAGATCTAAAACTGACACCCTAACATCACAATTAAAAGAACTGGAGAAGCAAGAGCAAACACATTCAAAAGCTAGCAGAAGGCAAGAAATAACTAAGATCAGAGCAGAACTGAAGGAGATAGAGACACAAAAAACCCTGCAAAAAAATCAATGAATCCAGGAGCTGGTTTTTTGAAAAGATCAACAAAATTGATAGACCGCTAGCAAGACTAATAAAGAAGATAAGAGAGAAGAATTAAATAGACGCAACAAAAAATGATAAAGGGGATATCACCACCGATCCCACAGAAATACAAACCACCATCAGAGAATACTATAAACACCTCTAGGCAAATAAACTAGAAAATCTAGAAGAAATGGATAAATTCCTGGACACATACACCCTCCCAAGACTAAACCAGGAAGAAGTTGAATCCCTGAATAGACCAATAACAGGCTCTGAAATTGAGGCAATAATTAATAGCCTACCAACCAAAAAAAGTCCAGGACCAGATGGATTCACAGCCGAATTCTACCAGAGGTACAAAGAGGAGCTGGCACCATTCCTTCTGAAACTATTCCAATCAACAGAAAACGAGGGAATCCTCCCTAACACATTTTATGGGGCCAGCATCATCCTGATACCAAAACCTGGCAGAGACACACAAAAAAGGAGAATTTTAGACCAATATCCCTGATGAACATCGATGCAAAAATCCTCAATAAAATACTGGCAAACCAAATCCGGCAGCACATCAAAAAGCTTATCCACCACGATCAAGTGGGCTTCATCCCTGGGATGCAAGGCTGGTTCAACATACGCAAATCAATAAACGTAATCCATCACATAAACAGAACCAAAAACAAAAACCACATGATTATCTCAATAGATGCAGAAAAGGCCTTTGACACAATTCAACAGCCCTTCATGCTAAAAAGTCTCAATAAACTAGGTATTGATGGGACGTATCTCAAAATAATAAGAGCTATTTATGACAAACCCACAGCTAATATCATAACTGAATGGGCAAAAACTGGAAGCATTCCCTTTGAAAACTGGCACAAGACAGGGATGCCCTCTCTCACCACTCCTATTCAACATAGTGTTGGAAGTTCTGGCCAGGGCAATCAGGCAAGAGAAAGAAATAAAGGGTATTCAATTAGGAAAAGAGGAAGTCAAATTGTCCCTGTTTGCAGAGGATATGATTGTATATTTAGAAAACCTCATTGTCTCAGCCAAAAATCTCCTTAAGCTGATAAGCAACTTCAGCAAAGTCTCAGGATACAAAATCAGTGTGCAAAAATCACAAGCATTCCTACACACCAATAACAGAGAGCCAAATCATGAGTGAACTCCCATTCACAATTGCTTCAAAGAGAATAACATACCTAGGAATCCAACTTATAAGGGATGTGAAGGACCTCTTCAAGGAGAACTACAAACCACTGCTCAATGAAATAAAACAGGACACAAACAAATGGAAGAACATTCCATGCTCATGGATAGGAAGAATCAATATTGTGAAAATGGCCATACTGCCCAAGGTAACTTACAGATTCAATGCCATCCCCATCAAGCTACCAATGACTTTTTTCACAGAATTGGAAAAAACTACTTTAAAGTTCATATGGTTTAAAGTTCAAAAAAGAGCCCACACTGCCAAGACAATCTTAAGCCAAAAGAACAAAGCAGGAGGCATCATGCTACCTGACTTCAAACTATACTACAAGGCTACAGTAACCAAAACAGCATGGTACTGGTACCAAAACAGAGATACAGACGAATGGAACAGAACAGAGCCCTCAGAAATAATACCACACATCTACAACCATCTGATCTTTGACAGACCTGACAAAAAAAGAAATGGGGAAAGGACTCCCTATTTAATAAACAATGCTGGGAAAACTGGCTAGCTCTATGTAGAAAGCTGAAACTGGATCCCTATCCTTACACAAAAATCAATTCAAGATGGATTAAAGACTTAAATGTTAGACCTAAAACCATAAAAACTCTAGAAGAAAACGCAGGCAATACCATTCAGGCCACAGGCATGGGCAAGGACTTCATGACTAAAACACCAAAAGCAATGGCAACAAAAGCCAAAATTGACAAATGGGATCTAATTAAACTAAAAAGCTTCTGCACAGCAAAAGAAACTATCATCAGAGTGAACAGGCAACCTACAGAATGGGAGAAAATTTTCACAATCTACCCATCTGACAAAGGGCTAATATCCAGAATCTACAAAGAACTTAAACAAATTTACAAGAAAAAAATCAAACAACCCCATCAAAAAGTGGGTGAAGGATATGAACAGACACTTCTCAAAAGAGGACATTTATGCAGCCAAAAGACACATGAAAAAATGCTCATCATCACTGGCCATCAGAGAAATGCAAATCAAAACCACAATGAGATACCATCTCACACCAGTTAGAATGGCAATCATTAAGAAGTCAGGAAACAACAGGTGCTGGAGAGGATGTGGAGAAATAGGAACACTTTTACACTGTTGGTGGGACTGTTAGCTAGTTCAACCATTGTGGAAGACAGTGTGGCAATTCCTCAAGGATCTAGAACTAAAAATACCATTTGACCCAGCCATCCCATTACTGGATATATACCCAAAGGATTATAAATCATGCTGCTATAAAGACACATGCACACATACGTTTATTGCGGCACTATTCACAATAGCAAAGACTTGGAACCAACCCAAATGTCCATCAATGATAGACTGGATTAAGAAAATGTGGCACATATACACCATGGAATACTATGTAGACATAAAAAAGGATGACTTCATGTCCTTTGTAGGGACATGGATGAAGCTGGAAACCATCATTCTGAGCAAACTATCACAAGGACAGAAAACCAAACACTGCATGTTCTCACTCACAGGTGGGAACTCAACAATGAGAACGCTTGGACACAGGGTGGGGAACATCACACACCGGGGCCTGTCGTGGGGTGGGGGAGTGGGGAGGGATACCATTAGGAGATATAACTAATGTAGATGAGGAGTTAATGGGTGCAGCACATCAACATGGCACATGTATACAGATGTAACAAACCTGCACATTGTGTATATGTACCCTAAAAGTTAAAGTATAATGGAAAAAAAAAAAAACCCATTTCTACAAATAGGAAACATACGCACGGTTATTCACTAGGGAGATGTGTAACAGTGAAACACTAGGAACAGTCTAAATGTGCGGCCGGGTACCCTGCTGCCTGCAGAGGGTCAGGCCACACAAACCAGCACCACGGTAAAAAACTAACCGTGGGCCAGGTGTGGTGGCTCACACCTGTAATCCCAGCACTTTGGGAGGCCAAGGCGGGCGGATTACCTGAGGTCAGGAGTTCAAGACCAGCCTGACCAACATGGAGAAACCCTGTCTCTACTAAAAATACAAAATTAGCCGGGATGGTGGCGCATGCCTGTAATCCCAACTACTCAGGAGGCTGAGGCAGGAGAATCGCTTGAACCTGGGAGGCGGAGGTTGTGGTGAGCTGAGATCGCACCATTGCACTCCAGCCTGGGCAAGAGGAGCGAAACTCCGCCAAAACAAAAACAAAAACACAAAACTAACCTTGGCGAGCCCCATGGGCAGCCGTGCAGCACGGGGCACGGGCGGTATGCTGCCTTTCACACACCCCACCCAAGGTGCCCCTGGCTGCGGGCAGAGCCACAGGGTAGGGACACCTAAGGTGCGTCCAAAGGGGACCAGGGAGAAGGCAGAGAAAGCTCTACTGAGAGGCAGAAACCAGGACAGAGAGGGTGTTTCCAGAGTAGGGATGGCACAGTGGGCCAGGAGAGCAGTGTTGTGCGACTGAGTGGGGGCGGCAGGCAGCTGCGGTCCCGGGCAGACGGTGGGAAGAGGAGCTTTGGTGACAGAGGACTCACACGAGGGTGGCTGGCGGGGACTCCAGGAAGATCTGGGAGGAGCTGGAGATTTCTGCCACAGAGCACCCTGGCGTGTGAGCTGCCTGAGCTAGAAGAGCTGGTAGGAAGGCGGAGAGGGATGTGGGGGCTAGAGAAGTGCGAAGCGAGGGGGGATGTAGGTGCCAGCACTCTCCTCCAGGGCCCCGAGCACCAGCCACTCAGAGCAGGGCGAGGGAACAGGGCAGCTGCAAGTGTGAACCAAAAAGCAGCCTCTCCACTAAACGGAGGAAGTGCTGAGGTCAGGAAAGCTTGATGTGTCATGGGTTTGGTTCGCCCCCTTCCATGGCCTGTCACACTCCAGCAAAAATCTCTTCCCAAAAAACCACCCATGGGGACACGTGTCAGGCTGCACTTGCTCCCATGCACATCCTCTGCTGCCCTGAGCAGGCAGCAGGGGAACTTGAGCCCCAACCCCCACGAAGCGGCAGGCACCTTACCTAGCGATGGCAGAGCACTCGATGTGCCAGCCCGGCCTCCCGGGTCCCCAGGGAGAGGCCCAGAATACCTCCTGGGGTTTGGCCGCCTTCCACAGGGCAAAGTCACTGGCATGACGCTTGTCAGAGTCCGCTGCAGATGACAAACGGTACATCATTAGGAAGAAGCTCAGTCACCCCACCACGGATGCTCAGACATTCACCCCCACCACAGAAACCCAGACAGTCACCCCCACCACAGAAACCCAGACAGTCACCCCCACCACGGAGACCCAGACAGTCACCCCACCACGGAGACCCAGACACTCACCCCCACCACGGAGACCCAGACAGTCACCCCACCACGGAGACCCAGACAGTCACCCCACCACGGAAACCCAGACAGTCACCCCACCACGGAGACCCAGACAGTCACCCCACCACGGAAACCCAGACAGTCACCCCACCACGGAAACCCACAGTCACGCCACCACGGAAACCCAGACAGTCACCCCACCACAGACGCCCAGTCACCCCTACCATGAAAGCCCAGACTGTCACCCCACCAGAGAAGCCCAGGCTGTCACCACCACCTCACCCCCACCACAGAAGCCCAGATAGTCACCCCCCACCACAGAAACTCAGCTGGTCACCCCCACCAGGGAAATCCAGCTGGCCACCCCGATGGAAGCCCCTCCAGGTGCCGGTGGGCAGCACGCCCCAGGCTGTGTCTCTTCGAAGGAGCCCTGCACTTCTCGCTCACTCCTGTTTCACCCACGTGAGGGACAGGAGCACTGGCAACGCTTTCATCTCAGACGCACCAGCGCACAGGGAGAGCTGGGCGGCCAGGAACCCACAGAGGCTCATTTCTCAGGAATGTACTGTGGACCGGGTGGGGTTTTCCCATTTTTCCTTATTCTGTCTTATGAGAAATGCTCTGCTTATCAGTAACTGAGTTTCAGGGTTGTTTTTTCCAAAAAGATACTAATCACACAGAGTGAAAGGTGCCTGATCGTGTCAGGTAACACGGCTGGTGGACCCGAGACTCTGAGCGAGGTGCCCGTCACCGTGCGGCGAGGCTGCCAGTGGCACATGCTCACCAAAACCCGCTGTCTCATCTGCCCAGGACAGGCACACCCCATGTGCACAACATCCCAATATCACCCTTTCCACCCAGGAGCACCTACACAGGCGTCCATCACCTTTGATGAATTTAAAGACGTGCAGACACAGATACTTTTTCTGGGTCAGACTGGACAGGCTATGTTTTCATTACTAGTCATTTTAGTAAGAATAACATCCTCTGGGCACCCAAGCAAACAGAACAATTCCTACATAGTGCATGGCAAATGAGAGCATCAATAACACCTTATGCTGAAGGAAAATACTTAAGGACAGAAAATGCGGCCAAGGACTGTATTTCCAGCCAAACTGACTTTGAAGTAGAAGGCAGCACACTGTCATCCACAGGCACAAATTCAGGGAATACTGTCCCCGAGAAAGGGCTCTTCCTTCAGAAAGTGCTGGGGAATGAGCTTCAAAAACAACAGGGAAAAAGCGGACCTGGAGACGGTGGGAAGGGGGGAGTGGACAGGGCTGCAGGAGGCAGCGCAGGTGGAGGCTGGGCACTCCGACATATGGACACGTGGGGCGGGGAGGAGGCACGTGCATGGGAACCTTCTAACCGTGGTCAAGCCTCGGGCAGGGCTGGTCCGTGATGGACTAAAGCAGGTGGATGCCCACTGGGCATCCTGTCACGCCCAGTGTCCTTAAAGGCTAGGACTTGCCACAGGGGAAAAGGGAACCACACATGTGAACAGACAGAGGAGTTAATGAAACCCCGTAGCTCTGAATTTGAGTATCAGTGTGACCTACGGAGCTGATGCGTTCATTACCTCAGTCTATGGGAGAGGTCAGGAAACAATGACAGATGGCAACAATGAGTATCCGTGGTGCCCACGCTGTGTTCTCAAATCACCATTTCCCATTAAAAGTAAAATGGGAGCTGGGCGCGGTGGCTCACACCTAGAATCCCAGGACTTTGGGAGGCCGAGGCGGGCGGATCACCTGAGGTCAGGAGTTCGACACCAGCCTGACCAATATGACGAAACCGCGTCTCTACTGAAAATACAAAAATCAGCTGGGCGTGGTGGCGGGTGCCTGTAATCCCAGCTACTGTGGAAGCTGAGGCAGGAGAATCGCTTGAGCCCGGGAGGCGGAGGTTGCAGTGAGCCGAGATCACGCCATTGCACTCCAGCCTGAACAATAAGAGTGACATTCTATCTCAAAAAAAGAAAAGAAAGAGAAAGAAAGAAAGACAGAAAGAAGGAAGGAAGGAAGGATGGAAGGAAGGAAGGAAGGAAGGAAGGAAGGAAGGAAGGAAGGAAAGAAAGAAAGAAAGAAAGAGAAAGAAAGAAAGAAAGAGAAAGAAAGGGAAGGGAAGAAAAGGGAAGAAAGGGAAGAAAAGGGAAGAAAGGGAAGGGAAGAAAAGGGAAGAAAGAAAAGAGAAAAATGGGGCTTCCAGGAGAAACAGCTTATTTTAAGATGAGCCAGAAATATCTTACCATATCAGATAGACAGCCACAAAACTATCAACTACAACAGGGCTGAGTGTAAGGGACTCGGGAGTAGCTCCTACCAGCAAAAGAGGGGGTAAGCCGAGGCTCAATAAGGTGACGGCAGCAATGGATTAAAATGGCACGTGCACTGAAGCCCACGAGCTCTCAACAACGAAAGAACATGAACTGGTCACCGCCAGAGGAAGATATGGAAGCCAACTCCTTATTTTGAATACTGGTAAGTTAAGGAAAAGGTCCTGCCTTTCTTATACAAACTGTACCACTGAGTAACCAGATGAGTCTGCCTGTATAAAAGCATTCCAGCAAAAGGGCCAGGCGCGGTGGCTCACACCGATAACCCTAGTATGTTATCGGTGGGAGGCTGAGGCGGGTGGATCACCCGAGGTCAGGAGTTCAAGACCAGCCTGGCCAACACGGCAAAACCCCATCTCTACTAAAAATACAAAAATTAGCTGGGTGCGGTGGCGTGCCCCTGTAATCCCAGCTACTCTGGAGGCTGAGGCAGGGAGAATTGCTTGAACTTGGGACGTGGAGGTTGCAGTGAACCGAGATCATGCCACTGCACTCCAGCCTGGGCAACAGAGCAAGATTCTGTCTCAAAAAACAAACAAACAAAAAAGGTATTCCAGCAAATAAAGCAGAATAGGAGTCGCACCACCATGCAACCTCTTTTTGCAGTGAAGGATCTAAGCCTAGAGCGGCCAGGGCTGCTGACACACAGAAAGGGAGAGCCCTTACGTGTCTCCTGGTGAGGAATACACCATCTACAAAGTAGCCTTCTCCAGAAATTTAGAACTGGAATAAGCCTCTACATTCAACTACCAGTTTGCAAAAAACACACAGGACAGAGGGAAATGTTACAGACACTCCAAAACTCAGAGCAAGCGAAATCCCACTGGGGGAACCGTGAGACACATGACGTTTCTCCGTCAAATGAGCAGCAAGGGGAAAAAGCCAGGGGAGGAACATATGGACTAAAAACAAGAAGACACAAATATAAAACAGCTAAGGCTAAGTGTCGTGTTAAGGGACACGTGTTTGGGCAATAAACCCACTCAGAAAGATGAGGAGGTGGCTGCTGTCAGAGTTAGCGCAGTAGTTGCCCCAAGGGCAGGGCAGGGAGGCCGGCAGGCGGGGCAGGGAGGCCGGCAGGCAGGGCGTGGGACCCGGAGGACTCAGGTGCCTTCACTCCCTTGCCATCCACTAGGGGGTACCGCAGGGTCTCCACTGAACACAAATTCACTGAGCTGGGCATTTTTGTTTGTTTGGTAGAGACAGCAAGGGGTCTCACTACATTGCCCAGGCTGGTCTTGAACTCCCAGCCTCAAGCGATCCTCCCACCTTGGCCTCCTAAAGTGCTGGGATTACAGGTGTGAGCCACCATGCTCAACCAAGTTGGACATTTTTTAATGGTGTTTTCTATTGTTGTGTTATTATAACAATTTAAATTTAAAATTAAAAAGAAAACACCATTGCTTTGGAAATAACATAGACTAAGGCATTAAAATTTTTTTCACCATATGTAAAAATGGTGGTTTTATTATCTTTGTTTTGTGTAATTCTATTTCCTAATTTTGTACCATTATAAATTATATAAATATGTTGCTTTTATATAAGAAAATTGTTTTATTTTAAAAAGCACTGCTGTGAAGATGTGGAATGACAGGGACTCTATCCTCACTGGTGGGGATGCGAAATGGCGCAGCCACTCTGGAAGAAGTTGGGCAGTTTCTTACACAAATAAGCCTCTTCCCAGAGGACCCAGCATTGTGCTCCTTGGTATTTGCCCAAATGAGCTGAAAACCTGCACATGGATGTTTACAGCAGCTTTATTCATAATTGCCAACACTCAGAAGCAGCGAAGATGCCCTTCAGTAGGTGAGTGGGTAAGCTGCTGTAAATTCAGACACTGGGATGTGACTCAGTGTTAAAGAGAAACGAGCTCTCAGCCATGAAAAGACACGGAGGAAAATTACTGTGTATTCCTAAGTGAGAGAAGGCATTCTGAGAAGGGCGCACAGTGTATGACTCTAACTATATGACATTCTAGAAAAGGCAAAACTAGAGACTGTAGAAAGACCAATGATTTCCAGGGATGGGAAAGAGGGAGGGATGAGCAGAGAGACCACAGAGGATTTTTCAGGGCAGTGCAAGTATCCTGTGTGATGCTGTAACGGTGGAAACATGTCACTATACATTCACCCAAACCCAGAGCACACAGCGCCGAGAGTGAACCCTGATGCCAACTCTGGTCTCTGGGCAAAGCTGATGCGTCAATGGTGGGGGATGCTGACAGTGTGGGGGGCAGTGTGGAGGGTAGCAGGTAGACAGGAATTCTCCGTACCTTATTCTCAAATTTGCTGTGAAGCTAAAATGGCTCTAAAAAACAAATCTATTAAATAAATAATTTTAAAAAACCTTCCTGATGCCAGAATGTACAACTCTTAGAAACCTCTCCTCCACATGTGTAAGCAGAGTCCACACGGCCTGCTGGTAGCCATGCCTCACACGTGGATGATGTGGGCGTCTGTGTTCCGGCCCGTGCGGGGAGCAGGACAGGACACCACCGCGGCGGAAGGAACGAACCTGAGGGGTCAGTGCTATGGATGGTTAGGATTCATCGGCACAGTTTATGGGGCAGAAAGGCCGTGCCTAAAACCAGAAATACCTTGAACAATCTTTGGGGTCTGTCCCTGTTATTCTTGTTTGATTCCCTTAAACAGTATCCTTTTCAAATTATTTTAAATTTAGTTCCATATACTGCGCTTACTATTTCTTCTCCATAAAAATGTTTTGACCTAATAACTCCCTGGAACAGAATAGAGCAAGGAAGAGATTCAAATAGATTAAAAGTTTAACACATGGTAAGACACATATGGGAATTAAATGTACGGTAACAGCAAAACACAGAAGAATGTGAAAATACGATGTACGTGTATGAGGTTTTCACGTGCACTGAAAATCCTGGGGAGGAAAAAGGAGACAGTGACCAGCACTGTCTCCAGGGAGTGGAGTCAGGCACGCTGGGGGCGGGGGTGGACGACGCCCCACTTGCCGTTTGAACTTTACCCCTCACAAGCTGGAGCCATCCAGAGAAACCACATCAAATTTAAAACCCAGCTGTGACCTGGGTACGGCCCGTGTCTGAGCAAGTGGAGGGTCTGCGCTCCAGATCTCATCTCCCCAGAGCTGAGACCTGAGGCAGGGGTCAGGGACCCACAGGGCTGAGCCCGGCCACCCACCTGGCTCTCCGGCTGGACCAGGGACCACGCCGACCAGTTTGCCATACTTGTCTCCTCTAGCCTTCAGATCGAAGTAGACATTGCCTGTTTATAAAGGCAATTATGAATTCATCACTTCTCAGTCTGAATATCAGCATACAGACAAGCTTAACATCTAACAAGTAATTAGAATTTAAATACAGAACATAGCATTTGACCCCCATATACATATAAAGTATTTATATTTTTATAGACAGGGTCTTGCTGTGTTGCTCAGGCTGGAGGGCAGTGGTACAGTCACAGCTCACGATCGCCGTGAACTCCTGGGCTCAGACAGTCTTCCCACCTCAACCTTCCCAGTAGGTGGGGCTACAGGAGCAACACCATGCCTGGCTTAATGTATTTGTTAACCAGAATTAAAAACAATACTATATGATAAGTGCATGATTTGGACACATCATGAGTACACAGATAGGAAAGTGAAAACACAAACGTAAGTTCTCTGTAAACTACTGAGACAATTATTTAATTAGAAAAGAGAAAAGTGTTATCACTGACCTTCATTTAGATCTTGTGCTTTATGTTACACACCAGCTAGCAAAGACACTCTTTCTTTACCCAGTCATCTTCTAAAACTACCTTTTCACTCAGATTGAAAACATCATCTGGCTGGGTGCAGTGGCTCATGCCTCCAATCCCAGCACTTTGGGGGAGTCCGAGGCAGGAGGATTGTTTGAGCTGAGGAGTTCGAGTCCAGCCTGGGCAACATAGTGAGACCCCATCTCTACCAAAAAAAAAAAAAAAAAAACCACAAAAAATCATCTGCATACTGAAGTGTCTGTGAGGCTGAGCGCCAAGGTCCGCTTTGCAGTCTGAGGTCAGAACCTTCTCCAGAGCCTGCTGCAAGCCTGGGCTGCCCTTGCCCCTTCCACCACAAAGCCTAAGAAAGCAGAGCTGGGTAGGAGGCGCTCAGAGTGAGAGCTTTGTCAAGAAGAAAGCGCCACCAACCCATGCTCCAAGGCTGCCAGTCTGCAGCCACTGTGTGTTCCAGGCCATGTGTCTCCGTAGGAAGGAGGCAGTGCTCATCTGGGCTGTGACTATGGCCATTCTCAGTACCACAGATCTGCAGCCACCATCCAGCACCCTCCAACCGCACAGCAGCATGTAGCTGTCCTCAGGGCCCAGGTGCGGGTGCAACTTTTAGCCTTTACAAAGTTTGAGTCTTGACATTCTTTTTTACTAATGCAGTTACTAATCTGCATGAGTACTATCCTTACTGCGGACACTGGTCTTGGTAAGATCAAGGAAACTTTGCAACTGGCAAACACAAGCTGCACCCAGGACCTGCCTCATGTCCTCAGCCTGGATGTCCCCCTCCTGTCCTCTGGTTCATCCCCAGCACTGAGTGCCAGCTTAGTGGTCAACCCTGAATGACCAGGGAGGATGCTGCAGGGACAGGGCAGGGTTTTCTGTTGAAATGTCACCCAGCTTTGTTTGCCCAAGCCACCCTGCCCTTTCCTCCTACCAGTGACCACTGTGCTCAGAAAACCCTGCCCTGTCCCTGCAGCATCCTCCCTGGTCATTCAGGATTGACCACTAAGCTGGCACTCGGTGATAGGGATGAACCAGAGGACAGGAGGGGGACATCCAGGCCCTGGGAGCTGCTTTCTATGAAGTCAGAATACAAACAGTGCTTTAAAAGCGCTTCACTGGAGAGAAACCACTCCCTTAAATAGTGGAAACATTCCCCCTTTACTTTGGTTTATGTTATCAATTTGCTGAACAAATTGTTTTTCACCAAGAGTTCAAAGATCAAATTACAACCAAGCCCTTGTGGAATTGTCACAAAGTCCAAATTACTGGGGTTTGAGTGAATCTAAGTGTATTTTGAATTCATTATATTTATACTATCATTAAATTGTTTATAATAAAACACAATAATAAAACAACAAACAGCATTCATTCCTCAAGCCTGTGAAGATGAGAATCCCTAAAGACTCGTGAACATTTATCAGTTTGTTCCTAAAATGGAAGCACAGGCCCACATATCTTATTTCAAGTTACACGACAGCAAAAAAATTAATTCCTGTGTTTTCTGGTGCAAACTCTAATTCAACCACCTAAGTCCTTTAAAAAAAGTTTTTCTTGGGAGGCTGAGGCAGAATTGCTTGAACCCGGGAGGCGGAGGTTGCAGTGAGCCGAGATTGCACCACTGCACTCCAGCCTAGGCGACAGAGCAAGACTCTGTCTCAAAAAAAAAAAAAAAAGTTTTTCTTTGAAACAAAATCTAAATATACCACATTAGAACAACTAAAAAGCTACTTCCATACACAGAGCCTACTGAGCAGATCCTCAGGGCCTCACGTGCTCATCTTACGATCCCAGGTAGGACCCAGGAAGGACAGGAACGTCCAGGGCAGTGCTTCATGCTTTCTGACTCACTGCAACAAACATTCAATACCTGCATACCTTCAGCCGTGGGCTGGATACTCTAAGGCGTCATTCAATAAAGCAAAAGATTTTTATGGTCTGAGAATTTATGATCTAGATGGGGACAAAATATGAATACATTAAAAAGCAAACTATGGCATTGCAGAACTGGCTGCCAAATGGTACAGCAGAGATACCAAGGCTGAGAAAGTAAGTTCACTTTCAACTGTGCTGGGTGAAGGAGAACTTCATGCAGAGATGAGGCTGTGGTCAGGGTTTGCGGCCAGGATGGGTGGGATTTAGTTCAGATTTATGGCGATGCTTCATCACCAAAGCAGCAAAACAGCAGGACGCCAGCCTTGCCTGGGGGCCACCAGACAAAGATTAGCATCTGCAAACCAACGAAACCACCTGCAGTGAGCAACATGCAAATCTAAACACATACTGCTCCACAGGAAGACTGACCTGTCAGTCTTGAAAGAGTCTACATGTGCTTCCTCAGAAAAAATGAAAAAAAAAAAAAAAAAAAAAAGAGAGAGAGAGAAAAGAAAAAAGAAAGAGGAGGGGAAAAAGTGAGGAGACTAAACCAACAAATGCACACGCAGCACATGCCCTGGGGACAAGTGAGTATATTTAATACGGAGAGGACACGCGAAGCTAGCCAGAAATTCTTCATCGTCTTAGGTCTGACCATGACATCTGGACTCCTTTTATGCAGAGATGCATGTTGAAGTGTCATGGCTGACGCGACAGAACATCTGCAACTCACGCTTTTTTTTTTGAGATAAGGTCTCGCTCTGTCTCCCAGGCTGGTGTGCAGTGGGACAATCACGGTTCACTGCAGCCTCGAATTTCCTGGGCTCAATCTATCCTCTCACCTCAGCCTCCTGAGTAGCTGAGACTACAGGAGCACGCCACCATGCCTAGCTAATTTTTATTTTTGTAGAGAAGGGGTCTCTCCATGTTGCCCAGGCTGGTCCTGAACTCCTGGACTCGAGTGATCCACCTGCCTCTGCCTCCCAAAGTGCTGGGATTATAGGTATCAGCCACCACACCCAGCCCTGCAACTCACTTTTTTATTTTTATTTGTTGAGATAGTCTTGCAATGTCACCTGGGCTGGAGTGCAATGGTGTGATCTCGGCTCACTGCAAACTATGCCTTCTGGGTTCAAGTAATTCTCATGCCTCAGCCTCCAGAATAGCTGGGACCACAGGCATGTGATACCAGGCCTGGCTGATTTTTTGTCATCTTAGCAGAAACAAGGTTTTAACATTTTGCCCAGGCTGGTCTCAAATTCTTGGCCTCAAGTGATCCACTCGCCTCCACCTCCCAAAGTACTGGGATTACAGGCGTCAGCCACCACGCCTGGCCCTGCAACTCACTTTTTTGGCAGGGGGAGGATGGGGGGACAGAGTCTTGCTCTGTCACCAGGCTGGAGTGCAGTGGCGTGATCTCGGCTCACTGCAACCTCCGACTCCCGCAACTCACTCTTAATGGCCTGTGAAAAAACGATAGCCAAACAGATGGGGGTGACCTGGGCTGACTTTTAATAAGAAGAGAGCAGTTCTCTGGAGATACTGTGTTTGTCCCTAACTTTTTGTTAGGAAAATATCTAAACAAAGATGAAATAACACCACAATGAACACCTGTACACCTACCACCTAGATTCCATGACTGTTACCATGACTAGCTGTCCAGATGTTCCCCTCTCCCTGTGACTGGAAAAGATTTTTAGAAAGAACTAATTCAACCATTTCGCAAAGAGACACAATATTGTAGAAAACCCCACAACAGCTTTGCTGTTGGAATCCTATCAAGACAGACAGTAAATTTTAGTGTGTTCCTGCAACTCATAAATACATCCAGTTTCTCCAAATCCCAGTAACGTTTTAGTTTTAAGAACATAAACCGGCTGGGCACAGTGGCTCATGCCTGTAATCCCAGCACTTTGGGAGGCTGAGGCAGGTGGATCACAAGGTCAGGAGTTCGAGACCAGCTTGGCCAACATGGTGAAACCTCATCTCTACTAAAAATACACACACACACACAAAAAATGTAGCCAGGCATGGTGGCACGCACCTGTAGTCCCAGCTACTCAGGAGGCTGAGACGAGAGAATCGCTTGAACCAGGGAGGCAGAGGTTGCAGCGAGCTGAGATCGCACCACTGCACTCCAGCCTAGGGTGACAGAGTAAGACTCCAAAAAAAAAAAAAAAAAAAAAAGAACATAAACCCTACCTTTTGCCGTTGAATAAGCGTGCCCACGAGCAACGATTCCTTCAATGAAAGAAATTATCTGAGGAATATTTTCGGTTACCCTCAGGTACACTGTGGGTGGGAGAACCTGCAAGGAAGTGGAGACGTAAGCGTGTTTCCCTTGGAGAAGTCCAGGTCAGCCAGCACCAGCTGTCACTGCTCACGCCTGTCACCCTCATGGCAGGAACAACCAGCCCCACACTTTACCTTCAGGGCTGCCATGTCCTGCTTGAAGTCTTCCTCATAAAGACTGGCGAGGGAAGCGGGGGAAATATTCATCTGCAGAAGGATTAGATGTGCACATTAATGAGTCTGGGGCATTCGCAACAGAACCACCCAGCCACAAGAAAGCCCACGTGCACAACACGACAGCAAACGTACCCCCGCCACCTCCGGTGCCTCGGCCTCAGTTTGCCCCTGCCCACTCACCAAAGCGGGGGCACTCATTTTAGGTACTGAACTTTTACTAGTAGCTTAGCTAGAAAAAAAGGCTTATTGACCTTGTCTTCTGGTTAGAGAAGCAATAATGTCACAATTTCCATTATATAGTAAAAAACAAACCAGCTGGGTGCAGCGGCTCACGCCTGTAATCCCAACACTTTGGGAGGCCAAGATGAGAGGATCATTTGAGCCCATGAGGTTGAAGCTGCAAACAGCCATGATCGTGCCACTGCAATCCCATCCTTGGCAACAGAGCGAGACACCATCTCCAAAACAAAAATAAAAATAAAGTAAAATAGAAAACAAAACATACCAAGGATCCTCCACTTTTCTAAGACAAGGGCAAAATCATCCTAGTCTAGTCTGTATGATAAGAAACTAGGTTCCTATCTTATCCCTTAATCCTCAGGAGAAAAAAAAATAGCCAAAAATATACTAAAGAGGAGGCTGGGTGTTGTGGGTCATGCCTATAAATCCCAACACTTTGGGAGACTAAGGCAGGTGGATGACATAAGGCCGGGAGTTTGAGACCAGCCTGGCCAACATGGTGAAACCCTGTCTCTACTTAAAATACAAAGGTTAGCCAGGCATGGTGGTGCACACCTGCAATCCCAGCAACTCAGGTGGCTGAGGCAGGAGAATTGCTTGAACTCAGGAGGTGGAGGTTGCAGTCAGCCAAGAAGGTGCCACTGCACTCCAGCCTGGGCGACAGAGCAAGACTC
Organism: Hylobates moloch; assembly: GCF_009828535.3. Lineage (NCBI taxonomy): Eukaryota > Metazoa > Chordata > Mammalia > Primates > Hylobatidae > Hylobates > Hylobates moloch. Next base: position 171,573,436 of record NW_026652279.1, read on the forward strand.
TGTTCCAAAAAAAAAAGAAAGATTAAAAAGGAACCTCTAAAGAAATATTTTGAAAGTAATTTAACACACTGCAACTGGGATTTAATGGAGTACTCATTCCCTCGGGTCCCATGGCTGGGTTTCTGGAGATAGACCACCAAAACAGTCCAATCAATTCAGAATGTGGGGGCCGTGGGGGCAGGCATCTACAGCCCCTGCCACATTATCCAAGGAGGCTAGGACACAAGACTAGGTTCGCTCATGTTATTTCATAATTTCAATGAAAAACTCTACATGAACAGATGCACAAGACGCTGTGAAGCTCTGGAATGGAGCCAGGCATCATAACTGCTGGTCCTGCTCAAGTGGCCCTTGGGCCTCCCAAGTCCAGCACCTGCCACCTGCTAGTCTCCCCGAGCTGCTCCACACAGCCTCGGGAACCAAGTCTCCCCATTTCACAGGTGAAGGAATTACCACTCCAGAATACTGAGAAACTTTCTCAAGTGCAACGCCACACGTGGGGCCAGGTCCCAACCATGTGACCCTGAGACCCAGGGCTCTGAATGGCATAGTCAACCGAGAAAGCCCCACCAAAGAATACTCACTGAAGAAAGCAAGCTGATGAACTATGTATTGCTACCCAGGTGTTGTTTAAGCTTTGGGGTCTTGGGCAAATCAATAATCAAACCTCTTGGCCTTCAGTTACTTTACAGCATGGAGATATTCTACCTAATAATCCCTTAGACTGCTAGAAGAACCACTGTGTATATACGGGCAGGACAGCTTTGTAAAAGAAAACATTACATAAATATCACATTAAAGAGAGAAAATACACAGCACCTAGCACATAGCTGGTACTCCAAAACACTTCAGCCCTTCTCCTGCTGTACAGCTTTGTGGCAAAGCAGACCTTTACAACAATAAATCAGTTAATGTATGTCTATCCAGGGGAGAAAAGACCAAAGGAAAAAGCCCAAAAGTACTGTCTTCTTGCCACTTCAGAAGTCTCAAATTCCATGCAATTTTGGGCCTAAAGATCAGTGGGGTGGCCGGGTGCGGTGGCTCACACCTGTAATCCCCGCACTTTGGGAGGCCAAGGTGGGCAGATCACGAGGTTAGGAGATCAAGACCATCCTGGCTAACATGGTGAAACCCCGTTGCTACTGAAAATACAAAAAATCAGCTGAGCGTGATGGCAGGTGCCTGTAATCCCAGCTACTTGGGAGGCTGAGGCAGGAGAATCGCTTGAACCCAGGAAGTGGAGGTTGCAGTGAGCCAACACTGCCCCACTGCACTCTAGACTGGGCAACAGAGTGAGACCCTGTCTCAACAAAATAAAAAATAAAATAATAAAGATCAGCAGGTTGCTTAATCTATATTTTTCTGCAGAGGTAATTTATTGCCAGGAGAAGTCAAATGGCATAAAGGGGTGCCCAGACTTGGCTTTCCTCCCAGAAGGAAAATACTGTGACCAGTTTTCCCACAAGCATGAACGTGGTCATATATATATATTTGCGTCTTTTTCTTGGAATCCCCAAATCAGCCCATTCCACACTCTGCTCTGTGCTGCTGGCTTCTCTCCCTCGCAGCACACAGAAGCCTGGAGGTCTGTCATGCTGGACACACTGAGCTGCCTCGCTCCTTCCAAGGTGGCCTCTACTCCCCCTTCCAGATGTGTCGCTATGTGCTTACCCGGTCCTGTCCCGATGCTCATCCCATCCTCACCACTACAAACACAACTGTGCACAGGTCACTTCACAGCAGCCCAAGTGTGCTTGTGAGCTACACTCCCAGGCGGGAGACAGAGGGCACAGGCTCATGGACTTGGCCGCTCCTGCAAGCTGCCTTCCAGGAAAGCTGTGCCAGCTACACCCGACCAGCAACACCTGGAGGTGTCTGTCTTCCTCTGCCCTCACCTGCAGGGTCGGCCAACTCTCACATGGTGTCCGTGTGACGGCTGACAAGTGCTTTGCTCTTTAAGCTTTTACCTCTTTTGAGTGAATCTGAACATCTCGCATGTTTGGGAACTGTCTGCATTAAATGGCCTGTAGTTATCCACGCCTGTGTTTCTATTGAGTGGCATAGGTCTTTTTCTTATTGGATGTTAGGAATTCTTTTTTTTTTTTTGAGACAGTTTTGTTCTTGTTGCCCACGCTGGAGTGCAATGGCACGATCTCAGCTCACTGCAACCTCCGCCTCCCGGGCTCAAGCAATTCTCCTTTCTCAGCCTCCCACAAGTAGCTGGGACTATAGGCACATGCCACCATGCCCGGCTAATTTTTGTATTTTTAGTAAAGACGGGGTTTTGCCATGTTGGCCAGGCTCGCCTCGAACTCCTGACCTCAGGTGATCCGCCTTCTTCGGCCTCCCAAAGTGCTGGGATTACAGGTGTGAGTCACTGTGCCAGGCTGGAAGTATTTTTGTATTAAAGAAATTAACGTTTTATTGCTGATATAATTTCCATTTTTCCAGTTTTTCAACTTTATGGTTGTTTCATGAAATGTAAAAACTGTCGTTTTTATACTTGGCAATCTTTCATATTTCTGAATCTTTTCTCATAAATGGCTTCTGGATTTGGAAACAAACTTACAAAGCCTTCCCCAATATGAAGCTATCAAATTTGCCTTGGGGTCTTTTATATTTAAATCTCTGACCTGCCTTGAATGTGGCTGTGAGGCCTCTATCCATCTCTGGCTTATGTTTTTCTCCAGATGACCCCTAGCTGCCAACACTCTATGAAATAATCCACCTCCCGCCACCACTGATTTGAAATGCCATCTTTTACCATAAAACAAACTCCCAATAATTATCGGGGCTGTTTCTGGACTTTTTGGTGTATTCCATCATCTGTTTATGCATGCTCTGTACCCGTGTTTAATTTCTGCAGGCTTTAAAGCCACAGATAACAGATCAGTGGATGCTTGGGCACCGGGGGTTAGGGGGCGCAGGGAGGAATCACGAGGGGCACAGACACAGGGGTGATGGATACATCCACAGGGGCACCCCTAGGCCAACATTTGGCAAACTGCACCTTCCTGAATAATACATGCAATCTGCTGTAGGTCAATCCTGCCACATACAGCTGTGCAGGAAAAAAAAAAAAAAAATATATATATATATATATATATATACACACACACACACACACACACACATATATGAAAACAAAAACCTTCTATAGCTTTAAAAATGTTTTCATATTTGGGGGCCAGGCACAGCAGCTCATGCCTGTAATCCCAACACTTTGGGAGGCCGAGGTGAGTGGATCACCTGAGGCCGGGAGTTCGAGACCAGCCTGGCCAACATGGAGAAACCCTGTTTCTACTAAAAATACAAAAAATTAGCCGGGCGTGGTGGCACATGCCTGTAATCCTGGTTACTCGGGAGGCTGAGGCAGGAGAATCACATGAACCCGGCAGGCGGAGGTTGCGGTGAGCTGAGATTGTGCCATTGCACTCCAACCTGGACAATCAGAGCAAAACGCTGTCTCAAAAAATAAATAAATAAATAAATAAAATAAAAGTTTTCGTATTTGATAGGCTAGTCCCTCTCAATATTCGTCTTTTATAGACTTTTCCTATTCTTTTTTTTTTTTTTTTTTTTTTTTTTTTTGCTGTTCTATACGAACTTTAGAATTAATTTATCTAGACCAGCCTGAGCAACCTGGTGAAACCCTGTCCCTACAAAAAATACAAAACAATTAGGCAGGCATGGTGGCACACACCTGTGGTCCCAACTACTTTGGAGGCTGAGGCAGGAGGACCACTTAAGCCTGGGAGACGGAGGCTGCAATGGGCCAAGATTGTGCCACCACACTCCAGCTTGGGCAACAGAGTGAAACTCTGTCTCAAAAAAGGAATTAATTAGCTGGGCATGGTGGCTCACACCTGTAATGCCAGCACTTTGGGAGGACAAGGTGGGCAGATCATGAGGTCAGGAGTTCGAGACCAGCCTGACCAACATGGTGAAACCCCGTCTCTACTAAAAAATACAAAAAATTAGCCAGGTGTGGTGGCAGGCGCCTGTGATCCCAGCCACTCGGGAGGCCGAGGCAGGAGAATCGCTTGAACCCGGGAGGCGGAGATTGCAGTGGGCCGAGATTGTGCCATTGCACTCCAGCCTGGGCGACAGAGCAAGACTCCATCTCAAAAAAAAAAGAAGAATTAATTTATCTAGTTCAGAAGGAGACAATCATATGTACATATAAACACACAAGCACACACACTTTAAAGGCTCATCAGGTAGAATACACCCCAAACACCCAACACTCCCTTCTCTGCACGTGGCTGCTCCAGCACCAGTGGCCCAGTCCTAGAGGATGTGGCTCACAAATGCTAGAATGACAAGGAGTTGTAAGTGGAATACCCAGCTACTGCTGCTGGTGCTGGGGAGAGGAAACTCATATTCTTCTTTTTTTTTTTTTTTTTTTGAGACAGGCTGGATCAATGGCTCACTGCAATTGGCCTCCAGGTTCACCCATTCTCTGCCTCACCTCCGATACTGGGCTACAGCTCGTGATCTGCCCACTTTGGTCTCCTAAAGTGCTGGGATTACAGGCGTGAGCCACCACGCCCAGCTGGCAACTCATATTCTAAAAGTCAAACTGCTTGCTACATTTAACCTGAAACATATGATCATTCCTCATACCGGGCTAGTGCTGCTCTCTCACTGCCATAAAACAAATAGACGAGGTTGAAAGGCACTAAAATGGGGTCCTAGTCCTATTTCGGATTATCTCAGGTAGCTCTAAGGATCGTAAATCATTTTAAGTTAGCTCTCTCTCCAGAACAGGAGCCTGCTGGCTGGGCCCTGTGTCCAGCCCTTCCTGAACATTTCACCTTCTTCCAGAAAGCCAGGGTGATGCAGGCCAGTGTCCTGGCACACAAAAAGAGAAACTTTGACTTGAATCACTTGGAGACATATATAATAATTTTTCGGGTTTTGTTTTTTGTTTTTTGAGATGGAGTTTCACTCTTGTTGCCCAGGCTGGAGTACAATGGTGCGATCTCAGCTCACCGCAACCTCCGCCTCCAGGGTTTAAGTGATTTTCTTGCCTCAGCTCCCAAGTAGCTGGATTACAGGCATGCGCCACCATGCCCAGCTAATTCTGTATTTTTAGTAGAGACAGGGTTTCTCCATGGTGGTCAGGCTGGTCTCAAACTCCCGACCTCAGGTGATCCTCCCACCTTGGCCTCCCAAAGTGCTGGGATTACAGGTATGAGCCACCGCACCCGGCCTAATGATTTTTCTTAATATAAAACGTTACTGGCTGAGCGCGGTAGCTCACGCCTGTAATCCTATCACTTGGGAGGCTGAGGCAGCTGGATCACCTGAGGTCAGGAGTTTTGAGACCAGCCTGGCCAACATGGTGAAACCCCATCTCTACTAAAAATACAAAAATTAGCTGGGCGTAGTGGTGTATGCCTGTAGTCCCAGGTACTCAGGAGGCTGAGGCAGGAGAATCGCTTGAGCCTGGGAGGCAGAGGTTGCGGTGGGTTGAGATCACACCATTGCACTCCAGCCTGGGTAACAGAGTGAGACCCTATCTCAAAAGTAAATAAATAATAAAAAATAATACAATTTTTTTTTTTTTTTTTTTGAGACGGAGTCTCGCTCTTTCACCCAGGCTGGAGTGCAGTGGCGCGTTCTCGGCTCACTGCAGGCTCCGCCCCCCAGGGTTCAGGCCATTCTCCTGCCTCAGCCTCCCGCGTAGCTGGGACTACAGGCGCCTGCCACCTCGCCCGGCTAATTTTTTGTATTTTTAGTAGAGACAGGGTTTCACCGTGTTAGCCAGGATGGTCTCGATCTCCTGACCTCATGATCCGCCCGCCTCGGCCTCCCAAAGTGCTGGGATTACAGGCGTGAGCCACCGCGCCCGGCCTAAAAATAATACAATTTTTAAAAAATATAGTACAAATATTTATAGAGCATTTACATGGTATTAGTTATTACAAGTAATCTAGATATGATTTAAAGTATATGGGAAGATGTGCATAGATTAACTGCAAATATATTTTAAATCAGGGACTCGAGCATCCAAGGATTTTGATATGTGGGGAGGGGGCCCTGGAACGAAAACAAAAGCATATATATTCAGAAGATAGATAGTGAGGAGAGTGTACATGCAATGTGATATTATTCAGCCATAAAAAGGAAGGAACTTCTGGCACAGGCTGCAGGTGGATGAACCTTGAGGACATTACGTGCCATTTAATGCTGTAAATGTACTTAATGCCACTGAATTGCACATTTAAAAATGTTTAAAATCGTAAATTTATATTATAAAAAAGGTAAAGAAGAAAAATAAAAGTTTTAATTTTACCTTCAAAAAAAGTTTACATTGGATAAAAAGAATTACCTTTTTTTAAAAATTATACTTTAAGTTCTGGGATATATGTACAGAAAATGCAGGTTTGTTACATAGGTATCCACGTGCCATGGTGGTTTGCTGCACTCATCAACCCGTCATCTACATTACATATTTCTCCTAATGCTATCCCTCCCTTAGCCCCCCATCCCCTGACAGGCGCCGGGTGTGTGATGTTCCCCTCCTTGTGTCCATGTGTTCTCATTGTTCAACTCCCACTTATGAGTGAGAACCATGAGGTGTTTGGTTTTCTGTTCCTGTGTTTGTTTGCTGAGAATGATGGTTTCCAGCTTCACCCACGTCCCTGCAGAGGATATGAACCCATCCTTTTTTATGGCTGCATTGTATTCCATGTGCCACATTTTCTTCATCCAGTCTATCATTGATGGGCATCTGGGTTGGTTCCAAGTCTTTGCTATTGTGGACAGTGCTGCAATAAACATACGTGTGTATGTGTCTTTATAGTAGAATGATTTATAATCCTTTGGGTATATCCAGTAATGGGATTGCTGGGTTAAATGGCATTTCTGGTTCTAGATCCTTGAGGAATCGGCACACTGTCTTCCACAATGGTTGAACTAATTTACACTCCCACCAACAGTGTAAAAGTGTTCCTATTTCTCCACATCCTCGCCAGCATCTGTTGTTTCCTAACTTTTTAATGAAGACCATTCTAACTGGCATAAGATGTTATCTCACTGTGGTTTTGATTTGCATTTCTTAAAAGAATTACCTTTTCACTAAATACTAAAAAACAGATGTTTTCATAACTATGGGTTTCAGATACATGTTTTGTTACACTGAAGTCAGACATTATTTTGAGGAAAGAAACTTCTCAATACCATCTTAGGATCTTGCTGTGTACCAAGTATGGGAATTCTCTGGTTCAAAAATTAAATACTCTCTACAGTTAGAATGTTTACACCAATTCTATCAAGTTTTTCATATTCTAATAATAACATTTTTTAAAAAGTTAACAACCAATCCCTCCTCGTGGCATCTGTGAAATTAACTCTTGCTTCCTCCTCCCTTTACCACGCTGGCCACCTCCTCCTTCCTGCAGTTCTCTCCTCCCTGGACTGGGGGCTCTTGTCCCACTTCTCTGATGGCAACGTTCCTGCCCCACCTTCCCCATCGCCCCCATGACACCCTCTGAGTACACTGTGTCCTCACCTCTCCTCCCATCCCCCACGGGGCTCCCTCCACTACTCAGCCAGTGTCTCAGCCTCTACCAGCTCCCTGCCACCAGGACACGGGGACTGACACAATTCTCTCCGATCTTGAAGATTCATGAGAGGCACGAAGCTACCAAGTGCCTTCATTTCAGGCTCTGGCTGCCCCGACGGCAGGTGAAAGCCCTGAACCACTGACCTTCCTTCTTTACCAGCGTGGCATTTCCAAACACCACCTCTCGGCCAGGCGCGGTGGCTCACGCTTGTAATCCCAGCACTTTGGGAGGCCGAGGCGGGCGGATCACGAGGTCAGGAGATCGAGACCACGGTGAAACCCCGTCTCTACTAAAAATACAAAAAAAAAATTAGCCGGGCGTGGTGGCGGGCGCCTGTAGTCCCAGCTACTCGGAGAGGCTGAGGCAGGAGAATGGCGTGAACCCGGGAGGCAGAGCTTGCAGTGAGCTGAGATTGCGCCACTGCACTCCAGCCTGGGAGACAGAGCGAGACTCTGTCTCAAAAAAAAAAAAAACACCACCTCTGCTGAGGGTTACCTGGTGACTATGCATTCACACACAGCCTTAGACATCACGCACCTGCCTTCTAAATCCTGCCTCTTATAGGCTGGGGGTAAGGATGTGAAGAAATACTTTTAAAGTGGGAGGCAATTTCCAGCACTGCCAATCTCTCAATGATCTGACTCTCAGTTGCAAGATATCAAATAAACTGTTCCCCCTTTGACCTAGCAATTCCGCTTTGGAAATTCATTAACTTTTTATTTAGAGACAGAGTCTCACCCTGTGGCCCAGGCTGGAGTGCAGTGGCACGATCTCAGCTCACTGCAACCTCCACCTCCCGGGTTCAAGCGATTCTCGTGTCTCGGCCTCTCGAGTAGCTGGGATTACAGGTGCACACCTCCATACCCAGCTAATTTTTTGTGTTTAAGTAGACACAGGGTTTTGCCATGTTGGCCAGACTGGTCTCAAACTCCTGGGCTTAAGTGATCCAGCCTCCCAAAGTACTGGGATTACAGGCGTGAGCCACTGCACCCAGCCACAGGAAATATATTTATAAGTAAATAAAACAAAAGCACATATGTTCATTGCAGCACTCTTTTTAACAGCCAGAAGCAACACAGACAGCAACTGGGAAAAGGCTAGAACTGCTAAACAGCCCCAAGCGGTGGGAGACTACCCAGTTATGAGAAAGACAAATCAATGGAAAATAGGAAGACAGCGACCTCAGTGAAAATGTTCCTCAAGGACCTTACCCCATTCCTTTGACTCATGCCTAAAAGACAAGAGAAGGGCTCTGTTCACTCAACAAATGACAAAGTTCAGCCTCTTTTGAGATAAACGCCCCAGCCCAAAGGCGGCCTCTGACTTCCAATCCAAATCTGTAGTCACTAGTTCCACCCCATTTCACAAAAGGAAGACGCATGGGTGTGACGGGAGGTTAAAGAGGAAGGGAAGCCACAATGACAGACAAATGCTATAATTCAAATCTCACTGACTTAAAAAGTATGTGTATGTATACGTTTTTTTCCAAAAAAGAAATCCAGGCTGGGCGTGGTGGCTCACACCTGTAATCCTAGCACTTTGGGAGGCCGAGGAGGGCAGATTACCTGAGATCAGGAGTTCAAGACCAGCCTGGCCAACATGGTGAAACCCTGTCTCTACTAAAAATACAAAAATTAGCCAGGCATGGTGGTGCGTGTCTGTAAACCCCAGCTACTCGGGAGGCTGAGGCAGGAGAACCGCCTGACCCCGGGATGTGGAGGTTGCAGTGAGCGAAGACAGCACCATTGCACTCCAGCCTGTGTGACAAGAGTGAAATTCTGTCTCAAAAAAAAAGAAATCCAGCAAGTTTTTTTTTAAACGCACCAGAAACACTGCTATGGTTTGAATGTTTGTCCCCTCCAAAACTCATGTTGAGATTTATTTGCCCTTGTAACAGTATTAAGAGGTGACAACTTGAAGAGGTAATTAGGCCGTGAGGGCCCCACCCTCTTGGGTGGGCTTCATGCCTTCTTAAAAGGGCTTTCCGGCCAGGTGCAGTGGCTCACACCTGTAATCCTAGCACTTTGGGAGGCCGAGGCAGGAGAACTGCTTGAGCTCAGGAGTTTGAGATCAGTCTGGGCAACATAGTGAAACCTCATCTCTACTAAAAATAGAAAAAAAAAAAATTAGTCATGTGTGGTGGTGCACAGCTGAGTCCCAGCTACCAGGAGGGCTGAGGTGGGTGAATAGCTTGAGCCCAGGAGATCAAGGCTGCACTGAACTATGACCACACCACTGCACACCAGCCTAGGCGACACAGTGTGACCCTGTCTCCAAAAAAAAAAAAAAACCAAAGAAGGGGTGGGGGCAGGGGGCTTTTGGCAGGGGTTGTTCTTTCTCTCCCCTTGACCTCTTGCCCTCCACCATGGGATGATGCGGTAAGAGGGCCCTTGCCAGATGCTGGCACCTTGATCTTGGTCTTCCAGCCTCCAGCATAGTGAGCAAATACATTTCTATTCATTATAAATTACCCCATCTGTGGTGTTCTGTTATAGCAGCACAAAACAAACTAAGACAAACACCATCTAATTAGCCAGACTTCAGAAAAGCACATTAGAAAATGAAATGGAAAAATATGCTCTTGGAGGGTCAAACTGCCAAACAGCAGCCCATCACTGGACAATCCACAGGTGGTCTCCACAAAAAGCAGAGAGAACAGAGGTGGAACAGGTGCTGACCATGCACGCCGGTGACAGGTGCATGGGTTCATATGCTCTTCTCTCTACTTCATATATGTTAGAACATTTCCACTGTAACACATGCTGGTAAAAGCAGTGGTAACTGGCAAAGGTATCACAAGACTACATCTCATCTACATCAAAATTAGGTCAGCTTTACTTAAATTCCTTCATCAGATTCAGGAAAAGGAAATAGCCAGTCATCCTAACACAAAAATGAATAGACTGTCTTGTATGCTAAACCACAGTGAATTGTGAAAATGGGCAAAAATGTCCAGAGAGAATGGTGATTAGAGGAAGCATCTGCAATGGAGAAAGCCGACACAAGACAGCATGTGGGGCAAAGAGTGACAGCATTTCATCAGAATGGCTTCTTTAGGAAAAGCCTTCCTCGCCAGCAGTTAAAGTCAAAGGACCACCAAAGCCCTTCCGGTAGAAGTGATGTGCGGGGCACTGGCCCCCAGCCAACAGGGAGAGCCCGAGGAGGCGCCTCCAACGTCCCACCTGCCTGTACAACCTCATCCACTGTGCCTTCCCAAAGCTTGCCAGGCACCACGCTCCAGGTGTGGGCCAGACTCCAGTGGGGCCCTCAGCCTGCACGGGAAAGAGACTTCTGCTACCCGCCACAAGTGCGCAGGCCATTCCCACCTGGCAGAGGGACTTGCCGGAGATAGCTGAAGTCAGAGCCCCGGGAGTGGCCCTGACCCTGAAGGTCTGTGCAACCTCAAGAAGTGATCACCTTAACCTCTTGACTCTTCTGCAAGATGGGGACACATCCAATGAACCTGAGTGGAGGGCTACCTACAAAATCAAAGTCCGACAATCCTTGACACTGTCAAGGACATGAGACCGGGAACCACTGAAGACTGAAGGAGACCGAGGAGACAACAGGACTCTGGAAGGGGTTCTAGGACAGAAAAGAAAGAGGGGCTGGGGGACAGGGACAACACCTGGGGTTGACGTCCATGTCACCCACGCCAGTGCACTGCATCAATGTCCGGTTCCTGACTGGGAGGGCTGGGAGGGCTGTGCGGGCCTCGAGAGCCAGTGACCTTGCTCTGAAGGCACGCATGGCGTGTGCAGAGAGGGGAGGCAGCCTGGTGGGTAAAGTCTAGAACAGAGAGAAGATGATGGCCCAACGCAGCACAACAATGGCCATGAGGAAACCCAGGGTGGCTGCAGAAGATCTTTGTACTATTCTTGTCATTTTTCTGTAGATCTCAAATCGCTTCAAAAATTTTTTTTAATATGGAATAAAATGTTTTAAAAAAAGCACAATAAGGTCTGCTCTATGCAGCACACAGGGTTGTTCTGAGACTGAAATAGTAATAGATAAAAAAAGTACTTTTTAAACTATCAAGACACAGACATGAAAGGCATCATTAGCACAAATATGAGTATGTCCAATCAGTGGGCCTGGTTCCCTCAGTGAAGAGAAAGTCAAGTCATTTCCCTTGGAGGCCAAAGGGCCAGGGGCGGGAGTAAGATTCGAGCCAGGAGACGACCACAGAAGGAGGTAATGACACAAGGCCACAGAAAAGGCTTCAGCGATCACAATACGATAGATGTTAACTTCCTTTACTAGGGCACCAAAGAAACCCTGCTAACCCAGCACTGTTTCATGTCTCAGATTACACCCACTGGCCACACATGGACAATAAGATGTGAGAACTACTTGTAAAATGCAAACAAGAACCACTTTCTTTTTTTTTTTTTTTTTTTTGAGACAGAGTCTCTGTGACCCAGGCTGGAGTGCAGTGGCACAATCTCCACTTATTGCAACCTTCGCCTCTCAGGGTCAAGAAATTCTCCTGCTTCAGCCTCCTGAGGAGCTGGGATTACAGGAGCCCGCCACCACACCTGACTAATTTTTGTATTTTTAGTAGAGACAAGGTTTCACCATGTTAGTCAGGCTGGTCTCAAACTCCTGACCTCAAGTAATCCACCTGTCTTGGCCTCCCAAAGTGCTGGGATTACAGGTGTAAGCCACCATGCCCGGCCAAGAACCACTTTCAGGAAGGGCTCAGAACACTAATCAACGGCATTATCAATAGATGTAACTCCTCTCCACTTACCTCATTGGCTCTTGTGATGATTTTATCATCTACATCTGTAATACCCATCACCATGACTATGTTGCATCCAAAAACCTTGGTTAGGATCCTTCGAATGATATCAAATCTAACATATGAGCTGAAAGAAAAAAAAGGGTCAGGATGTCTCTATTACACAAAGTCGTCAGTTATCTTGGTAAAAAATCCATTACATTTAGCATGCTGCTCCATAACTTCCACTGTGTTGGCTGGGCGCGGTGGCTCACGCTTGTAATCCCAGCACTTTGGGAGGCCGAGGCGGGCGGATCATGAGGTCAGGAGATCGAGACCACGGTGAAACCCCGTCTCTACTAAAAATACAAAAAAAAATAGCCGGGCGTGGTGGCGGGCGCCTGTAGTCCCAGCTACTTGGAGGCTGAGGCAGGAGAATAGCGTGAACCTGGGAGGCGGAGCTTGCAGTGAGCCGAGATTGCGCCACTGCACTCCAGCCTGGGCGACAGAGCAAGACTCCGTCTCAAAAAAAAAAAAAAAAAAAAAAAAAAAAAAAAAAACTTCCACTGTGTAGCACAATGGACAGGTCAGCGGGGCAGGTACAAGGAAACTCCCTCTCACGGATGACACCAGGGCCTGGGCCACAAGGGTCCTCAGGAGAAACTGACAAAGGTATTGCATCAATTTCAGGACACAATATTAGCATTTTTAATTTTGGAGTTGTTGCTTAAGTGAGTTGAAGTCTATTTAATTGTATAAAAATTCACTCATAATATAATCTCCTAGTTAAGATAGTGTTTTCACCGTTCTTGTTCATGTTCTAGAGTAATTCTAATTTTTCACTATGACAAAACAGACAGAAGCAAATACTAAATCAAAACAAGTATAATCCCATTAAAGCCATATAAGATTACTCCTAAGAATGCATACACTAGTGTAGAATATTTAAAAATGCCAGCTTATTGATATACTACACTGGGGTAACTCAGACTTGTAAAACTAAAAGGGTTTAAAATCTACTTAGCATCTCAAGAATCTGTTTTCCCATAAAAGTAACCTTAAAACTCAAGGTTATCTAATGTCACACTCACCTCTGCTATCCATGTGGCCTCTCTAAATTTTAGTTCATAAAATTGTTTTATCTTAGGGTGGTGTAGGGGAATCCTAGCCATGTTATTGTATCACTTTAACCTCCCACACGCCCCCTCTCCAAACACAGCTGAGACCAAATCTTGATTCCAGGGACAAAACTATCTCCAAAACTCCTCAACAGATAATTAACCTCTTACAGCTCAGTCTGCTTGCTTATAGGACCGCTGTCCAGTCTTACCGCCCGTGCAGCATGAATTCTAAAAACACAAGCTATTATTACCATTCTCATCACCATGCTCTTCATTCACCTCAAGTTGGTAAAGACTCTAAAAGATGTGAGATTTACAAGAAAAAAAATTACAGGAACCTAAAGCAAACAAAAACAAGAGTCAAGTCCCCTGCTTGGCCCAGAGGAGCCCAGGCTGAGTCCCAGAACTGCCCTTGGAGACAAAAAAGGCCCCACAGCTTGGCAGAGCTGGCAGAATGCAGGGCCATGAGCAACTTGAGACCGAGACGCTGCGGGCAGGCTGTGACCACAGGGGCCACTCTATACACGAACACGCACACACACGCCTTGCAAGTGCCGGGCAGCCGAGTCTGAAGAACACGGCATCAGGAGACCTCGGCTTGCTTCTGTGACTCTACCATGAACCATGCGACCGTCAGCCTGGCTCTTTCTGCCCCGTTTTCTCCATGCACTGGGTGAGTGTGCTCATCTGGGTGATCGCTGAAATGATTCATTTGCTAAGAGTCTTCCCTCAAAACGCTCCAGTGTGACTCCGTCTACCATGGCATGAAATCCAAACTCTCTGGGCCAGACCACGCAGCACCCTCCCCAGTCTGGCTGCAACTGATGCCCCATCCCTTCCCCTGCTCCTCCCCACTAGCACCAAACTGGTCTATTTGTTTTCCCCAAACAGGGTTTCCATCCTTCTGACCTCTTCTGGAAATGGTGGAGGCTATTTTTCAGGGTGTCTCTTTCCAGTGAACTGAGTCCTACCCATTGCTCAAATTCTACCTTTCTGCAGCAGGCACTGTGTGGATCCCTGTCCTGCTGGAGCTGAAATAATTACATCATGCTAACGACATCAGATGGTTGCATAAATAACCACTGAAGGAGTACAATGCTAGGAGAGCTGAGATGGGGAGAGGGAGGTGGGGCAGGCCAGCCCAGTGAAGGCCTGGAGGGGTTGGCCTGGCTGACAGGAAGGTGGTCAAGAGGACAGTCCCAGCTCCCACCAGCCCCTGGGAAGGCCCTGGGTGGACACAGCTTATAACATGCATTCAGCTGCACACTTAAGATGTGTATTCTTTTTTGTATTCATAAAGGTAAATATTATACAAATTAAAACTGCAAGACTTGATTCTCCTAGTTGGAAGTGAGAAGAGATTCTCTCCCCAACAACTTTTAGGATTTCTTCCTCAGTCCTCTTCAAATGCATGTCAATCTTTTCAATGGCTAAATAAACCTCTTGGCAGTTTTAAAACTCAAGAAAATTTCAAAACCTGGGACCTACCTCTGAAATGTAATCAAGAAAAATAACGCCCCATTTTCCAGTGTCCTGGGAAGAGATGGGCCTACCTTGTCATCTGACTCCACACTGTAACTCACCTGAAGCAATGGGTTATGCTATGGTCTGAATGTTTGTCTTCCCTCCAAATTCATGGTTGAAACCCTAACTCCCAAGGTGATGGTTTTAGGAGGTGGAGGCTCTGGGAGTGATGAGGTCATGGGGGCAGAGAGCTCATGACTGGGGTTAACGCCCTCATAGAAGAGACCTCAGAGAATTCCCTCTAACTTCTACCATGTGAGGACACAGCAGGCAGACCCTCACCAGACACCAAATTTGTTGGTGCCTTCATCTTGGACTTCCTAGCCCCAGAAAGAAAGAAATTTCTGTTGTTTATAAGTAATCCATTTTAGGATATTTTGTTACAGCAGACTCACAGAGACAGGCTGTATCCCCAAAGCTCTATAGAAGGATGAGATTTCTTTCTGTCTCTGCAGTTATTTTAGCTCATCCCCTTCTGCTTTAAGGCTTATTCAGTAACAGAACTGTTTTCTTTCTCTTCTACCTTTGTGGAAAGGTTTTCCAGGGTGGGGGTTTTGTTTTTAATATTTCCCCAACATATTTTATAATTCAAGAAAGATGTCGAAATATGCTTTTGATAATTAAAAGTATGTTAGCCCAAAGTAAAGGGGAAAAAATGTATATTTAAAGTATACAGAGTAGGCTGGGCATGGTGGTTCATGCCTGTAACACTTTGGGAGGCCAAGGCAGGTGGATCATTTGAGGTCGGGAGTTCGAGACCAGCCTAGCCGACATGGTGAAACTCTGTCTCTACTAAAAATACAAAAATTAGCTGGGCGTGGTGGTACATGCCTGTAATCCCAGCTACTCCGGAGGCTGAGGCAGGAGAATTGCTGCCAGGAGGCGGCAACTGGACCTGGGAGGCAGAGGTTGCAGTGAGCCGAGATTGCACCACTGCACTCCAGCCTGGGTGACAGAGCAACTCCGTCTCAAGAAAAAAAAAAAAAGTATACGGAGTAAATGTAACTTTTTACTTTTAGTCTAGGAGTGAACAATACTAAGTTTTAAAAAAATCTACAATATGTCATTTTTGTACATTATATTTTGTAAATATACAAAATATTAGGAAAAGTGGTAATTTTGGCAAATGTAGGAGGCAGTACATCTTATGGTTAAGAGGTCAAGAGAGCAACCACTTGGCAGTCAGATAAACCAAGCCTCACACCAGTTCCAATACCTCTTCAACGTGTAATCTTAGCAAAGTTACTCAATCACTATTGAGCCCCGTGACTTCTCACATGTGAGGTACTGTGTTAAGCAGCATTTTATGAGCATTATTTACGAAAATTGTTATAAGATCCAAGTTATCATTCCCATCTCAAAGATGAAGAAACCAGCACTCAAAGCAATCAAGTGACCTGCTCAGTGCTGTGAAGCTAAGAAGTGCTGGGGCCCAGGAATGACTGACCAGCAGGACCCCGGGACCCCGCAAAGGCCTCTTGATGTCACCAAACCCAGCAAAAAACATCTAGTTCCAAACCGGGTCATTTTTCAGTGCTCCACATTGCCTCCCTGAGTTTCCTCACCTGTAAAACGGGTGTTAAGTGCTCAGAATCCCTACAAGAACCAAATGAGGCTGTAACATTTCCCACAATGCCTGGAATGTAGGAATTATTCTGCATCCCTAAGTTGCCACTTAAGAGATAAAAGAAATCAGCAAAAGGCTTTCAAAAATAAATGGTCCTTTGAAGTATGAAAATTCAAATCCAGGAAACTCACCAAGCATGGCCAAGGTGCGCATGATCATATACAGTTGGTCCGCAGCTATACCTGGAAACAAAGTTAAAATCCATCGTGTGGAACATATTTGCAAGAAAAGACAATCGATTCTCAGTTATAACGATCATATAATTTTTAAAGTAATCACTTCTGGTGGATGAATAGCCGGGGTTTATCATACTTGCTCAATTCATACCCAAACCTGCAAAAGCACCGCGCATCCCCAGCTTCTAGAACGGTGCGCTCCATGCAGCTTCCTAAACGCCCTCCCCGAACCCAGATCCCGTTCAGCCGTGGGAAGTCTCCGCCACGCTCGGCCCCCGCCCGTGCCCCAGTCCCGCGAGGCCCACCAGGAGGCGGCTTCGGCATGCGCCACGATTAGGGGTTCCTTCCTCCCGGTGAGGCTGTTGTACACCTGCACGCCCGTCTCCCGGCCCGTGGGCTGCAGCCAGGCCCGCCCGCGCCCCCCGCTCGCCGCCCGGCTCGCAGGCCAGTGCCACCCAGCCCGCCCGAGGCCCAGCGCGGCCTGGAGCAGCAGGGGGCCCAGGCCTGGGCCGCGCGTCGTCCTCAACATGTCAGCGGCCAGCGCCTACGACTGGGCGGAGACTGGAGCCACGCCGGGTACGCAGCCGGGCGCGCAAAAGCAGCACGGCCCCGCCCCGCCCACGACCTTGGGGCCACGCCCACTCCCGGAAGCAATCCTCAGGTAGCGCCTCCCTTTGGCCTGGCGCGAGTCGCCCGAGGCAAGGGTGGAGAACCAGGGCCCGAAGGGGTGGGGGCGGGGAAGGCCTGGGGTGGAGGGAGGAGGGCGGTGCCGCGCCGGGAGGCCGTATGAAGAGGCGGGACCGTGCCGATCCCCTCTCCTTATTAGCCCAGGTCCTGCGAGGCGTCCGTGTGCGCGCTGTACCAGCCTAGACCTGTGTCCGCCGCGCGGGGGGAGCGTTTACAGTGCAAGCTTCTGCTGCCCGGCCCTGGCCTGTTAGCGAAGTACGTGTGCATCCCAGCACACCCCACCTCAGCACGCTAATACACAATGTCCACCCCAGAACACACGTCAGCACCCCAATACAGTGTGCACCCCAGCACACACATCTGCACCCCAATACAGTGTGCACTGCAGCACACCGTCAGTATCCCAACACAGTGCACCCCAACACACAGTGTGCAACCCAGCATACAGTCAGCACCCCAATACACAGTATGCACCCCAGCACACACCACATCAGCATCCCAATACAGTGTGCACTCCAATACAGTGTGCACCCCAGCACACGTCTGCACCCCAGTACAGTGTACACCCCAATACAGTGTGCACCCCAATACACTGTGCACTCTAACGCACACCATGTCTGCACCCCAGTACAGTGTGCAACCCAACACAGCACGTGTGCATCCCACCATCTGCATTCCAATGCAATGTGCACGTCAATATAGTGTGCACCCCCACACATCTATACCCCAATAGTGTGCACCAGAATACACAGTGTGCAACCCAACACGCACCACGTCTGCACTCCAATACACAGCGTGCTTCCCCCCACCCCTGCCCCGACACATGGCATGTCTGCACTTCAACACTCTCCTGGGGTCTCCGGATGAAATGACCAAAGCTAGGAAACTTCATTCATCAGGTATGTGCAGCAGAAATGTCTGCTTGTGATTCATCTTAAGGTTAAAAGTTCCATGATCCCATATCTTGAGAACAAAAACATTCTGAAAGTTACTCACATTAGCTTGACAAACGTGACTCTATTGGGCCAGGCGCAGTGGCTCACGCCTGTAATCCTAGCACTTTGGGAGGCTGAGGCGGGTGGATCACATGAGGTCAGGAGTTGGAGACCAGCCTGACCAATATGGTGAAACCCCGTCTCTATTAAAAATACACAAATTAGCCGGGCGTGGTGGCGTGCATCTGTAGTCCCAGCTACTGGGGAGGCTGAGACAGAAGAATCGCTTGAACCTGGGAGGCAGAGGTCGCAGTGAGCTGAGATCACACCACTGCACTGCAGCCTGGGCAACAGAGGGAGACTCCCTCTGGAAAAAAAAAAAAAAAGTGCCTCTATTGGTGTCTTGCAATACAATGTCTCAAAAAAAAGAAAAAGTCCCCTTTGCTTTTCCAGTTCTCAAAACAGGAGAGGTTCCTCTGGTTTTTTGTTGTTGTTTTTAGTTTGCTTTGGTGTTTTATTAAAAAGCAAAGGTTTAAGTAGAGACAAACAAGTGTGTACCTAGAGTAGTTTCTCAATATCCTGGAGTCCAACTCTGCAATTCTGTTTCAAGCTAACTGTAGTCTAATGTAATCTATGGTCTAATTTAATAAGGTTAAAATGTTAGAATTAGGAGACCATATAGCCTGCATCAATGCTAACCACTCATGTTACCTAACTACTCTAAATTCTCCTGAATATTATCACTTCTTTCTTGCCTTATGTTATTTTGTAACTTTCTAGTGCTGTGTGTATATTTACCTCCCTATCTTAAATTGTACATTATTTTGAACTACTCACTGTGCCCTGCACTAAATTCAGAAAAGGACTTGGGTTTTGTTTGTTTTGTTTTTTGTTTTCCTGTGGCTGGAAAAAAAATTTAAAAAGAAATAAAAGATCTTGTTGAACGTTGATGAATTAATCCCTAACACAAGGGATTAATTGTGCAGGTGGGAAGAAATCTGGGTAGTAAAATACCTGATAAAGCTGATTCAGATATTAGATGTGCCAGTAAATAAAGCCAATTAACAAAAAGCTCAGCTGCAATCTGTGAGAACACATGAATTCAAGGAAATAACTGGAGCAGGGATTCTGAAAGCAGCTTAATAACACTGAAGATCAAATCTGCACATGAATCTGGACATGTGGTGTATTTGAATTGTTCATAGAACATCATAACTTTTAAATTAACAATAGTATCTTCTGTCTTCAGAAAATTCATGTAATGTTTTTAGCCCCTCACTGGCAGTGATTCTACTATGTTTTCTTTTCTTTTTTTTTTTTTGAGGCAATCTTGCTCTGTCACCCAGGCGGGAGTGCAGTGGCCTGATCTGGGTTCACTGCAGCCTCTGCCTCCTGGTTCAAGCAATCCTCCTGCTTCAGCCTCCACCATAGCTGAGATTACAAGTGCGCGCCACCGTGCCCAGCTAATTTTTGCATTTTTATTTTTATTTTTATGTAGGTATTTTTGAGACAGAGTCTCGCTCTATCACCCAGGCTAGACTGCAATGGCGCGATCTCGGCTCACTGCAACCTCCACCTCCCGGGTTCAAGTGATTCTTCTGCCTCAGCCTCCCGAGTAGCTGGGATTACAGATGCATGCCACCACACTCAGCTAATTTTTGTATTTTTAGTAGAGATGGGGTTTCATCATGTTGGCCAGGCTGGTCTGGGACTCTGGAACTCCTGACCTTAAGTGATCCACCCACCTCAGCCTCCCAAAGTGGTGGGAATACCGGCCTAAGCCACCACACCTGGCCAATTCTGTTTTCTTTTTTTTCTTTCTTTCTTTTTTTGAGATGGAGTTCCACTCTTGTTGCCCAGGCTGGAGTGCAATGGCGTGATCTCCTGGGTTCAAGCGATTCTCCTGCCTCTTTCTCACGTCTCCCGGGTTCAAGCAATTCTCCTGCCTGTCTCCCGAGTAGCTGGGATTATAGGCATGTGCCACCATGCCCAGCTAATTTTGTATTTTTAGTACAGATGGGGTTTCTCCATGTTGGTCAGGCTGGTCTTGAACTCCCGACCCCAGGTGATCTGCCCACCTTGGTCTCCGAAAGTGCTGGGATTACAGGCATGAGCCACTGTGCCCGGCAGCCAATTCTGTTTTCTTAAGGCTTTTGGGGATCATCAAAACAAGGAGAAACATAACTCATTACTTAATGACAGTTAGAAATGTGATCTTTTTGCATATTGAATATTTGCAGGTTGAATATTAAGGTAAAGTAAAACAGACTGCTAATGCTCTTCATTACCATACCTCCCAGCCTACATCTTTCTCCCGTGCTGGTGCTTCCTGCCCTCAAACATTGGACTCCAAGTTCTTCAGTTTTGGGACTCAGACTAGCTCTCCTTGCTCCTCAGCTTGCGGACAGTCTATCGTGGGACCTTGTGATTATGTAAGTTAGTACTTAATAAACTTACATATATGTATATACATTTTATATATATCTCTGTCCATCCTATTAGTTCTGTCCCTCTAGAGAACCCTGACTAACACACCATATATACCTAAAAAGAGGATCCGTTTAATTGAAGTCACCTCCCTCTCCAATCTAGGTTAGAAGGAGGAAGTGTGTTAAAGTTAATGATTCCAAAATATCACTAATGCCATTTCTTAGTCCTTAATGACAACAATAACAAAATCGAGTTCTCAGTATTACATTTTCTTTCAAGGCAAAATCTTGTAAATCAGAAGTAGAGTTAATTATGGTAGCATATGGTTTAGGGGTTTTCAGGTTTAAGATGAATGAGTTTGCATTTATTTTTTAAGCACTTTGAAACTTAAAGAATTCTATGCTTGGCCGGGCGCGGTGGTTCACACCTGTAATCCCAGCACTTACAGAGGCCAAGGCGGGCGGATCACCTGAGGTCAGGAGTTCGAGACCAGCCTGGGCCAACATGCCAAAACTCCGTCTCTACTAAAAATACAAAAATTAGTTGGGCGTGGTGTTGGGCACCTGTAATCCCAGCTATTCAGGAGGCTGAGGCAGGAGAATCGCTTGAACCCGGGAGGCGGAGGTTGCAGTGAGCCGAGATCACGCCACTGCACTCCAGTCTGGGCGACAAGAGCAAGACTCCGTCTCAAAAAAAGAAAAAGAATTGTATGTTCATCTCTTATATCTGACTCTCATAGGTTTGAGCATTTTCAGTTAGACTGGAAATACCATTTTAGAAAAAAGTTTAATTTTTAAATGTTTCTTTTTAATCCATTTGAAATTTCTGTTCTACAGAAAAGTTTTAACATCCATTTTTGTAATACGCCACAGGAAACAAAACTGAGAGAGACAAGATTCTTCAACATATCTTCAAAATTAAGCACCTTTCTTCAGTGACATTTAAAATTCGTTATCAAAGTTAATTATGTTTTATTGCTTGGTCTTCTAAGTTTGTTCCAAAAAAGATAAAATCTTTTTTGACTTTTTATCCCAAGGGGTGGGCTAAAAGTTTTATGGAATGTAAAGCTCCAGAAAACTTTTCACTACTGTATCCCCAGCGCACGGACCAGTAGTTGGCACATGGTAGACACTCGTCAATATTCCTTGTTGAATGCATAAGATGCCTTTTTGGCTTATGTGTATGTGACGAGTACATAACGAGAGGAACAAAATCTTACTCAGATTGTACTGTACTGTGATTTTTTTTTTTTTTAAAAAGATAACCTAGGTTAAACTCCATCTTATCTTTGTAAGGGGTAAATTACTTCCAACTTTATTCTTGAGTTCAGATAAACACTATTCATTCTAGAGCCAATGAATGCTAGGAATAGAAGAACCGGTCTATTTCTTACTATTGTACTTTTAAATTACTTATACGCTTTTTGAGGGAAAGACGTAATTTTCCTTATTCAACTTTGTACTCCCTCTATACTCTCTATTCGACATGTTTGTTTCCACATAATGTTATCTTGTCATAGTCTTTTTTTCTCTTTTTTTCCGGAGATAGAGTATTGCTCTGTCGCCCAGGCTGGAGTGCAGTGGCGCAATCTCGGCTCACTGCAATCTCCCCTCCTGGGTTCAAGTGATTCTGTCTCAGCCTCCCGAATAGCTGGGACTACAGGCACGCGCCACCATGCCCTGCTAATTTTTTGTATTTTTAGTAGAGGCAGGGTTTCACCATGTTGCCCAAGCTGGTCCCGAACTCCTGAGCTCAGGCAATCCGCCCGCCTCGGCCTCTCAAAGTGGTAGGATTACAGGCGTGAGCCACCGAGTCCGGCCAAGTGTTACAGTCTTTTGTGCAGACCAAGTAGCGGCCAATAAATCTTGTAGAAACTACTCATTTGCTTTTAACTAGGCCAAGACTAGAATAGCGTGATCTGTAAGTAAAATAACAGCCATTTCCTCAAATATCAAAGCAAAAGCCCTCCTGATGTGTAGATGAGGTGAAGGGGCTTAAAAGCGAAGATTAAATCCACTTCAAAGTGTAAAGAGTATCTATCCATTTATCATTGCAGCAACGTTGCAACGTGAACAATCCGATTCCAAATACAAAACAGCTCAATTCAGTCTCTGCCGTACTCACATCCATAGCACAAAATACCCCGCAGGGCGCTGGAATGAGCACCACTGCGGCTAATAATCTACCCTATAAATACTGGACGAATCCAAATTTTTATTGGATTACACAGAATACTTTTAAAAAAAATCCAAATAGTTTTAGATGTCACAACAGGGTTCCATCAAATACCACGTTTCCAAATCTTACCACCAGAATGTGTATCCATTTCAACTGCAATTATTTTGTGTCTAAAGCTGTGTACTCTGCTTTGCAACAGGATAAACCCGGTGGATAAAAGCTGAAATCCGACCCTGTCCAAATTAAGAGGCTAAGAAAAATGGAGAACCGCGCTGGAGTGCAGTTGATATAAAAACACTGCAAGGGCTGGGGACAGAGCTTAGTTCGTGGAATACACAGGCAGCACCACCAACCCGGCTCTCCGAAAAAGAGAAAGTCCGGTGAGAAAGGTGAAAACTGACAAGGCATCGTTCTCCAACTTGGTGAAAAAAAGACAATGCAAATAGAGCAGGGTCCAAAGCGGAAGAAAATCAGAGAAAAAAAAGCAGCCAAGCGTGGCAAGCACAGCTCTCGGGGCCACCCCGGAGGGGACCCCCGGCGGCCGCAGCCGGGCGGAGACCGAAGCCGAGACCGCGCCGGAACCGGAGAACCAGGCGGGAAGTGCACAAAAGCACGAGGCCACGCCCAGGAGGGGCGGGTCCTTTGGCCGGAAGGGGGCGGGCCGGCGCGCGGGGCCGATCGCCTAGGCAACGGGCTCGCGTGGCGTGCAGGCTTTTCAGAAAGCCCAAAATCCGGGAGCTTCGGGAGGGTAGAGGGGCGACGCGGGGGAAGGCGATCCGGGGAGCTGAATGGCCTCAAGACACTGGCCGACCGGGTGTCTGCATACTGTGGGCGGCCTTTCCAAGTGTGGGGAGCGGCCTCCGAGAACGGTGTCCATGGCACAGGGCGGGAAGAGATAAGGCCTAGGGAAGGCGCCCCTCGTGCCTATCCACCTCTTCTGGGGCTCGGCACTAGGAAGCAGCTTCCCTCTCGGGCCCCTTTGTCTCCAAGCCGTTCCAAACTGAGTACCGGGAGGCGACACAAAGGGAGGGCGGTGAAGGATGGCGCAGGCGCGGGAGCCGCCTAGGCTGCTGGGAGTGGTGGTCCGGCCGCGGAACGGGTAGGTATCCCGCACACTCTGCGGCCGCAGCTCAAAGGACTCCTAGAGAGTGCCAGTGCGCATGCGCCGCCACTTCCGCCCGTGGCCGGCCTTCCCCTTCCTTGCGCCTCCCGGAGGACTTGGGTTTCTAGTAGTAAGAGTCTGGGGGCATTACTCACGGTCTCCCCGCCTCCTCTTCATCGTGATTGGGCTGTCAAAGTGAGGTTGGCAAGTAGATTGGCTACTGCGGTTGCCAGTTCTGTTTCGGGTCCTACTTATACCGCGCTGTGGGGCGGGGACGAAGAGTCGGGCTGAGGAGCGGGCTGTGGTAGTTGCTGCGTTCTATGGTCTCGGAGGCTTCTGTCCCGCGGCCCGTTACGTCCTGGTCGGGTTTTCAGCTAAGCGGGCCGCTCCCCTGCGTTTCCCGGCGGGCGTGCTGCGCCGCCCAACGGGCTCTGCCTCCAAGTGCCAAAAACTCCTAGTAAAGTTTGCGCCTCGCCCGCCGTCCCCACCCCAGCGGCCCTGACGCTGCCCCCTCCGCGACCCTCGCCCCTGGCAAAAGTGACAGGCAAGGCCACGCCCCAGCGAGGGCCGGCCTCGGGCCCGCAGCCCCCTGGGCCCGGGACGGTGAGGGGCGTGAATGCGGCGGGGGGCGGGGCCGTCGCCGGGGGAGGGGGCCGGGGCGCATGCGCGCTGCGCAGCGGGGCTGAATGTTTCCCAAGTGTTTGAAACTGGTATTTGGGTTTTCCACGTTGGACAAGTGCGGCTCGGCGGCCGGCGGAGCGCGCCCCTTCCCGCGGCCCGCTCCGCTCCTCTCTTCTCCCCAGCCCAGTGGGCGGGTGGGCAGCGGCGGCCGCGGCGCTGGGCCCTCTCCCGCCGGTGTGTGCGCGCTCGTACGCGCGGCCCCCAGCGCCAGCCCAGCAGCCTGAGAGGGGGCCTGCGCCCGGGAGCCACCGCCACCGCGGCCCGCGCCTTCAGGCGCTGGGGTCCCCGCGGACCCGGAGGCGGCAGACGGGCTCGGCAGATGTAGCCGCCGGGCCGAAGCAGGAGCCGGTGGGGGGTCGCCGGGAGAGCGAGAGCTTTGCATTTTGCAGTGCTATTTTTTTGAGGGGGGCGGGGGCTGGAGGAAGCGGAAAGCCGCGCCGAGTCGCCGGGGACCTCCAGGGTGAACCATGTTGAGTCCTGCCAACGGGGAGCAGCTCCACCTGGTGAACTATGTGGAGGACTACCTGGACTCCATCGAGTCTCTGCCTTTCGACTTGCAGAGAAATGTCTCGCTGATGCGGGAGATCGACGCGAAATACCAAGGTACGGCCGGGTGATGGATGGGCGGGGGCGACCGCCTCCTCAGCGGGTCCGGGCGCGCCGCGGAGCCGGGCCGGTCCTGCCGTGGACCGGAGGAAGCGGCTGGCTCCGCAGCGGCGGCCCTCGGCAGGGGCAGGAACAAAAGGTCTGGAGCGCCTTTGATTCGCCAAGGTCCTTGTGTGCAAAGCCCGGGACACGGAGGAGGAAGGAGGCGCGAGAGGTCTCGCTGCAAGGCTGCGCGACCAAAGCGCTCTTTGTAGTGAAGTGATGAGGCGGGTGCTGCGGGGGAGGGGGCGGCGGGTCCAAGCCGCGTCCTCTAGGAGGGGGTGCAGATTACGGCGCGAGATGGAGGGATGTGCCGGCACCTGGGGCTGTAGGGCGCCGAGACGGGGCTGCAGGAGAAGGGCGGCTGTGGGCCGGGGTTCCCGCCGACCCGGTGCCTCGGTCCCGGGCAACGCCGCTCCTCCGGCCCTTCTTCGCCGCCCCCCACCCAGTCCCGAATCTGAGTGTTACATAAAGTACCGGGTAGTACTCCGCTCGGGGTAGGTCGGCCGCCCTCGCCCAGCCCCCTCCGGCCCTCACTTGGCGCTGGACACCGAGTAGGGGCCGACTGCGAGGGGCGACGCCGCCGGTAGTAGTTTGCGGAGGACGAGGGCTTTTCTCTGCCGTAGGGAAGGGAAGGGAAGGGGAGGAGCGGAGGCGAGGAAGGCGCCCATCTGCGCTGCGCTGCGCTCGGGGGGGGGGGGGGGCAGATCGCTGGCTTGGAGAGGATCGTGGCAGGTGAGAGGACCTGTGGGTCGTTCTGTGCAGACCTGGCTGCCCAGGGTGTCAGAGAGAGGTGGCGAGTTCGTGTCCGCCGGGAATTGTTGGCTGTTGGGGAAACTTTCCTGCGAGGTCAGTCAAGGCTTTAGGGGCTCTGTTTTGAATGTGGATCACCACTCGGAGTTTACTAATGTTTACAAGGCTACGCAGTAGGGAAACGGAAGAGTTGGCGGGGGGGGGGGGGGGGGGAAAAAAAAAAAATGTTGACCGCTGTCCCCGAAAATACTAGATTTCTCTACCAGGAAGGCGCCCCTGCGCGCTCTATCCGAGACGTAGCTTCGCAGCGACTTTTATAGGAACTTCATTAGCATATTGTGGAACGTCCCGCCTCAGCCTCCCAGTGGTTGGCTGTGACGTCCTTCGTGGAATGTCCTTATCATTCCCCTGCGGAACGATTGGTCGCCGAGGCGGATGAAGGCGGGCCTAGCGCAATAACTGGCATGGGTCTGTGTTTCCGCTGTCTTTTCTTTTTCGGGGAGGAGCGGGGTGCAGGGTGGACGAATTGATTTGAACGCCTTCGGGTCGCTCGGCCTCCGGCCTTGGATTGGTCCTTCTCGCTGCTGGGGCGGGCCGTGCTCTTCCTCCCTGCGGTGTGATTGGTTCTCCTCCTGGCCTCCGCCCTCCAAATCGGCTATTCCCATAGGCGGCGGTTCTCGGGGGGCGGGGCGAGTCTCGCTGGCTTCCTCCCCATTGGCTGGAGGCCTGGCGGGTGTCGCCCCGGGCCCTCCACTCAGCCCGGCCACTTTCGGGCGCGGATCTATGGTAGTAGCAGTGATCCCGGGGCTGGGAGCTCGGGGCCGGGGCTGCAGTTCGGGCCGCCTCCCACGACCCGCGAGACCGGCTCGCAGACAGTCTCAGGTCGCATCTCTGCTGACCCGAGGGTGGGGCAGCGCGTGGCCGTGGAAACGTGAGTGACTGGGGCTGCGTCCACGAGCGGGACCCTCGGCGCAGAAACTTTTCTGGAAGGTGCTGTCCTCGGGCCAGACGGGCCCGGTGGGGTAAAATGGTGTTTGAGGTTGCTTGAATTATTTTTCAAGCATTATT
The DNA here is from genome assembly GCF_009828535.3 of Hylobates moloch. NCBI lineage: Eukaryota > Metazoa > Chordata > Mammalia > Primates > Hylobatidae > Hylobates > Hylobates moloch. Next base: position 171,600,660 of record NW_026652279.1, read on the forward strand.
ATAAAAATACCCACCCACCCCCTGGGAAGTTCGCTTCATAAAGAACTTCAGTGCAACCCTTATGTAAAATTAAAAATACATTTAAAGTAATTGGACGAACCAATTTAAATGTTGCTACAATCCCATTTAATCTGTAAATTGCATGTGCTGCTGCTTTCCATGGTAATGTTGGTGTGGAATATGTTTGGAAGAAAGGCAGCAGTGTGTCTGAAGCTGAGTTGCTGACATTGAAGAAGCAGAGGGGCTCCGGACGGAAGGGAGGCAGGAGCTGAGACCACTTTGATCGTTCGACGATATAAAAAAGTAGCGCGGGGCGGGGTGCAGGGTCCCAGCTGTATAGACAGCAGAGTTCACGGAGCCACTTTGTCCTCCTGTTGTCGGGGAGAGCCTGGCTTGCTGCTTGCTTCACGTTCACCTAGGATGATGAACTTTTTGGCTTCAGGAAAGATCACAGTCCCGCCGCCCCGGGGGAGTACTGGAGCCGCGCAGCTGGGAGCGCCGAGAAACGCGCGAATCTGTCTCGAGGGTCACAGCTCCTTCGACTTAGGTGTAAATGCTGAGCTCTGCCCCGTAGTTCTGAAAGACAAAGCTTGTTTTCACAGACCTACTCTGTAGGAAGTCAAACGTCTTTTGCTTAGTAGGCATCAGTTGTATGTTAATTCATAAACTTGGATTATAGTTTGTCGATTTAAAATGGTGTTTGAGGTTGCTTGAATTATTTTTCAAGCATTATTATAAAAATACCCACCCACCCCCTGGGAAGTTCGCTTCATAAAGAACTTCAGCGCAACCCTTATGTAAAATTAAAATACATTTAAAGTAATTGGACAAACCAATTTAAATGTTGCTACAATCCCATTTAATCTGTAAATTGCATGTGCTGCTGCTTTCCATGGTAATGTTGGTGTGGAATATGTTTGGAAGAAAGGCAGCAGTGTGTCTGAAGGTGAGTTGCTGGCATTGAAGAAGCAGAGTGTCTGGAAGGATGGCTTCCTATTTAGCAGTGGTGTTGTTCTTGTTTATAAATATTTGTACTTAGTGGCTTTGTTGATAAAATACTTTGCTTGGAGTATCAAAGAAATGTTAGGTAACAGAAATACTTCTTGGTAATTTTGCGATGGGGTTTCTGTTTCTCTTGCCCACAAATTAGGCTTCACCTGGATGGAAGCTTGCTTCTGATGTAAAATAACCTCTGTGTTATTAAATTTTAAATTTATGATAGTTTTCTATGAAATGACAATATTGTCTTTAGAACTTTGATTACTGATGAAGTGATACCATTTTGTAACCCTAAATCCATTTAAAAAAAAGGTACACAATTTTAACATTATGATAAATAAGTTGGATAAGTTGGTGTTACTTGGATACGTTGAACACAGCTATTTATTTTTATAATTAATTACTATATGAGACTAGGGCATTCCTCCTGGTGGCAGGCAGCCTGCATTGTTCCTCTAGGAAATGTCTTCAAGCTGTCTTTAGTTTGAGAATATACTCTGGAAAATATTACCAGTTAGAGAAGCTTCAGCATTGGCCTAAGTTCTTATGTTTACTCTAGTGTTAGGTATATGTCTTATAACTATTTGGAGATAAGATGTGGAAAGGAAGGGGGTAACATTTTAGACAATCCCTCTCACTCTCAGCCCCTCCCCTAGTTTACAAGTAGTATTGTTGGCCAGGCACGGTGGCTCACTCCTGTAATCCCAGCACTTTGGGAGACCGAGGCGGGCGGATCACCTGAGGTCGAGAGTTGGGAGACCAGCCTGTCCCACATGGAGAAACCCTGTCTCTACTGAAAATACAAAATTAGCCGGGCGTGGATTAACATGCCTGTAATCCCAGCTACTTGGGAGGCTGAGGCAGGAGAATCGCTTGAATCTGGGAGGCAGGTTGCAGTGAGCCGAGATCGCGCCATTTGCACTCTAGCCTGGGCAACAAGAGCGAAACTCCGTCTCAACAAAAAAAAGTAGTATTGTTGCCTTGTTTAAGGAGACTGCAAAAAGGTTTTAGGAGAATAATCTGGTACTGTTTAATTTAATGGTTACTGTTTGAGGAAAAAGAACTCTGGAATTTCTGTGTATTTAAGTAGCCTTTTGGCAAGACTGTTTACTTCCCTTATTTCAACTAGTTTTTTTTAACAGCTTTTGTTTCTTGAGAAATTGCCTAATTACACTTGCCAAATTACACTTTAAAATCATATACACTTTCCTCTAACATGCCCAAGAAGGTTTACATTTAAATACTGAAGAGGTTTTCTTTTGTTTTTGATAACATTTTAAGGCCCATTGACTTTAACAGATGTGAAGATGTTTTTGTTTAAGCAGTAGATGCAAAAGTAAAATCTACCAGCTTCGTTTTAAAGCAAGGCTAGTGCATTCACAGCAGTTAAAAAATAATAATAATGGCCCATCACAGTGGTGCTCCTGTAGTCCCAGCTACTCAGGAGGCTGAGGTGGGAGGGTCCCTTCAGCCTGGGAGATCGACGCTGCAGTGAGCCGAGATTGCGCTACTGCACTCCAGCCTGGGCGACAGAGACAGACCTTGTCCCTAAAATAATAACAAGTCATGATAATAAAGCAAAGCTAGGTTTTCTGGATTATTGTGGCAGAACTGTTCTTGCTGTCACTAATACAGAGGGATAACATGCCAGAATAAATGTGGGGACTGAAACTGAGGACCTAAGTCACAAAGTAGCCTAGACCTTTACTGTTAACCCGGTTCCTTAAATCATAGAGAGCTATTATATAAATTTATACACATTCTCTAATTTAACAGGGTATTCTAGATGTTGGTATGTTAAAATAAAGAAAATAAAGACCTTTTTTATTTAAAATATTCAAATAATTTATAATATATTTTATTAATGTTTGTATATTGTGTATAAATAATGTAATAAGTACCATGTTTATATAGTTATATGTATATTAATAATTGCATTCAAACAGAAGCATTTGAGTAAAAATGATGGCAGTATAGACATAATCATTAATAGAAAGTATTAATGTTGGGTCCCGAGCACTGCACCTCATTTAAACGTTTCCTCTTAATGGCTTCGGGCGTTGTCACCCGTGCGTGCCTGGGAACTGTTCTCAGGTTCCCTGGGGTGGCTGGAGCGGCTGCTCCCCCTGTGGGAGCTGTGCTGGCATTTGTGTTTTGTTTAGTTTAGCACAGGAACAGATAGGCCTGGGAGGGCCTGTGGCTGGTGGGCTTTGTTCTGGGCAAGCCATGCGCTGGCCCCTAGGACCCCTGCCAGCCCTCTCCGTAGACCCGTCCGGGGCCGTGTGGGTTGTCCCGGTGTCCTGCTCGCGAGTGACGCCTGTCCTTCTTGCCCCCCAGAGATCTTGAAGGAGCTGGACGAGTGCTACGAGCGCTTCAGCCGCGAGACGGACGGGGCGCAGAAGCGGCGGATGCTGCACTGTGTGCAGCGCGCACTGATCCGCAGCCAGGAGCTGGGCGACGAGAAGATCCAGATCGTGAGCCAGATGGTGGAGCTGGTGGAGAACCGCACGCGGCAGGTGGACAGCCACGTGGAGCTGTTCGAGGCGCAGCAGGAGCTGGGCGACACAGCGGGCAACAGCGGCAAGGCTGGCGCGGACAGGCCCAAAGGCGAGGCGGCAGCGCAGGCTGACAAGCCCAACAGCAAGCGCTCACGGCGGCAGCGCAACAACGAGAACCGCGAGAACGCATCCAGCAACCACGACCACGACGACGGTGCCTCGGGCACACCCAAGGAGAAGAAGGCCAAGACCTCCAAGAAGAAGAAGCGCTCCAAGGCCAAGGCGGAGCGAGAGGCGTCCCCTGCCGACCTCCCCATCGACCCCAATGAACCCACGTACTGTCTGTGCAACCAGGTCTCCTACGGGGAGATGATCGGCTGCGACAACGACGAGTGCCCCATCGAGTGGTTCCACTTCTCGTGCGTGGGGCTCAATCATAAACCCAAGGGCAAGTGGTACTGTCCCAAGTGCCGGGGGGAGAACGAGAAGACCATGGACAAAGCCCTGGAGAAATCCAAAAAAGAGAGGGCTTACAACAGGTAGTTTGTGGACAGGCGCCTTGTAGTGAGGAGGACAAAATAAACCGTGTATTTATTACATTGCTGCCTTCGTTGAGGTGCAAGGAGTGTAAAATGTATATTTTTAAAGAATGTTAGAAAAGGAACCATTCCTTTCATCATAGGGATGGCAGTGATTCTGTTTGCCTTTTGTTGTCATTGGTACACGTGTAACAAGAAAGTGGTCTGTGGATCAGCATTTTAGAAACTACAAATATAGGTTTGATTCAACACTTAAGTCTCAGACTGATTTCTTGCGGGAGGAGGGGGGACTAAACTCAACCTAACACATTAAATGTGGAAGGAAAATATTTCATTTAGCTTTTTTATTTTAATAAAAGTAATATTATTACTTTATGAACAATTTTTTTTAATTGGCCACGTCGCCAAAAATACAGCCTGTAGTAAATGTGTTTCTTGCTGTCATGATGTATATCCATATAACAATTCAGTAACAAAGGTTTAAAGTTTGAAGATTATTTTTTAAAAAAGTAAATGGTTAAATTTTACATGACAGATATTTTATATATTGGCCTGTTCCCCAAATGGCCATTTTAAAATGCTTGGGTACACTTCTCTTAAACAAGTGGTCTAGTCAAGGAACCTCAAGTCATGCTTTTGCCATCACCAATCATAGTGTAGCCATCTTTAATTTATATCAGGTGTATAAATGTACATTTCCAAGTGAACTTGCACTTGTTATATTATAATTGGAAGTGCAGTCAGCAGATGCTGTTGTGAAGCTAATGTCACAATTATGTGCAAAGGTGTGCTTCCTGCTGTATGTGAGCTGTAAAAATGTTACGTGAAGAAATAAATGAAACTTGGCCAGTTTGTTCCTCTAGTAGTATATTTAATTTTGTCATAAGTAACTTTTAATATTTGTCTTAAAAGTTTATACACCAGCAGTTTAGACAAAGCCTTAAGCAAATTTTGTATTATTGTTCTCACTTATTATTAATAATGTAGAAGTTACTTAATTGCCAGCAAATAAATACGTGTCAGAAAAGAATCAGTATTCAGACCCTGGGTCAGGAAATTACTGCCCACTTGTCAAGTCCAGCTCACCATCTGTTTGAACATTATATGAAGTTTAAATTCCAGTGTCCATAAACAAAGTTTCAGTGGAACACAGCCGTGCTTACGTGCGTATGGTCTGTGACTGCTTTTGCAAAACTGCGGCAGAGTTCAATAGTTGCGCCTGAAACCATTTGACTTGACAAGCCAAAACTATTTTCTGGCCCTCTGCAGAAAGAGTTTGCTGACCTGATTTAGACTAGCATCTAACATTGATTTGCCCACATATTGAAAGGGTCAGTGGAGTTTTCATTTATTTTTTATTTTTTTGAGATGGAGTTCCAGGCTGGAGTGCAATAGCGCAATCTTGGCTCACTGCAACCTCCGCCTCCCAGGTTCAAGCGATTCTCCTGCCTCAGCCTCCCCAGTAGCTAGGATTATAGACATTCACCACCACGCCCAGCTAATTTTGTATTTTCAGTAGAGACGGGGTTTCTCCATGTTGGTCATGGCTCGTCTCCCACTCCCGACCTCAGGTGATCCTCCCGCCTCGGCCTTCCAAAGTGCTGGGATTACAGGTGTCAGCCACCATGCCCGGCCAGATTTTTCATTTCTTTTTTTTTTTTTATTCTGAGATGGAGTCTCACTCTGTCTCCAGGCTGGAGTGCAGTGGCCCAGTCTTGGCTCACTGCAACCTCCGCCTCTCGGGTTCAAGCGATTCTCTTGCCTCAGCCTCCCTAGTAGCTGGGACTACAGGTGCGTGCCACCATGCCCAGCTAATTTTTGTATTTTTAGTGGAGATGGGGTTTCACCATGTTGGCCAGTGTGGTCTCGAGCTCTTGACCGTGATCCGCCCACCTCGGCCTCCCAAAGTGCTGGGATTACAGGCGTGAGCCACCGTGTGCTAAGTGATACATGATTAACTTCACTCATGGTAAACTCAGTTTCTTTCCATGATCTGTTTCACAGTCTCTGTGAAGCTACCACAAAGAAGTAGTGAGTGATGACTTTCTAGAATCTAAGTATATGGCATGTATTTATTATAAGTAAAACATTAAGTTTGCTGATTGTTTACTTGTGATAGACAATTACTGTGAACTTTATTTGTGCTGGACATAAGTGTCTGACTGTTTTACAGTGAAATTCCATTATAGAGGGTTACTTGGTAGAGAAATGCAAATTGTAGTTGGTCATACACTAAAATTTGAACTTTTTACATATCAATACTTACAAATAGGTGTTTACTTTCCCGCAAAACTCCAGAACATTTAAGAGTCTTGGGTGTTTAAATTTGATGAGATTTACCCAAACAAACAGTGAACAAAAAGTTTATGAAAATAAGTTATAGAACTAAAATACTTAATAAAAATCTAGTGACAATAAAAATAGTTTGAGTCTTTGTTTATATAAAATTTTATGCTAATTTTTCACTTCTATATTAATGGGAGGTAATAATGGAAATTAAGTTATAGAAATGAAGATTCAGTGAAATGCAGTTGCTCATCCTGGATTTCTTCATATTCAGTTTTGGTGTAGACAGCTGGTGAAGAGAGATGGCTCAGAGGCCAAGCCTTGCAATCTAGGAACCCAGCCCTGTCCTTAAGGGCTTGATCTTGAATAAATTGCTTAACACTTGGTCTATAGTTCTACACTTTTAAAATATGTTTCACAGAGGGTGATTCCAATAAATAAATGCACTGGCATATTCAAATGTTGGGTATTTTTTCTCTAGCTTTCTTCAAGTTTCTCATAAGGACAGGTGGGTAGCCACTTACTCTTTTAAAAAATTAGATACAATACAGAGTCATGTTTTGTTGGATTGGCAGTCTTAAATCACTCGTTATTTCCAGTGGACATTAAAAAAAAATCACAGATAAGTACTTAAAACACGATTTGGGATTTAGATCATGATTGGATACAATAGATACTGGAATCCCGACATGAGGACCAAAAATGGTACTGAATTCTTTTTGAAAAATAGATTAGTGAAAAGCGATCTAATGTAGAACAGTTGCTTTTACTTAGACGTTCAATGCATATTTGTTGTATAATAACCAAGTTACTACAGTTCAGATAAAGGGTCCAAAGTGTTTTCGTTATAATATAATACTTTGTATTGTAAACTGGACTAAAGAAACGTTGTATGTTCAAGGAAGTGTTGAGCAGCCATGGTGCTCCTGGGACAGGCTCCCCAGGTGCTGAGAGAGGTGCTGCAGGAGTCACAGACCTGCAGGCACTTACTTGCCGGTGACCCGGACGTTGGCTGGTGGTTCTCTTTTGGTGTGATTAGAGCTATGCGAGTTGTCTCAATACTTGAGACTATCGGTGGTTGCCAGTGCTGAATAAAGCGTTTATCAAAGTAAAAGCCATTTCTTCTTCTTATATATTATTTTAGAAAGAGTACACATTTAGTTGTGATATCCTTTTGTAGTTCACATTTATGTAGTGTTCCAGGTAACACTTGGAACTTACCTGAACACTTTAATGTTTCATTGAAGTATTAAATCTTTTTCTTAGGCAAAATGATTAAGAGCTTCATCTGTGCATTTCTAAAGACACGATGTGCTCTCGAGGACATCTAGCTTTTTTCCTTCTTTCTAAAGTAATTTATGGCTCTAGAATCCTTGGCATATATGGAGCGAGGTTTTATTGATACTGTCTGTCTCCCTCTCCGTTTTAGCGTGTAGAATGTGCCTCTTTCATCGCAGAGTCCAGACAGTTCTCAGCACCTTGGGGGCTAGATTTCTAGGGTTTTTTAATCTGGAAAAATTGCTAGTCCGTGACTGCATTTCTTGAGGCACTTGTGTTCTCTGCACAGGCTGTCATTCTGAACTCATGTGGAAGGCTCCTAGGAAGACACCGCTAATGGGAAGGAGGTGGGAGAGCAAATGTGTGTTGTGTTGCTAAGTCAAAATTGCCTCCTGAGGTTTTTTATGAGGGGCTTTGTTTCAGAGTATTTATGTTAACTATTCCGTCTTTGTTTTTTAAGCAACTCATCAATGAGAATCCAACTATTACATTTTTTTCTAACAAACCAAACATTAGTGAGCTGTGCCCCCTGTGCCACCAAAAGAATGAGGAATTCTATAACTGGAATGAAGAAAATCATTAGGTCAGTTCTCTTTCCTTACCTCAAATGCTCTGTATTACCTGACTGTTCATAAAGATGGGGTTGGTATTTTTCCAATTAAAAACCCCAATCTGAAAAGCTACTACAAACTGAGTAAACAGGTTAGATTTTTATTTTTATTTTTCCTGAGACGGTGTCTTGCTCTGTCACCCAGGCTGGGGTGCAGTGGCTGATCTTAACTCACTGCAACCTCTGCCTCCCAGGTTCAGCGATTCTCCTGCCTCAGCCTCCCGAGTTGCTGGGATTACAGGCACGCACCACTACGCCCAGCTAATTTTTTTGTATTTTTGGTAGAGATAGGATTGCACCATGTTGGCCAGGTGGTCATGAACTCCTGACCTCGTGATCTGCCCGCCTCAGCCTCCTAAAGTGCTGGGATTACAGGCGTGAGCCGCCACGCCCAGTCCAGGTTAAATCTTGACTGCAGTCAGTCAATGCACCATTAAAGTAAAATTTTTCTTTTTCTTTTTCTTTCTTTTTTTTTTTTGAGACGGAGTCTTGCTCTTGTTGCCCAGGCTGGAGTGCAATGGCACAATCTCGGCTCACTGCAACCTTCGCCTCCTGGGTTCGAGCTATTCTCCTGCCGTAGCCTCCCAAGTAGCTGGGATTACAGGTGTGCGCCACCATGCCCGGCTAATTTTTGTATTTTTAGTAGAGATGGGGTTTTACCATGTTGGCCAGGCTGGTCTCGAACTCCTGACCTCTGGTGATCCACCTGCCTCAGCTTCCCAAAGTGCTGGGACTACAGGTGTGAGCCACTGCCTGACTAAAGTAGAAATTTTCTTTTTTTCTTTTTTTTTTTTTGAAGTGGTTAGAAAAGTTTATTTTGTGCTTAGGATTTTTTTTCTTTTTCCTTTTTCTTTTTTTTTTTTTGAGACGGAATTTTGCTCTTGTTGCCCAGGCTGGTGTGTAATGGCGCAATCTTGGCTCACCGCAGCCTCTGCCTCCTGGGTTCAAGAGATTTTCCTGCCTCATCTTCCCAAGTAGCTGGGATTACAGGCACGCACCACCACACCACACCTGGCTAATTTTGTATTTTTAGTAGAGACGGGGTTTCTCCATGTTGGTCAGGCTGGTCTCAAATTCCCGACCTCAGGTGATCCACCCGCCTCAACCTCCCGAAGTGCTGGGATTACAGGTGTGAGCTACTGCACCTAGCCCCTTAGGATATTTTTCTAAGGCATCACAGGTTACACATCCAAACTCTTCAATGGTATAATATTTTATATTAAAGTAGAATTTTCTACGAAACAAGAAAATGCTTGTTTCAGCAGGCAACTTTAAATAAAGGTACTCAGTGTCATGGTGTATGTATATCAATATAGCCACCATTTATTGCCTCCTATATGCTAGACACTGCTAGCACTGCATACTTTATATTTTATGACAACCCTGCCAAAAAATGGCTGCTTTTCCTGATGAAGGTGCCGAGACTCCAGCCAGGGACCTGACTTGCACAAGGCCAACGCCCTGCATCTGGCTCCAAAACCGGCATCTTCGACCACCGCCTGGCACCCGGAGGCCTCCTCGTGGTCAGGACCTGGTGTTGCCGCTGGTGTTCCCTGAACGCCTAACATGCCAGGAGCGTGCTGTCCTCCCAGCTCTGTGGGGTTCTTACGACTGAGAAAGCCATAGAAAGTGAAAGAAACGCTCATGGTCTCACGGGAGGAGAGAGTGGAAAAAGTCTCAATTGCTGGGCTTCTTTGCCTGAATGAAGGGGTCTGCGGGAGCCACGGATATTTGCACTACCAAGTTCTTATGCTTCTGATTTTCCTCCAGGTAAACCAGGATGCTTACTTCAAGTTTCTTGTTTTGCCCTACAGTGAATTTTAGGATTGTAATTTACCTGCAAGGTTTTTGTTTGTTTGTTTTGTTTTGTTTTTTTGAGATGGAGTTTTCGCCCAAGCTGGAGTGCAATGGCGCAATCTCTGCTCACTGCAACCTTCGCCTCCCGAGTTCAAGCAATCCTCCTGCCTTAGCCACCCGAGTAGCTGGGATTACAGGCACGCGCCACCACACCTGGCTGATTTGTATTTTTAGTAGAGACGGAGTTTCTCCATGTTGGTGAGGCTGGTCTCGAACTCGTGACCTCAGGTGATCCGCCTGCCTCGGCCTCCCAAAGTGCTGGGATTACAGGCATGAGCCACCGTGCCCAGCCTACCTGCAAGGTTTTAAGCAATCCACCAGGAGCCATGCACGGTGCTAGAATCAGCATGAGAGTCAAAGTCAGATTTGAATCAGGACTAGTTTATCACAGGCTAACCTCAAGGAAGTCACTCTTCTCTGCCCAGTGTCCTCAGAAGCAAAATAAGGCCAGTGATAATGCCCATCCCAGGAGTGGCGGCCCAGACTTGTTAATGTCTGAAAATACTTCAGAAATGCTAGAGCACCGTACAGATAACAATTTGAGTAATATTTTTGGTCAAATTATTCTAGTTTAACACATGTGTTCTTAAAAAATGGGACTTGCGATTCCTTACGGCTGAAGAGAATCAAGTCCACCCTTAGCATATCAGTGGTCATTGCCAGGTTCCTCCCATGGCGGCTTTTCTATAAACAATTCCATTTCTCTTTGTAGAACACAGAAGTAAATACATCAAATTTTTACTTTTAGCAGCAATCAGAGCCTGTTAAACTTCCTTTTGACTCACCTCTTGATTGAATTCAGAGTAGGCAGAAAATCTCATTCAATCTCTTCACTGTGTGGGTGAGGAAACTGAGGCCCAAGGGTGACGAAGCCACTTCCTCAAAGGCACTCCGTGAGTTGGGGGTGGGGCTGCCAGCAGGATGAAGTGCTGTTACTCCAGGCCAGAGCCGCTCCCCCGCTTCATCAGCCATGCTGTTTCATGGGTGCACCTGTTCTCATTTATGTGGAAGTTAGGAACCATGGGTCTCTCGTGTTAAGCCACAGGCCTTTAATAAAGACATGTAGAGTAAAGCCTGAATCCAAGAATTGACATTTAAACATGAAACATTTTCTTTTCTAACTTGGAAACCAGTTCTAAAAACACACCTAAAAGGGAATTTCAGTTTGATTTGTGTGAAGGGAATATTTGTGGATAAATGTGTATGTCATTAGAAATGCAATATTTCTAAATGATTAATATTTGAGACATTAATGTGGTTAGATTTTAATCACCCAATTAATGTAATATTTTTATTATAAAATTTTATAAAAACAAATGTAAATAATCATTCACAGAGTTTAACAATGTATCCATTTACAAAGATGCCTGGAAACAGTTTGCTGTCTCCCAAAGTGTTTATTTAACATAAGAAATTGTTAGATAAATACTTATTTTCTATATTATTTGAGCATCTTTTGGTTGCAAGTAACAATAATTGACTATGTGTCAAGCAAAGACAGAGAAGATAAGTGTCAGAAAATTCAGGAATCGGAAGAGCAATGAGGACATTGCAGGAAGGATTTTTCTCTGCAGCACAGATGTGTTCAGACACGGTGGGGACCGGGTGGAGACCGATCCACGAGGCTCACCGTGGCCAAGGGGTAGATGGTGTGGTGGACACTGAGCTGCTGGAGCCTGTTGGGGACAGTCAGGTGCTATGTTAGGGCAAATCCTTCCATTTTGAAAACACTTCCCCGGCCAGATGCAGTGGCTCAAGCCTGTAATCCCAGCATTTAGGGAGGCTGAGGCGGGCAGATCACGAGGTCAGAAGGTCAAGACCATCCTGCCTGACATGGTGAAACCCCGTCTCCACTAAAAATACAAAAAATTAGCCGGGCGTGGTGGCACTTGCCTGTAGTCCCAGCTACTTGGGAGGCTGAGGCAGAAGAATGGCGTGAACCCGGGAGTCGGAGGTTGCAGTGAGCCAAGATCGCGCCACTGCACTCCAACCTGGGCGACAGAGCGAGTCTCCGTCTCAAAAACAAAAACAAAAACAAAAACAGAACACTTGCCCTGATAGATGCTGTGTTTGAACAGACACTTATGCCACTCTGACAACTACTGGCTCTGGCTTCATTCTTTTCCCTTTGATTGGGATGTGCTCAGGGAATGGAAATTAATTTTTGTATTTTAGATGGAAGAGAGGAAATTATAGTTTTCCATGGCCAATATACACAATTTTCAAAATATTTATGACTCTCTGCACCATCAATCTGTTCCATAAACATGAGAAATTAGAAGTCAACTAACAATGAAATACTTTTATGACACAAAGATCTTCAATAATATGAGGTAGTTGAAAGTCAAGATATGCAAGGATGACCTTCCTTGGCATCTTGGAAGGCTGGTAAGAACCATTTCACTTTGCAAATTTTGAAACCTTCTACACTCGACCAAGAAGTTTAATTCTTTTTTTTTTTTTTTGAGATGGAGTCTTGCTCTGTCGCGCAGGCTGGAGTGTGATGGCACTATCTCAGCTCGCTGCAACCTCCGCCTCCCGGGTTTAAACTATTCTCATGTCTCAGCCTCCCGAGTAGCTGGGATTACAGGCACCTGCCACCATGTCCAGCTAATTTTTGTATTTTTGGTAGAGATGGCGTTTTGCCATGTTGGTCAAGTTGGCCTCGAACTCCTGACCTCAGGTGATCCACCCACCTCAGCCTCCCAAAGTGCTGGGATTACAGGCATGAGGCACCACGCCCGGCCAAGACGTTAATTCTTTAGAAAGTGCCAGGCCGGATGTGGAGAATAAAAAGATGAGCAGCTAAGAACCCAGTCTACAGAAGTAAAAGCTAGATTGCACTGCAGGGGAGGAATGGGAATAGATTGTGTGAGGATAATTAGGAAACAGCTTGTGAGGCTTACTGCACATGGTTCCGTTTTTCAGGAACAATCCAGAAAGGTCAAAGGAAAGCAGCACAGGAGGACTGTGATAAGCTCTCACAGGACACTGGTATGAGGCAGATCTTACATGAGGTTACAACTCCTGCCACTGAGGTTGCAGTGCAACCTAATTTTTGAAAAATATAGGACATAAATAGACCATAGAAGAACACATTTAATAATACCAGGAATACTGTTTCTTGAGGGACCAAAATACATGGACAGATTTACTAATTTTATTTCCTCTTATATTTCTATAATGGTATTTTGTAGAATGACTCTTGTGACAGTTTTATTTATATTCTTAATATCCAGCATAGGGAAGAAGCTAATGAATGACATTTCTGGCTTTACTGTGAAATTATGTCACTGGAGTGTGTTCGTGGGATAAAATATTGTTCCATTACCGAAGGCGTTGTTCCTCTCTTCAGTGATGGGGAGACTTGAAATCTTTTTATAGGGTGCCAGGCCAACATTCCTCTAGTGCAGAGAAAGCAGAGGGTCAACCCTAGAAACAAAGATCTGGAGACTAATGGCTATCAGACAGCAGGCAGTCAGTTGGTACCATCAATCTTTTTTTTTCTTTTTTGGAGACAGGGTCTCGCTCTGTCGCCCAAGCTATGGAACAGTGGCAAGATTTCGGCTCACTGCAGCTTCCACTTCCCAGGCTCAGGTGATCCTCTCACCTCAGCTTCCCTGGTAGCTGGGACCACAGGCGTGCACCACCCTGCTAAGCTAATTAGTTGTTTTTTTTTTTTTTTTTTTGAGACGGAGTCTCGGTGTCGCCCAGGCTGGAGTGTAGTGGCGCAATCTCGGCTCACTGCAGGCTCTGCCCCCGGGGGTTCACACCATTCTCCTGCCTCAGCCTCCCAAGTAGCTGGGACTACAGGCGCCCGCCACCTCGCCCGGCTAATTTTTTTTTGTATTTTTAGTAGAGACGGGGTTTCACCGTGTTAGCCAGGATGGTCTCGATCTCCTGACCTCGTGATCCGCCCGCCTCAGCCTCCCAAAGTGCTGGGATTACAGGCGTGAGCCACCGCGCCTGGCCGCTAATTAGTTTTTTGTATTTTTTGACAGTGTTTTACCATTTATTTATCCTTCAAGGGCAAATTCCTCTTCAAGGAATTATTTGTCCCTTGAATATTTGTTAAAAATAACAGGCAAACAATAAGTTTTGCAGTAAGTCTTTGACTGCCTTTTCAATTTTTTCTCTTCAGGGTCTCTATCTCTTTTTTTTTTTTTTTTTTTTTTTTTGAGACAGAGTCTTGCTCTGTTGCCCAGGCTGGAGTGCAGCGGCACGATCTCGTCTCACTGCAACCTCCACCTCCTGGGTTCAAACGATTCTCCTGCCTCAGCCTCCCCTGTAGGTGGGATTACAGGTGTATGCCACTGCACCTGGCTAATGTTTGTATTTTTAGTAGAGACACAGTTTCGCCATGTTGACCAGGCTGGTCTTGAACTCCTGGCCTCAGATGACCTGCCCGCCTCAGCCTCCCAAAGTGCTGAGATTACAGGCATGAGCCACTGTGCCTGGCCTCTATCTCTTCTTTCTATTTTCTTTATTCCATATTATATTTTCCATGAAAATGTTCTATTTCATCTAGGTCTTAAAATGCATTGGCATACTATTGAACATATCACTTACTTTTTCATCACCTTCGTGACTCTGATTGTATCACCTTTCTCATTTCTAATATTATCGGTTGTATCTTCTCTCTTATTTCTTAAATTGGCTTGTCACATACTAGTCCATTTAATTGATCTTTACAATGAACCAGTATTTTGTTTTATTGATTAAATCTATTCTTTTTTAAAATTTTTTTTTATTTGAGATGGAATCTTGCTCTGTTGCCCAGGCTGGAATGTGATGGCGATATCTTGGCTCACTACAGCCTCTTCCTCCCAGGCTCAAGCGATTCTCCTGCCTCAGCCTCCCAAGTAGCTGAGATTACAGGCACACGCCACCACCCCTGGCTAATTTTTGTATTTTTAGTAGAGATGGGGTTTCACCATGTTGGCCAGGCTGGTCTTGAACTCCTGACCTGAGGTGATCCACCTGCCTTGGCCTCCACAGTGCTGGGATTACAGGCATGAGCCACCATGCCCGGCCTGTTATTATTTTTCTTTTATTGATTTATTTTATTATCAGCCTGATTTTTATCTTTCTTTCAGTTTTTTCTCCATAGCTTCTTGAGTTAAAAGCCTCTTGTATTTTCAGTCTTTCTGGTTTTCCAATACATGAATTTAACACCATAAAATTTCATCCAAATACTACTTTGTTTGCATCCTGCATATTTATAACATCATTCATTTCTAATAGCCTGTATTTTTCATTTTATATTTACTGTGACTGAGTAGTTACTTAGAAGCACGTTTTAAAGTTTTCATAGGTATAATACTCTCCTTCAGCTATCCTATTAATTTTATCACTGATTTTATGATGCTGTGGCCAGACATTCTCTGGTCCTCATGATTTCTGCTTTTTTTTTTTTTTTTTTTTTGAGATGGAGTCTCACTCTGTCACCAGGCTGGAGTGCAGCGGCACAATCTCAGCTCACTGCAACCTCTGCCTCCCGGGTTCAAGCGATTTTCCTATCTCAGCCTCCAGTGTAGCTGGGACTACAGGCACATGCCACTACGCCCGGCTAATTTTTGTGTTTTTAGTAGAGACGGGGTTTCACCATGTTGGCCAGGATGGTCTCGATCTCTTGACCTCATAATCTGCCCCTCTTGGCCTCCCAAAGTGCTGGGATTACAGGCATAAGTCACCACACCTGGCCTGATTTCTGCTTTTTAGAAATCTTTTTGTCCCTCTGATATTCTTGCACGTGGTCAATCTCCTATTATTTAGACATTGTGTAGCCACATTTATTTAATCTGTCAATTTCTAAGAAAAGTGTATTCATATAATTTATATGGTTGTGGATTTGTTAGTTTCTTTTATTTTTACAAGTTTTCACTTTTGTGTGTGTCCTATATATATACTTGTACATATATATTACTCTATGTGTATATATGTGCTATATGCATATACATATATGTATATATACATATATACCCACATTTTATACATGTATGTATGTATTTGTGTCTGTGTATACATATGATATATGGTGTGTATATATGTGTATATATGTATATGCTATATGTATATGGTGGATATAGTTTGGCTCTGTGTCCCCACCCAAATCTCATCTCCAATTGTAATCCCCATGTGTTTGGGAAGGGGCCTGGTGGGAGGTGATTGAATCATGGGGGCAGATTTCCCCCTTGCCCTTCTCATGACAGTGAGTTCTCAGTTCTCACAAGATCAGGTTGTTTGAAAATGTGTGGCACTTGCCCCATTGCCCACTCTCTCTCCTGCTCCATTATGTAAGACATGCTTTGTTCCCCTTCACCTTCTGCCATGATTGTAAGTTTCCTGAGGCCTCCTCATCTGTGCTGACCTGTGAGTCAATTAAATCTCTTTTCTTCATAAATTACCCAGCCTCAGGTAGTTCTTTATAACCCTATGAAAATGGACTAATATGGATTATGGTACCTGGAGTGGGATACTGCTATAAAGAAACCTGAAAATGTGGAGTCTACTTTGGAACTGGGTAATGGGCAGTTTGAATAGTTTGGAGGGCTCAGAAGAAGACAGAAAGATGTGGGAAAGTTTGGAACTTCCTAGAGACTCGTTGAATGGTTTTGACCAAAAGGCTGATAATGATACGGATAATGAAGTCCAGGTTGAGGTGGTCTCATATGGAGATGAGGAACTTATTGGGAACTGGAGTACAGCTCACTCTTGCTATGCTTTAGTAGAGACTGGTGGCATTGTGCCTCTGCCTTAGAGATCTGTAGAACTTTGAACTTGAGAGAGATGATGATTTAGGGTATCTGGCAGAAGAAATTCCTAAGCAGCAAAGCATTCAAGAAATAACCTGGCTGCTCCTGACAGCAGTCATATGTGTTCACAAAGAGAGAGTCTGAAATTGGAACTTTTGTTTAAAAGGGAAGCAAAGCATAAAACATCTGGAAAATTTGCAGCCTGTACAATGTGGTAGAAAAGAAAAATCCATTTTCTGGGAAGAAAGTCAAGCCAGCTGCAGAAATTTACATAAGTAAAGAGAAGCCAAATGTTAATAGCCAAGACAATGGGGAAAGTGTCTGCAGGGGATTTCAGAGAGCTTCATGGCAGCCCCTCCCATCACAGGTCCAGAGGCCTAGAAGGAAAAAATGATTTCATGGGCTTGGACCAGGGTCCCACTGCTCTGTGCAGCCTTGGGGCATGGCACCCTGTGTCCCAGCCACTCCAGCTCCATCTGTGGCTAAAAGGGGCCAAGGTACAGCTTGGGCTGTGGCTTCAGAGGGTGTAAGTCCCAAGCCTTGGTGGTTTCCATGTGATATTGGGCCTGCGGGTGAGAAGAAGGCAAGAACTGAGGCTTGGGAATCTCTGTGCAGATTTCAGAGGATATATGGAAATGTCTGGATGTCAAGGCAGAAGTCTGCTGCAGGGACAGAGCCTCATGGAGAACTTTGAAGGGAAACGTGGGACTGGAACCCTCACAAAAAGTCCCCACTGGGGCACTGGCTAGTGGAGCTGTGAGAAGAAGGACACTGTCCTCCAGACCCCAGAATGGTAGATCCACCAACAGTTGCACCATGTGCCTGGAAAAGCCACAGACACTCCACACCAGCCTGTGAAGGCAGCCAAGGGGGCTGTATCCTGCAGAGCCACAGGGGAGGAGCTGCCCAAGGTCTTGGGAGCCCACCCCTTGCATCAGCATGCCCTGCATGTGAGACATGGAGTCAAAGGAGATTATTCTGGAGCTTTGAGATTTAATGACTACCCTGCTGGATTTCAGACTTGTATGGGGCCTATAGCCCTTTTGTTTTGGCCAATTTCTCCATTTTGGAATAGGAGCATTTACCCAATGTCTGTACCCCCATTCTATCTTGGAAGTACTAACTTGCTTTTGATTTCACAGGCTCATAGACAGAAGAGACTTGCCTTGTCTCAGATGAGACTTTGGACTTGAACTTTTAAGTTAATGTTGGAATGAATTAAGACTTTTTAGGGGACTGTTGGGGAGGCGTAACTGGTTTTGAAATGTGACAAGGACAGGAGATTTGGGAGGGGCAAGGGGCAGAATGATATGGTTTGGCTCTGTGTCACCACCCAAATCTCATCTTGAATTTTAATCTCCATGTGTCAGGGGAGGGGTCTGGTGGGAGGAGATTGGATCATGGGGGTAGATTTCCTCCTTGCTGTTCTCATGATAGTGACTGAGTTCTCACAAGATTTGGTTGTTTGAAAGTGTGTGGCACTTTCCCCTTTGCTCTCTCCCTCTCTCTTGCTCCACCATGGTAAGATGTGCCTGCCTCCTCTTTGTCTTCTGCCGTGATTGTAAGTTTCCTGAGGCCTCCTAGCCATGCTTTCTGTTAAGCCTGTGGAACTGTGAGTCAATTAAACCTCTTTTCTTCATAAATTACCCAGTCTCAGGTAGTTCTCTATAGCAGTGTGAAAATGGACTAATACAATGGTGTATATATGTATATGGTGTACACACACACATATATTTATAGAATGTAAAATTGTGTGTGTGTGTGTGTGTGTGTGTGTGCAAGGTGCTTAACTGTTCATTATTGTTTTATCTTTTTGGGAGATTGTAACTTTTTCTCCATAGGCAAATATCCATAAAAATTATTTAGATTTCATTCTAAATGGTCATTCTCTTCTGGGTTCTGTTGAAGTTAAATAAAATATGTAGTGACAAATCTTATTTAATGCTTTACTTGGGATACAAGCATTGCAATTTGGGGCATACACACAGATGGGTGGTCCTCCGCATGTCTGAAGAATAAAAAGGAGATTGGAGGTTTTATAAAAAGGAGAAATGTTGTGTGTTCCTCTTTGAGAAAGTTCATTGGCACTAGCAAAGTTTGGGGCAGCTGGCAAGCTCTGACTGGTGAGTGAAAATGGTAGTCATTAGCCTTACAGTTGTAGCAGGTTGTTTCAGTAGTGGTTAGATAAAACTGGTCTCAGGCTATAGGAGGCAGCTTCAGCAGGAAAGCTTGCAGAAAATTACATTCTTGGAGCAATGTTATGTTCCCTAAGTCTCTTTTCCTCTGGCTTCTTGATTTATTTTAGTTGGTTATGACAAGAGTGACCCAATTCATATGATCAACTTTCACACTTTCCCCTTTTGGTCAAAATCTTTCTCTGAAAGCAGCACTGATCAACTATTTTGAAGTTAGGCTTAATTTTCCTTCAGTGCCAGGATGGACCTGTCACAATTGTGTCTGTCCCATGTCAGGGGGAGCATAGGAAGGTCTATATAAGGGTCCCAGTCCACATTTGAATAATAAAGAGGCCAGAAGGAAAACTCTCAGGACAGGCTTGTTTGGAATCCGGCATCAAGTTCCATATGGTCAGTTCCATAGGCATCAGCAATCATCTTGAAGCACTGGGCTAATATTATTCTATTAAGAGAGTTGGCTTTACAAGGATTAGACAGGCTATAAGAGCAAAGCTTAAAGACTATGCTACAAAAAATAATCAGCAACTATATAATAAATCCAGTTTGCATAATAGTTCAAAGTCATGAATCTAATTTTGAAGGTAACCAACTGTAAAGATGAAAAAGTCCAGGCATATCTAGTGAGACTTGCTGTAGCTACTGAGTAGCATTTTATGACTGGGTTGAATCAATGCAGAGAATGCCAATATTACAAAAAAGACCACCAGTACAATTAGAACAAAAAGTTATTAGGGATATTTTTAAAGTTTCCCACTATATGGACTAAAATAATTTTTTTTTTTTTTTTTGGAGATAGAGTCTTAGCCTTGCCCAGACTAGGGTGCAGTGGTGCAAGCTCGGCTCACTGCAACCTCTACCTCCCGGGTTCAAGCGACTCTTGTGCCTCAGCCTCCCAAGTAGCTGGGATTACAAGTGTGTGCCACCACACCCAGCTAACTGTTGTGTTTGGGTAGAGACGGGGTTTCGCCACGTTGGGCAGGCTGGTCTCTAACTCCTGGCCTCAAGTGATCTGTCTGCCTTGGCCTCCTAAAGTGCTGGGATTACAGGCACGAGCCACCAGGCCCAGCATACTAATTTTTTAGGTCAGATTTTGTCAAGTTACCAGCAGAAGCTACTGATGGTGAAATTTTAATTATACCATTATACTGTCAAATGAAAAAGATAGTATTAAGGTGGATAAAAGTCTCATTATGATACAGAGTCTTGTTCTGAAGTCTTAGGAAAAGCTGTTTACAGTGTGGAAAATGTCAACTTCTCACTCTGATTTGCAGTTTGAATGTCTCTTGGTATAGCATTGGCAGTTTGGTGAACTTTCTTTGTGGCTCATACATCAAGCATGAGACTTGTTCCTTAAAATTCATCTTGTTTTAGCTAATAGGGCTTTAGGAACAGAGAAGTTCCCATTTTACTACCTTTATAGAAGAAAGTTGGAATAGAGGAACATAACAGAATTTGGAAAATGTAGAGAGCTACAATTTAATAACAGTTGTATTATAGCTCTCCTTTAGAGACATGACTTTTTCCCCCCACATCGATCTTATAGGAATCTCAGATTTAAAAACCTCTTGAAATTAGGAAACCAAACAGAGGCACACTTTAGATTTTACTTATAGTCTTAAGGTTCGTGGGCCTGCTGGGAAGTGAATGATCGTTTTTATTTACTCACCGTAAGGCTGAGAACCATTGAAGTCAGATGGTGTATGCATATTTTGTTTTTATTTATTTTTTTAGAGGCAGAGGCTCACTCTGTCACTTAGGATGGAGTACAGTGACACAATCATAGCTCATTGAAGCCTTGAATTCCTGTGCTCAAGTGATCCTCCCACCTCAGAATCTGAAGTAGATAAGACTATAGGTGTGTGCCACCATGCCTGGCTAATTATTATTATTATTATTATTTTTTAGAGACAGCATCTAGCTATGTTGCTCAGGTTGGTCTTGAATTCCTGGCTCAAGTTATCCTCCCACTTCAGCTTCCCAAAATGCTAGGATTACAGGTATAAGCCACCGCAACTGACCTATATTTTCAAATATGACATTTCAGTTGAAGCCTTGGCAATATAACAAACATTTTGTATTGTATTCTGCTATAAAGAGAGAGCAGATTTTTCTTGGACTTAGGTAAATAATCATATTGCCATAAAAATACCCAGAAATAGTTTTTGAATTCTGGGAATCAAGTAAGAAGGAAACAAAAACAAATGCTTTTATCTGTGTTTACAAAAGTACACATGTATTAGTCCATTCTCACACTGCTAATAAAGACATACCTGAGACTGGGTAATTTATAAAGGAAAGGGTTTTATTGACTCACAGTTCCACATTGCTGGGAAGGCCTCAGGAAACTTACAATCATGGCAGAAGGGGAAGCAAACATGCCCTTCTAGCAGGATGGAGAAATGCAGAGTGAAGGTTGGGAGAAAGCCCCTTATAAAAACCATCAGAACTCATGAGAACTCACTTTCACAAGAACAGCATGAGGGTAACAGCCCTCATGATTCAATTACCTCTCACCAGGTCCCTCCCACTACACATGGGAATTATGGGAACTACAAGATGAGATTTGGGTGGGGACATAGCCAAACCATATCATTCTGCCCCTTGCGCCTCCCAAATCTCATGTCCTCACATTTCAAAGCACAATCATGCCTTCCCAACAGTCCCCCAAAGTCTTAGCTTATTCCAGCATTAACCCAAACATCCAAGTCCAAAGTCTCATCTAAGACAAGCATGTCCCTTCTACCTATGAGCTTGTAAAATCAAAAGCAATTTAGTTACTTCCTAGGCACAATCAGGGTATAGGCATTAGGTACATACACCCATTCCAAAGGGAGAAATTGGCCAAAACAAAGGGGCTACAGGCCCCGTGCAAGTCCAAAATCCAACTGGGCAGTCATTAAACCTTAAAGTTCCAAAATTATCTCCTTTGATTCCATGTCTCACATCCAGACCCCGGTGATGCAAGAGGTAGGCTCCCATGGCTTTGGGCAGCTCTGCCTTGGTGGCTTTGCAGGGCCCCTCCCAGCTGCTTTCATGAGCTGGTATTGAGTGTCTGCAGCTTTTCCAGGTGCATGGTGCAAGCTGTTGGTGGATCTACTATTCTGGGGTCTGGAGGACAGTGGCCCACTTCTCACAGCTCCATTAGGTAGTGCCCCAGTGGGGACTCTGTGTGTGGGCTCCAACCCCACATTTTCCTTCTGCACTGCTCTAGCAGAGGTTCTCTATGAGGGCTCCACTCCTGCAGCAAACTTCTGCGCAGACATTCAGGTGTTTCCATACATCCTCTGAAATCTAGGTGGAGGTTCCCAAACCTCAGTTCTTGACTTTTGTGTACCCACAGGCCCAACACCATATGTAAGCCACCCAGGCTTGGGGCTTACATCCTCTGAAGCAATGGCCCAAGCTGTACATTGTCCCCTTTTAGCCGCGGCTGGAGCTGAAGCAGTTGGGACTTAGGGCACCAAGTCCCTAGGCTGCACAGAGCAGAGGGGCCCTGGGCCTGGCCCATGAAGCCATTTTTGCCTCCTATGCCTTGAGGCCTGTGATGAGAGGGACTGCTGTGAATGTCTCTGACATGCCATGGAAGCATTTTCTGCATTGTCTTGGTGATTAACATTCAGCTCCTCATTACTTAATGCAAATTTCTGCAGCTGGCTTGAACTTCCCCCCAGAAAATTGTTTTTTTCTTTTCCAGCACATCATCAGGCTGCAAATTTTCCAAACTTTTTTGCTCTGCTTCCTTTTGGGTGCCTTACTGCTTAGGAATTTCTTCTGCCAGATACCCTAAATCATCTCTCTCAAGTTCAAAGTTCCACAGATCTCTATGGCAGGGGCAAAATGCTGCCAGTCTCTTAGCTCAAACATAGCAAGAGTCACCTTTATTTCAGTTCCCAAAAAGTTCCTCATCTCCATTAGAGACCACCTTAGTCTGGACTTCATTGTCCATATCATTATCAGCATTTTGGTCAAAGCCATCCATCAGGTCTCCAGGAGGTTCCAAACTTTCCCATATCTTCTTTTCTTCTTCTGAGCCCTCTAAACTGTTCTAGCCTCTGCCTGTTACCCAGTTTCAAAGTCATTTCCACATTTTCAGGTATCTTTATAGCAGTGCCCCACTACCCAGCACCAATTTACTGTATTAGTCCATTCTCATGCTGCTAATAAAGACATTCCTGAGACTGGGTACTTTATAAAAGAAAGAGATTTAATTGACTCACAGTTCAGCATGGCTGGGGAGGCCTCAGAAAACACAATCATGGCAGAAGGGGAAGCAAACACACCTTTCTTTACATGGCTGCAAGAAGGAGAAGTGCAGAGCGAAGCGGGGGAAAAGCCCCTTATAAAACCATCAGATCTGGTGGTAACTCACTATCATGTGAACAGCATGAGGGTAACTGCCCCCTTGATTCAATTACCTTCCACTGGGTCCCTCCCATGACATGTGGGGATTATGGAAACTAAAATTCAAGATGAAATTTGAGTGGGGACACAGCCAAATCATATCAATACTTCACCAAATTGCTATAAATTATAGATAATTTAAGAGAGAAAATTTTCTTAAATCCATAAAAGAAAACATTTAAGTAGAGAACAGTGTTTCAAATAACACTCATAAAAGCATTATCTTCATCAGTTATTCAATCTCGTGTAGTCGACTTTTGTTCTGCTTGATCTTCATTAGTAGTTTCGTGAGCTCTTCATCTCTTTATTACAGTTCTGGAAATCTTTATTTATCTTAGGTGTGTCAGAAACCTGTATTTAACAGTACTTGCTGGAGTCTTTTCCACAAATCTGATTATAAAATTTTTTGAGAAGAATTTTATTTTTTTACTTTTTTATTTTGAGACAGAGTCTTGCTCTGTCTCCCAGGCTAGAGTGCAGTGGCATGATATCAGCTCACTGCAACCTTTGCCTCCTGGATTCAAGCGATTCTCCAGCCTCAGCCTCTCAAGTAGCTGGGATTGCAGGTGTGTGCCACCACACCTGGCTAATTTTTCTATTTTTGGTAGAGACTGGATTTCACCATGTTGGTCAGGTTGGTCTCGAACTCCTGACCTCAGATGATCCACCCACCTTGGCCTCCCAAAGTGCTGGGATTACAGGTGTGAGCCACCACACCCGGCCATTGGTGTGAAATTCTAAACACAATCAAAGCAATTTCCTTTCTGAAAACTCTCAAGGCTTTAACTCAACACCATAATATAGATTAGAGAATTCCTTGGGAAGTTGGTTATCCTTATGAGCTGTTTTAGTTAAATTAACTGAGAACATGCCCAATTTGTCCTTTAATTTGAATCACATGGATTCACTCCACTAGGACAGTAGAAAAGTTTATGTTGTAGCTAAATCGTCCAGTTACATGAATCAGATTGCAAAGGTTAGAAAAGTATTCGTGGCATAATTTTTTTTTTTTGACTTCTTCTACTTTCCAATGATATTTTACATTTCATCCTTGGTGTTGATATTTGCCATGATCATTGGATTATCCCATTGGTCCATTCCTTCATAATTCAGTGTTCATTTCTTTGATCAACTTTTATGGAACATGCATCACATGTGCTGTGCTAAACACTGGGCTTGCAAAGGTCATGCATATTCCCTGCATTTAGTGTTCTCCCAATCAGAGGCTCACGTTAATAATCGCAATACCATTAAAAAAACAACAGTAGAAGTATGTATTGGGCACGACAGTGGCACAAAGAAGAGAGTGGGCTACTGTATTTAGGAGCAGCTGGGAAGGTTTCCCTGGAGAAGAGAGTCCTTTGTTGAAGCTGGAGAGATGTGAAACCAGGGAGGCAGGAAGCAGTGTGTGGCCCAGTCTCCCCATTAGGGGTCCCAGGGTGCCCTCCTGTGATGGACAAGGCTGCTCAATGCTCATGCACGCCCAGACATTCTTTTTTAAAATTTGTTTGAGACGGGGTCTCACTCTGTCACCGAGGCTAGAGTGCAGTGGTGCGATCTCGGCTCACTGCACCCTTCGCCTCCCAGGCTCAAGCAATCTTCCCATCTCAGCCTCTGAAGTAGCTGGGACCGCAGGTGCACGCCATCACACTCACCAAATTTTTGTATTTTTAGTAGAGATGGGGTTTCACTATGTTGCCCACGCTGGTCTTGAACTCCTGAGCTCTAGTGATTGGCTCACCTCAGCCTCCCAAGGTGCTGGGGTTACAGGCGTGACCGTGCCCGGCCAGTGCTCTGATGTTCCTGACCACTCAAGAAGTCCTAATTTTTCTTGACCATTTCCTACGACTATGTTCACTGGCCCTTCGGAGGTGACAGTTGCTTAACAGACGGGCTGCCGCCTGTCTCCGCTCTTCCTAGACAGTCTGCATTTTCACATACCTCTGGCCTCAGTGTCCTTTCTTCTCCTACTTCTTCTTCCTCCCTCCCTTTCTCTCTTAACATCATTTAGAATTTTAATTTATTCTTTGCTATAGGTCTCTTCTTATGAGACCTAAGTTGAAATTTAATATTTTAAATACATGTAAATTCAAATTGCCCTGTCTCAATTCAGAAACATAAGTGATAAAATTTAATACAAACCAAGAGAAAACACAATACAAATGTCCAGTCTACAGGGTCTCCAACTAGAAACATGTTTCTAGTCCCTCAGGAGCATGCTTCCTGTTTTCACTTATCCATCCTCTCTTCAACTCGCATTTCTTATATTCTGAATTAAAATGCAGTTTGCACATATTTTTCCATTAATTCCTATAGTATTTTAGTAGACTCTCCAAAATTATACATTTGCATGCAGGAAGAAAATATTAGAACTAATATTTATAATGTATTTGTAAAATCTTATCCTTTTAGAATGGCTATTGTGCATGTTTTCTAATGTATGTTAGTATATTTCATGGGCATAATTTATAAGCGAATATGCTAAGCTAGGGTGCATGCTCAGACATTACTTGCTGTGGGGTGGACTGGTTTGTTTAATCCTGTTCTCAAGCCAAATGCTTCTGGTTTTAGAGACTATTCTACCAGGCAACTGTCCCCATTTCCTAATCCTCTCAGCAGCTCTGCCTAACATAAGATTTAAAGGGGTGAAAAATCTGAATCATAAACATAGCCTTATCTTGCTAATGTTTTGTTCAGTGATAAGAGTTTTGCCGTCTTTCTGAATTTGTTTTCTAATGCCAGGAATTTCTGAGCTGCTTAGTAAGGATGGAGGTTCCTGGGAGGTGGTGGGGGAGATACTTTGAGAAAAGCATAAATTGGCAGTTCCTCCCTCAAATCACGTCATCTGAGCATTTACTGACGTGGACTCCTTGTGGCCTTGGAACTCAAGGGTCTTTCCTGACTAACAGACCTCAGGGGTGAAGCCTTTTTCTGCCCTGATAATTAGTTCTAGTTAATCAAGTGCCCCTTTGAAAACCTCACAAATGCCTACACCATCATTTCATGGGCTTAGAAGTTTTAAAATCCCACGTCTACTTTAGAACAAAGTTTGAACAATTTTAAAGCCTAGTTTGCTTTTCTTTGCCAATTCAGTGGGAAATGAACAACATTTTACAAGTTTAATATCAAGTTTAATTTTTTTATTACATGTACCTAATTCAGAATTCAAAATGAGTTTTGTGGCTCCTTACACATTCCAGCATGGGTGATGGAGGCTCACTTCATCCAAAGAGTCACAGGTCTCGTGTTTCTTGTGAAGTTCTCTTCATCACATTTTAAAATGGGCTCAACACTGAAACGTCTGCTGAAGCCCATCATACTGCTGTTCTGAGGAAAAGACATCTTGGAATCTTGGCCCTTTGATAATTTATGGTTTGGAATCTGCATCACATTAAGAAAAGTTAGCTAGGTTCAAGTGCCTTTCTAACACAAGTCATTCCTAAATAAGGTTTTTGATCTTTGAAACGTAGTTTGAATGTTTCCACATTTTTTATTTTACAAGTAAGAAAGTGTGGCCACCCAAGGACGTGGCAAACTCTACGGGCCCTGTAACTGCCTGTTCCTCTGCCCCGTGCCCCTTCATCTTCTTGCCTGATCCCCAACCCCTTGCTAACACCCGCAGGTGCCAGTGCGCCTCAAAGAAGGAGCTCCTTGGCTTTCGCCGCTCGTGAATCTCTCCGCTCTCATTTCACCATTGCTAGGTCCTTTGGTGAAGCCAGAGCAGTTTTCCAGCCAACTGAGTGTCTCTTTATGGCTCGGCCATGAGGCCTGACCTTTGGTAAGGAGTGGCTGGTCCTGACAGTGGGACGCAGGAGCCTGGAGACGCTGGCTGCCACTCGCTGTGACTAGTCAGGCTGTGAGTCTCCATCAGATCCACCCAGAATGGTTTTCTGAAGCAGTCGCCCTTCTGTGAAGAATTGCAGCGTGAAGTCTGAAACCAGCTGACCGGGTTGGGTCTCTGCCACTTCCCAGAGGGGCTTCTTGCCAAAGACTTCGTGTTTTAACCTGACAGTGGGTTAAATAATGACTAAGAATACCCACCATGCTTAATCTAATGGGGTTATTATGAAAACTAAATGACAAAGGTGTGAACAAACATACTTTGTAAATTATAAAGTTTATAATCTCAAGTTGCTATTTATTATACTTCAAGTTAGATGCCTTTTCCCAGCTAATTTTTTGTTAAATTCTAATACTTGGCCCAAAATTCAGCATCATGCAATATATTCATGTAACAAACGTGCACATGTACCCCTAAAATCTAAAAAAAAAGATCATAATATTATAACTAACTAATTTGACCTAACTGACATACATAGAAAACCATACTCAACAATGACAAATTCATACATATATATATATATATATATATTTTTTTTTTTTTTAAGATAGGGTCTTTGTCACCCAGGCTGGAATGCAGTGGCACGATCACAGTTCACTGCAGCCTAGACCTCCTGGGCTCAAATGATCCTCCCACCTCAGCCTCCTGAATAGATAGGACCACAGCCACATGCTACAATGTCAGGCTAATATTTTCATTTTTTTGTAAAGACAAGGGTCTTGCTATGTTGCCCAGGCTGGTCTCAAACTACTGGTTTCAAGCAATCCCCCAACCTTGGCCTCCCAAAACAGTGAGATTACAGGCATGAGTCATCATGCCTGGCTTTGAATTCTTTTCAAGTACGTGTGAAATGTTTATGAAAATCAGTTGTGTTCTGGATCACAATCAAGCACAAATAATTCTAAAACATCGAAATCATTAAAGCAAAAAATTCTAATGCTCAGTTGCTTGGGTGGCACCTAACCTCAGGCAGTTTCATGAAGCTGCCCAGCCTCAGAGCTCTCATTTCCTCACTGTCTCCTAGTTTTCCCAGGGAATTCCCTCAGCAGGGAATTCCAAGTTCCTGGGCCACTGTGTTGTTGTTCACCCAAATCTGCCCTCTCCGAGTAGCAAGGTCCACCCCACAGACCCTCTTCCTCCTCCCAACTAGCACCTCCCCACCCCAAGAAACTTGTCATTCTCAATATCTTTCCCTTCTAGTCTTATTTTCAGATTTTTCACCCAAAGCATACCTTAAATGCAATAGATTTCTAGATCAGGAAAGAGAGGTGAGTGTGAGGGAGAGGGTGTGAGCTTTCATTGGCCTTTCAGGGGCTCTACATTAGCTTCTTTAGACCTTGGACTCCAAGAAGCCTCTCTGGATCACCAGGACCCATTGTTAGCCAAATATTTTGCTAGAATCCTATTTTAACAAGCTTAGGGAAACTTCTAAGTTCTACCTTCTGCTCTGATGGGGAGGGGTGGGCTGTAAATGGCTGTAATCAATGGAGAAGAAGATTTGCCGTTGTGTTTCAAACCCTTAGGATGCACTTCCTGTTTGTCCCTACAATATCACTTCCAAAAGTTTTTCATAGGAAAATAATCAGAGATGTTTACATTGCAGTTTTATTTATAATTTATACTACTATTGATAATTATTTTAAATAAAAATTAGCAACTAAATAATAATAGGAAAATGATGCAAAAATTTATGTTTAGCGAGATAATGGCGATACTGTACATATGAAAATATACATACTTTAGAGGTGTTTTTTAATGGCAAAAGGATATGTAAACATTTTAGTTCCAAGATGGAATTTTTGGTTTGTATATCTCTTTGTTTTCTCTGGAAGACCAATTTAAATGACCAAAGAAAAATTAAAATAAAATTGTAGCCTTCATATGTGGAAGTGACCTGACAGTGAGAGAGTGCTGGCTGTGTGAGATGAGCCATCAGGCAGACATTCAGGGAACAGGCAAGCGAGCAGAGGCCACAGCCGCTCGAAGAATTAATCCAGCAGAGAATCTGTACAAGCTCAAATTAGTATTTTCAGGGACACGGGAAAAGATTTGTTTTAATGTTTGTTTGTTTGTTTATTTATTTATTTTCGAAAGAGAGTCTGGCTCTGTCGTAGAGGCTGGAGCCAGTGGCGCAGTCTTGGCTCACTGCAACCTCTGACTCCCAGGTCAAGCGATCTTCCCACCTCAGCCTCCCGAGTAGCTGGGATTATAGGTGCAAGCCACCACGCCTGGCTAATTTTTGTACTTTTGGAAGACACGAAGTTTTGCCATGTCGCACAGGCTAGTCTTAAACTCCTGGGCTCAAGTGATCCTCCCGCCTTGGCCTCCCAAAGTGCTGGAATCACAGGTGTGTGACACCATGCCCAGCCTTTTTATGCTAAATTTAACAAAAGCAAGTAGTTACAAAAAAAATCACCATCACAGTCTCAAATGAAATATAAGCCAGCAATCCCACTTCTAAGAATTTGTCATGTAGATATACACATACATTATTTGCAATAGCAAAATATTTAATGCAATATAAATGTCCATACATTGAAATAATATGCAGTCACATTAAAAGAATGCAGGAAATCTTTGTTTACTGATATGGAAAGATCTCAAAGATATATTGCAAAATGTGTGTTATTCCAAATCTATAAAAACCAATCTGTGGTGTGTGTATGTTTGTGTTTGTGTGTCATGGAAGTGTATGTGTGCAGCGAAAAAACTGGAAGTCTAGAGATGTCAACACGTAAATATTTTATAGTCTGGGTTGTAATCCAAGACTATGCTGTTTATTTACTGCTCAAATCGCTCCCGTGTTGACCATCCATTGCCCCTTGGGGCTGGCACCAGTGCTCCTCTCACATTCTCCCTCTCTGGTGTCCTGGGTGCGGGGAGCCTCACTTTGTGGGCCTGCTTCCTTTTATTTGAGAGTGATGTTTAGAAACCAAGATCTGGGTGCCGGGTGTGCCTGCTGCTGTTGGTAATCACTGTTTCCAGGCCCTCTTAGCAAGCAAAGCCAGGAAACGTCGGTATGTAGACTAACCCATGAGTCAGCATACACATACAAGATCCGTTCTACCAGCCAGTTTGGGCAACTTGTTTCTGGGCTACAGACGTTTTTTGCCTCTGAAATAATGAAACATATTTTGTCTCTGAAATAATGCGGAGATGGGTAGCCACATATTTATCCAAAAGTCATTTGATTTCAAGCTGCTCTTCAGATTTTTGTTGGTGTAAAGTGTCAGATTGTTCTCGGAGAAAATGTCACATTAAGTCCCGTGCCACCATGCTGGCAAATCTGTCATTGGTTTTCATTTGCATTTGTGTGTTAATATTTCAATTGTGGCTGCTTTTATGAGTTTTTAAAAGGTGTATTTGCGGTTCTTTCAGCTTAAAAAATTGAAATACAATATTGACAAATTTTCTATAAAAAGTAAAAGTCTTCCGTCATTTCTACATGTGAATTGCCTATAAAATAAATGTGTTACTTTTATAATCAGAGAGAAACAATCAATATTATATTTTTAAGTTATTACCTCAACCTTTTGTAAGTCCATCAGTACAACGTAATTTGCAGAAAACCTCAGGGACAGTGAGATGAAATGATTTGAACAAAATCAGTTTTGTGAGTGAGATTTTTCCAGTAAGTAGTGGAAGTAGGAGTGACCTTGTTGCTCCTCCATGCTCATAGTTGCTTCCCATTTCTTAAACCGCCCTTGCAGGCTTCCCTGCGGGGGAAGCTGCACCGTAGGATGGGGTTTGAGAGTAGCAGGGACGGCCTCACGTACGTGAAACACCTTGGATCAAATTAGTACTTTTTCAATATTTCAGAATGGGTTAAGAATCAATTTAAAGTTACTCTTATGGGAAAAGGTTAATAGAACTTTTAATGAAAAATTTGACGGGATTGGAACTCAACGGCTTTGAATTTTGACACAAAGCCTTTTCCCTTAAGACCATAGAGTCTTAGGTTAGCAGCAGTCCAAGCTCAGAGATAGGAATGTCGCCACGGAAGGCCCTCTGTGTTCCCTGGGTGCCATTAAACATGCTAAGCATGACAGAGGAGAAATGAATGGCCACATACCCCTAAAAACCAGAGTCAGACTGTCCATGCATAGCTATACCCTAAGACCTGAAGGTCAGCTCAGCAGGAGGGGTCATGACTACTGGCCTTCGCCTAGTAGCCCAGTCCCCTCTGATGCTTTTGTATTGATCACTTTTCCTCAGGAAACGCGGAGCTCCTCAGGTGGCCTAATCTCCTTCTCATAGAGCCCTGCTCGTGCACCAGGACAGCAAGGGAGAGAGCCCCTCTGGGGCGGTCCAAGCTGGCTCCCGCCTTTGGCTGACAGTGGCCTTGTTGGAATGCACACGTGCCCACTGAGCCCTGGCATTCAGGGAACTTGATTGATCTCACCACCAGCTAATTGGTCTCCCATAGCCTGGAGGGAAAACAAACTGGCAAGTTTCGGTCCCTTTTTTTCAAAACTCCAATATCAATATTCTCCCACCCATCCTAAATCGCCTCTCCCCACAGTGCATGGGGAGCTAGGAGGGCTCTCTCACCCATACCCCGGGCCCCTCCCTCAGCAGCCAGCCCCCTGTACCTTGCTTCCTGGCACTCCTGGGCCACGGTTTCTTGTGATGCCCTGCTGCTGTCACTGCCAAGGCCTCAGAGGATGGGAAAAGGAGGAGGAAGGTCCCTGCCCTTTTCTTCCTAGACCTATGATTCCACCTGGCCCTCCACCATGGAAGGCAGGCCCAGTGGGGCACCCCTTGGAGGGCAGAGTCCTTGTGTGGAATTGGAGTCTATGAGCGGGACAGAAAGTCGTGGAGGAGAAAGTGGTGGTCATCAGGCATCAAAGCGCCCCTGCCTTCTGCACCTGATCCTGAAGATGTGGAGTCAGGGACCCTGCAGACTTCAAGAGAAGAGAATTATGTTGGACTTCAGGCTCCGTGAGTGTTAGGCGTGATGATTTGGGGTAGTTTAGAAGCCAATGTGGGACACTAAGGAGCAAGTCTGCCTGGAATATGCCGAGGGGGATGGGGAGCGCATCCAGCGACAGGAGATGAGAGGCGCAACTTCCGCGAATCTGAAGTGAGGGGGTTTTCTCTCCTTTTTTTTTTTTTTTTTTTTGAGACACAGTTTCACTTTTGTTGCCCTGCCTGGAGTGCAGTGGCACCATCTCGGCTCACTGCAACCTCTACTTCTTGGGTTCAAGCAATTCTCCTGCCTCAGCCTCCCATGTAGCTGGGGTTACAAGCACCTGCCACCAACGCCAGGCTAATTTTTGTATTTTTCGTAGAGACGGGGTTTCACCAAGTTGGCCAGGTTAATCTCAAACTCCTGACCTCAGGAGATCTGCCCGCCTCCCAAAGTGCTGGGATTACGGGCGTGAGCCACCGCGCCCAGCCTGTTTCCTCTTTGTGTGGTGGGGCTGCCTGGGAGATACGACACCGAGGATGGTACAGGGTGACATCGTCTTAGGGTGCAGGGTGTTGAGGGAAGGTGGGGTCAGAAGCTGAAGGACTGGAAGGGAGACGTGGGGATTAAGTAGGGAATCTTGGAGGGCCTTGTTTCAGTGTGTCGGGTGGAGGCTGACCGCCTCATGTCATCTGAGGCTTCTGCTGGTCTTTGGAGGTCAGTTTACTTCATATTGTCATCTGTGTCTGGGGGCTCTTGCAAGAACCTCAGTTTAAGGTTTTCTGCTGGGGGTGGATTTCCACTTGGAGTAAGACTTGCATTTTTAATATTGTGAAACATGAACCCAGGGTTGTACTTCTGGTAGCTTTGCTGTGTCACTAGTGACTCAGCAGGGTGAGTAATGCCTCCCACCAATGGCAGGGAAAAGCTCTTCCCATTCCGAAAATGTGCAGACTACGATTGAAATATATTCATTCCCAGGAGACCTTGGGGGTTCGAATCCCCTTTAACTGTGGATGTTTCCGTACTCATTGCCAAAGACCTTGCAGATTAAATTAAGGGTCTTGAGATGGGGAGGCTGTCCTGAATTATCTGGGTGGGCCCTAGTCATCAGGGTCTTCATGGGAAGGACACGAGGAGGTCAGAGCAGGAAGCAGCAGGCAGGAGAAGTGATGGTTGGAGACAGGCAAGGAGAGGCTCCTCTCCCAGAACTGCCAGGAGGAACCAACACCTTAACATTCATCCAATGAAACGGACTCAGTCTTCTGCCCTCCAGAAGTGTCCGAAAATAAACTTGAGTTGTTCTAAGCCAGAGCGTGTGGGACTGTGTGACAGCAGCCACAAGAAGCCAGTACAGGAGGACAGCATTGGATCCCTTCCATCTGGGTTCAATGTTTGTCTTTCGTTGGTGTCTTTTCCGGAAGGCCAGATCTCGAACCTGAAGATTGTATGAAGGCTGCGGTGGCACGTCTCAGGAGAGGCAGCCTGGACCGTCGGGGGACAAGCATGAGTGCGCTGTATGAGAACTTGGCAGTACTGAGGGTGGGACTGGCTCGGATTCAGGTCTCCTAAGGTCCAGGAGGAGTCAGACTTGCACTGGCGGGTGGCAATTATTTTATAAGAGGATCGTCAGTGTTGACTGAGGGGAGGATTGAGGGATCTTCAGGACTAGAGGCAAGACCGAGGGCTAAGGCAGGCTAAGGTCCTGGGAGTTTGGCTGTTTGGAGCTGAAGAGCTCCCTTGGCTCATTCTGTACTTCCAGAGGATTGAGGGGTGAGGACAGTGCTGCTCTTTTGAGTGGTAGCACTCAAGTGACCATACTGGAGAAGCGAGTCTCTCTCTTGCTGGAGAGAAACAGAGATTCCTCCGGTGGGGAGAATTCCTTCCAGCAACAGCCTGGCTTCAGTGATGGCAGTAGCTTGTTTGCAGGGAAAAGCTCCTCTCATCTGAAAATGTGCAGGCTGAGATTGGAATGTGTTCATTCCCAGGAAACTCTGGGAGGTGAACAAATCCATTTGCCGGTGGAGAGGGACCAGAGAACTGGCTGTCATCCCCCTTGCCCTTGCTCCATCTCTGCTTGTGACCAGGACTGTTTCTGAGAGTCAGGGCAAGTTGAGGTCGCCTGGACCACCAGTACTTGTGAATTTCCTTTGCTGGGATGTATAACGTTGTGGAGGCCATTGGACTGCTGATACAGTTTGGATGTTGTCCCCACCCAGATCTCTTGTTGAATTTTCATCCCCGATGCTGGAGACTGGGTCTGGTGGGGTGTGTTTGGATCCTGGAGGTGGATCCCTCATGGCTTGGTGCTGTCTCTGTAATCATGACTTCTTGCAAGATCTGCTCATTTAAGTTGTGGCACTTCCTGCACCTCCCCAACTCACCAACTTGCTCCTGTTCTGGCCATGTGACGAGCCTGCTCACCCTTAGCCTTCTGCCATGATTGTACGATTCCTGAGGCCTCCTCAGAAGCCAAGCAGATGCCAGCATCATGCTTCCTGCAAAGCCTGTGGAACCATGAGTCAATTAAACCTCTTTTCTTTTTTGTTTTTATTTATTTATTTTTTTGAGACAGAGTCTCACTCTGTCACCCCGGCTGGAGTGCAGTGGCATGATCTTGGCTCACTGCAGCCTCTGCCTCCTGGGTTCAAGTGATTTTTGTGCCTCAGCCTCCCAAGTAGCTGGAACTACAGGCATGTGCCATCACACCTGGCTAATTTTTGTATTTTTAGTAGAGAAGGGGTTTCATCATGTTGGCCAGGCTGGTCTCAAACTCTTGACCTCAAGTGATCTGCCTGCCTCGGCTTCCTAAAGTGGTGAGATTAGAGGCATAAGCCACCACACCTGGACTAAACTTCTTTTCTTCATAAATTACCCAGTCCCAGGTATTTATTTATAGCAACGCGAGAATGACCTGTAATACAACTGTATTTCAGGGGAGGGACCTGGGAGAGACCGAGCAGTCCTCTGGGTATCTCCAAGCCCCAGCTGAGTGGATAAAATACCCAGTCTGGTTCCCAGGAGCCCTTTCAGCCTCAGTGCCAGCAGCCCCTATGCCTTGAGTCTCCTAAGTCAGGCTTCTATCCCTAGAGGAGACTGAGCAGTGGAGGCAGGCAGTGGTTGAGGAAGAGTCGTCTTAGGAATTGGCTATCTTAGCGTATTTGTCAGCCAAGGACTTTCCTTGTGCTTCAGGGTGTCAGTGTGAACTTTCATTTGAGAATAGCTAATTTCTTGAGTAACAGTAAAGCCTCTTGTTAATTAGCCTCTTGGGTTCCATTTTTAAAATTGTTTTTTATTGTGGCAAAATATATATAACACAAAATTTATTATTATTTTTAATTTTTGTAAATTGTTTTATTTCTTCCATGATGATTTAGAGGATTCTTTTCAAATCAGTACAAATATTTCATAAATAATATCTGGCCATTTTCTAACCAACTGAGTAGTTTATTACACAATAAGCTACATCACATCTTTCAGCAAGAAATACATTAAATTTGAATAGTAAAGACATTACATATGAATTAGGACACAATTAAAATTTGCTTTAAATATTTCTTTGGGGGAGAGGACACCACACTTCTACTCAATGAAAAGAAACATTTTTACAGTCCAGAGGTCTTTTTTTTTTTTTTTTTTTAAACACCTATTATGCCATGAATTCACAGGGGAAAGTTTGCAGAAGCACTGGCCTTTCCCATGGTTCTCACAAAGTGTGCTTTTCTGGGTGGAGCAGGCTGGCACTTCATTTGAACCCAGGTACCTTTCTCTTTGGCTTGTTTCTTTTTCTGATCATTTTCCTTCACGCGTTTCAGGAAGCTCTCTTGGCTCTTAGAGTGCTTACTGTGCTCAATACACACATCAATTCTGTTGGCAAGAATCTTGCCCTTAACTTGTTGGTTTACAACAATGCCAATGGCATGCTGGGAAACACTGTAGACTCTTCCAGCTTTGCCATGGTAACACTTGTGGGGCTTCCTTTTTGAACAGTTCCCATTCCCTTGATCTCTACAATATCACCTCTCTTATAGATTCGCATATATGTGGCCAAAGGAACAACTCCATGTTTTCTAAAAGGCCTAGAGAACACACATCGGGTGCCTCTCCTCTTTCCCTTTGCGTTTGTCATTTTGGCGAATTACTGGAAGATGGCGGTTCTGGCTGAAAAGGCCAAAATTGATTATTTTAACCATTTTTAAGTGTATAGTTCGGGGGCATTAAATGCATTCGCATTGCTGTGCCACCAGCACCAGCATTCATGTCTAGAACTTTTTCATCTTTCCAAAGTGAAACTCTGCCCATTAAACACTCACTTCCTGTCCCCCTCCCCT
Source organism: Hylobates moloch (assembly GCF_009828535.3). NCBI lineage: Eukaryota > Metazoa > Chordata > Mammalia > Primates > Hylobatidae > Hylobates > Hylobates moloch. The sequence continues at coordinate 171,637,159 of NW_026652279.1, forward strand.
GACCCCAGCCCCATTCTACTTCCTCTCTTACGAATTTGACTACATAAGGGACATAATATAAGTGGGATCAGATAGTATTTGTTCTTTTGTGACTGGCTTATTTCACATAGCATAATGTCCTCAAGCTTCACCCAGGTTGTAGCAGGAACTAGCATTTTCTTCCTTTTTAAGGCTGAGTAATTTTCCATTGACATACACACCGTGTTTTGTGATCCATTCATCTGTTGATGAACACTGGTTGTTTCTACCTCTTGGCTCTTGTGAACAACGCTGCTATGGATGTGGGGGTGCAGGTATCTGCTTGAGTCTCGCTCCCGGTTCCTTTTGGGTTCTGTGTTGAGGGCTCCCCGGCACTGTCCTGAACTCTCTTTGTTTCCATAGCGTACCCAAATCACGTTGGAGCCCAGGTGTCTGCTTGCCCTCTGAGTAACTGTTGGCCCTTTCACCTTAGGCCTGCGTGTGAGCTTGTGTCTGTGTGGCCACTCAGGCTAATGTAACCTCAGGAACTGGCCCTCCACGGGTATGGGGAGCTGTGGGGTGTGTCCTGCCTGAAACTCCTCCTTTGTGCTCCTGAGGTAGGAGTCTTCTGCTAAGAAGGCGACTTGCGGTGTTTGAGAGGAGTTTGGCAAGGCTGGGGTGAGGACGAATAGAAGACGGATAGTGAGGCATGGGGAGGTCGTCCCTCAGAGGTGGCGGGGAGGGGCTGCACTGAGGTTGGGAAGGTGGCAAACAGCAGTAGGAGGGGGGCATACTGGGATTTCATAGCAAGTGAGTCTGGAAGCAGAAAAGTGTTGGGTGTTCCCAGGTCTGAACCACACGGAGAATGCTGAGGTCAAGTGGATGGCTCAGAACTCGGTCAGCAGTAGCTTGGACTGACTCGGGGGCAGTGGTAACTGCACACAGCCAAGAAGCTGATGCCAGAGCCATAGAGTCCAAGGCTGAAGTGCCCGATTAATCGGCCCTTGGCCATCATTGCATTCTTTGATGAGGACCACTGAGGCAGGTCCTGCCCTTTCATGTGTAGAAAGGCAGATTGGCCATGGGTAATGGGGAGTCTAAGTGGGGGAAGAAAGTCTGGAGAATGACATGGTTTGGATCTGTGTCCCCACCAAATCTCATGTTCAGTTGTAATCCCCAGTGTTGGAGTAGGGCCTGGTGGAAGGTGACTGGATGATGGGGGTGGGTTTCTCATGAGTGGTTTAGCATCATCCTCTTGGCTTTGTTCTTGTGATAGTAAATGAGTTCTTGTGAGATCTTGTCATTTAAAAGTGTATAGTTCCTCTCTGCTCTCTTTCTTTTGCTCCTACTGTGGCCCTGTCATGTGCCTGCTCCCCCTTCATCTTCCGCCATGGTGTGTTTCCTGAGGTCTCCCCAGAAGCTGAGCAGATGCCAGCATCATGCTTCCTGTACCGCCTGTGAAACCATGAGCCAATTAAACCTTTTGCCTTTATAAATTACCCAGTCTTAGCTATTTCTTTATAGTAATGCAAGAACGGACTAGTACAGAGAGGATTTGAGGTTTGAAATGTAGACATGGAAGGAGAGTCCCAGGCATAGGATTCAGTGACAGTCTCCTTAGTCATGGCATCCAAGGAAGATAAGATGGGGGAAAGTTAGGGATCCAATTCTGGCAGTAGCCAATTTTAGTTTGGTCTCAGGGAGAGAGGAGTGGGTGGTAGTATTAATTTCTTTAGGGAATAAACTCTCCCCCGAAGGGAAGATATTGTGTCCCAGGTAATGCAGTGGGGGCTGCATAATTGCATTTTGTCTTTAGAGACCTTGTGGTCCTTGTAGGTGAGAGCTTGGAGTAAATGCTGGGTGTCAACTGCAAGCTGCCAAAATCAGAACAGCAGAGAAGATAGTCATCTACTAATATAGTTTGGATGTTTACCTCCTCCAAATCTCATGTTAAAATGTGATCCCCAATGCTGGAGGCAGGGCCTGTGGGAGGTGTTTGGGTCATGAGGTGGATGCCTCATGAATAGCTAGTTGCATTCTCCCGGTAGTGAGTGGATGCTCACTCTTAGTTCACATGACATCTGGCTATTGAAAAGAGCCTGGCCCTTTCTTCCCCCTCTCTCTTGCTCCCTTCCTCTTGTCACGTGATGCTTGCTCCCCTTTACCTTCTACCTTGAGTGGAAGCTTCCCAAGGCTTCCCCAGAAGCAGATGCTGGTGCCACACTTCTTGTGCAGTCTGCAGGACTGTGAGCCAAATAAACCTCTTTTCTTTATCAGTTACCCAGGCTCAGATATTCCCCTACAGCAATGCAAAACGGACTAAGACATCTACACGCTGGATGAGGACAGGGCTTTAGAGAAAGGTTAAATCCCTCAGGTTTGCATTTAGGGTTCAAGAGAAATAAGTAGGGCTCAGTAAGCCCCTGAGACACAAAAGTCCGTCTGCATTGTTGATTTTTCCATGTGAAGGCAATAAGTCTTGTAAGCTGAGGTGAAGAAGTATACTGAAAAGTCAGAAGAGTATCACTGAAGTGATTGTCCAGGTGAGCTAGAGGCCAGGGTGGTGTTGAACTTAGGAACTGGAGGAGTTCTGGGTTTGACTATTTTGTTTATTGTTTCTGCCTGGGACTAGGTAGTTTCCCTCACCATTAGTCTGCATTTTGGGGAAGATGGTGTTATTACAGGGACTGGGCATGGGGACAAAGAGCCCCTGGTCAAGGAAGCCTTGAATTATGCAACCATGTTGGGAGGGCTTGGAGAGATCTATTTCAGCCTCTCAAATTTGGTCTATATCAGGTGAGTAGGCAGCCCAAAGGAAGTCAGGTGTTGTAGTGAATATAGTCTGTGCTTGAGAGTTTAAAGGGGGTTCAGGGGCTTTGAACAGGAGCAAGAAAATGTAAGTGATCAATGAGAGTTACACAAGGACAAAGGTGCACGGACATGGAGTCGGGGACTTCAGGGGCAGGCCCTTGGCAGCGCCAAGAATACTGGAATTCAGGTTGGGGAGGAGCTCTCCTCCCAGAAGATTTGCTCAGGGTCGTGAAGCTGAGCAGAAAGCTGTGCTGGGCACTCAGAGGTCCTAGTGAGAAAGGAAGAGGTTTAGGTAAGGTCAAGTCATGTAGGAGATGAGCAAGTATGGTTTCTGTGCACTAAGCACGGTCAGAAAGTAAGAGGCGCTCATGGTGGAACATTGCCTCTGAGTCCACGAGGAAGGTGATGTGTGGCCGTCGATGGGCTGATGAATTCTCTTCATGCATCTGGTTAGTGTGGGCACACAGGGGAAGTTCCCATGGAAAAAATGAACTGAGGAGATGGATACTTACTCCTTTTTGCATCTTAAGGCTAGGCATTCCAGAGTCTTTCTTTGTCATATCTACACTGCTTTACAGTATCTTCAAGAATCCCAGTCTGTGGGGGCTTGGAGGGAACAGATTGCCTTGGCTGGTTTTCTCTGGAGTGTTTAAGTTGTGAAACCATTAGTTTGCACTGTGTTTACTTGACTTCTTGTGCAATGGAGTTCCTCATGTTGTTGGCCTAGTGCATGCATTTCAAAGAGAGGAGCATTTTGCTAATTTACATAGTGTTTTTGGCTAACATCCTAATTACTGGTGTAAGCCATTTATGAACCTAGTGACCAAAGCAGGAGCCATCTGGATGTTCAGAACGAGACCAGAGCAGTCCTTCCAGATATTGTCTAGTTTGTGTCTATAGAGAGAGACAGATTCATCTCTGTTGACTGCAGTCTTTTGTCTCTTTGACTAATCAGTTTTTGAGGGAGGACAATGGAACAGATTCTAAGTTTCTCCACTATGGTTTCAGCCTCAGGGATGTTCTGATTTCTTGAAGGTTCTTGTGAAAAGGCCCATCTGGCTTTTTCAAACCAAAAAGCGGCATCTCCAGGGCCCACTGACAGATGAGCACATTGCTAAAAACCAGGGAGCATATGCCCCTGGGGACTGCATTGATGTCTAAATTCTTCGCTGTGTGTATGGGGTCCAGAAACAGCAGCATATAAATGTGAGTGACAGCAAGGCACGGAGTCCTGCTCACGTGAGCACTCAGATTATTGGCTTTCCATCACAAATGGAGAAGGACATAGCCCAAGCTGGGATGAAGAGCTGGGCAGGGCTGGTTGATGGAGGCCAGGAGGGGGGGGGAGGGCAAGGTCTGGGGACTTGCAGGGGACAAAGGAAGAGATAGAAGCAGGAATCTAAAAACTTCCCAAGAAAAGCTCAGATGGCTCGCCCTTTACTTGTACTACTATTCAAAGAAGAATTAGTATGAATTCTTCACTCAGTTCCAGAAAATAGAAGAGACGCATGCCTCGCCACTCATTTTCTGAGGCCAGCATTACCCTGACACCAAACCCACACAAATATTTTACAAAAAGGGAAAATTCCAAACCAATATCTCTTATGAATAGGGACATAAAAACCCTCAACAAAATGCTAGCCGATGGTGAGCATCCGTTGCACCTCCTGGACACTGGTTGTTTTCACTCAGTCCTTGTATATTTTGATTTTGTTCTTTAGGTTAAGCCTCTTTCCCCTCAGCTTATTTCTGTAATACCATCTGGGATAAAATGCTAAAATACTTGATAAGTGACTTTATTTTTTTTTCGCTTTACATGCCAACATTTCTTCATCCATTACATGTAATTCTTTTTTAAATGCTTACACAAAGGAGCCCATTTTCTATTTATATAACTTTCATGACATACTTCTGTTTTATCTTGACTTTCTCCTTTTAATTTTAATTAAATTTGATATCTTTCTCTCCTCTAAGATACATTTTTTTTTCTGTGTTTAAAATGGCCAGTTCAGCTTTCTACCTCTTTTTTATTTTGTTTTTTAATTTTTAATATTTATTTATTTTTTTATTTTTTTATTTTTTTACTGGCAAGGACATGGAGCCACAGGAACTCTTATTTATTGCTGGTGGAAATGCAAAATGGTCCTGCCACTTTGGAAGACACTTTGGCAGTTTTTTACAAAACTAAACATTTCTTACCATGGGATCCAGTAGTCATGCTCATTGGTATTCACTCAAATGAACTGGAAGCTTCTGTCCAAACAAAAACCTACACACAACGTTTATAGAGCTTTATCTATAATTGCCAAAACTTGGAAGCTACCAAGATGTCCTTCAGCAGGAGAGTGAATGAACTGTGGTACATCTAGGCAATGGGATGCTATTCAGCACTAAAGGGAAATGAGTTGACAAGCCCTGAAAAGACATAGAGGAAAGTTAAATGCATACTAAGAGAAGGAAGCCAATCTGAAGAGGCTGCAGATTGTATGATGCCAATTATATGACATTCTGCCAAAGAAAAATATGGAGATAATAAAGAGATCAGTGGTTACCAGGTGTTACGGGGGAGAGAGGGGCGAGCAGACCGAGCACAGATGCCTTTTAGGACAGTGAAACTGTTCTGCATGATACACCATGGTGGGTACATGTCGTTATACATTTGTCCAACCTATAGATGTACAACATCAGGAGTGAAACCTAATGTAAGTCATGGACTTTAGGTGCTAATGATGTGTGGATTTCTGGATCGTAACAAATATGCCACGGAGACGCGAGATCTTGACAGTGCCAGGGAGGTGGCGTTTGTGTGGAGACAGCGGGCATACGGGAACTCTGTACTTTCCACTCAATTCACCCTTGCACCTAAAGCCAATCTAAAAATAAAGCTCATTAATTAAAATAATAAATAAATATCATCTTGAATAAAAACGTTTTTCTTTTAACAAATGTTAGCCAATTACTTTAAAAATAATTTTTGGAGGCATAATTTACACACATTAAAATTGACTTATTTTAGGTGAATAGTTTAATGAATTTTGGCAGCTGGATACAGTCATGTCCCCATCATCACAGTGAAGATAAAGAATGCTTCTATGCCTCTGAGTAATTCCTGTTAAATCCTCAGTGGTAGAGTCCCTCTCCCCAACACCTGGCCCTCATCCACTTTGTCACTACAATTCTGCCTACCTAGGCGTTCTCATCAATGGAATCATACAGCACATAGCCTTTTGTTTTTGCTGTTTTCACTGATTATGATTCTCCGGAGATCCATCGATGTTATTGCATGCATCCTAGTCCATTTCTTTTTTTTTTTATAGTGGAATAGTATTCCATTGTATGAATCTACCACCTGGTGTTGGATATTTGGGTTGTTTTCAAATATTTATCTGAGATGAGTATTACAAAACTGCTATGAACAGTCATGAAAAACTTTTTGTATGAACAGAGTTGTTCATTTCCCCTTGGAAATGGACTATTATACTTGGGAAGGACTAATAACTTTTCATCTTTGAAGTATTTTCTTGCTTAAAACAAAACATTTATTATTATGATTATTATTTTTATTTCAATGGTTTTAGGGAACAGGTGGTGTTTGGTTGCATGGAAAAGTTCTTTAGTGGTGATTTCTGAGATTTTGGTGCACCCATCACCCGAGCAGTGTAGACTATGCCCACTGTGTAGTCTTTTAGCCCTCACCTTGCTCCCATTCTTCCACCCGATTACCCAAAGTCCTTTATGTCATTCTTATGTCTTTGCATCCTCAGAGCTTAGCCCCATACTTCTTTTTTTAAAAATAGAAACAGGGTCTATGTCTCTCACCCAGGCTGGAGTGCAGTGGTGTGACCATAGCTCACTGCAGCCTTGAACTCTTGTTCAAGCCTCCCAAACCACTGGGATTAAAGCCTTGAGCCACTATGCCTGGCCTACCAAATCGCTTTTTTTTGTGTGATGTTGCTTCTTTAACGTTTTCCTTGCTCTGTAGTTGACTTCTATCTTTTACGCCTGTCTTTGCAAACTTCCTAAGAGTCTATCTCCCTAGGGAAAAGAAAATCTCATTTTGGGAGACTGCCTACCTTTCACAATTAAAGAGGTGCCACTCCCACACAAGGATTAAGAGAGTAGGTTAGGGGAGCTGCTCAGGAGGTAAGGGTTGGATTAGGGGAGCTGATCGGGGTAGGGGGTGGTTAGAGGAGCTGCTCAGGGGTAAGGGGTGGTTAGGGGAGCTGCTCAGGGGTAAGGGGTGGGCTGTGGAAGCTTCTCATCCCTTACAGGGATGGTTTGAGGAGCTGCTCAGGTGTTTAGAAGTTTGTGTTTTTCTTGTCAGGGACATAAGCCAGTGCCTAGAAAATTGGAAAGACTCTATCAGCCTCTGTGACTGAATTCAGATGGCTTTGAGCGTTTTTCGTCGGCAGTAGTAGTGTAGAGTAGAATGTACTGAAAATTGAGGTTCTAGTCATTGGCGCAAATGTCTGTGTGAGTTTGACGGGGACGGGCTCAGCAGGTGAGGCAACAGTCTTGCTCGCATTCATGTTTGGGGTGTGTGGAGGCTGGAGGTGGGAGAGGAGCTCTCAGTCCCCGGCTCAGCCCCAGCTCTCATGACTTGCAGGACTGTGGACATGACGTGAGGTGTCTGCTGCCCTCTCTGGTTCTTTTTGTTTAATCAGAGGCAATGTTTTCACGTAGATTTTTGTCCCCGAACAATTCACTAATTGAGTTGTCACTAAATGGTTTCTGGCTGTTTTTTTTTTTTGACAATATCTTTCTCTGTTGCCCAGGCTGGAGTGCAATGGCACAATCTCGGCTCATTGCAGCCTCAAACTCCTGGTCCCAAGCGATCCTCCCACCTCAGCCTACTGAGCAGCTGGGACTACAGGTGCACAATACCACACCTGGCTGACTTTTGTATTTTTGGTAGACATGGGTTTTGCCGTGTTGCCCAGGCTGGTCTTGAACTCCTGGCCTTAAGTGATCCACCCGCCTTGACCTCCCAAAGTGCTGGGATTACAGGCGTGAGTCACCGTGCCCAGCCACTGAGCTGCTTTTGTGTGCGTGTGTGCGCCTGTTTTTCATTTATAACCTTGCCCATACAGGGGAGTTTCCTGCTGCCCCAGTCGTCTAAGGGAGTGTTAATGTGACAGGGAAGGATGTGCTGATCTATGGCAAAAGAAACTTCCGGTTAAGTGGCCAGCCAAGGTAACCATCAGTTAATAGAGGACTGGGAAATGGAAATTGCAGATCTGATACTGAATATCGTTCTCTAGTCACGGGGAATGTTTTCCATTTTAAAAAGATGTTTTTCTTAATAACATTTTAAAGTATGTTTTTGAGGTTTTGATACAGATGGCTAAAGCTCAATGAGGCATTCAACTTGTAGAAAATAATAGGAAGAATTTCAAAAGTTTCACCTCCTTTGTTTGAGGACAACATTGCCTGCTCCAGAGGTTCCCAAGGTTACTTAAGCCAGGGCACCCTTTTAGGGCATGACAGCTTCTTTCGTGGCACCCCTTGGATAAAAGTAATACCTAACAGTTTTGTTTACTAAGTAGTAATGCTCAGACAACTTAATAAATATCCATGTCCTCACAACTAGGTATAATTTACAAAAATAACACATATACATCAAAATAAAAGAAAATATTTCATTTCGTCCTTAAATAGCCAGGGCCACTTGCTCATGAGTGAGCACACCTGCTGGTCACACACAATTCCCCCTGGAATCACTGGACACAGTGATTGGAATGGAATCACTGGACACAGTCACCCTCATTTCCTGGTCCACCTTGACTTTTGTTTGATTCACTTTTTTTGTAGCAGCTGAAGAAAACCCAGCCCCACCCAGATATGGCATCATCTACTAGTTTCTGGGAATGTGATTGTGTGTTCTGAAAGCAGAAGGTGTCCTGTGGTACTCCTGGGAGTCCGTGGTCCCGTCAGCGTTCCTTAGCACACAGTTGGGAAACACCGGAGCAAGTCCAGTTTCAAGTTTGCAGCTGCCCTCTCAGGGAATGTACAGATGTCACATCAGCCACAGAAGGGGCCTCATCCACTGTCATGTGACTGTAAAAGATTTGTGAATCTGTAAGCTGCACTAATGAAAGGTGTCTCAATGGCAACAGAAGTCAAGGAAAATCCTTCACCTCTGCACCCCTGTAAGGGCACGTGATGCAAATTAATTTGCCAGATCTTCCTTTTTGGGTGAAAAAGTCCAAGTAACAGTGGAAAGAGAATTCTGCCCCTCTTGGCTAGGCTTTGCTTTGTCTGGCCCCGAACTGAAAACTGAGCTCAGTTTCCTCATTCTGAAGTGAGCTGGGGATGGCGCCTTTGCCCGGCGTGCTCAAGTGTGGTATCTGTCACATTTGATCATTAAACCCCCAACAGGGACTGCTGGACAAGACAGGAGGATTGGGACTCAAGGTCGGGGATTGCGCACACGGAGCATTTCTTGTGTTGATGACCGGTCAGACTTCAGCATGGCCCAGTCAGCTGTGGCCGTTTCTGAGCCCGATTGATCCCTTTGGGAAGTGACCACACATTAAAGGAAATCGGATTCAGTATAAAGCCTGATTTGTTGTTTCTGTGACTGGAAGGGACTTCCCAAATGGGCCCCTGCAGGATTACAATATTGGGAGCTGCAATTATTTGAGCATCTGTGGATGAGATTCCATACAGAAAAAACAGACCGGAAATCCTTCCCTGGGTTTTGTAAAAGCTGATTCAGACAGATGGGCCTGTCTATTACATTTTTGCTCTGGGAAATAATTATAATTATTTAGATGGCTTAAACCTTCGGGTTGCTGTTGTTTTCTTTATAGTCCATGTCCTTAATTCTACTTTTTTTCTTACTGATCAGAATTCTTAGACCTTTTCCATTTGGAAAACTCTTTCTCTAATGCCCACACGCTCCACTAGTCTCACCATAAATGTTTCTGCCCCTTTCCTTCAAGCTATGAAGGTTTACCAGGGTGAGAGAAACAGAAATGGCATCTCAATGTAAGCCTGTAGGAAATCCCTTCTATAGATTCATCTTTTAGGATGGATCCCAGTGTGAGATGAGGAATACATTTCCATGAAATTTCATTGAATAGATATTCCACAACATTGGTGGAGGTGGAGAGAGAAAAGAAAATATCTCCTTAAGTTAGACCCAAAGGGAACAGCCAATTATACACAGGTGGATGCTCACTAACCTGTTTTTAAAATAAATTTTTAAGTTTTGAATGAATTTAGATTTACAAAGAGGATGCAAAGATAGTACAGAGCACTCCCGCAGAGAGAGCCCACACCCCATTTCCCCTGTTGGCAACATCTTATATTATCATCGTGTGTCGAGAAACCAGCGATGGCACCATGCACCCTGCACGTTACGTAGGTTTTGTCAGCTTCTCACAAATGTCCTTTATCTGTGTCACAGTGCCATTCAGAAACCTCAGGTATAGTCGCCATGTCTCCCCGGCCTCCTCTGGTCTGTGACAGTTTTCTAGATGTTCTTTGCTTTTTAGTGACTTGACAGTTTTGAGAAGAACAGGTCAGTATTTTGTAGGATGTCCCGCAATCTGGGTTTGTCTGTTTTCTCACAATTGAAGTGGGGTTCTGGGCTCTTGGAAATAACGCAATAGAGGTGAAGTGCCCTTCTCTGGTACACATGTTCATGAATCTTGGCTGTGCATTTACCTAGCAGGGAAATTGCTGTGAAAGTGGGTGTGTGTATCTTTAACCTCTGTAGGTAGAGTCAAATAGTTTTCAAGGTGGCAGTCCAATTTACAGGCCACCAGCAGCGTCTGAAAGCTTCTGTTTTCCTACAACCTCACCACAGGTGTGTCATAGTTCATTCAAGCTACTATCACGAAGGATCTTCGACTGGGTGATTTATAACCATGGAAACATTGCTCACAGTTCTGGAGGTTGGGAAGTCTAAAATGAGGGCACCAGCAGGCCATTTGGTGAGGGCTGCTCTCTGCTCCACAGATGGTGCCTCACGGCTGTGTCCTCACATGGCATGAGGAATAAAGGACCAAACAGGCTCCCTCAAGCGCCCCCGCTTTTTTTTGTTGCTTGTTTGAGATAGGGTCTTGCTCTGTTGGCCAGGCTGGAGTGCAGTGGCATGATCTTTGCTCACTGCAGCCTCTGCCTCTTGGGTTCAAGTGATCCTCTTGCCTCAGCCTCTTGAGTAGCTGGGATTATAGGCACGTGGCACCATACCTGGATGATTTTTGTATTTTTAGTAGAGACAGGGTTTCACCATGTTGCCCAGGCTGGCCTCGAACTCCTGAGCTCAGGCAATCCATCCGCCTTGGCCTCCCAAAATGCTGGGATTGCAGGCGTGAGCCACTGTGCCTGGCCCTCAACCCTTATATAAGGACACTAATCTCACTCATGAGGACTCCACCCTCATGACCTAGCCACCTTCCAAAGGCCCTACCTCCAGATGCCATCAAACTGGTGGTTAGGATTTCAACATATGAACTTGGTGGGAAATACACATTTGGACCACAGCAATGTATTACCGTCATTCTTTTTAATGTTATCCATTCTCTGTGTGTTGTGGTATCTCAGAGTAATCATCTTCATCTTAATGAGGGTGAGAACTTTTTTATACGCTATTGGCAACTTTAATACTGTCTTTGGCAAAGCACCTGTGAAGGTCTTTGCTGGTTTTCTATGGGATTGTCTGTTATTTTCTTATCTGTAGGAGTTCTTTGTATCATTGAGCTATAATCTCTTTGTCAGTTAAATATCTTCTCCCACTCTATGGCTTGGATTTTTGCTCATTTAAGGTTTCTTAAAATGGACAGAGTTCTTCATTAAAATGTCATCCAAAACTGCACTTTTTCATTTATGGTAGAGTTTTTTGTGTCTGCTTAAAGTGTCTTTCCCTACTCTAAGGTCATGAAGATATTTTTCTGTTTTCTTACCAAAACATTACTGTTTCACTTTTCACATTTTGGAAAGCTGGTATTGATTTTTGTGTATGGTGGTAAGTGGAGGTTAAATCTTTCTTTCTCCATTCCTCTTCCTTTCCTCCTTCCTTCCTTCTTCCTTCCTTCCTTTCCTTCCTTCCTTCCCTCCCTCTCTTTCTTTTTCTCCTTTCTTCTCTCTTTCTCCTTTCTTTCACCTTATATAAATACTTAATTTTCCCATCACATGTATTAGAAATCCTGCCTTTCCCTGCAGTCTGTGGGGCCACTTTTGTCACAACCCAGGAGGCCATCCATGCAGTGTGTTTCTGGAGTCTGTTCTGTTTCAGTGTTTTATTTGTCTGCACTATGGTCTGAACGTTTGTGTCCTCCCAAATTTCATATGCTGAAATCTAATTCCCAATGTGATAGAATTAGGAGCTGGGGCCTTTGGGAGGGAGGAGTTCATGGGGGCAGATCCTCAGGAATGGGATTTGTGCCCTTGTAAATGAGGCCCCAGAGAGCTCCCACATCCCTTTTGCCATGTGAGGTCCCAGCAAAGAGATGGCTTCCCTGAACCAGGAACCAGGCTTCACCAACACCAAATCTGCTAGCACCTTGATCTTCCGCTTCCCAGTCCCCAGACCTGTGAGAAATACATTTCTGTTGTGAGAAGCCACCCAGTTTGTGGTGTTGTGTTATAACAGCTAGGACATGCTGAGACGGTCTTCCACCTCCACCACGGCATCTCTGACCTTCAGCTCTGAGCAGTGTGACTGCCCAGCAGAGCAAGCTCCTGCCTGGATTCTGCAAGGCTCTTCCAGGCCTTTGCATTTTTGTGTAACTTACTTAAAAAAATTTTGGTAAGTTTTTACTTTGAAATAATTTGAATCTTACAGAAAATTTGCAAGAATAGTACAAAGAATTTCCGTAGATATTTCACCTAGATTCGCCAATTGCTGATACTTGATTTATGGTCTCTCTCCTTCCATATGTATGTAATATACACATTATTTTTCTGACAATTTCAGAGTAAGTCACAGTCATGATGTTCCTTTATCCCTGAAGATTTCAGTAAGTATGCACTAAGAGTAGACATCCTCTTAGTAACTACAGGCACAATTATCAAAATCAGAAAAATAATGTAAAAATAATACATGTACAATACTGTTTTCTATTCCTCAGACTTTATTTATTGTTTTACCAATCAATTGTTCCAATAACATCTTTTTATGCAAAAACATTCTGCTCCAGGATCCAGTCCAGGCTCACATGTTGTACTTATTTCCTAGGTCTCTTCAGTTTTCTTTAATCTGGGGGATTCTTTAGTCTGGCTTTATCTTTTGAGACCTTGACATTTTGACCACGATTTTGTAGCATTTCCTCACCTAGGGGTTGTCTCATGTTTCTTCCTGATTAAACTGAGGTTGTGAATTTCTGGCAGGAGAACCACAGAAGTGAGATGATGCCCTTTTCAGAGCAACATCAGGAACACATGCTTCCCAGCGCCACACAGTTAAGGAGATGTCTGACAGTCCTCTTTTCTGTACAGATAATATTTTTTTGGTTTTGTAGTTAGTATTTATTCTGAGAGGGAGATACTTTGATACTATGTAAATATCCTGTGACACATCATTCTTTAATCCATTAGTTTTAGCATTTGTTGATGATTCTAATCCGAGTTGATTGTTAACATGGTGGTTTTCAAATGATGATTTTTCTAACCCCATTTTTCCTACATTTATTCGTTGGTGTTATGGGTTGAATTGTGTGTTCATAACCCCTAGCACCCAAGTTCATAACTCTTAGCACCTCAACATGTGACCTTATTTGGAGTTTGGTCTGTACAGAGGTGATCAAGATAAAATAAGGTTATTAGGGTGGGCCCCAATCCAACAAGACAGGTGTCCTTATAATAAGGGAAGATTTAGGTGGAGAGACTCACATGAGGAGGATGATAGGAAGACCCAGGAGAAGGCAGCCATCTACAAGCCAAGAAGAGAGGCTTGAACAGATAGTCCCCAGCCTCAGGAGGAGTCAACCCCATGGACACCTTGATCTGGGACTTCCAGCCTCCAGAGCTGTGAGACAATGTATTTTTGTTGTTGAAGCTACTGGGTCTGTGGTCTTTTTTACAGCAGCCCTGGGAAACAGTTTTCTATGATAAGGAAGAGTTCTTTGACCTCCCTTATTAGTTTAGTTACTTTGATCAGTGTGAACTTAGGGGACTTTGCTGCTTGCATTGTCCTAGATGAGGCAGGAGAGTCCCACACACTGGTGCCATGTCCTCTGGACCTGCCTTATCATTGTTTTTGTCCAGGGTGTGTCAGGCCCACTTTGTTCTCTCTCCATGCCTGGCCTGAAGTCAGCCCCTTCCCACAGAGTCCAGGTTCCTGAGAGTGAAGAATGATGTTCAGACACCAAGATCTGTGAGTTACGTAAGCTTTCTGAAACAGCTTGTCACGTTTCACAAACAGATCGGTTTGAATTGTGGTGGGATTTCAGTGACCTGTAGAATACTTTAGGGAGTGTTGATAGCTTTACAAAAACGAGGCTTCCTCTTGTTAAACTCTCCATTTTATGAGGTTTTCTTCAATTTGTCACACTTGTAGTTTATGGTTTTCTGTCTAGAGATACTGTGTGTCAATCAGATTTATTCCTAACTTTTTGATGTTCTTTCAATACTATTTTAACTGGTTTTAGCTCTTCTAAAACTGATTTTCTTACTGTGTGTTATTGATATACTGAAATATAGTTAATTTTTGCCTGCTGGTCTTATGTCTAATAAACCAATTTACTGGTTCTGATAATTTATTCGTAGATTATTTTGGATGGTCTACACACACAATTATGTTTCCTGAGAAAATGGCAGTTTTATTTCTTCCTTTCCGATACTTAAACATTTAGCATCTTTTTCACACCTTTCTGCACCGGCAGGACATTCAGAACAAGGCTGAAAAGAGAAAGAGAGAGAAGGCATTCTTACCTTCTCGCACTCTCCAAGGGAAAGCTCTCAGCATTTCATAACTGAGTACGTTTGCAGTAGACTTTTTTTCTGTAAATACTTACTGTCATATTATAAAAGTTTCTTTCCATTTTAAGTTTACTATGAGATTTTCTAAAAATCATTAATAAATGTTGACTTTTAATAAAGGCATCTGTTTATATCTACGTCTATTAAGCTACTCATATGATATTTCTCCTTTATTCTGTTAATGTACGCAATTATATTGATTGTCTTTTTATTTTTGGAGACAGAGTCTCACTCCGTCACCCAGGCTATAGTGCAGTGGTGCAGTCGTAGCTCCCTGGCTCACTGCAGCCTTGAACTCGTGGGCTCAAGCAATCCTCCAACCTCAGCCTCCTAAGTAGCTAGGACTACAGGCACATGCCACTGAACCTGGCTAATTTTATTTTATCATTATTATTATTAATATTATTATTTTTTGAAATGAAGTTTTGCTTTTGTTGCCCAGGCTGAAGTGCAATGGCACAATCTCAGCTCACTGCAAACTCCGCCTCCCACACTCAGGCGATTCTCCTGCCTCAGGCTCCTGAGTAGCTGGGATTACAGGTGCCTGCCACTATGCCTGGCTAATTTTTATATTTTTAGTAGAGATGGGGTTTCACCATGTTGGTCAGGCTGGTCTTGAACTCCTGACCTCAGGTGATCTTTGCACCTCGACCTTTCAAAACACTGGGATTACAGGCCTGAGCCACTGCACTGGGTCTGAACCTGGCTAACTTTAAAAACATTTTGTAGAGATGAGGTCTTGCTGTGTTGCCCAAGCTGGTCTCGAACTCCTGACCTCAAGCGATGCTTCCACTTTGGCCTCCCAAAGTTTTGGGATTACAGTCATGAGCCACCATGCCCAGCTGGATTGCTGGATAGTAAAACAACCTTGCATTCCTGCTATAAGCAACGGTTGATCACAATGTGTTATACTTTTTATTTACTGCTGAGTTAAATTGGTTAATACTGTGTATAGAACTGTCTAAATGTCTTCCAGATGCTATAACAAAATGCCATGGACTGGGTGTCTTTTTACAACAGAAACTTATTTCTCACAGTTCTGGAGGCTGGGAAGTCCCAGACTGAGGTTTAATTATTTTGGCAGAGTCTGTGTCTGGTGAGGGCTTCTTGGTTCATAGATGGAGCCTTCCTGCTGTGTGCTCACATGGTGGAAGGGGCGAGGGAGCTCTCTGGGGTCTCTTTTATAAGGACATTCATCCCATTCACAAGGAATTTGCCCCATGAGCTCAGGACCTCCCAAAGGCTCTACCTCTGAACATTATCTATCACATTGGTGATGAGGTTTAACACGTGAATTTTGGGTGGACACAAACATTTAGTTTACGGTAAGAACTGAGTAACAAAGCTGTTGTGGCTTCGTAAGATGAGCTGAGATCAGGCCCCTCTTTTCCTAGCACTGGCTTTAGCTTCTTCCTTAAATGTTTGGTAGAAGTCATAAGTAAGTTAGCCCCTTTTCCATTTAGAATAATAAAGTCCAGCTCACTGCCAGCGCTCATTTGCTTTTACATAAACACGCTGTTTGAGGCTGGAGAAAATCTAAATGATTTTCAATGTGAAAATAAAATAGAAAAACTGCTCTTGGAGTTATTTCGAAACAGAACTAACATCAGAATCATCTGAATCATCAGAATCGTCTATTTTAGAAAAATTGGATTTATCAAATGAATCTTCAGCAACAACTGTTTGAGAACCGTGTTAACATCATGTGTAGGAATTCTACATTTTCTAGGATTTGACATTTTCTGCAATTGAGAATTATTGTATTTTGTAGATGGAAAATACCACTACTAAAAGCAGAATGCTATAAATAAAATGATGTATTTTGTTTCCAAAGTTGATACATTTGAACTATGCAAAGATAATAATAAAAGTGAGATATTTTGTGGAGAGTTATCTCGGGGTAAATGCTGCAGCCACAAGTATAGCCAGCGAGTATTCTCAGGTGAACGGTAAAGGGTTAAGTTCTACCAACAGTAGGTTGTAACTTTATGGGAACTTGTCTACTTCATTTAATTTTCAAATAATTATAAAATTACGCACGACATCCTCTTGTTGCCATGTTTAATTCTGCAGGCTTTGTAGAAATGCTCCCTTTTCATTCTTGATGTTGAATATTTTTTTGCACCCCCCACCCCTCCCCCCTCACTTCCCTGCCACTTGTTTCTTGGTCACTTTTGCCAGAGGATTATTTATTTTGCTAGACTTCTGCAAGAACCAAGTTTTAGTTTTCTTGATTCTCTTTACTGTGTGTTAATATTTTATTAATTTCTATTATTGTCTTTATTATGTTCTTCCATCTAGCTTCTCTGTGTTTATTTTATGTTTTTTCAACTTCCTGAGCACCAGATTCCCCTCCCTAGGCCTACTCATTGGCCTGACCATTTTACACGCCCGTACCATAGAGCAGATGTTTGCGTGTTTTGCCGGCTTTTCTAGTTGTGCTCCACAGAGAGTCTGGTCCAAATTACCCATTCAGTCATTACTGGAAGCAGAAATTTCTCATTTACGCATTTTTAATGCCCATTACTTAGGAGTCTACTGACCATATTCAATATAAAAAAAGGAACAAAGTGTGTTAGTCCATTCTTATACTGCTAGAAAGAACTACCTGAGACTGGGTAATTTATGAAGAAAAAAGGTTTAATTGATTTACAGTTCCACATGGCCGGAGAGGCCTCAGGAAATTTACAATCATAGTGGAAGGCAAAGGGGAAGTGAGGACCTTCTTCACATGGTGGCGGGAGAGAGAGAGGATGAAGGGGAAAGTGCCACACTTTTAAACCATCAGATCTCGTGAGAATTCACTTACTATCATGAGAATGGGGTGGGGGAAACTGCCCCCGTGATGCAATTGCCTCTGACCGGGTCCCTCCCTTGACATATGGGGATTACAATTCTATTTTTTTTTTTTTTTTGAGACAGAATCTTGCTCTTGTTGCCCAAGATGGAGTGCAGTGGCATAATCTCAGCTCACTGCAACCTCAACCTCCTGGGTTCAAGTGATTCTCCTGTCTCAGCCTCCTGAGTAGCTGGGATTACAGGCACACACCACCACACCTGGCTAATTTTTTGTATTTTTAGTAGAGATGGGGTTTCACCGTGTTCCCCAGGTTGGTCTCAAACTCCTCAGCTCAGGCAATCTACCTGCCTTGGCCTCCCAAAGTGCTAGGATTACAGGCGTGAGCCACTACACCCAGCCGGGGATTACAATTCAAGATGAAATTTGGGTGGGGACACAGAGCCAAACCATCATTTCACCCCGGCCCCTTCCAAATTTCCTGTCTTTCTCACATTGCAAAACCAATCATGCTTTCCCAACAGTCTCCCAGAGCCTTAACTCATTCCAGCATTAACTCAAAACTTCAAGTCCAAAGTCTCATCTGAGACAAGGCAAGTCCCTTCTGCCTATGAGCCTGTAAAATCAAAAACCAGTTAGTTACTTCTAAGATACAATGAGGGTACAGGCATTGGATAAATGCTTCCATTCCAAAAGTGAGAAATTGACCAAAACAAAGGGGCTGCGGACCCCATCCAAGTCCAAAACCCAGTGAGGTAGTCATTAAATCTTAAAGCTCTGAAATGATCTCCTTTGACTCCATGTCTCACATCCAAGGTATGCTGTTGCAAGGGGTAGGCTCCCAAGACTTTGGGCAGCTCCACCTCTGTGGCTCTGCAGGGTACAACCCCCGCAGCTGCTTTCATGAGCTGGTGTTGAGCATCTGTGGCTTTTTCAGGTGCACATTGCAAGCTGTTGGTTGATCTACCATTCTGGGGTCTGGAGGATGGTGACTCTCTTCTCACAGCTCCACTAGGCAGTGCCACAGTGGGGACTCTGTGTGGGGGCTCCAACCCCATGTTTCCCCTCTGCTCTAACCTAGCAGAGATCCTCCATGAGGGCTCCACCCCTGCAGCAGAATTCTCCCTGGAAATCCAGGTGTTTCCATACATCCTCTGAAATCTAGGCAGAGGCTCCCAAACCTCAACTCTTGCCTTCTGTGCACCTGCAGGCCTAACATCATGTGGAAGCTGCTAAGGCTTGGGACTTGCCCCCTCCAAAGCAATGGCCCAAGCTGTACCTTGGCCCCTTTTAGCCCTGACTGTAGCTGGAGTAGCTGGGACACAGGGCATCAAATCCTGAGGCTGCACAGATCAGCAGTAGAGCCCTGGACCTGGCCCATGAAACCATTTTTACCTCCTAGGCCTCTGGGCCTGTGATGGGAGGGACTGCCTTGAAAATTTTTTGAAATGGCCTAGACACATTTTCCCCGTTGTCTTGGCTATTAGCATTTGGCTTCCCTTTACTTATGCAAATTTCTGCAGCCAGTGGCTTGACTTTCTCCCCAGAAAATGGGTTTTTCTTTTTTACCACAGGGTCAGGCCACAAATTTTTCAAACTTTTATCCTCTTCTTCCCTTTTAAACATAAGTTCCAATTTCAGATCATCTCTTTGTGAACCCATATGACTGTATGCTTTCAGAAAAAGCCAGGTCACATCTTGAGGGCTTTGCTGCTTAGAAGTTTCTTCTACCAGTGTATTAGTCCATTTTCATGCAGCTGATAAAGACAGACCTGAGACTGAGCAATTTACAAAAGAAACAGGTTTAATGGACTTACAGTTCCACATGGCTGGGAGGACTCACAGTCATGGCAGAAGGCAAGGAGGAGCAACTTACATCTTACATGGATGGCAGCAGGCAAAGAGAGAGAGGTTATGCAGGGGAACTCCTCTTTAAAAGCCATCAGATCTCATGAGGCTTATTCACTATCATGAGAACAGCATGGGAAAGACTTGCCCCCATGATTCAATTACCCCCCACTGGGTCCCTCCCACAACACATGGGAATTCAAGATAAGATTTGGGTGGAGACACAGTCAAACCATATCAGCCAGATACCCTAAATCATCTCTTTCAAGTTCAAAGTTCCACAGATCTCTAGGGTAGGGGCAAAATGCTGCCAGTCTCTTTGCTGAAGCATGGCAAGAATAACGTATGCTCCAGTTCCCAAGAAGGTCCTCATCTCCATCTGAGACCACTTCCCTGGACTTCATTGTTCATATCACTATGGTCAGTTTGGTCAAAACCATTCAACAAGTCTCTAGGAAGTTCCAAACTTCCCCACATCTTCCTGTCTTCTTCTGAGCCCTCCAAACTGTTCCAATCTCTGTTACCCAATTCCAAAGTGACTTCCACATTTTCAAATATCTTTGTAGCAGCTCCCCAAGCTCCCAGTATCAATTTCCTGTATTAGTCTGTTTTCACACTGCTGTGAAGAACTGCCAGAGAATGGGTCATTTAAGAAGAAAAGAGGTTTAATTGACCCACAGTTCCATATGGTTGGGGAGGTCTTGGGAAACTTACGATCATGGCAGAAGGCAAAGGGGAAGCAAGGACCTTCTTCAAGTGGTTGCAGGAGAGAAAGAGGGAGAGAGAGAATAGGGGAAAATACCACACTTTAAACAATCAGATTTCATGAGAACTCACTCACTATGATAAAAAAACCACCCCCATGATTCAATCGCCTCCCACCAGGTGCCTCCCTTGACACATGGGGATTACAATTCAAGATGAGATTTGGATGGGGACACAGAGTCAAACCGTATCAAAAAGTAAAGGTGGTTTTGAACAAATGTACTGTTACAGACCCATCCAAGTCACCATGATCTTGTCCAGATGGTTGGCTTGCAAGATGCATATTTACCTCATGGTGCTGCTAGGATCAATGCTTTTGGAGTTCTTCCTTGGAAAATTTCTTCAGGCCAGCCTTCAAAACACTATTCTTCTAAAAAATGTTTAGTTTCTTAGAGCACTTTAGGTTTACAGCAAAATCGAGGTGTATTTGGCGGTATATGAGAGTTCCCATATTTGCTCCCCACACATGTGCACAGCCTCCTCTATTATCAAAGTCCCTCTCCTGTCCCAAAGAAAATGCCTCATTCTGTATAATAAATCACTTTATTTGTTAGTCTTTGTTTTTAGTTATTTTGAGTCATTGAAAAATTAAAACTTAATTTCAAAGAAAGAAGCTTTCCAACTATTAGAATACCTCATGGGTCCAAAATACAGTTACTGGTGGAAAATCCCAAATGTGCTTCAGACAGGTTGGGTGTTTAAGTGCAGAGTGCTATGTGACCATGTCTTGCTTGTCAGACAGATGATGTGTGACAACAAGCAGCATTGTCCTGCAAGCTGGGTTTTGTTGGTGCACAAGCTTCATGCCTGAGAGGCTCATGATCATGGCCTCACCATTTCTCTAGCTTTTTAACTCAGAATCAAAACACTGTAACTTCTCTTCAAGAACAAGTATTTTCTCACCTAATTTACAGCCTAATATCAAAATATTAGAATTGCATAACATTTATCTTCCAGTTGAGTTTCTTGTAACCTGTATTCAGATCAGAATGAGCTCCTCATGAACTTATTCAAAGTTTCTGAATAACCATGGTCAGATCATGACAATTGATTAATCTGAATTCACTCTCAGGATTAAAGCCTGGGCTTCATAGTGAGAGACTTTTCAAGCCATCTGAAACTTCAAGTCATAAAGTACTTGAAAACTATCTGTCAGTAGCTATCAATATTGTAAAGCACCCTTAACTCAGTCATTCTAGGTTTCTGTCCTGCTGAAACCATTGCACCACTGTCCAAGAATGTGTGTTCAAATCACTGAGGCATCATTTATAGCAGTAAGCAATTAAAAAACAACCTATCTATGACTCAAGGACTGTTGACGAAATGTACAGCATATTCACACTATGGCGCACAGCTCAGCTGTCAAAAAGAGTGAGGAGAATCTACTGCTCTGACATGAACATTTGTGAGAAAAGAAAAAGCTACAGATGAATACGTGTGCAGCCACTGTGGAAGCTGGCTGGCAGCTTTCAGACAGCTACACACACAGTGCATATGACCCAGCATTTCCAATCCTAGGTGCATACCCACAAAGATCGAAAACATATATCCCCACAAAAGACTGCACATGAATGTTTATAGCAATCTTATTCATAACAGTGGAATACAGCCCAATTCATAACAGTGGAAACAACCCAAATGCCCATTAACTGGTGTATTAGCCCATTCTCACACTGCTATAAAGAACTTCCCCAGACTGGGTAATTTATAAAGGAAAGAGGTTTAATTAATTCACAGTTCTCCATGGCTGGGGAGGCCTCAAGAAACTTATAATTATGATGGAAGGAGAAGCAGGCACATCTTACATGGTGGCAGGCAAGAAAGTGAGTTGGCGTCAGCGCAGGAAAAGCTGCCGTTTATAAAACCATCAGATCTTGTGATAATTTACTCATTATCATGAGAACAGCATGGGGGAGACCACCCCCATGATCCCATCACCTCCCTCCCTTGACACATGATTACAATTCGAGATGAGATTTGGGTGGGGACACAGAGCCAAACCATATCAACTGGTGAGTGGATAAATGAAGTGTGGTCTGTCCGTCTGGTGAATATTACCTGCCATAAAGAGGGATGGAGCACTGACCCATGCCATGGCGTGGAGGAGCTTGGAAAACATTGTATTCAGGGAGGGATGCCGGTGGCAAAAGCCACATGTTGTATGACTCCATTTGTATGAAATGTCCAGAATAGGCAAATCCATAGACACAGAAAGCAGATTAGGGGCTGCCGAGGACTTGGGATGGGGGTGAGGGAGAGTGGGCATTCCTGCTACAGGATAAGGGGATTCTTCGTGGGGTGAAAATGTGCCGAAGTTAGATAGTGGGGTATCATGCAACTCTCTGGATATACTAAAAGCTACTGAATTTCAAACTTTAAAATGAGTATTACCATATGTGAACAATATTGCAATAAAGCTATTATTAAATAATACAGAGAGTACAGTCAATTTTTTTTGAAAAATGTGTATGACAGAGGATGGGAAGCCTTTCCCCCAGCTGGTCATTGTGGTTCAAGAGTTGAGACATGAGGCAGATGCCCTCTATCCTCATACATTGTATCAGTTATCAATCAATACATCATGTCTGTGTTGATTGCACTTTCCATGAGTATGTATTACTTTTGTAACTAGAAAAAAATTGTTGAGGGGAGAAAGAAAAAAACTGCTCTTTAAAAATAAGATTTGATAGCAGGAGCTATGATAGATTGATAAGTCAACTTCATAAAAAATTAAAAAGATCTTCATGGAAAAATATCACCAACTTTTGGGAAAATGTAACGAAAAACAAAGTGTCCTGCCAACGCAGAAGATCGTGCCACAAAAGTAGAAAGTAGAGAAGAAAAACAGTGTTTTTAACTGAATAAGCATGAAACAAGAATGTGATGTGCATCACAGGCTTTCGCCAAGAGATGGCAAAGAAGGAAAGAAATCCTTTCCTTCTAGGCGATACAACCTGCACATTCATGTTCTCAGTAGAAACAAGGTAGGAGGACTTGACAGCACCACTTGTCACACTTAGCTCATCTTCAGCTCACCTGGTAACTGGGTGGCCATCTGTGTTTGCTAATTGTAGTTATCCAAAGGAAAAAGAAAACTTCTCCCATCTTCATGACAGGAGAGAGGCTTACAGTTGGGAGCCAGGAACCCACCAGTCAGCTCCTGCCCTCCTATGGAAACTAGGAGAGAGGCTGCTCTCTTTCTTGATGCATTTTAAAGGGATGGCTTCTTGGTTCTTGGGAAAGACATTCCTGGGTTGTAATGCTGGCAAGAAGCTTATTTAGGTTTGATATAGTTTGGATGTTTGTCCCTACCAAATCTCACGTTGAAATATGGTCCCCCATGTTGGAGGTGGGGTCTAGTGGGAGGTATTTGGGTCTTAGGGGCAGATCCCTCATGAATGGCTTGGTGCTCTCCCCACGGTAATGAATGAGTTCTCACTCTGGTAGCTCACATGAGAGCCGGTTGTTTAAAAGAGCCTGGCATCTCTCTCTTGCCCTCGCTCTCACCAGGTAATGAGCCTGCTTCCCTTTTGCCTTCCACCGTGATTGGAAGCTCCCTGAGGCCTCCCCAGAAGCAGATGCTGAAGCCATGCTTCCTGTACAGCCTGGAGAACTGTGAGCCAAATAAGCCTCTTTATAAATTACCCAGCCTCAGATATTCCTTTATAGCAATGCAAAATGACTAACACAGGTTTAAAACATAGCTACACACTTCTGAAACAGAGAGAGAATTTAAAATAAATTATCTAAAGTAAATGCTTTAAGAAAAGGGAGAGAGGAATCTCTTATCCCTTTTTGTAGCAGGAAAAATTAATTTTAAAATATTTTTTGTTTTGCATTTACCCTTATACAAGAAAGGTAGTGTCACAGACAAACGCTTACTGTCTCTAATATATAAAGATTTCCTGCATGCCCTACTATTCTCACCCATGCTCCTGCCTTATGGGAATATATATTTGTATACTCTTGTGGAGGGCAATTTGACAAAATCTATAAACGTTGAAATTAATGTGACTTGTCATTTTCACTTTCAGAAATTTATCTTACAGATTTAATCACACAAATGGCAACAGATGTATGAACACAAGGATGTTCACTGAAACAACATTAAAACCTGTTTATTATGGAAAATGCTAACCTTACTCAAAAATAGAAAAAATAATAATGAATTTGTGAGTGTCTGTATCCCAACTTTAGCAATTATCAGCTTGCAAGCAATCTCGGTTTGTCGATTTCCTCACTACTCTTAGCCCATCGTAACATTTTGAAACAAATCATAAACTTCACATCTTTTATCCATATACATTTTTGTATATATTTCAAAAAAGTAAGAACTCCTAAAAACAACAATACAGTCATCAAACTTAAAGTAACAGTTATGCCTTAGTATCATCAAATATCTAATCAGATTCTGAATTTTCAATTGCATCATAAATGTTGTAACTTGTTTTAACAGTTTTTTGTTTGTTTGTGTCAGGGTCCTAATCAATATCAGATATTTTGAATGGTTCTTAGTCTTTCAATCCATAAATCTTTACTTTTTTCAGGAAACTAAGTTATTTGCCCTATGGAGTTTCCCACAGTTTGGATTTTGCTTGTTGCATCTTCATTTTCCATTTGATGGATTCTTTTGTCCCTGGGATTTTCTGTAAATTGATAGTTGGATTCAGATGCAGGTTTTTGTTTTTTGACAAGGCTACAAAAGAGTAGGCCATTCTTCCGGGCGCGGTGGCTCATGCCTGTAATCCCAGCACTTTGGGAGGCCGAGGCGGGTGGATCACGAGGTCAGGAGATCGAGCCCATCCTGGCTAACACGGTGAAACCCCGTCTCTACTAAAAATACAAAAAATTAGCCGGGTGTGGTGGCGGGCGCCTGTAGTCCCAGCCACTCGGAGGCTGAGGCAGGAGAATGGCGTGAACCCGGGAGGCGGAGCTTGCAGTGAGTTGAGATCGCGCCACTGCACTCCAGCCTGGGCGACAGGGCGAGACTCCGTCTCAAAAAAAAAAAAAAGAGGCCATTCTTCCATCCCAAGGCACAAATACTTCACATGGCAACAACTAGGGAACAATAATGTGTCCACCAATAGACAACTGACTAAATCTTTATGGTGCTTCCATATAGTAGCACATGATGCAGCTCTAGCCACACTTACTTGGAAATATTTTCAACATATATTCTTAAATATTAACAAGTGCTAAAGAGCATGTATAGTAAGAACCATTTGTTTTTCCTTGTTTTCTTATTTTGGAAAAAAACATTTAAACAGCAGACATGGGTTGTCTCCCAGCTCTAGAAGCCATGAGTCTGAAGTCAAGGCGTCCCAGGGCTGTGCTCCCTCTGAAGGCTCAGGCCCGTCCTCGCCTACTTTACCTTCCGTGACTGTGGCCCCTCTTGGCGTTCCTTGGCTTTAAATGCATCGCTCCGGTCTCTGCCTCTGCCGTCACTTGGCTTCCTCCCTTGTCTCTTTGTATAACCTTTGCTCTGTGCTGCCTGTCTCCGTGTTTCTTCTCACAAGGGCACCAGTCACATTGGGTTGGGCACAGCCCTACTCCACTATGACCTTATTTTTACTCAACTAATTTTATCTGCAATGACCTATTTCCAAATAAGGACACATTCTGAGGTACCAAGAGTTAGAAGCTCACATGTAAAGTTTTATAAGCCCTAGGGCAACCACTAGAAAACTTTCTTTGAAGGTTTATACATCATAAGGCAGCAGCGAAGATACATCGAAACTATAACTTATAACTTAGTTTCCTGGAAAAAATAAATTGTAAGATTGAATGATTTATATATTGAAAGACTAAGAACCATTCAGAATATCTGGAATTGATTAAGATCCCAATACCAACAAACAACACACTGTTAAAAGATGTTATAACATTTATGATGCAGCTGAAAATTCAAACACCGATTAGATATTTGATGATTCTGAGGAACAATTGTTACTTTGTTTAAGTTTGATGATCATATTTTTATTTTTAGGAGTTCTTACTTTTTTGTAATATACACTAAAATGTGTATGAATAAAAGATATCAATACAACTTAACCTACAGTAAATATAATAAATATTCTTGTGCTCCCTACCCTGAATATTAAAAAATGTTAATGATGAATCATATTTACGTTAGTTTAAAAATAAAATACATAAAACATTACTGGTAATTATATAGTTGAAACCTCCTCGGTGACTTTTTCCAAGCTCAATCTCCTCCTCACCACAGAGGGAATCACTATCATGAACCTTATGTGTATCTCTGTTCAGTCCATATTATTTTAATTTTGCTGCATAAAAACACACAGGCCCATATAGCATTACACACAATATGTCTTCTTTTTATGTTCACAAAAATTTACAACAAGTGTATCTTGTCTCTGCCAATAGCTTTTCTCCTCCTCAACATTACAGTCTTATATTTAAAGTGGGCCTTGTAAACAGCATATAGTTGTGGTTTGCTTCTTAGCCAAGCTGGCAGTCTCCGTCTTTTAATTGGTGCGCTTAGACCATGCATGTTGAATATCATTATTGATGTGTTTGAATTAAAATCTGCCATCTTGTTAGCTATTTTCTACTCACTCATTCCATCTGTCTTTGCTTCTTTTCCCTTTTTGTCGTGAGTTAACTCTTTTATAATTTCAATATATATCTCCACTGTTGACTTATTATTTATAAACCTTCAAGAAAATCTTTAGTGGTTGGTTGCCCTAGGGCTTACAATACACATCCCTAGTTATTCAGAGTGTGGCTTCGTGTAATATTTCACAGCTTTCCATGCAGGTTCAGAAGGCCTATTTCACATGAATCCACTTCTGAGCTCATTCAGGTAGCTGGCCAAATGTAATTTCTGTGGCTGTAGGACTGAGGTTCCAGATCCTGGTGGGCTGTCAGGCAGGGGCTGGACTTTGCTCCTGGAGGCTGCCCACATTCTGTCTCCTGCTCGCCATGAGTTTCTGTCCAGCAATGAAAGATCACGCTCCTCCCATGCTTTGAATTTCTGACTTCCCTCTTTTTGCCATATCTCTTTGCCCTCAGCTAAATAGAGTTCTCTGGTTTTTTTTTTGTTTTTTTGTTTTTTTTTTGACAGAGTCTTGCTCTGTCACCCAGGCTGGAGTGCAGTTCAGTGGCCCCATCTCAGCTCACTGCAACCTCTGCCTCCCGGGCTCAAGCGATCCTCCCACGTTAGCCCTCCCAGTAGCTGGGACTACAGACATGCACCATCATGTCTGGCTGATTTTTTGTATTGTTTGTAGAGAGAGGGTTTCACCATGTTGCCAAGGCTGGTTTGGAACTCCTGAACTAAAGCAATAGGCCCACTTCAGCCTCCCAAAGTGCTGGGATTACAGATGTGAGCCACCACGTCTGGCCAAGTTCTCTGTTTTTAAAGGGTTTTGTAATTAGATTTGGGCCACCCTGATAATGCAGTATAATCTTCCTATTTAATTCATAATCTTAACTATATCTGCAAACTCCCTTTTGCCATGTAACATACCCTCTTAATGGATTCAGGAATTAAGACCTGGACATCTTGGGTGGGGGAACATTCTGTCAGTCACAGATATCAGAGTCCTTCTGTCTCAAGAACTTCCTTTATTATTCCTTTCATTTTGAAAGATATTTTTGCTGGGTATAGAATTCTGGGTTTGCAGTTTTCTTTCTTTAAGCACTTAAAAATATCACCCATTGTCTTCTGACTTACATGGCTATTGATGAGAAGTCTGCTGCAGTTTTTGCTTGTTCTTCTGTATGTTAGATCTCTTTTTTTCTCTCACTGCCTTTGCAAATTTCTCTTTGCCTTTTGTTTTCAGCAGTTTAGATAGCATATACCTAGTTATGGTTGTTTTAAATCTTTTTTGGTGATCTCTGAGCTTCTTGGAAATATGCTTTACTGTCAGTCAGTAATTTTAGAATATTCAGCATTATTTGTTTGAATTTTCTTCTGTCTCATTTTCTTTCTCTGTTTTCCCTCTGCTATTTCAATAATACATTTGTTAGACATTTTCCTACAGCTCTTAGATTGTCTGTTCCATTTTTTCTTTTACTCATTTTTCTTTTGTGTTTCAGTTTGGGTAATTCTACCTGTTTTTAAGCTCACTGATTCTTTCCCTGGCTGTGTCAGTTTACTACTGAGGTCCTCAAAGGCATTCTTCATCTCTATTATGACACTTTTTATATCTAGCATTTCCAGTTGGTCCTTTCTTATAGTGTCTACAACTTCATGTGTAGTGTAAGAATCTTATAATTCTTTGTTCCTAATTCCTCTCTCCCATCATTGGTGCTATTAAATTTTATAAATAAGCACACAATACACTACTACTACTTTTGGTTTAGATAATCAGTTATCTTTTGGAGCATTCAAAAACAAGAAAAAATGAATTTTATTTTACCTTCATTTATTCAATTTTCAGCACTCTTTATTTCTGCTAAAATTACCTGTCTTAGTCATCTCAGGGTGCCATAGCAAAATATCATAGACTAGATGACTTGAACAACAGAAATTTATTTCTCACAGTTTAGGAGGCTAGGAAGTCAAGGATTAAGATGCCAGCTTGTTCTGTTCCTGGTGAAGCCTCTCTTTCTGGCTTGCCTGTGGCCATCTTCTCACTGCACCCTCACATGGCCTTCCTTGGTGCATGCACATGGAGAGAGAGGAAGGAAATGAGGGAGGGATCTTGTTCTCTTCATATAAGGACAGTAATCCCTCACAGGGGCCCCACTCTCATTACCTAATCTAACCCTAATTATCTCCCAAAGGCTTCCCTCCAAATGTCATCACATTGAGGATTAGGGCTTCAACATATAAATTTGGGAGGAATGAAAACACCCAGCCTGTAACATTACCCCTCTGAACTTGCATTGTCTTCCTATTTCATTAGGGCCTTTAACATGTTAATCACAGTTATTTTGAATTCCCCATCATTTAGTTCCAACATCTGTGTCATATCTGAATTATTTGGTTTTGCTCACTGCTTTGTCTTTTAGGTGTGTATTATTTTCTTGCATTTTTGTATTCCTCATAATTTTGTGTTGAATGCTAGACATCTTGAACGGGAGGTCAGAAACTAAGGAAAGTACTTTAAAGTTAGAAAATGACGATGTCTTTACTTCAGCTAGGTGTTTAGGGTGGTGGTTTGGGTTAGTCTAGTCAGTAGTTTGGCTGGGGTTGAGGTTTGTCATTGCTATGGTTATCCATGGTGTGCTGCATGCTTCAAATTGGTCTAGTGTTAGTGTTGGCAGCAGTGGCCTATTTGGAGTAGCTGCTGCAAAGATGCCACCTGAAGCTGGGGAGGCATGGCCGGAGTTGCATGCTCTGTGAAGTTGGTGGGAGCTGGAAACAGGTGGGAGCCCTTCCCCCTACCAAGTTGGCAGGGTGGGAGCCCTGCACTCCTGGGTTCAACTGCACCTGCCCAGCCATGGCTCCAGACCCAGGTATCCCTGAGCTCTTGAGGGCCCAGGAAGCACCCTTCCTCCACAGGCTCCAAAGTGCCTGCTCCTGCCACCTGGCCTCTCCCTGCTCCCAGCACCCACTCAGGGCTGAAGCATAGTTGTGGCCAAGCCCGGGTGCCATCACAACCTGGCTGGGTTTGCGCACACTCAGGACTGTGCTGACATGCCAGTGCCCTGCTGTCTTAGCCTCCTCTGAGCTTTGGGTGCCAACAAGTATGGGAGGGAGGCCAAGGAGGTGCTGAAGGCCCCTCAGTATGGACCTGTGGGCATCCCTTCAGCACAAACAGCCTGAGCACGTGGACAACATGTTGATGGTGGCAGGAGGCAGACAGGCTCCTTGGCAGAAAGGGGTGGGTCCCTGATGAAGCCCCACCTTCAAGCCAGGGATAGCCTGAAGCATGGGGGCTGGCTGTCAGTTCTGAGTGGAGTCCACAGCCCAGAGTGAGAACTTACAGTGCTTTTTCCAGCCCACCATGGCCACCCATAGACCAATCAGCATGCACTTCCTCCCTTCTGAAGCCCATAAAAACCCTGGACTCAGCCAGACTCAGAGACTTTGGGACTACCAGCTGCTACCAGCTGTGGGACAGAGCTACCCACTTCAGGTCTCCTCGACTAGTCAGGACAACTGGCCTGTGGAAAGGAGCTGCCCTCTGTGGGCCTCCTCTCTGCTGAGGGCTGCACACTCATCAGGATGACTCACTTGCAGAAAGAAGCTATGCACTCTGGGTCTCCTCTCCACTGAGAGCTGGACACTCATCAAGATGAGCTGCCTGCGGATAGGAGCTTCCCACTCCAGGTCTCCTAAGAGCTGTCCTGTCGCTCAATGAAGCTCCTCTCCCCCTTGTTCACCCTCCAGTTATCCTTATACCTCATTCTTCCTGAATGTAAGACAAGAACTCTGCACCAACCAAATGGCAGGACTGAATGGGCTGTAACACAAGCAGGGCTGAAACATGCCCCCCGCTTGCCATGTTGCAGGCAATGAGAAGATGAGAAGAGCTGTGGCCCTTCTGGGAGTCCAGACCTCAGGGCTCCCTGACCTAGGGCTGTGATATGCTGTAACACCCTCTTTGGGGCTCTGGGGTTCCTGGTGTCCCTGCTAAGGTGCCATCGCATTCCCCTTGTCCAGATGCTGGTGCCTGCAATGGAAGCTGCTTGTGGTACATCTGGTCCAGTTTCAGCCTCTCACAGAGCTGGCACCTGTGCCGGCACCTGGGGCTGCCTGTCCTGCCACAGCTGCCAGTGTGCCTGGCTGTGTACAGTGGCTGGACCCTGTGCTTGCTCACCCACACATCCCTCACCACTCTGTGTCTGGCTCACCCTTGGCAAGTGTGGAATCTGGGCTGGTACCATGAGCTGAGTGCAGACTGCCAGGCTGAGTGGGTGAAACAAGCCCAGCTGGTGTGAGCAAAACCCAAGCAGAGGTGCCGCTGGCCACAGAGGTTTCCGGCTGGCAAAGTGACACCCAAAAGATCTTGTGGCATTAGCTTGTCTTTAGGGTGGGGCTGGTTTTCCAGAGGGTTTTTCTCTGTGTCTGCTCTACCTTCAGCTGCGGGGCTTCTTGGCCCTGGGTCTCAGTGAGAGTCTGTCTTTGCAGCTCTCTCAGAAGTGTCCCACTGTGACTTTGACTTGATGCCTGCTACCTGGTGAAAGGCAAAAGAATGTGCCCCGCAATGTTCTCATCATGCTCAGTGTTAGGCTGGACCGAATCCAGACCCTGCATCCCTGGGTCTCATGGGTATGGCTTTCAGACATGCTTCTGCCCTTCTGCAGGTGTTGTTCTGGACCCAGAATGTACACCTGTCCTCCCAAAGGTAGATCGTTTTGAACCCCAGGTGCAGTGGATTTGACAAATGCTTTAAAATGTAACTATTTTGGTGCTCCCCTCCCCAGATTAAGGCTTATGTTCCAAAGGAGATAGGAAGGGTCTGGGCGGAGTTTTGCGTTCCTCCTGCAGAGGCTCCTCCCCCGCTGCCCAGCAGTATTCCAGTGCTGCCTTTACTTAGCGCTTTTTAGCCTATGTTCGCTGGCCAAGAGCATGTGTTCACCGATGTTCTGATTATGCTTCAGTACGAGTTTTCTAGGCTTATGCCACGAGGGAAGCTTGCTCAAGACTCCCCCTGTTCTCCCCGAGTGCCTGATTGGTCTGATGTAGGGAAAACTACAAACTGGTAGGAACAGCCTACATCTGTGGCCCCCAAGGGCTTGTGCTCTCCTACCAGCTTCTCCTCATGGTGTCTGGCTGCATCTGCCCCAGGAAAGCAGGTGCCTGCATCTTGTCTGTTGTCTCTGCCTTGGGCCCCCGTTTCTCCTCCGATTCCTAGTGAAGCCATGTGCTTTGACTTCAGTGTTCTTATGGGTTCAAGAAAAGTCATAAATTTGTAGTTTGCCTTTCTTCTTGTTATAAGGGTGAAAGCAATAAATATTCTTTCCAGCTTTTGACATCCACAAGTAGAAACTGAGATGGCATTCGGATTTTAAAATCTACTCATGCTTTTGAGTAGAATCTGTAGATCAAGCAAGAAACCTGTTTATATTTTGAATAGATACTTGTAGACCTATTTTTAAAATGGCTGTGTGGCATTCTATCTTATAATTATGTGATAGTTTATCCCCTTTTTCTATTGCAACTGTGCTTGCACACATTTCTTGTGTAAACTGTGAGTGTTGGTCAGAGTATATCTTAGTGGACAAACTGCTAGGTTTTATGAAAAATGCATTAAAAATGCATGACATCAAAAAAATCTCATGCATGACATTATATGTATATGTATATGTATATGTATATGTATATGTATATGTATATGTATATGTATATATGGAGAGACAAGGTTTTGCTCTGTCACCCAGGAGTGCAGTGATATGATCACACCTCACTGAAGCCTTAAACTCTTGGGCTCAAGTGATCCTCCCGTACTCCCATACTCAGCCTCCACGCTGAGTATAGGAGCATCACTTGAGCCAGGAATGTGCATACCACCACACTCAACTAATTTTTAAATGTTTTATAGAGACGAAGTCTTGCTATGTTGCCCAGGCTGGTCTTGAACTCCTGGCCTCAAGTGATCCTCCTACTTTGGCCTCCCAAAGTGCTGGGATTACGGGTGTAAGCCATCATGCCCAGCCTGGTTTCTTAAATTTTAAATTTACCATTTCCTGATTACTGGTGAGATTGGGCAAGTCTTTGGATTTTCATTGGCTATTCTGGATTTTTTTCTTTCCAGCAACCTCGATGCTTAAAAAAATTACTCTTTATACACGGAATGCCTGTAGAAAGGTATAACAAACATTAACATAGGGTGACCTCGGAGGGGGGAGGTGTGTCTTGGGGTCAGACAGGAAACTTTTTAATGTGTCACTTTCTGATTTAAAGAAAATCATGTGCAGGTATGAACTATTTAGGTGGGTAAATTAATATTTACAAATAACTATAACTGAGACCAGTCAGTCCTAAGCACTGCCATTAGTTGTATGAATGGAGGTTCAGAGCCAGGGCCACCATTGCTGGGAGCCTGTGAGCAGGGAGCAGGAAATATGACCAGGGAGGGACAGAATCTACAGAGAGGCAAAGGGAGCAGTCGCCAGGGAGGAAGAACTCAGGGACCAGTGTGGTCAGAGTGACCTCCTCGGTCCCTGGGATGGTTTTCCACACCCAGGTCCCCAGTAGGTCCAGCCTGCTTTCTTTTCTTTTCTCTTTTTTTCTTTTCTTTCCTTTTCTACTTTGCTTTTCTTTTCTTTCTGTTCCTTTTTTTTTTTTTTACATTTTCTTCTTTCTTTTTTCTTCTTTTTATATCTTTTTATCTTCTGAATAAATTCTACTCTCATTAGAGCCAGCTTCAGTTTCTGTTGCTCATAGCTGTAAGTACTGTGACTGGCACATTGCACCAGAGGCGGGGGTCATCTCGCAGTTAAGAGCAAGGTTCTGGCACCGCTGTCCCTTTGTTCAAACCCTGGCCCTGCCACTCGCTAGATGTGTCACTATCATTTTGGTGCTTCGCTGGTGAATAGTATTTTATTATATTTATCCATTTTCCTGCTGATGGGCTTTTGGCAATTTTTTCCAGCATTTGGCTATCACAAGTGAAGCTGCTGTGAGCATTCTAGTCCATGTTCTTTGGTGAACATGTGACATTTTTGTTAGCCAGAAATGTAGGAACTGGTTTGCTTGTCATAGATAGGCATTTGTTCAGCTTTATAGGTACTGCCACACAGTTTCTCGAAGTCCTTTTGCCAATCTGCACTCCACCAGCAGCATGTGCCAGCTCCAGCTGATTCACTTCCTCACCAGCACTTGGCACTGTCCGTCTTTTTCATGTTAGTTTAGGGTTTATTGCATTGTTAGAGCTGTTGGGGTAGGGAAGCTTACAACAAGGAGAATCATTGAAGAAACATGAGTGATGCTCACCTTGTCCTTTCTCAGGGGAATCAGCTTAGGAAATTGGATTTGAGTATTTCTTGTCCTCCAGGCAGGAGAGAGGCTCTGCCAGCAGGGAATGAGTTCCCGTGAAAACTGCATTTGTAATGCAAATGAATAAACTGGCATCACAGTTTCATACACCTGCCTCATGAACTTAGTTAACATGTGCTCGTCCTGAGAGATTAGCTGGCTCCTAGCGGGTTGCTGTGATCAAGTGTTTAAACTCATGCCAGTGAAAGCCACACATGGTGAGGAAGAATGCCTTTTTATATCACAGAACCCAGTCTACCCACTGCAAACTTACTTTACTCTTTATCTGGGATTTCTTTGTAGAGTATTATTCCTGCCTTATAGAAAAGAAAATACATATATTTAGAGAAGTCAATGGTAGAAAAAAATCGCTATCTTTTAGTAAAAATACTGAATATATTAAACATATCCTACTGATGATCTTAATCATCTCAACAATCCAATGAAATAGTTATTCTAATTTATTTTTTAACAGATTAAAAAAAAAATCCCTGGAGCTCAGAGAGGTTACATAAGTTGCCAATGGTCTCACAGCTGGAAAGTGGCAGAGGCTGGATCCCAGCCCACCTGCACTTGCCTCCCAAGCCTGTTCTCTTCACATGCCAGCTTCCCAAACTCATTTTCTATTCTGCTGTTCCAAACCCTATGGCCTCTTGCCATGGCAGGGATTCAGAGACTGGCTTGGGGGTCACCCTAGAACTGCTGCCAAGTCCTCTTCTAAGGACTAGGGAACCTCTCGGATGAGAGTGAGGTGGGTGCTGAGATGGAAAAACATTTGAAAGTGAATCCAGAGTGGTTGCAAAACTGAAGGGGCCCAAAGTGGATTCGATGGACCCAGAGCCACCCTAAGAGCCTTGAGGCTGGGACTTGGGTGGGGGCATCAGAGCCAGCCTAGGAGATTGGAGAAAGATGCAGCGCTGGGCCGTGTCTTGAGATCAGATTGCACTGGAACAAATACTAGTACGTTTCCCGGTGGGAAGAAAAGCATTTGTATGGATGTGGCCCAGCACAGAACAGAGGCTTAAAATGGAAGAAAGAAGAATCTGCGATTGGGCTGTCCTGCTGAGCAGGCGTCCACTGCAAATCCTCGGATAAAGCCTGGGCATTCCCTTGTGGCCATCGGGATCCTGTAGCCTCAGGTTCACCTTTGTCCTGAGATAAACAAAAGCCTTGACGGATAGTGTTTGTCGATTTCAAGCTGCCAAACTGATGGCACTGAACTTGGAGTAGGGAGGCGGGGCTAACAGCTCTGGCCATCCTGGGAACTGTGGCTGGTGTGCCCTGGCAGGGTCTGGGCTCTCAGGCCTGTGGGTAGCACCAAGTCCACCTCTCACTTTCCTGGGAACACTCTGCACCCACTGAAGTGCAGTGGACAAGTCAGCCCTGGCACGGGGAGAAGGCGGGAAGGAGAAAGCAAGTGCAGGAGCTGGTGGAGCAGAGTAAAGAGCCACAGACCTGAGTAAAGTCACAATCCATCGCTCACTAGCTATGCGGCCTGGCAACGAGAAATAATCAGTGTCCACCTGGGGGGCTGTTATAAAGATTAAAGCCCCCAGTGCGGTTTCCAGTGCATAGAGACACTCAGTAAGTGACAGCTGGTAGCATTTTTCTAGGCAGCTCTGGCAGGGGTCACCTGGAGGTCCATTGGGCAGGTTCCCTAGCCTCACAAGTCCCCCACACCACAGGCTGCCTGGGAGGTCCATAGAGAGGCCAGATGCAAAACGTTGCGTGGGAAGAATGGATTCTTCTGGGAATCGCAATTGCGTTGCCTCAATCCCTGGGTGGATGGGTCATGCGCTGGGGAGATGCATGAGAGGAAGCTCTTGGCCCTGGGCATGTCCTGGGTCTGGACCGGAGGCACACATGGGAAGGTCACAGAGCTGTGCGCTTAAGATTCGTGCACTTCCTGTACTGTGTGGTATGTGTGCTGGCCCTCCGTTTAGAAAAACTAACTTAGCGCACTTTTCTCTCCCTGTTGGATGGACAAAGACCTCTTTCAGCTTGGGCACCGAGGAAGGGAAGCGTAGCGTCAGAACAGAGAGTGGATCACACTGTCGGCTCAGCACGAGAGACGGACAGTCTGGGCACAGCACCCGGTCCTCCCTCCCAGCGCTGACTGCAGTCCCGGCCAGGACTGAGGAAACGGCGGGACCATGCGTGGATGGAAGGGTAGAAGCCTTCCTGTTTCCTGGTAGGTCAGGAGAAAGGGCAAGTTAGGAAAAAGGGCTGAGCTTCCAGTGTATGAGGCGCCACACTGGGTCTGCCAGTAAAAGGAAACCCAGTTGCTCAGCCAGACTTTGAAAAATATTATTTGGTCCCTGAGTAGAAACAGATGTTGTTTCCTGTTACAGAAATGAGCTGTAGATCTTCCACACACACTGGCAGCCCACGCATTTCGTTCTCCCTCCAGGATCCCATCCACGAGGCAAAAGCAAATGGAAAGAATTCCAACTTCATCTTCTCTGTCATTCGTCTTGTGAGAAGTGGGCAGAAAAGATGTTTTTCCTACTGGACTATATTTCATCATCATTTCCCTTCCCTTCACCATAGCAGCTGGAAATGTAATGTCAGTGCCCTCCCAGACTCCTCTCCACCGAGCGTTCAGAGAGTGCAGCAGCTGTTCACGGAAGGACTTTCTTTTTCTTTTCTTTTCTTTTTTTTTTTTTTTGAGATGGAGTCTCGCTCTGTTGCCCAGGCTGGAGTGCAGTGGCACGATCTCAGCTCACTGTAACCTCTGCCTCCCGGGTTCAAGTGATTCTCCTGCCCCAGCCTCCTAAGTAGTTGGGATCACAGGTGTGCACCACCACACCTGGATAATTTTTGTATTTTGTTTTAGTAGAGACAAGGTTTCACCATGTTGATCAGGCTGGTCTCAAACTTCTGACCTTGTGATCCACCCGCCTCGGCCTCCAAAAGTGCTTGGATTATAGGCTTAAGCCACTGCACCCAACCTCACGGAAGGACTTTCTTTGTCATTAGGTGTGAGGGGGTCAGGGCTGCTGGCTGATTGATTGACTAACTGTATCTCAGCTCCCACCCATCTAATATGTCCAGTGTTAGAAAGCGGCACTTGCTTCTTTGCCCAGGCAAACAAGAGTTGCTGCTGGAAATACAGATGTGCAGATGCCAAGGCGATGCTTTCAGGCACCCGGGCGGCTCCCTGTGCAGTGGGCAGCGTCTGTCTGCAGTGCTTTGCTCACTCCTCGCCTCCCGGTCCCTTGCAATGGCAGCCCTCCTCCCACCTGCCAGGATGCCCCTCCCCTCTCCTTCAAGGTATTCATGCACTGTCTTTCTCTCTCCCATTTTGTGCACATAGTTACACCTTCTGAAGGATTTTCACCCAGAATTGTATTTCTTTGACATTCTTATAAGCTGCCCCAGAAGACACCACAGGGTAAATAATAATGCTCTATCTGTTTTGACAGTTTGAGCTATTATTTGCCTTGATTTATGGGGAACTAGACCTGAGGTAATGGTTTTCTCAGATGTTGCTGAGCACAGCAGAGGGTGACAAGAGCATTCTAGGGTCTGTCTGGGTTCTGCAGCAGCTGGGAGAAGCAAAGTCGTGAAAAACCCTGCACAGGGAGGCTGACAGGAGTGCCTCCGCCATGGCAGACTCCCCAGCCCGAGGCTTTTGGGTATAGCCTGTGCGCTAGCGCTTGGCGGTCACTAGTTCACCCCAGTGTTCGACTGAGGGGATGCTACTCTGAAGTCACCAGCTACAGAGGGCAATGCACGGGACAAGCTTTGGAGCTTCAGTTTCCAGCAGGATCTTCTGCAGCGATGGAGAGGTTCTGCATCTGCTCTGTGCAACATGGTGGTCCTCAGGTTGGGACTGTGCTGTTGGGTACTCAAGATGTGGCCTGTGCAGATGCAGAACTGAATGCTAATTGTATTTATTTTCAATTAACTTACAGTCACATTTAAATAGCCACATGTGTCTGATGGCTACTTTATTGGACAGTACAGCTTTGGAGAATGGGAAGAAAATAATCTGAACTATTTACATCTATTTTCATCTAAGAAATGGAGAAATTAACTTTACCAATATGTGATATTCAGAGCAACACTGGGACCCTTGCTGCATTTGTGTCTCGGTGGTCACTGCCATGTGGATATGCAGGTGTCCTGGGGAAGGCCCCCAGCCAGAGAGGGGCAGTGGTGCCTTAGTGGCTTTTATCGGGATCTCATAAATAGCTGAGGTGTGCTTGTTTTACTGGATTTACAAATTATCTGTTTTTAAGGAAAACTAATCCTTGCTAAGGGAAGCATTGACCTAAACAGAAACCTGCATACAATCACAGCCTGACCCTGTTTGTGAAGATGCAAACTTAAGCAAACAATGTTGGACGATAAAGATGGCCTTTCTACCCCTCCCACTAGCTGGTGTTGGCCGCTCTACCGGTTTCAACAGTGACAACCTCATCACGTCTGACAAGAAGGCTGCACAGATCACAATGACCAAGACTATTTGAGGTCTGGATTTACGTGCCCAGTCGCCGAGGGTGACCCACACCGTAATTATGTGCTGTGTCTTGAAATATTAACTAACAGTCTCAAATCAAGATAAACAAGACAGTCAAGTACTAGACACTTGGAGATGGAGACGAACTCTTATCATTTGTAAGATCCTCACTACAGCACATTATAAAAATTCCAGAAGCATGTGATAAATTTCCAGAAGCCTCTTTTGAGTTTTCTGTCTTAGTAGCAATTTTAGTCAAATACTATTGAGGAAACACTTCCAGCTGTGGTTCAAATTGCTGAAATACAAAGAAAATAACAGAGTGGCAAACCAAAATGCATTTCCTTGTCATAAAATACTGTCGGAACGCATGTGGGAAACGTCGCTGAAGACAGAAGGAAATAGGATAGAACAGGCTACATCGTGTGGGAGATTTGCCACATGCTTGGAGCAAAGTATAGATGTTCCCTTTTTAACTTCTTATTTCAAAAATAATTTCAGATTTACAGGAAAATTGCAGAAGGAGTACAGAGAGTTCCCACATACCCTTTAGCCAGTCCCCCTAATGTTAACACTTACATAACCACAGTACAGCAATTGAAACCAGGGAACTAACACTGACACCACACTATGAACGAATTTTCAAGCTTTATCTGAATTTCAACAGGTTCCCACTCAAGTCCTTTTCCAGCCGGACCCCATCCTGGATCCCACATGGTGTTTGGTTGTGGGGCTTCCTTTGACTTCTCCAACTTGGACTGTTCTTCAGGTTCTCCTGGTCCTTCGTGGCCTTGGCACTTCTGAAGAGCACTGAGCAGGTGTTTTCAGGATGTCTCTCCCTTTGAGCTTGTCTGACTTCTTTCTCAGGGATAGACTGAGGTTGTGCAGGAACACCTGGGGGACATGTTGGGTCATTCTCAGCTCCTCTCACGGAGGTGGCGGGTACATGAGGTTGATATGATCTGCTGGTAATGTTGAACTTGATCTCTGGGGTAAGGGCCTGTCTGGCAGGTTTCTTCTATAAAGTTAATATTTTTCCTTTTGTAATTAATAAGTATCTTGTGGGGAAACACTTTGAGACTGCAAATATCTTGTTTCTAATCAAGGCATATATATATATGCCTCCAGTGTGTCTTGACTCATGATATTTGCTGTATTCTGTTTAAAAAACAAAATTTTGAAAAGATATATTTGTCCCTGTGTATGTAAAGAAAGATGTGCCATAGAACGTATGTTCTTACCAGTATTTATTACAATAAAAAATTTTTGATGGAAAAACCATTAGCCTCATGGACTGCAGTTAACAAAACAATGAATCTGGGGTGAGGTCACAGTTGCTGCAAGACACATGAAACTCACCCGTTGTGTGCTGCATGAAGTTACAACAAGCAGAGGTCAGCCGGGTGCCACAGATCACAAATATATTGACTTAAAGATTAAAAACAGACATTAAAATATAAAAGAATATTTCCAATACTTTGTATTGAGGTGGAAATGACCAGGAAAATATTTTGTACCACACAAAATTATTCTGGATAAATTATAGCAGGGTAGTTAGAAAGGTGTTGAACTTAAAGATGAATTACACAGTTTTCTTTTACAAAAAACCCAGTTGTTCAAAATTTGTGACCTATCATTGGGAAAACAAATGTTTGTTAGAAGTATGTTTCTTGGCAAATGCAAAAAAAAAATCACAATAAGCACTGTTAATTTGTTCCTTCAAAATACGTGATTTAAAACAATAATGAGTAAGAAAGTGACATCTTTTGGAAAAGAACTTGAGAGAACTGCTTGAAAGCAGATGGGCTAAAATTTTTATTGTTGCTAAAAATAATGGATGTCACCTGTGAAAATGTTCCTGTCTGCATACTTGACAAAATAGCGATATCATTTTCTGTCTTATCTAACAATACTCCCAACAACGGTGAGTTTAAGTCCATTTGTTAAAAAACACAACCATGCATTGCTTAATGATGGAAATACATTCTGGGAAATGTGTCCTTAGGTGATTTTGTCATTGTGCAAATGACAGAGTGCACTTACACAAACCTAGTGATACAGCTTACTGCACACCTAGTATGCCTATGGCTCCTAGGCCACGAACCTGAACAGGTGTGCAGTAGGCTGTGTATCACTGCACTACGTATGTACCATACATAGTATGGATGGTATAACCTGTGGCTCCGAGGCTACAAACCTGTTCAGCATGTGACTGTATTGAATGCTGTAGACAACTGTAACACAATGGTAAGTGTGTATCTAGACATACCTAAACATAGAAAAAGGAACAGGAAAAATACAGTATAATAATCTTATGGGACCACTGTGGTATGTGTGGTCTGTTGTTGACCAGAACATCATCAGGTGGTACATGACCGTATTAAAACGTAAACCTTCTGATTAGTTTGCCAGAACAGCTAATTGATATCAGAGAAGATATTACTAGCTGAGTTTCAACAAAAAATGTTTACATAATTGGAAGATGAAAGTGAAACATGAGTAACATGATTCAATAAGTCAATTATTCATACTAGCTGGATCTGTGCTTCTTTGAGAAGGACTTTAGATCAGTTTGACAGCCATTAAAATCAAGTACTGAAATTAACTGAACTGAGAATCAGATCTTCAGATGCTGTATCAGAAAATGTTAAAGATTCTCAAAAATAGAGAAGCGTGTTCAATCACACTGCTCTCCACTAAAAATATCATGAAGAACAGTAGTATTTTAGTGAGCATAAAAGATTTTAATATGACAAATAATATAAAATTATTTTAGAGTACTATTAGTTTGATCTTTAAATCATACTTTAGACATTTTATTGTTTTATAATATACATAATATGCCAGCATGGTGGTATGTATAGTTTATAGATACCTATGTATGCATTGGGTGGGTTCGCGCAAACATTTCACAGATAGGGGTGTAAGATTAAAAAAATGTTATAAATGACTGCACTGAAGGTGGTAAACCAAATATTATCTGACTGTACTGCAGAGTGAATTTTTACATGCATTATCTCATTTAATTCTCACAGCAATGAGATGCAGGTATTATTTTTCAGGCAATAGTTGTGCCTAGTTTTTAGTTCAGGAAACCTGAAACCTAGAGAAGTTAAAAAATGTATTTGTGTTTTCAAAGCAGTGTGGGATTCGCCAGGACTGGAAACCAAAGCTTGTGGCTCTTTCCATGTCATGGTTGTGACTCAGAATGGAGACTGACTGTCCTCAGGGCTTCACAGTGTGTTCTAAAATAGACTTTCCACTCAACATGCAGCCTGAAATCGTAAAATCAGCTGTGACCCTTAAAGGAATACTTGCCAATGCGTCCTCACATGCTGGGTGTCCAACAGATAGAAGTTAGACCTGTACATTTACATCAACAAATAAACAGCGCACAATCCTCCTCTGAGCCATTCCCTAGAGAAGCAAGGCCGTTCTTCCTAGTATGTGAAGTAGTTTATTCCTCATGCAGGAGAGCATTATGAATCCTAATTACTGCTTCACATTTGTAGAGCACCTTCATATGGCTGGCTCATCTTATCACAGGTACTCTTAGCTGGAACGTCGCTTACCCTCATTTTACAGAAAAGGAGACCCAGGCACAGAGAAGCTGACTGCCGCTGAGCTGGGCCAAGCCTAGAGCTCGCTGCCCCTGATCTCAAGTCTGCCCACTGGATGGTGTATCTCCTGACCCAAGCAGACACCCAGTTACTTCTGCACAGCCACTTCAGAGAATCTCCTTCTGGGTGTAGTAGATTTGCCTCTGGAAGCCATCTCTTAGAATGCAGGTACACTTTGGAAGAGATGGTGGCTATTATCTATTTATGCCGAAGTATTATTTAACCTATTAGGTTGCTTTCTAAACTGTCAAATGAATAGAATTTTGTGCCAAAGAAAATGAGACAGGAACCATGCCTATGATCTTGTGGGCAGAGAGGGAAAGTGGGCCAGGGCTCAGGGGCCTTGCAGGGATTTGGAGGGTGCAGCAGGGTTTAAAGTTCAAAAGTCACTCTTGGTATTTATACCAACCTAATGAAGGAGGAGAAGAGGTGATTCTTAGCCCCCATTTCACAGATAAATTAACTGAGGCTCAGAAGGGAACCTAATGTAATTTTCTCAAGGTAACGCAACTCTTAAGAGGTCCCTACAAAACATTGAGTCTACTT
Source organism: Hylobates moloch (assembly GCF_009828535.3). Classification (NCBI taxonomy): domain Eukaryota; kingdom Metazoa; phylum Chordata; class Mammalia; order Primates; family Hylobatidae; genus Hylobates; species Hylobates moloch. The sequence goes on from NW_026652279.1 coordinate 171,679,794, forward strand.
TTTTTTCCTTTTTATCTTTTGGAAACAGGGTCTTGCTCTGTCACCCAGGCTGGAGTGCAGTGGTGTGATCAACAGCTCATTGGAGCCTTGACCTCCTGGGCTCAGGGCATCCTCCTGCTTCAGCCTCCTGGGTACCTGGGATCACAGGTGCCTGTCAACACACCCAGCTAATTTTTGTATTTTTTTTTTTTTTTTTTTTGTAGAGACAGGGTCTCAGTATGTTGCCCAGGCTGGTCTCAAACTCCTAGGCTCAAGTGATCCCTCAGCCTCAGCCTCCCAAAGTGCTGGGATTATAGGCATGAGCTACTGGGCCCAGCCATCAGTCTACTTTTTCATTTCTGTTGCTAATACTTCACTTGGGTGGCTCTTACTAGGGGTAGTTCTGCCTCCTTGGAGCTGTTTGGTGTCTGTGGGGACACTTTGGCCATCTTGATGATTGGCAGTGCTGCTGGTATCTAGGTAGGGTGTCTTGTGGGCAGGGCTAGGAGTGATGGAGGTTTTAGAAAGTGCCAGGCATCCCCACACAGGAAGAATTGCTTTGCACCTGCCCAGCTTCCTAAAGGCCAGCTGGACATTCAAGCAGAATGGCTTGACCTTGTGCTTGTGAGTATTTGAGCCTAGAATGTAAAGCTGCACCCAGGTTCAGCGACAGACAAAACAGCAGGGCACTCAGAGCCGCCCTGTCCAAGGTGCACAGCCGGGGTTCAGACCCTCCCTACGAAGTGGTGCCAGGGTCCAAACTTCCCCTGGGAAGTGGCTGGAGGTCCCTTTCCAAACTCTCAGTGGTGCCTTGGGACTGCCTCTGCTTTGGAAGTATTTGTTCTTTATCTCTCTGCGCATATGCAAAAGAACTTATTAAAAAGCTGTCATGGAGTCTTGGGAAGTTTTTGTGATTGGATGCACCTGAGCTCATATCTTGGTTCTCCTACTTTCTTGGGCAAGGCACTAAACTACTCTAGACCTTGGTTTCTTTATTTGTAAAATAGAGTAAAATGCCTTTTTCATTTGGCTATCCAGAAAGTTAAATGAGATCACATGTGTGTTTAAAGCACATGGGCCCATTTCCATTTGATTCTTTCTTCTTCTCCCTTCTTTCTGATGAAGGAGGACTTTAGTCTGCTTCTGTAACTTAACCCATATTTAAACAGGAAGAGTATATTTAGCATTGAGAATATATTATTTTTCTGCAGCTGTCCTAGATTAAAATAAACAAAAATAAATAAATGAATGCCTACCATTCTGAGCAGCTCAGGGGGTATGTTTGAGACTGCTTTGAAACTCTAATACAAGCACAGGCATACCTGCCCCGGCACTTTTGCACACAAGCCCCACACTGTCCCGGAGGACAGAGTGTGTGTGGCTCCTAAGTGCATGTGGAGCCCCCTCCAGATCTGGGGAGGCTGCCCCATATGGTGCTGGTCAGTGGCTGCACCAGGACCTGGAGGGGAACCTGGGACCTAGGCCCAGGCAGGTGGGGGCTATGAACATGTGGCTGGGAGAGGCCAGTGTCCACACACAGACAGCCCAAGTTGTTCAACTCCATTTGCCAACCCATGCCCTGCCCCTGGCTTGACTGGTCCCCCTCCTCTTCTGCTACTAAAGTCTCTCCTGAAGCTGAGAACCAGCCAATGACGATGATGGTGCCAGGGAGAGAGGATCCTGTGTTGGTCAAGGATGTGCGAGTAGCTGTTACCTCCACTGGCAGTTTTGTCACTAAAAGACCTCATTCACTTGAGCATTTGAGGATGACCAAATAGAATCACTAACTTTGGTTATTTCCAGTTTGGTCTGCATTAGACCATGACCAAGGAAAGCTGTGCCAATGACAAGCCATATGCTTAAGTTTTCACCACATAAAAAGTTACTTTTAGGCAGAAGTCATGATAAACTTTCCAAGAAATGGTTGTGGAATATTGTCCAAGCTGCGGGGGGTTCGTTAAGTGGACATTGGAGAGCAGTGGTGCCTGGTGGCTTGGCACAGGTTCAGATGGAGAGACAAAAAAAAAAAAAAAAAAAAAATGCCATAAAATAAGCAAAGCGTTGGTAGAGCCCAGAAAAAGTACCTGATTTTCCAGTTGGAAGTAACCCAAAAATGTGGTCAAGAATTTATATTGATTTTTCAAGAACTTTCTAGGGAAAGAACTTGAGGATCCTGGTAAGCTTTTCCAAAATGACTCAGAGTACCCATTTCTGTTTCTTCTCAAACCTTGCTATAATCACTGCAGGTCTGAAGAAACTCCACAAAACCTAAGCAGCCTCAATAAGAGGAAATCTAGACACACCATGGTCAAACTGCAAAAACCAAATCCTATGATACAGTGGGCAGTGGGCTATGTGTGCCAGAGAGGGCTTGATCTCAGGGGGTCCCTGGGGGTCTTCTGGTTTGTGTGGTGTGTTGTTCTCAGAATATGACTGCCAGTAAAGTGCTGTATTGTCCGAGATGTAATCATTCCTTGTTTATTTGTTCCTGCCAACCTACACAGAAGGCATCAGAGTCCTAGAAAGGCAGCTTGTTTTAATTAGAATTTCATGCAATTGAGAGAATTTAATAAGGTGGGCAGGATCTCATATATTATATGTGCAATTAATAGGGAAAAATTAATAACCATTTATGCCAACTACAAACAGAAGATCTGATGGAATAAAGGACAACTTTTATAATAACAACAACTACTCAGAATACTGCAGGATACTACTACTACTTCTAAGTACTTCAAGATAAAGAAGAAGATAAAACAAGTGGAAAACCATAGTATGTTCACAGGTAGGAATCTACCTCATCATACAGAAATCACTTCTTTGTAGTTTATTTATCAGTTAAGCTTGATCCCATTTAAAATACGAGAAGTGTTGAGGATTTTTTAAAATGAGAAAAACCAATTATAAACTTTATAAGACACATACATATGAGATTTACATGAACTGTCTCTGGAAAGATGCAGGAGAAATGGAGTCCATTGGCTTCTCCCTGGGAAGGAAATAGGATGACTGGGGGAAAGACTGGGAGATTTATTTCATTGGCTCTCATTTTGATTTATTTTTATTTTGAACTATGTGAGTATATAATTTTTGAAAATAGAAAATTATTTAAAATAGTAGTATAGATATTAAGCAATCAAGAAAACCCAGGAAAATACTGAAAAATAAAATAAAGTTTCCCATATATTAAAACATATTATAATGTGGCATTAGTTCATGAATAGAGGGATGCAATTACCTAGGAAGTCTGGAAAATAGATGCCATATTATTATGTAATAAAGTGGCATTTGAAATCAGTGGGAGAAGTGTGTGATCATCTGAAAGAGAAAGCTGGATTCCAACCACTCACATTTACAAAGTAAATTTCATATGGATGGGAAATTTACACATGAAAAAATGAAACCTTAAAAGTAGCAGAAAAAACTGGGAGAATTATTAAATAATCTCTGATTCAAAAAGGACCTTTTTAATTCTGACACAAAATCTTTAAGCCAGAAAAGAAAAGATTGAGAAATTTGATCAACTCCCCACCCCTCAAACTAAGATATTCCTGAATGGCAAACATCACCAGAAACAAAATTAAATGATAATAAATTAGGAAAAATTCATGTACTTCACATCAGAGAAAAACGGCCAACACAGTTGTGTTGTGTGTTTTAAATATTGATTCCTAAAAATCAATATTTAAAAAGGACAATAACTTAATTTAAAAGTACCCGAAGACTGTACACACATACATAACCAGTTCCTTGGTGCTCAAACTCCTTACAATGAGAACGCAGACTAAAACAACACTGAAATACAATTTCGTTTGCTTATCAGATTGGCAAGGAATAGTACAAATAAAGTTTGTTCCCACACTGTATTTGTAAAGATGGTTGGGGCGGGGGGGAAATGCACAGTTTATCTTTGCTGCTGGACTGTAAACAGGTAAAATTTCCATGGAAGTTTCTTTGACGACAGCTAACAAAATTTAATATGCATGAAGTCTTCAACCCAGCAACTATAGGTATTTAGCCTATGGATCTACCCCAAGGGTGCAGAACGACTCCTGCACAAGTGCACTGAGCATGGTGGTATTTGTCAAAGCAAGAGAATGGAAATAATGTAATGTCTGTTAGTGGGGATGGTTCAACAAGTATTGGTACTGCCATACAATAAAATGCTATGAAGCCATTTCAAAGAGTGAGGATGCTCTATATGTGCTGAAATGAAACAATTTCCAATATAGAAAGTTAAAAAAACTAATGTGAAGAAGAAAAAAGAAAAAAAAACAATAACAAACAAAAACAATGTGAAGTATGTTTAGGATACTGTCACTCATATAATATATTGTATATGTGTATACACGTATATATGTGTATATACGACATACATTTATACAGATAACGCATTATATAATACTTGCATTGCCAAGAAACTGGTAAGCATGCTCATCTCTGAATGGTAGAAATAAGTGCTGGAAGAACAGAGGGGCATGCCAGTGCATATTATATATTCAAGAAATGAAAAAAATAAGATAGTAAAATAAAACAATTAAAACCTTTAAATTTATCCTTTCAACAGCTTTTACTAAGCGTCTTCATTGCTGGCCCTGTATTAGATGACAGCATAAACCAGCAAGACAGACCAGGCTGAAGCAAAATTAAGACTGAGACGAAACCAAGGTTGAGCCCAGGTTAGGAAAGTTTAACCTCCCAGCTGGGTGCTCCAGCCCGAATAGCGTCGCGATGCTGGGGATGAGGTCTAGGAGAAGGGAAATGAGGGGCACTTAGAGCCCCAAATCCATGAACCACGCTGGTCTGTTTTAGGAAAGCAACATCTTGAGGCTTCATGGTGTTCTGTGCTCCCTGCTGGGAAGCGCTGGGCTGGCTGGAGGTTTTCATCTCTGGGCTGGGGGTCCATCCCCACACTGCCTGGCTGAACATGTCGGTGCTTTCCCAATGTCCTTGACGTCTGGTGTTTGTCTGGTGCAATAGGTCAGGGCTGTGGAGACGGTCGTGCTAACAGCGTATTCCGCTCAGCAAAAGCTTTCATTGCATGCATCCATGGCCTCTTTGCAAAGATGGGGACAGCATGTCTCAATAACACACAATTTCATCTGGCTCTGATGATTCAGAAGGCGCCCCAGTGCCTCAGGCTCATCATTAGAAGCCAATGATGGCTCTGTAGATGTGGTAGTAAAGTCCAGGTAGCCGAAAGATTGAGTAAGGAAGCATTTGCTGGGAAATGGGGGTCTCCTGCTGCAGTGCTCCCCAGACACCTCAAGAAGTGACCTTCTGCCCGGGGCCTCTCTCCGCTGACAATAATGTCGCAGACTTCCTTGTCTCAAAGTTGAACACTGCCAAAATGATCCACATCCAAGGTAAGCTGGCTTCAGCTTGTTAATTTAGTCCCGCTCTCAAAGAAAAGGAAGAGGTCCTCACCCTGGCTGACACCTCCGGCCTCAGGGGCCCTGGTCCCCGGGGTGACAAGGGCCACACTCCTTAAAGAGCCTGAAATTCCCAGGACGCTCTCCTTTTAAATCCAGTTAGGGAATATTATTTATAACACATGCCTCACAGATATTAATTCATTAAGAGAAATAATGGATGCGGAAGTGCTGAGGACCGAGAGTAACCTACTAACACGGCCCCATCCTTAAGGGGCTTTCCCCATTTAGCCGGGACTGGAGAACTGTGTAGGATGTTTACTTAGTGCTTTGAAAAAACTCACTGCATCCCCTCAACAATCCTTTCATGTGGCTGTTATAATTTTCTCCATGGTTGCAGATGAAAAAAATCATTCGGGAAGGTTGAGCCATTATCCATGGCCACACAGCTCCAAAGCGGTGGAACTCGGAATAGAAGCCCAGGTCGGTTGAAGCCAGAGCCGCAAACGTGCTCCCTGCTGCCGCACTACCTGGCCGACACACTCACGGGTGCTGGGGCCACTGCACGCATGACAGTGCCAGGAGCGTGCACTTACTCTCCGAGCCCTTCCCTCCACGGCCAGGCCAGCAGTGTGAGTGCCAGGGCCTTCAGCGAAGCACAGGGAAGCCCAGCGCCCTCGCCCTGGTCCTTTGACACATGACGAGACCTCCTCCGGTCAGAGGCCCCTGGATTCTGGGGCTTTCTGCCAGGCAGGGGCTGGAGGGGGGGCGGTCACTTCCTCCTGAGCCACGAGTCAGCACGTGTGGAGACGGTGCTCGGGGATGCCAGCCTCTGTTAGCCCCGCACGCAAGCACCTGCCCCTGCCCACAGGCATCTGCGCCCCCGGGACTTAGCCCCCCGCTGGCCTGCCGCAGTCTCCATTCCTTAAGCACCCAGAGATCCCTCTGCGCTCCCCTGTGCCCGCGTCTCCCCTGTTCTGTTTCGTTCCACTCTGCTTCGTGCTTGTCTCAATTCCATTTCCGTAAGGGTTCAGGTCCTCAGCTTACTAAGGGGCCTCTGAGAGGCCAGCTGGCCACCAGGACTGTTTTTCCTGCAGTGGAACTTTCCAGATGATCTTCCTTTCCCCCCTCTCGCCTTCTGCCTCCTGCCGTCTCCTCGGAGTTTAGCTCAGGCAGGGTCCCTCCTGCAGAAACCGCTCCTGCCCGCAGCGAGCGCTTGCTGCCTCCTGCCCCGCTAAGTGAGGGCGGTTTCAGACAGATCCATTGGAGGCAGATCTCCAGAGCCCGAAGCCAAAGGGGCTGTGGCAGAAGGGGAGGCGGCCTCAGGGCTCAGGCGAGAGAGGCTGATTCCCCAAGGAGGACGGGGCTGCCTGGCGGAGGCGAATGCAGGGGCCATGAGGCACTGACAGGAAGAGCCCCTGACGGTGGGGGGAGCTGGGGAGTGGGAGCTCCAGGGGGAGGGGGGCAGAGACTCGCCTCACGGCGCGCCCCTCACGACGTCCCCGTCACGACGCCCTCCACACGACGCGCCCCCTCACAACGCGCTCCCCTCACGATGCCGCCGTCACCACGCGCCCTCCTCACGACATCCCCCTCACGACGCCCCCGTCACGACGCGCCCCCTTCATGACGTCTCCCTCACGACCTCCCCCTCACGACGCCTTCCTCACGACGCGCCCTCCCACGACGTCCCCCTCACAGTGCGCCCCCCTCACGACACGTCCCCCTCCCGCCGTCCCCCTCTCGACGCCCCCTCGCCACACCCCCCC
>NW_026652279.1:171687013-171855472 GCF_009828535.3 Hylobates moloch
ACCATGCCTCTCCTGACGACGTCCTTCTCACGACGTCCCCCTCACGACGTCCCCGTCACCACGCTCCCCCCTCACGACGTCTCCCTCAGGACACCCCTCTCACGACGTCCCCCTCACACTACCGCCCCTCTTGGCAACTTGACCTTCAACCCTCCAGCGTTTCTTACTGACCTGTGCTTTCCTTCCCAACTTTACTGCCTCTGGAGTAAAAGAGTCACAGAACAGAAAAATACTTTAGGGATGGACTGCTTGCAGGTGAGGAAACAGGCTCAGAGAAATCAACCGGGGAACGGCCCAAGGTGACACGGATTGGCAAACCCACGCCTCAGACATGGATCTTCTTCCTTGGGTTCTTTCACCAGCCGCTGTCTTCCCACTCCTACAGGAACAGCTGCATGGGGGCTGCATCCCTTTTCGGCAGCTGTGTACGGAGCTGAGAAGCTTGGAGCCACGCACGTGCGTCATCTCACGGTTTCCGGACATGCGCGCTGGGTCCGCTGCCCGGGCTCTCACTAGGCGGGATCAAGTGTTGGCTGGGGCCGTATTCTCATGCGGAGGATCCGAGGATGGGCTGGGAAAGAATCCACCTCTTTGGAAGTTCCCACAGGCTGTTGGCCGAGTTCATTTTCTCTCTGAGGGCCCCAGGTCCAGGTCCGTGGCTGCCCTCAGTCTCTCTCCACACGGAAGTTTCCAGTGCAGCCACTTACTTCATCAGCCAGCAGGGAGGCTCTAGAGCAAGGCGGCTGTGGGTGGAGGCCAGGGAATGTACCTGGATCATGGGAGAGACATGCTATCCCTCTACCACATTCTGTGGGTCAGAAGCAAGTCACAGGTCCCCCCACATCAAGGAGATAGGATTCCAGCAAGATATGAACACACCGGGAGGTGGGGACCCTGGTGCCACCTTAGTGTCTGTCCAGCAGAGGGACCAATTCCCAAAGGAATGCACGCACAGTCGCACACACTAATCCCAAACAACAGCAACACAGTCAAGGGGTCAACAGTGTTTTTATTTTATTTTATTTTATTATTTTATTTTATTTATTAAATGCTAGGCACTGGAAACATAGCAGTGAAGAAAAAGAAAAATCCCTGTCCTCATGAAGCTTAGATGATGCTGGAGCACACTAAATCCACGAATAGCAGTCACAGCTGTGCGCCGAGCCCTGCCTTCCGCTCAGTGTCAACAACATGCGTCTACACGGTTGTGATGCTTAATTTTATGTGTCCATGTGACTGGGCCCAGATGTGAAGTCAAACCTCATTCTGGATGTCCCTGTGAGGATGTTTTTGGATGAGATGAACATTTAAACCCGTGCACTTTGAGTAAAGCAGATGGCCCTTGCTAGTAGGTGGGCCGCCCCGGGTCAGCTGAAGACTTGAATGGAACAGAGACTGACCTCCCTGGGCAAGCAGGAGCTGCCGACACGGTCTTCCTGGGGTCTCCAGCCTGCTGGCCCACCCTGCAGATTTCAAATTTACCAGCCTCCATAGTCACCTGAGCCAATTCCTTAAAGGTAATCTCTCTCTATATACATATACACATATCCTGTTGGTTCTGGTTTTTTGTTTGTGTTTGCTTCTAGAAAACCTGCTATTACAGTGGTGTATACACATTCCATTCTGTGATGGGTAATATAGTAAGAGACAGCTTTTATTAGTTTTCCTTCCAAATATTCAATGTGTTAATATGCTCAAAACCCTTATTTCAATTCTCTGAATCCTTCTAATTTGGGATGGAGTAAGGTTTGCAGAAGAAAGTCCACCTAGAGCATCATTTTGTGGAGGGCTTTGTGTCTGAGAAGGGGTTTCCTTGCGGCAGCATCTGCCCTGCTGCTGCTCACATCTGAAGCTTTCTTTTCTGTCAGCTGCTCCTAGGTCTCTGACCTTTCTGGCCTCTGCGTTTTTTGTTGTTGTTTTTTTTTAATTTCTCCCTCTTTTTCCCAGCCTCAAACCTGTCATCTCCATCTTTCCTTCTTTAACCACTGAGCCAGGTGCTCTAAGGCTTTGGGCTCCTTGGTACTTTATGATTCACCCCCACCCTGGGGCTGGACAGCCTTGGAGAATTTCCAGAGGGAAAAGTCTTCTGGTAACCAGATAATTCTTTCAGAAGTAGGTGTGTTTTTGCAACATTAGTCAATATCTCACGTCCTGCAAGGGACTTTCTATCAATTGCTTTTGAGAGGCCTGTAGGGTAGGTTACGGTTAAGAAGGCTTTTCAGAACAGTGTAAAGGAAGGGAGGGCGAGTGCATTTCATGGCCTTGTAACCCTTCTGTGTCCTTGTTGGCGAAAAGAGAGGGTGGAGCTTTATTCCTGAGCGCCAGGTGCCTTTCCCTGTGGTCACAAACGTGTAAATGGATCAATTTCTATTTACTTAAGGAACAAATATTCCTCTGGGAAGTGACTAAATAGCATCCCAGAAGCAGTGGTTATGGGGCGTTTGGACCAGCTGGGCATCTTCTAATCAAGGCAGGAGGGGGAATGATGCAAAAACAAGATGGGTCTACGCTGGAACATTTCCATTGTCAAATTCACCAAAAATGTGTGACAGGCTTACTCCCCAAGCCACAAAGCTCTGATTCACAAACAGCCCTGGTGCACGAACAGCAGGGGCCCCATCCTCTGCCATTCACTCTGATGTTGACTTTGAAACCAGTCTGTGTGGCCACTTCCAGCTTGAAAGACCTTGACCAATTTACCCAACCTCCCTGCCACCTCAGTTCTCTCATCTGCAGAATGGAAATGTTGCAGCAGCGCCTTCCAACAACCCCTCGGAAAGGCAGGGAGCAAAGCCAGTTGTCACCTGCGACAAACCTGTGTGGGACCATACAAGTTCCCACTGTGATGTTTGCCTGGGCAGGGTAGTATTACCACATTTCAGGGTCTGGCTTCAATTTTGTAGGCCCAGAAAGTCAGTAGATAATACAGAATAATTGATCAAGCACCTAAGAGTGGATGCTAGAAGAACTCACAAGAATCTGAGGTGAGTATTAACTTACAGCAAGAACTGTAACCAAGTGGACAGGACAGAAGCGGCCGCAGCTCCCATGCTCCTTCTTTAAAGGCAGAGCTATATGCAGGGCCAAGTGATCATTGCCGTGGGATTGCAGTTTGCTTGCTGGGTGTGAGTTGGGTGGAGGTGGGGCTGAGGCTGGACAACTCTGATGGCAGTGGTCCCTCTACAAGAACCGAGGCTTCTGTGGCACTGTGAGGAGGCTCTTACAGGCTTGGCAGGTCCCACGAGAGTCCCTGCCAGTGGCTTGGCTGGCAGCTCCCCCTCCTGCTGCTTCCCATAACCACATGCCCCGAAGTCCACAGTCATTACTAAGGTATAGCAAGGCAAACGGAGACCATAGGCTTGGAAAAGATAAAAATAGCAACCAGCAACACCAAACCCAAAAGCCCTCAAGGAAACCAATTAATCCCCTTAAAAATAGTCTTCATCGGCCTCTTCTTCCTCTTCTTGTACGGCAAATGTTTCCTCAAGGATCAACACTGAAGAAAAATAATACATATTTCTTACCAAATGTTTTATTATTGTTCCCCCTATGTTGTGAAATAGATTATACATATAAAAGAGTACATAAAATTTGCATGTCTAAGGAAAAAGAATAAGGACAAACACCTGCATATGCACCCCCGGGTGACATGCCCCTACCTGTGGGCACCCTGACCTGCCCCTGCACAGGAGGCACCACCTGCAGGGTATGCAACCATTCCTGTGCCTTTCCTGTGCGTTTTCCACTATGTATGTCTCAGTGGAGAAACGTCCTGCTCGGTTTTGTTGTTTGTGAACCTTACACAAATGGAATCTTACATTACGTAGTCTTCTATGACTTCTCTTTGCTCAAGATACATCATGTGAATTCAAGTGGCTTTATTTCATTCTGTATCACTGCTATAGAGTGTTGTAACACCGAACAGACCACAATCTATTTATCCAGCTTACTACTGATGGAGATGTTTGTGTTGCTTACATGTTTTTACTATTACAAACAATGCTGGCGTGAACATTCTTCTAAACATCCCTACTACATAAGGGCCAGAATTTTTCCAGGCATACAAAAAAGAAGGGCTGTTATGGGCCGTGGAACAGACATGCTCACATCTACCAGATGACACCTAGTTCTTTCCAAAGTGGTCACCCGAGTTTCCACCCTCCCCGGAATTGTGCATGAGTCCCTTTTTTGCTACATTCAAATTTCTGCCAGCATTCGCTGTCGCCTGATTTTTAAGTACAAAATGGTAGCTTATTGTTGCCTCTTCTGTGAATTGTCTGGTGGGGATTTTTGAGCACTTTTCTATTAGGTTGTTTGTATTTTGCCTTGTTGACTGATATGAATTCTCTACATCTGCTGGATATGAATGTTTTGTCAGGTACATGCCCAGGCATTCTTTTCTACTTCCTGGCTCATCTTTTTAATCTCTTGGTGGGATGGTGTCCCACCAAAATGAGTAGAAGTTCTCAGTTTTAACATAGTTCAGCTTATTAGTTATTTTCATTGGTTGTGTGTGTGTATGAGTGTATTAAGAGCCCTCCCTGCTCTGAGGTTTAGGAGATGACCTTTACTTCATCGTGTAAGAGAGTTTCATAATGGTTTTTTTTTTTTGACATTGTAGTCTTTAATCCATGTGGAATTGATTTTTAAAAATATAATGTGAAGTAGGGATCGAATCTCATTTTCCTCTGTTTAGTGCATTGCCCCAGTACTGCTTATTGAGTAGTGTTTATTTGCTGTTTACATACTTATGCATATGCTATTATTAAACAGGGCAGGCCTGCTTTAAAGGAGATCTGTTTCCTGGGTGAGCGTGGGCTTGGCCTGCTCTGTGGCACCGCCCGTGTGTTCATGGTCTTGCCCAGCTGCTTGTTCTAAAGACTTAGCTTTTGGAGTTGTCTTGAGCTTTGAGAGGGCACATCCCCAACCATGTCCTTCCTGAAGAACAAGGGTCCTGGCTGTACCTGGTCCTTCATTTATTTCCATATACATTTGAGAATCAGCTTTTCAAGGTCCATAAGAAAAGAAACCTCACTGTGATTTAGATGAAATTGTATTGACTCTACAGGAGGTGTTTCTACTTTGTTATTGCCGTTTCCTTAAAGTAATCTTACTCAAAAAGAAGTGTCAGCTCCGCGTAGAAAGCAGTGAAACATGGTGAAACAAAGGAGAAAAGAAGCAGTTACTACAGCACCTCGACTGCCCCCACCAGACGACAACACTGCTAGCGTTTTAATGTCTTTTATCTTTAATATATATTTTATTATATATAAAATATCTAATAAATATATGCGTACATAGTGTACATTTGCATACACATGTATTTGTAGATGCCACACACCACGTGTTCCCAGCTCTAAGAGGCCTGTTTGTCCCCATTTTACCACCTCTGGATTCAGGACACGCCTGGCTGCATTGTCTCCTTGTCTGCATAGAAACTTGTGGGACAAAAGCCGCTGGCAGATGTCGGTGGGGACCCTCCCAACGCCCCCAGTTCAGGCTCCTGAGGCCACAGGAAAGGATGTGGCACAGGGAGGCCAACCATGCGGTCCTGCTCGGAGCGGTGACTGGGAAGACAGACGAACCCTGAAGAAGCACGGAGGAATCCAGACCAATTGTTTTTGCCTCATTTTCCTAGTTAAGTATACAAAGGAGTGATATTAATAAAAACCTATGTCTAAATAAGTAAAAACTGCTCTTTTGACAGGTATGAAATGAAAACTCTCAGTGTTGATAGCAGCTTTCTAGTTTGGGGGACAATCTTGATCTCTCTTAGCTGAATAGGACTCTTTGATTCTGTGAAGGGCCAGACGCATTGCTGGTGGGTGGGTTGGCACAGTCCACTGCAAGCCTTCACCAGTGGCACTGATGCCGCCGCTGCCGCAGGGAGGAGAGGGCTGCTCTGTGGATTGACCAGTTGGAGGCAGGTGCAGGTTCCAGAGACCCCCATGTTCCCCAATGCTTGGGAGGCGCTGTGGTTTGACTTGAATGCTGCTGTGGAGTTTTTGGTGGCTCCCCCAAGCATCGTTCCCAGATGAACTGAGGTTTGATGTTGTTTTAGGTACCATACGTGTTATTTTCTCAAAAATATGTCCCGGAACGTCCCTGCCTCCGATGGCTTTCTTTGGGGACATGAGTTCCCTGGGATGTGGGTGGCAACACTGCCCCCTGCTGGTGCTGGGCAGCATCATCAGGCACCCGGGCAAAGGCTCCAGCCTCAGCCTCGGCCGTAGGTCACAGCCAGTTGGACACAGAACCTGAGATTTTCCTACAAGGTTTAAGATTTGAACTGAATACCATCCAGAGGTGTGATCCTAAAGCAATGGCGACATTGCTGCTAGGTTCAAGCAGAACTTACTTTTTCCCTACTGCTCACCAGGTATTAAATATTTAGTGACATTTATGTTACCTGGCATTGTAATTATTTCAAATGAATTCTTGTGTTCTATATTGTTTCGTTGTTATTGGACTGTGTTTTTCTTTACATGTACTGTAGATACCTTTGTAAAGACTCATTCAAATTTATTTTTTTGCTCCATATTTTGTACGAATTTTTAGTAATGCATTTGCCTTGTCAGTATGAATCTTATATAAATTTATTCTAATTCATTTCATATTGTAGCTTGCTTTCTATTTACTGGCATTTCCTGAAATACAATGTCCATATTTGCTTTTATATGATATGTGAAGTACTTGTAAATTTACAAGTAAATTTATTGTGTTTACTTGCAGCCTATATACTTGTATTTACAAATACAACATATTTCTTCTTAGCTACGTGGCTTTCCATTTTTCTTTTTTGGGTTTAGTAGAAAATTACCACATATCTAAAACCTATTATCTCAACCAGATTCCAATATACAATATAACTTTATTTATGCCCGTGTTTTCCTATATTATCTCTTGAAAATAGCTTTCAGTACACAAATGCTTAAGGTTTTTTTTTTTTCAAAAAGTGTCCTGTGGGTTGGGAGGCACTGATGTGTCCCCAGTGCCAGCAGGCGTGTTGGCTGTTGGTGATGGGCCGCTAATCCAGCTGCTGCCGGCTGATTGTTACCGTGGGGATGACCTCCAGGTGTCTGATGGCGTTGTCAAGCAGACTCTGTGGACACAGGGAGCTTAAGGACTGCCTCGCTCTGAAGCGGTTATCTCTGCAGTTAATGTTTCCACCGAGGACTCTGCTTCCCGCCTATCCATCCTGCCCACCTAAGAAAACCCTTAGAAATAAGGGGTGAGTCCCTCGAGGATTTAACTGTTTAGTAGTGAAATGGGCACGTGGCGTCCAGGGAACACAAGCAGCAGCGGAACTGGACAGCGAGGGCTTCGTGGGGAGCTGAGTGTCCTCCGAGGGTGGTGGCTCCTGCAGGGAATGGCTTCCAGGTTCAGGGTCCCTGATGTGGGAAGGCCCAGCCCCATGCCCCGTGTGCTCTCTGGGGCCCGCTTCCCATCCATAGTAGACTGGTTCAGGCTAGACCCTCTGCAAATCTGGAATAAGGTTTGCCTTCTGCCTGGGTGGAACTGTTTCATGTAGCCTGGAGCCCAGGCAAGCAGTGAAAGCCGTCTAGAGACGGGGGAGCAAAGCGAATACACAGAGGTGGAGGCTGGACGCTGAGAAAAAGAGTGCTGGGGTCTTTGCAGTTTGGGTTGCAGCCACTTTCTGAGCTCGGGGTCCTGAGACAGCCCTCATACGAGACCTGTGTCCTTTCCTCGCTCCAGCCTGAGCTTGCGTCTGTCTTTTTCAGCCCAAGCATGTGAATGAACACCGCAGGTGGTGCTCGTCTGTTTGATGTTGTAAGAGCTAGGCCTGTGTAAGAAGTCAGTAAGTGCAAACGTCTTTAATTCTTCTTCTTCTTCTTCTTTTTTTCTTGAGACGGAGTCTGGAGTGCAGTGGCGCAATCTCGGCTCACTGCAAGCTCCGCCTCCCGGGTTCACGCCATTCTCCTGCCTCAGCCTCCCGAGTAGCTGGGACTACAGGCGCCCGCCGCCACGCCCGGCTAATTTTTTGTATTTTTACTAGAGACAGGGTTTCACCGTGTTGCCAGGATGGTCTTGATCTCCTGACCTCGTGATCTGCCCGCCTCAGCCTCCCAAAGTGCTGGGATTACAGACGTGAGCCACCACGGCTGCCCTCTTTAATTCTTAATTTTTTTTTTTTGTGACAGAGTCTCCCTCTGTCACCCAGGCTGGAGTGCAGTGGCACAATCTCAGCTCACTGCAACCTCTGCCTCCCGGGTTCAAAGACTCTCCTGCCTCAGCCTCCCGAGTAGCTGGGATTACAGGCGCACCACCACTACGTCATGCTAATTTTTGTATTTTTAGTAGAGACGGGATTTCACCCTCTTGGCCAGGCTGGTCTTGAACTCCTGACCTCAAGTGATTTGCCCACCTCAGCCTCCCAGAGTGCTGGGATTAAAGGGGTGAGCCACCACACCTGGCCTAACTCTTAATATTGGATATCAGGTTAATTTCATAATGAATGATCATCTCTTATAATTTTATTTCTTGGTTTGTTGCCCAGGCTGGAGTGCAGTGGTACGATCTGAGCTCATTGCAGCCTTGAACTCCTGGCCTCAAGTGATCCTCCTGCCTCAGCCTCCTGAGTAGCTGAGACTAGAGGCGTGCTCTACTGTGCCTGGCTCATTTCTCATAATTTGAAAAGTTAAACATCCAAGCTACAGTGAACTGAATCCAGTATTAATGGAGTCGTGTCACTTGGAGTGTTTGTATTTATTTTGACACCAGAGAACTGACATTAAAATAGCCGAAGGAGTATGGTTTCATTCCGAAGAAGGATTGGTCAGCAGGGAAGCTTAGAAATTGGAGATTTAGGCTGGGTGTGGTGGCTCACACCTGTAATCCCAGCACTTTCAGAGGCCAAGGTGGGTGGATCACCTGAGGTCAGGAGTTTGAGACCAGCCTGGCCAACATGGCGAAACCCAATCTCTACTAAAAATAGAAAAAGTAGCCAGGCATGGTGGTGGGTGTCTGTGATCCCAGCTACTCGGGAGGCTGAGGCAGGAGAATCGCTTGAACCTAGGAGGTGGAGGTTGCCGTGAGCCGAGATTGCACTTATTTTTGTATTTTTAGTAGAGATGAGGTTTCGCCATGTTGGCCAGGCTGGTCCAATTTCTAAGCTTCCCCTGCTGACCAATCCTTCGCACCAAGGCTTTGTGGACTCTAATGGGGGTGGCTTCTGGCCGCAGGTGACTTGTCGCTTGTTCCATGCAGGCAGCAACTTCTTGGAAATACATGCTCTGTATTCGAATTGAGCAAACGTTAGCCTGGTAACAGATAACCCCCCATCCCAGCAGTTTAACCCTTTCCTATTTGCCCCAAGAATACTCACTGGTGGTGCTTGTGGCTGCAGCGTTTACCCCGAGATAACTTTGCCACACAATATCTTGTTTTTATTATTTTCACAGTGCTCGAGTATATCGACTTTGGAAACAAAAGACATCATTGTATTTATAGCATTCTGTTTTTAGTAGAGGTGTTTCCACTTACAAAATATAGTTATTCTCAATCGCTGAAAATGTCAAATCCTAGAAAACGTAGCATTCCTCCGCGTGATGTTAACATCATTCTCAAACAGTTTTTGGCTGAAGATTCATTTGATGAATATGATTTTTCAAAAATAGACAATTCTGATGATTCAGACAATTCTGATGCTAGTTCTGTTTAGAAATAACTCCAAGAACAGTTTTTATATTTTATTTTCACATTGAAAATCTGATTTGCTTCAGCCTCAAAGAGCGTGTTTATGTAAAATTAAATGAGCGCTGGCAGTGAGCTGCACTTTTTGTTTTTTCCTAAACAGGAAAAGGGTGACTCCCGTGCAGGCTGATTTCTGGCTTACGTCACAGTCCAGTCTGATTTTCTGCAAATTACTCTCTACAAGATGATTTGGGGACCTCAGTTTACCATCTCCCAGCGGACTGATGGGTGCGGTGAGTGGAGATGATTTTGTGAGAGTTTTTAGGCCAATCCTGGAAGTGGGTTAGTCACTTCTGGCTGCACTCCATTGGCCTGAAAGGAATCACACGGCCCCACCCAAATGCGGGAGGCTGGGAGTGTTCAGCGCCTGCAGAGAAGGTCAGGTGGGCTGGAAGCCTTGCACCAGGCATGGCCACGCCTTGGTGAAGGTGCTCGACAAATGTGAACATCTCCACCTAAGCCCCCCCTTGGCACCACCACTGAGTCAGTCTGTGTTTTGGATGTTTAATTTTGGGGTTCAATTTGCTGATGGTGAATTCGACAATGATGTTATTGATTAATTCAATTAAAGGGAGGAGAATCACAAATATTGTGGCTAGTACAGAACAACCTCTTCCACCAAGCCAGTTGTGACTGCTGCGGATGGAGATGGACACCTGGTGAATGATTTAATCCACCAACAATCGTGGCACACAGGCATCGTCTTCCCGACGCCAGGACTCAGAGGCTGAGCCCGGGGTGCTGAGAGGCTGAGCCCACAGCTTCGGGGTGAGGAATGGAGCTCGCCGAGCGCGGCTTATCTTTCAAGGGAGCTCACACTCTTTTACAACACTCGAGGTGAGTGCTCCTTCAGAGTCTCCCAACTCCACCCGTGGCCACAGCCTCCGGGGCAGGGCTCCTGTTCCTACCCACCCCTCAAGCTCCTTCTCGTCCACATGCCCAGGCTCACGTTAGCCACACTGGTAGCGGGGGAACTGACCCTGAGCAGCAGGCGCTGGCCCCTGTTCCAAGCCCTGATTTCCTGCGGGAACTCTGGTACCAGCTGGAATTGTCCCCGGGTGCTTCCTCCGTCAGACCACGGTCAAGTGCAGGTCCAGTGTTTTGGGTCAGATGTCAGTGGGCAGGCTCAGCATTCATCCGAAGAAATAGCAGCTTTGTAATTGGTTACTTGTAGGAGTAATTAGCTATCTGCATAAATTAACTGATTCCTCCTCATAGTATGTCCCTTATAGACAGTGAGGGTTCAATTTGCTGTTGGTGAATTTGCTAATGTGACTTATTGATTAATCCTTTTAAAGTGGGGTGGTTCCCAACACTTGAGGCCAGCTGAGCCCATGGAGAGGGTGGAAACTGACCCACTAAGCCGTCAGCTGCTGGGGAACATGGGTCAGCCCAGTGAGGCAATTCTCTGGCCACATTGCCCACTGCCTGCCCTTCACTCCCGCCAAGCATGGCTCCCTCAGAGTCCCGTGGCTGCTCTGCTGCCCAAGGAAACTGTTCCTCTGGGCGTTCTCAAAGGCCTGAATGGATGAGTGCCATGTCCAGTGCTATGAGTCTCCTGATGGTGGATGGACACTGTGTCCCATGTCCGATGGTGGGGACTGTGCCATGCCCTGTGTCCAGTGATGCTGGATGGGCCATGCCCAGTGTCCAGTGATTATGGACAGGCACCGTGCCAAGTGTGCTATGATGATGGATGGGTGCCTTGTCCAATGTCTAATGATGATGGACAGGTATGTTCAGGGTCAATTGATGGTGGATGGGTGCCATGTCCAGTGTCTAATAATGGTGTACCATGCTCAATGTCTGATGAGAGTGTATAAGTGCCTTGCCCAGTGTCCAGTGATGGTGGACAGGCACCCGTGCCCATTGTTCAGTGATTATGGTCATTGGACATGCCAAGTGTCCAATGATGGTGGACCATGCCCAGTGTCTGATGAGGGTGTATGGGTGCCATGCCCAATAATGGTGGACAGGCATCATAGCCATTGTTCAGTGATTATGAACAGGTGCTACGCCAAGTGTCCAGTGGTGGTCGATGGTGCAATGCCCAGTGTCCAATGATGGTGGATGGGCACCATGTTCAGTGTCCATTGGTGGTGGATGGGTACAACGCCCATTGTCTAATGAGGGTGTATGGGCACCATGCCCAGTGTCCAGTGCATTGTCCAGTGATAATGGATGGGCCCCATGCCCAGTGTCCGGTGATTATGGACAGGCACCATGCCCAGTGTTCAGTGATGGTAGATGGGCCCCATGCCCAGTGTCCAATGATTATGGACAGGCACCATGCCCAGTGTTCAGTGATGGTAGACGGGCACCATGCCCACTGTCCAATGATTATGGACAGGCACCATGCCCAGTGTTCAGTGATGGTAGATGGGCACCATGCCCAGTGTCCAATGATTATAGACGGGCACCATGCCCTGCATCCAATGATTATGGACAAGCACCATGCCCTGTGTCCAGTGGTTATGGACAGGCACCATGCCCTGTGTCCAATGATTATGGACAGGCACCATGCCCAGTGTCCAGTGATTATGGACAGGCAGCATGCCCTGTGTCCCATGGTTATGGACAGGCACCATGCCCAGAGTCTAATGACGGGGAATAATAGAGTTTGGATGTTGTCCCCACCCAAATCTCACGTTGAATCGTAATCCCCAATACCAGAGGTGTGGCCTGGTGGGAGGGGATTGGATCATGGCAGTGGATCCCTCATGGCTTGGTGTTCTCTTCAAGACAGTAAGTGAGTTCTTGCAAAATCTGGTCATTTAAAAATGTGTGGCACCTGCCCCCCACCTCTCTTACTTCTGCTTTTACCATGTGATGTGCCTGGTTCCCATTTGCCTTCAGCCATGATTGGAAGCTTTCTGAGGCCTCCCCAGAAGCAGAAGCTACAATGCTTCCTGTAGAGCCTGTGGAACTCTGAGCCAATTGAAACTCTTTTCTTATAAATTACACAGTCTCGGGTACTTTTTTTTTTTTTTTTTTGAGACAGAGTCTCACACTGTTGCCCAGGCTGGAGTGTGGTGGTGCAATCTTGGCTCACTGCAACTTCCACCTCCTGTGTTCAAGCGATTCTCGTGCCTCAGCCTCCTGAGTAGCTGGGACTACAGGTGCACGCCACCACGCCCAGCCAATTTTTTTATTTTTAATAGAGACGAGGTTTCACAATGTTGGCCAGGATGGTCTCCATCTCTTGACCTCGTGATCTGACCACCTCGGCCTCCCAAAGTGCTGGGATTACAGGCGTGAGCCACTGGTGCCCGGCCTCATGTACTTATTAATAGCAACACAAGAAAGGTCTAACACAGTGGACAAGTACCATGACCAGTGTCTGCTGAGGGTGTATGGGCACCCTACCCAATGTCCTCTGATGGTGGGACATTTGCCCATGGGTCTGTGAAGAGCCAGGAATACCTCGGCCATGTTGGGGACAAGCTCCCCAGCCTGTGGAGTCCCCTCATCCTTCTTTCCATACCGTGACTGCTCCTCCAATCAGAGAATACTTTTCTCCTCACCACATTCCACCTGCTACCATAGGTGTTTGTCTTTTGGCCTCCCTGATAAATTTCAGGCTGCTCATGGGCTGGGCCCACAGAAGCCCCTATGGATCTCCTAGCACTGGTCCTTAGCAGTGTTAATCGATGGATGGTTGCTGGGTGCATGAATGGTTCAACTTTTCTTCATATATTTATCACAAGTTAGAAGGAGGATTCCATTCACACCTCCCAAAAAGTCCAAACTGCTCACCACTTAGACCTGGAAGCCTTCGCCGGAGACAAAAACTCCTGGTGAGGAAGGTAGAGCTTCTAGGGAAAGAAAGAAAAAAGATTAGCAGCTTTGTATGGGACCTTGTGTTCAGCCATTCTTGCACTGCTATAAAGAAATACCTGAGACTGGGTAATTGATAAGAAAAGAGGTTTAATTGGCTTGTGGTTGTGCAGGCTGTACAGGTGGCATGGCACTGGCATCCGCTCAGCTTCTGGGGAGGACTCAGGGAGTTGTCACTCATGGTGGAAGGTAAAGCGGAAGCAGGCACGTCTCATGGTGAGATTGGGAAAAAGAGACAGAGAGCAGGAGGTGCCACGCACTTTTAAACAACCAGATCTCACTCATGACCAAGGGGACGGTGCTAAGCCATTCATGAGGGATCTGCCTCCATGATCCAATCACCTCCCTTCAGGCCCCACCTCCAACACTAAGGACCACATTTTAACATGAGATTTGGGTGGGGACACACATCCAAACTCGATCAGACCTTTGCCTTCGTGATTTCACCAGATCTTGCTGTGAGCACACCCACAGGGCCATCTGCTGCCTGCCATCCATGTCGATTTGATGGCAGTGCCTCCTTCGGCCTGCCTGGTGCCATGATGGTTCAGTTGTCCCCTTTTGATGGCCATGCCTGGGAAGCCACAGAAGTAGTTGCTCAGTGTCAGGACTCAGGCTTCTGGTCCAAAACGCAGACCCACTTCTTAAGGCAGTGTGAGCTTGGGCAGGTCACTTAAGCTCTTTCTTGTCTCTGAAATGACTGTAATAATGGAAAGCTCTTCCTACAGTCACTACAGGGACTGAGACAGTTAATGTAGGAAAGCCTTAGAGCATTGCTGCACATCACAGTGCCCAGTAAATAGCAGCCATTGATGCCTCCGTTTCCCAGAGGAGGAAACTGAGGCTCTGAGAGGTTCAGAGATTTGCCCAAGGCTGCAGTGCTAGTGCGCGGCAGAGAGAGGACTTAGAGCCAACTCTCTCTTCACCTATTTATTGATCACAGGCTTGGTCAGACCCCAAGGTCTCCCGCACACTCCCCAGTGCACATCTCCACTGATGTGGCTCTGATGCCACCAGCCCCAGGCCTGGTGTGTATCGAGCCAGCGGCGGTGGTGGGGCCAGTGGCAGCAGGGTAGGGCAGTTGCTTTCACTGGAGTCTTTAGCTCACAAGGCGATTGGTCCAGCTGGGTCGTCTGATGCTTAGACATGGAATTGGGGTGAATTGCCTGGACCTAACATCATTTAAGGATGAATACGTTGTTCTGGGATGTTCTCTTAAGATCACAGGGACACAGAACAGACAGAGGTTTTCTCTTTCTATTTTTCTGTTTCTCCACCTTGATGACATCACTTATTGTAGTGTGTTTCAATAGTGTCTCTGCCAAATCCATGTCTACCCAGAGCCTCAGAATCTGCACTTATTTGAAAATAGGGTTTTTTGGCCAGGTGTGGTGGCTCATGCCTGTAATCCCAGGCACTTTGGGAGGCTGAGGTGAGCGGATCACCTGAGGTCAGGAGTTCAGGACCAACCTGGCCAACATGGTGAAACCCCGTCTCTACTAAAAATACAAAAATTAGACGGGCATGATGGCGGGTGCCTGTAATCCCAGCTACTTGGGAGGCTGAGGCAGGAGAATCGCTTGAACCCGGGAAGCGAAGGTTGCAGTGAGCCAAGATCATGCCATTGCACTCCAGCCTGGGCGGTAGAGTAAGACTTCATCTCGAAAAAAAAAAAAGAAAGGAAAATAGGGTTTTTGTAGACGTCATGAGTGAAGATGAGGTCTTCCTGGAGTAGGGTGGGCCCTAAATCAAATGACTGGTGTCTCCATAAGCAGAGGAGAGGACACGCAGCGGGACACCGGGGAAGAGGGTGGCGTGACAGTGGAAGCAAAGGCTGCAGTGAGGCATGGACGTCTGCAAGCCGAGGCGCAGCCGGGATAGCCGGCCACCGGAAGCTGAAGGGACAAGGAAGGAGCCCCCGGAGGAAGTGCTGCTGGCCCACACCTTGATCTCGGACTTCCAGCCTCCAGAGCTGGGAGAGAAGAGATTCCGTTGTGCAAACACGTGGTCTATGGTGCTTCGTCCCTGCAGATGCAGCAATTGGGTCCACCCAAGAATAAATGCGAAGTGGGCAGCACCGGAATCACTTCTCACTGGGGTGGGATGAGGCCACAGGGAAACGAGGAGGTGGGTTCAGAAGCCCAGTTCGCCAGTGGGGTCTTCTTTTTGCCTTCCCGGGGGTGGCTCCTGCGTGGCTCCTTTTGCCGCCTGTCTGCCCATCCTGACTGGATCTTTTTTGCCCTGGCGGAGCTGCCTTCCCCCTCATGTCACCTCTGCCCTTTCCGGGCGGGGCCCTTGTTCTCCGCCCCCAGCAACACTCCCATCCCGTGAGCCTCAGGCTTTGCTGCCAGGCTCTGCTGTCCCAAATGTGCGGCTCACTCCTGTCCTGTGTGGGCTGTCACCTGGCGGGAGAGTGGATGGATACAGAGGTGGTTAGGCTTCAGAACGGTTTCCCTCTCCTCTGTGACTGTGCAGCTCCGTCATGCATCAAACCCTTAGATGCCACACAGTTTCCTATCTCTCAAACAAAGGTTAAGCAAATCAAGTTTTCACAGACTAAAGCTGATCCATTGACAGGACAAATTGCTTAAGGAGAATCCATCTCACTGTCGGCAAAATCCATCAATCTAGGGTTAGTCATTGAGTATCTCCTGCCAGAACAAGGGAATGAGAAGTGAAGGGATGAGAGCGAGCACGAAATACTCAGGCCCTGCCCGCAGTCAAGGAGAGGTCCCGGGCAGGGGCTGTAATGGAACAAGAGTGTTTCCTGTTCCTCTCCCTAACCCAGGCCCTTACTGCACGCCAGGTCGAGCACTGAATAAAGCACCAAGAGATATTCTGCATGGCACACCCCTGTGGGCAGCCTCCCTCCTCTCCTCGGTCAAGCCGGGCCCCCTTGTGTACCCCCATCTACCCCACTGCAGCCCCACACAGGTTCTCCCCATCCTGCGGCCCAGCCCCTGTCCGTGCCATGCAGTTGCCGCCCCCACCCCCCGCCCCCCATGGAGGCCTCTGCCCAGCTCTCAGCTCTGGGGTGAGCTCACCTCCCAGGCCTAGCCAGAGGGAGCGCAGCCCTACTCACACCCTTTTCTCACCTCCCCGCCTCTAGACTGCGAGGGAGCTTCCTGCTGTGTGAACCACCCAGGCCATGGTGCCTCGTCCGTGCAGACACAGCGAGGGAACCACCCAGAGGTGCATGTGGAGTGGGTGGGTGGCAGCCAGGAGGCTCTTCTCACCCAGGGGATGAGGGCAGAGGAACACCAAGAGGGAAACCAGGCCACAAGGGGCTCCCCGTGCCTCTGCGCCTCCTGTCCATGGCGATGACCTCGGTAGACACCAGCAGGCCCCAGGCGAGGCGGCAGGATGCAGCAGGCAGGCTGGGCCATCCAGGGAGGGAGCCGGGAGGCCGAGTGGGCAGTGATGGGCTTCAGCCTCCCTGAGGGGCTCTCATCCCACTGAGGAGTCCTCAGCCTCATTATTAAATAACCAGGGTTTGTCTCTGTGGCATGGGTGGCAGGGACAAAAATCAGTGCCCAGGAATCACGGCTTCCTTCCTCCCTCGCTGCCCAAGTGGGAGATCAGGCTCCTTCCCCACCTCACAGCAGCCAGAGGTGGGGGCCTCGGAGCTGGGAGAGGAGAGATTCATATCACCCAAGGGGCTTTGTGGGAGGAGGTAAAGGTGCCTTGGGAGAGGAAGGGTGACGAGGATCAAGGATGCTGCTGGGCTTGGGGAGGAGTGTGGGGAAGAAGAGTGTCCTCCCAGGGCTGTGGGAAGGCAGGGGAGAAAGGGCACAGGAGAGGCAGTGCCACCCTGGCATTCCCTGGAGAGACCCTCTCAGAGGCGCTGGTCTGTTGGTTGCTATGAAGAGGGTCCCTTTTGATTGACATGCGAAGGGCGCTGCATGAACCTGGAGCCAAGGCAGCGGGGTTTTCACAGACTTGCTATTTGTTAGGGGTTGAGTTGTGTCCCCTGAAAACCAGGGTTCTGAAGCCCGAAACCCTGGTACCTGTGAATGCGACCTTATTTGGAAATTGGGTCTTGCAAACATGATGAAGTCATGGGGGTCATGAGGGTGGGCCCGAGTCCAATATGGTACTGGCCTTATGGGGAGGCGAGAACCCTGTGTGAAGACTCCCACGGGAGAAGGCCTGAGATGGAGGCAGAGATAGATGCGGTGCATCTAAAGCCAAGGAAACCTGAGACTCACAGCACCCCCAGGAGCTGGGGAGGGGCCGTGGAGGACTCTCCAAGTCTCAGGGAGGCGGCCCTGCTGACATCCTGACTTCAGACTTGCCAGCCTCCAGAACCGGGGAATGACAATCCCTGTTGTTTTAAGCCCCCCAGTCTGTGGTTCGTTGTTACGGCAGCCCCAGGAAGCTAATTCAGCGCTATAAGTTGCGTTGCAAGCACAGTCCTTCAGGAGAATGCGAGGAACTGCGTGGTCCAGCTTGGGCTGAGGGCGGTGAACAGCACCTTGCCAGGAAAGGAGACCATGGCTCACCAGGCCAGGCAGCCCTCTCTCCTCTCTGGCCCCAACGGGCACAGCAAACTGAGGCTCCAGACAGGAGGCTGAGCACAGGCTGTCTCTGCCCTGTGCCCACACCTGCCTGTAAGCTGAGGGCATTTTATTGGCACAGACTTCAAAAGCATTGAAAAACATCCCACATGGTAATGTTACATACAAGCAAGGTAATTCTACGTGTCTGGAGAATGGATGTAGCATAAATCGGGTCTTTTGGCCAAAATGAGAAATAACGGATGCAAAGATATTGCTATTTAACAAATGCACAGTTTTGCTCCACTTTTGGTTAAGAGTCTTGTTTGCTTTTGATGAAGAGTCAAGGACTGAAATAATGTAAAAAAGTTAAGAATATTTATTTAAACAGGAATTTTCATCTAAAGTCCAAGCACAAATAGCCCCCGCAACACCACGTTCCAGTGCTGAGCACAGTATGGTAACTGTGCTCAAGGTTACCTTCCATTTCAAGTTGTAAGCATTTTTCCAGAAATATCTATAACCGGAGTTAGAACCATGATGGCTCAGTCATGTTGTTAGTCTCATGATGAAGAACATGAAATAGTTTGGAGAAAAAGACAGATACATTTAATGGTTCCAAATTACAGATGCTCCACGGTGGATCAAAAGCTTAACGGGACCTTTTCCTTTAAGGGCAAGGGAATTCAAGATACTGGTGGTGCCATTTCAACAAATCATTGCCATAAATGTGGGTTGCGGGAGGCCACCAGGCTGGTGGACATGGGTTGTTCCACCAGGCCAGAACACAATTGCTTCTGTGTGTTGTGTGTGTGTGTCTTATGTATGTTTCTGTGCTGTGCTGTGGTGTGTGTGTGTGTGCACAATCTCAATGCAGGTAGGTTACCCAGGCACACGGCACACCTGGTAGAGCACCTTTAGGAAGTTGGGCCAAGAATTATTTCCATAAACCGTGTCAGAATTTTCACTGAACACTTGCCCTTCCTCCTTATGAAAATGTCGTTTAATTTACTCCTTGTTAGGCAAAAAGGCAGATGCTTAAGATTTTTCATCATCATAAAAGAAGTGTTATCTATGACAAATGAGTCAGTAAACACACCCTAACAGCAATATGCTGCAAAATGTGTCAATTTGAGGCCAAACATGTTCCTTTATTAGAATTGATGTTCTCCATCCTGAAGCTCCTATTACAGCCTCATTTGGGTGGAAGGAGGAATTTCAGGGAGCAATGCAGTTCAGCAGAAATTGTTGACATGTCATCTCCCTTCACCAAAGGTAAACATTTGATGGAAAGTTACACATAATAAAATAATTCCCAAATTTGGTTTCCAGAGCAGGATTCTTCACCTGGCTGCCCCTTGGTCTCACCTGGGGAATCATTACAACATTCTGATGTTCAGGCTGCACCCTATACCACCTATGTCAGAATCACGGGCTGACATTAAAAAAATACGACCAGTGTATTTTTTTTAAGCTTCCAGATGTTTCTAATGTGCAGACAAACCTGAGACCCAGGGCTCTACTTTGCTACGTGAACTGTGGTTCTTGGATGAGTGTTACCAGTGCCACCTGGGAGCTTGTTAGCACCGCAGACTCTCAGGGACACTCCAAACCTGCTGAATTCCAGCCTGCATTTTAACAGGATTCCTTGGGACTGCTGTGCACATTAAAGGTTGAGAAGCTTAGGCATGGAGGCATTGCTCTGCCCCTATGTGGCACTTGGGAGGCCAAATGTGTGGCATCAATTCCCTATGGCCAGGACAGTCTCAAACAGAGGGGAAGAAAGCCTCTGCATCGCGGGCCCTGGTTGCTGACAACTCTCTTGCTAATTTGTGGGTCCTTAGGCTGAGCACCCACATACCCCTGGGGAAACATGTTTTCTTGGGCCTCACAGGCATGGAGAGCTTTAGGGGAACCCTGCACACATATGTATTCTTTCTTAAAATTGGTCTACCTGAGAACATCTGTCTTCTGCCACATCTCCTCTCCTTTCACTTTTGAGCCCCTGCCACCATTCACAAGGCAGCCCCCACTCACACCCATCCCACTTCTCTCTATGGTGCTTTGCTCTGGAGTTTGAAATACCTGCCATTTTTGCAAAAAGCAACACAGGGAGGATAACCCAAAATGAATGAAAGGACTTTTGTGTAAAGGTGGATGGGAATGGGGTGAAAGGGATGGGGAATGTATCTTGTTTGTAGTTTTGAATTTTGGAATTGTGGTTAATGATTCATATGCTTACGAAAATAAAATGAAATAATTAAAGATAGGGAGAAATACTCTAAATTGAATACAGCCAGAAACAAAAATTACTGTATTTCAGGTGAATAACATAACCACAGTGATGGAAAAAAATTAATCTAAGCAACTTCTGAACACAGTAGTTTACTATATATCTTCAGTTTGATGGGGAAAAAAGAGAAAACTGCAAGCAAACCTTGAAATCTCAGCAGGTTTATGTTTTGCCATACAGTGTAGTGATTCTGAAACTCTTTTGGGTATGTTGTAGAATTGAGAAAAATGAGCAACAATATTGATGGTACTGGAAGCCAGCATTCTCAGTGTTGAAGAGAGAGAGAACCACAGGATGGGAAAAGGCAAGGAAGGATCCATGGGTATCATTATGAACTTTTGGAAAAAGAGTCAGAAGTGGCATTTTCCAATGGAAGGGCCTAGAACCACTGGCAGCCCGGCAGCAATGAGCACATTTTGCACACAGATCTTGATTTCTAAACACCATTCTATAGTGAAAGGAGCTGTGGCATTCTGGAGAAATGGCTGATTCTAGAGAAAAGATGGGCCAAGTACAAGATAAGCCTGGAATGTCTTGGTCTATAAAGTAGGAAATGCTCAAAAAATGAAAGGGATGTGTCAGAATGGCATAGAAGTCAGCTTGGAGACGTTTTCTACTGGCCAAAGCTGGGGCAATTAAGCACATAAAAATTAATGCTAACAGTAATAGAGTATAAACCATTAAACAAAATAAGAATTAATGATCCACCTTAAAAAGAAAGAAAGAGAGGAAAGAAGGAAAGAAGGAAGGGAGGGAGAGAAGAAGGAAGGCAAAGGAGGAGGGGAAGAGGGAACATTACTTAAAGTAGAATGCCAATTAATAAATTTGGAAGGACTGACGGAGTTAGAAAATCAACATTTTGCAAACACCACGTTAATATTTAACTTGAGCAAGAATCATCAATACATACTAAAACTATTCTGCAAAGAGTAATGAGAAGCAACATATTTACATGGTGTTAACTTAAAATCACACACTTTATAAATTTAGAAAGGAGAGCTATATTTCTTAAGAAGGGAATTACAACCTGCAAGCAGGAAGCGCAGTCTCAGGCTAAAAGAATGAAAGCAAGCACTTCTAGGGAGGGAGGGGTGAGGTAGGCTGGCCGAGTATACATATTCAACAAGATATAGAGGGGGTTATGAATATTCATGAAGGGGAGTTCTGTGTGTGCATGATGAGCAAACGTGTATGTTCCATGTATCACATGTTCACCTGTATGTCAAAAGTTGAGGCAGGGACTTAACGGCACTGAGTGTGCAGCCTCTGTAAACCAGCCAGAATCAGGCCATGGTCAGTGGTCTCTGATCAGGAGAAAGTTACTGAAATCAGTCTCTTGTCCAATCAAAGCTGTAGCTATAGCTGGTGGAGTTGGTCAGAGTCAGTCAGTCTGGTGGTGGGTGGGCTGCAGCTGCTTCAACATGGCTTAACTCAAGGCCGGTTCTTGATTAGCTGCTAGAGAAAAAGGAATTTAAAAAAAACCTGTGGCGAGTAGAACATAGACTTATTCTTTAAGTGTAGGGGTGGGTGACTTAACCTTTGCCAGGCATGGCCTGAGGTCTAGTTTATAATTCGATATCTTATTGTTACAAAGAGTTCATTCGATCAGTCTTACGATCTCTATTTTAACATTAATGCTGGTCAGTTGTTGTGTCTGAACTGAAAAAAGGAGGGGGTGTAATTAGGTGTGTCCAATCTCCCGCCTGATCGTGGCTGGGAACTCAGTTTTTGAGGCTTCTCTGGGGTTCCACTGGCCAAAAAGGGGTCTGTTCAGTCAGTTGAGGGGTTTAGGATGTTATTTTTAGTTTACTGAAGGGGGCCTGCCCCTCCACACCTGTGGGTATTTCTTGCAAGGTGGAGACGAGGGACTGAGAAAAGAAATAAGACACAGAGATGAAGTATAGAGGAAGAAAAGTGGGCCCAGGGGACTGGCGCTCAGCAAGTGAGGACCTGCACTGGCACTGGTCTCTGAGTTCCCTCAGTATTTATTGATCACTATCTCTACTATCTCAATGAGGGGATGTGGCAGGACTATAGGGTAATGGTGGGGAGAGGGTCAGCAGGAAAACATGTGAGCAAAGGAGTCTGTGTCGTAAATAAGTTTAAGGAAAGGTGCTGTGTCTGGATGTGCACATAGGCCAGATTTATGTCTGACTTTACACAAACATCTCAGTGCAGTAAAGAGCAGCATTGCCGCCAGCATGTCTCACCTCCAGCCATAAGGCGGTTTTCTCCTATCTCAGTAAATAGAATGTATGACTGGGTTTTACACTGAGACATTCCATTCCCAGGAGACAGTTGCCTTCCTCTTATCTCAACTGCAAAGAGGCCTTCCTCTTTCACTAATCCTCCTCCGCAGAGACCCTTTACGGGTGTCGGGCTGTGGGATGTAAGGTCTTTCCCTTCCGACGAGGCCATATCTCAGGCTGTCTCAGTGGGGGGAAACCTGGATAATACCCAGGCTTTCTTGGGCAGAGGTCCCTGCGGCCTTCCACAGTGCATTCTGTCCCTGGGTACTCGACACTGGAGAATGGCGATGACTTTTCCCAAGCATACTGCCTGCAAACACATTTTTACCAACGCACATCCTGCACAGCCCTAAATCCGTTAAACCTTGAGTCAATACAGCATGTTTCTGCAAGCACAGAGTTGGGGCTAGGGTTACAGACTAACAGCATCTCAATGCAGAAGAATTTCTCTTAGTACAGATCAAAACGGAGTTTCTTATGCTTTCCTTTTTCTACATGGACATAGTAACAGCCTGATGTCTCTTTCTTTCCCCCACAGTTTACAAGAGATTCAAAGTAACCCCTTCCGCAGACACAAATTGTTCACTAGTTATAAATAGAACAACAATAACTTTACAGTGGAAAAAGCTGGCAGACATCATTTTAGCCACATAATCAAAGTTAACGTCAATAGTAAGAAGCAAATCAACACCACGTGTCTTCTGACAACGACGCGCTGATGGGAGCCCAACATCATTTACATCATAAACAAATGTTTATCCATTGGCGATTCCAGCCAAAAATAGATAACCTGGTCCAATCATGAGGGAACGTCAGACAAACCCAAACTGAAGGACATTCTACAAAATAACTGGTCTGTACTCATAACAAAGAATCAATGTCATGAGGGACCATGAAAGGCTGAGGATGTCCTACAGGTTGAAAGTGACAAAAACAAACAAAAAACAGCCAGCAACTAACTACAATGCACAACCTTGGATTGGAGCCTTCTCAAAATTGCTGTAAATAACACTATTGGAATAAGTGGTGAAATGTGAACATGGACTATATACTAGGTATTCATTTTATGTCAAAGTTAAATTTTCCAACATTGATATTTATACCAGGAAATGTAAAAGAAGGCCCAAATTTAGGGATAAATTATGCCTGCCACTCACTCTCCAATGATTCAGAAGATAGTACGGATAGATGAACAGATGATAGACAGATGGTAGATAGGTCAGTAGATGGATGGATAGATAGAAAATATGACATAAGAAACTCCTGGACACGAAGCATATAGACCAAGTTCATCACTCCTGTGAGGGAGCACCTTGAACTCCCATAAGAAAAGCTGAATGTGCAGGAACCGTATCTCATTCAGTTCACAAACCATGATGGGTTCTGTGTTCACCCTGGCTAACTATCTACTTCTACCTCCCCTCCCCTCCCCTCCCCTCCCCTCCTCTCCTCTCTTCTCCCCTCCCCACCCCTCCCCTTTCCTCCCCTCCCCTCCCCTCTTTCATCTTGAAATTAGAATTCAGAAGTAAAAAGGTTGCCACAGAAATATATAATAGTAATGTGTTTATTTGAATTAGAAAAACAAGGTTAGACTTTTTCTAATTAGTGTCTGGGTTTTGGCATCCTCACTTGACAGTGTTGGCTGGCCTTGCCAATTAGGTCATATGGCAGATATTTTGCATGAACTAAGTGAGTCAAATCTGAATTCCAATATTTTGAAAAAAATACAATTTAAAGCATGTATAGAATGCATAATAACCCAAAAAATAAATTCATTGGATTATGTAAATATATATACAACTTAAAATTATGTACGGAGAACTATTTTTCAAAATTATTTCAGAGATACATGAGCAAAATGGCTGGCCCACAGGTTGAAGAAGGATAATGAATGAATATCATTTCTTCTTTACTTTTTACTTTTGGTATAATTTCAGACTTAAAGAATAATTGCAGCTATGTATTTCTTCCCCTACTCTTCACCCAGACTCCACCTAAGTTGAGATTGTACCATATTCTATCTCTTCCACCTTCTCTTCCCAGCACATGATTTTGTCCATCTTCTTGATTATAGTCATCTCAGTGGGTGTGACGTTGTCTCTCATGGGGGTTTTGATTTGCACTTCCCTCATGGCTAATGACGTAGCTCATCTTTCTTGTGTTTGCTGACAATTTGTATATATTGCTTGCACAAACAAAAATTTTGGTTTGAAATCCTTTGCCCAATTTTTAATTGTGCTATTTATCATTTTATTGTTGAGGTGTAAGGATTCATTATAAATTCTGCACACTAGACCATTGTCAGAGATCTGTTTTTTGAATATTTTCTCCCCTTCTGTGGCTTATGTTTTCACTTTCCTGCCACTATACTTTGAAGCACAAAAATTTTTAATTTTGATGAAGTCCAACATGTCTATTTTTTTGTTGCTGTTGGTTGTGAGTGCTTGTGGTGTTATAATGAAGAAACCATTGGCTAACTCAAGGTTGCAAAGATCTACACCTATGTCTTTTTTCTAAGAATTTACAGATTAGCCCTTTTAATCTATTTTGAGTTAATGTTTGCATGTGGGGTGAGTAGGGGTCATGTTCCTTATTTTGCATATAAATATCCAGTTGTCTCAGCACCATTTGCTGAAAGGACGATTCTTTCCTCCATCGAATTATCTTGTAATCCTGGTCAAAAATCAGTTCCCCAGAAATGTATTGGTTTATTTCTGGACTCTCCATCCTTTTCCATTGATCTGTATTTCAATCCCTATGCCAGCACAACGCAGTCTTGGAAAAGGTAGCTTTGTGGTAGGTTTTGAAATCAGAAAGTGTGTGTTCAAATTAGTTCTTCTAGTTCAAATAATTTTGACTATTCTGGTTAAATTTATTCCTAAATAATTTATGCTTTTTGATAATACTGTGAATGGAATTGTTTTCTTAATTTCATTTTCTAGTGTATAAAATAAAATTGATTTTTTTCCTGATCTTGTATTCTGCAATCTCTCCAAACTTGTTTATTACTTCTCATAAGATATTCGAGGATTCATTAGGGTTTTTTATATACAAAATCTTGTCATCTGCATATAGAGATAGCTTTTCTCTTTCCTTCCAATTTGAATACTGCTTATTTCTTTTTCTTGCCTAATTGCTTAGCTAGAAACTTCAGCAAATTGCTGATTAGAAGTGGCAAAAGTGAGCATCCTTTTCTTGTTCCTTATCTTGGGGGAAAACTTTTCAGTCTTTCACCATTAAATACAATGTTAGCTGTGGGTTTTTTTTTTTTTTTTTTTCTGATCCCTTTCAGGTTGAGGAATTTCCCTTCTGAATCAGTCTTCTAGGATTGCCATAACAATGTGTCACTAAATGGGTAACTTAAAACAACTGATCCTCATTCTCTCATAGTTCTGGAGGCTCGAAGTTCACAATCAAGGTGTCTGCAGGGCCATTTTCCCTCTGCAGCTTCTAGGGGAGGATCCTTCCTGCCTCTTCCAGCTTCTGGTAGCCCCAGGCGCCCCTTGGCTTGTGGCAGCATCCCCACAGTCTCTGCCTCTGTCTTCTCGTGACCATCTTCCCTATGTGTCTCTGTGTTCACATGGCATTCTCCTCTTTTTCAAGGACATCAGTCCTATTGGGCTAGGGGCCCACCCTATACTAGTATGACCCCACCTTAACTAATTACGTCTGCAATGACCCTACTTCAAGTTAAGTCACATTCTGAAGTATTAAGAGTTAGGACTCCAGCATGTCTTTTTGGGGGACACAATTCTACCTGTAACGTGTCACCCTCTACCTCCCCCGTATTCATGTCTTTCCCACAAGCAAAATACATTCCCCATCTCAACATTGACCAAAGTTTTAACCATTCCCACAGCAACTCTAAGGCCAAAATCTCATCTAAGTAGCACAACTCAAAGTCTCAAGTCCCATCATCTAAATTACATAATCAGAGACTTGGGGCATGGTTTATCCTGGGGCAAAATTCCTCTCCATCTGTGAATCTGTGAAACCACATAAGCTATCTGCTTCCAGATGACAATAGCGTGACTGGCATATGATTGACAGTCCCATTCCAAAAGGGAGAAACTGGAAGGAAAAGAAGGATCATAGGTCCCAAGCAAGTCCAAAATCTAGCAGGAAAATTGTATTTGATTTCAATAATTCTCTGTGGCTTGATGCTCTGTCTGAGCTTTGCAAAGCCCCTTTGGACATCTAATTTCTCAGTTTCTCCTCTTACACTTTTGGTGAGCTTACTGTCTGCCTAGCTGGCTGACAGCTGCAAAGTTAAACAATTATCTCTAATTCTTTCAACAAACTCTGAGACTGGTCAAATAAAGACCACACTGCAAGTGAAGACTTCCAGGCAGCCACTCAACAGGTCAGATAATGACAATTTTGTGGGAACGAAGCTTTGTATGAGTACCGATCCCATCCTGTCCCTTTGCTGATGGCCAGGCTGATGGGGGCCACTGGGTTCCAGTGCTGCGGCAGAACTGGGGAGCGGGAGATGGGAACAGGAAATATTAGAACACACCAAGATCACTGCTCTTCCTGAAACTCAGCAGTTTTTCTTGATACCCCCCTCAATTGCTGCAATCATTTAGTTAACTTCCGGAGTTCTGAAAAAGTTGATTCTAACCATTTTTGCCAGTTATTTATTTTTATGAAAGAGAATTTTCAGATGTTCTTACTCCGCCATGTTTGCTGATGTCATCCCTCACCTTTATTCATTTTAAAAGTTATTCATTTTAAAAGTTATTTAAAAGCTATTCATTTTAGAAGTTATTCATTTAAAAGTTATGGTAAAGAAATACGTGATCTAGAAAATTAAATGGAGGAATCATCTCACAATACAGATTAAAAATATAGGTGAATGGGAATTATAAATAAGACTAGAACAAGAGACCTAGTGCCCGAATAACAGGGATTCTAGAAGGATGGAACAGAATAGACGCAGGAGAGAAAGAGGCACGGAAGTGGAGAGAAAAAATCTTCCTGAAACAGAACAAAGGTGAGTTTCAGAACAGTCTTACTGACTGGTAGGAAGGCCCTAAAAGTCACTCGTCAAGACACATCCTGATGAATGTTTGAACTCCAGGAGAAAACATCACAGGCTCCCAGATCAATTTACGTTATTAACAGTGGAGTAAGAATCAGGTTGGCACTGACTTTCTTATCTGCAGAAGGCAGTGGATAATACTGACAGATTTTTTAGATGAAAAGCACTGTAATCCTAGAATCAGTCCAGTATTATTTATATGTGAGAGACAAAGAAAGGCATTTCTGAACACTCAAAGAAATTATTCAATAAAGTACTTCAGGAAAATCAAAGACCGAGGATGATGCAATGTGTAGGAGGGAGTGAGGAATAACAAATCCAGTTAAACATGAGCCTGAACCTGATGGATATTTACTGTGTGATCATGAACTACAACAGAAGTTAACAAAGGATTCCTAAAAAAGAAGAATTGTAC
Source organism: Hylobates moloch (assembly GCF_009828535.3). Classification (NCBI taxonomy): domain Eukaryota; kingdom Metazoa; phylum Chordata; class Mammalia; order Primates; family Hylobatidae; genus Hylobates; species Hylobates moloch. Next base: position 171,715,062 of record NW_026652279.1, read on the forward strand.
GATAAGAAAAATAATAAGGAAAGTGAAATTAAAATTCAAAATTATTTCAAACAAACCTGGGAGTTTGGTCCTGAAGGAATGACAAGTCAAAGCTGGCTATGGAGCTTATCTCCAGCAGAAGGCAGCAGGCAGGAGGCAGAAGTATTATTTATTTTGGTGCATTGACATTGAGGTAGAGGTATGATATGACTCTCAGAAATAGGTAATCACTCTTGGTCCAGAGACATTATATTAATAAAACATCAACTACCAATATCAAAACCTAAATTAAAATTCTTTTGAATAATTTGATAAATATCAGGAAAGAGAAAAAAAGACTAAAATTGAAGTATATAATGAGTTGGTAACAGTACATCTGAAGTGAGTAAATTCCTTTATAAGAAGTCAAAAACTCAGATTATTGAAAACAAAACACTGAGCTATATTATTTTTATGAGGCAGCCTAAAAATATTATAGAACTAAAAAGAGGAACATGCACAAGTGAAATAACAGAACAGCAGGCAAAGTGGAATTTAAGGCCAAAGGGAAAGTTCCCAGGAAGCAGACAGCATCCTCAAATTCGGATGCTCTGGGGAGGGTTTTCAAGGGTGGGGCAGTGTTGAGGCTCCCGCAGGTGACACTCTGTAGTGGCAAATGTGGGACTGTCTTCTGCCAAGGCTCGACAGGGTGGGGAAGGGAGTGGCTACCAGGACCGGAGGGAAGAGTCGGTGGGAAGGACCCTGAAGCCATTGGGGAAACACTGGCCCCAACCTGAGCTGAGCCCTTGGGAAAGGAACGGCCTCTCTGCAATCTGTGGGCCAAGGCGCAAAGCCCCCCAGGGTGCAGGTCAGCCTCTTCAGACAGACAGCAGGGGCAGGGATCCGGAGGGACCAATGTGACATCCACAGGCATCACTAGGGAAGAGATGTTTTGCAAAGGTAAAAAGAATAATCAACTAAAAAGGTAAACCACCAAGAACCTTTATGCACCAAACCACATACACAAAAACACCGAAAATGCAAAGAGAACTTGTTAAAATACAATCCCAGTGGGAAGCTTTAACATCCCTCCCTCAGAATCTGACTAATCAGGAAAGAAATGCACAAACACTCAGGGTTTAAATCGGATGGTGTGTGTGTGTCTGTGTGTTTGTGTGCACGCGCGCGCACATTCACGCATGTGGGGAGGGGTACATTCTTTTCTTATAATAGACATTTCCCAAAATTTCAAGTTCTTAATATCAAAGATGTTTTTCATAAAAATTAACAGTTCTTCTTAAATTAATATGGAGACATGATGCAGGTTTTTTTTGAGGCAGGGTCTTGCTCTGTTGCCCAGACTGGAGTGCAGTGGCACAATCACAGCTCACTGCAGCCTTGACCTCCCAGGCTCAAACCATCCTCCAGCCTCAGCCTCCCAAGTAGCTGGGACTACAAGTACACATCACAATGCCTGGCTACTTTTTAAAAATGATTTGTAGAGATGGGGATCTCCCTGTGTTGCCCAGGCTGGTCTCAAACTCCTGGGCTCAAGCGATCCTCCTGCCTCGGCCTCCCAAAGTGCTGGGATCAGTTCTAGTTAGAAGCTCCAAGGAGAGCTTTTGGGTAGCATGATCACTTAGTTCCAATGTTTAGCAGGAAAAATAAATGTATAAGAATACCAAGAGTGTTGTAGACAAAAAAAGAGTAGGAAGCTGGCACCAACATAGTCAAATGCCCAGAAGAACAAAGCGGAAGCCAGTGGCCTGCCAAAGCACACACAGAATTCAGTACGTGGTTAAAGGTGGTGTTTCAAGAGTGTGAAGAAGCCATTCAATAAATATTTTGGGGGCAGTGCCTATATATGTAGAAGAAAATAAAAGTTAATGCTTCCTTCATACCACATGCAAAAATAAATTCTAAATGCATTAAGAACTTGATATGGCCGGGTGCTGTGGCTCATGCCTGTAATCCCAGCCCTTTGGGAGGCTGAGGCGGGTGGATCACGAGGTCAGGAGTTTGAGACAAGCCTGGCCAATATGGTGAAACCCCATCTCTACTAAAAATACAAAAATTAGTTGGGTGTGGTGGTGCACGCCTGTAATCCCAGCTACTCAGGAGGATGAGGCAGGAGAATCACTTGAAACCAGAAGGCGGAGGTTGCAGTGAGCCGAGATTATGCCAATGCACTGCAGCTTGGGTGAAAGACAGAAACTCTGTCTCAAAAAAAAAAAAAAAAAAAAAAAAAAAAGAACTTGACATAAAACAAAGTCACAAATGAATAAAGAATATGTAGCAGCATATTTTTGAAATTTTGTGGTCAGGAAAGCAATTTTATATAGGAAATTAAATTCGGAAACCATAAAGAAGATGGGGACAGATTTGACTACTTGAAGACAAAAATGTACAGGTTAAGGACACTAGAACAAAGTTAAAAGCAAGGCACAGAAAGGTGAGAATACATGCCACGTACAAGCCATGATTGGAGTTGTATCAGTCTACAAAGAACTGCCTGGGACTGGGTGATTTATAAAGGAAAGAGGTTTAATTGACTCACAGTTAAGCACGGCTGGGGAGGCCTCAGGAAACTTGCAATCATGGCAGAAGGGGAAGGGGAGGCAAGGCCCCTTCTTCACAGGGCGGCAGGAAGGAGAAGTGCCGAGCAAAGGGGAAAGAGCTCCTTATAAAACCATCGGATCTCGATGAGCGCTAACTCACTATCACAAGAACAGCATGGGGAACCGCCCCCATGATTCAGTCACCTCCACCTGGTCTCTCCCTTGACAAGAGGGGATTATGAGGATTACAATTTAAGATGAGATTTGGATGGGGACACAAAGCCTAACCATATCAGTAGCTTAGGAAAGCAACCATAGATCAATAGAGACAGTCTGGCATAAAGCTAGACAGACCATACAAGCAAGTCACAGAAAAATAATTCGGATGGCCAATAAGCATATAAAAATACTGCCAGTGAAGCTTCCTTGTTCTGAGGCTGGCTTAAAATTCTGTTCAAGCCCTTGTTTCAGTTCTGTTGAAAGTATTTTGCTCCATAAGAAGTATTAAAGTTTTAAGAAACTGATTCTGGAAAGTCTGTATTTGAGGCAGTTACCTGATCTGTTACCTGATCTTTTAATTTTGATCAAGTCTGACAGCTACAAATGACAATTCTTTTTTTTTCTTAATTTGCAAATTTTTATTCATTATATAGAGTGATCAATCAAGTTGTCTCATCATGTTAAGGGCACTCTCCTGATTTTGGCAGAAACGCATTCTTTTCACATTTCATAAGTTAAATAAGGTTTTAAAAATGTTCCTATTCTTTAAGCACAGAAATTAAAAGCTGGACAGAGGGAGCAGAGCATGCGACTTACCGTAGGACAGCATGTGTCACATCAGGAAAGCTGCTGGTTGGACATCAATTGCATTTTAATTTCACTTTTAGTGTGTTTCTAATTTCTTTTCCATGAGCTGCCTCTTTCAAGGTTAAATGAGTTGTTCCCTTGGCAGTTTCAAAAATAGCCACTAATACTTTAGAGATCACCATTCAAGCCTTAAAAATCCTCACACATTCCATGGGCCAATTTAATTAATGTTGGTTTCTAGGATTGAGATCTGAGGCTATTTGAATAAAATGATTAAATTAAGGATGGACCAGATCATCGTGGGCATTTTGGGTAAATCAGAGAAACCGCAGTTTCCCTGAGGCTTTCTGGGCAGCATCCTTGATCATGAAAGTGACACCTCTGCTCATGGTTCTTATCCTTGACTCAGTCCTCCTGGAACAAAATTACTCTTGGCTCCCATCTGGTCCTGGACTTCCTATGATGTACTAATTTTTCTGTCCTCTTGTTTCCCCCCATCTCTGCCAGTTTTTAGAGTCTTTTAAAAGAGATTTATTTGATGACTTGGAGATATATATATATGACAGGTGAACCCTTATGTGTTTGGGGAGGCATGTGGAGCTCTCAGTCTCTTTTTAAGACTTAAATATTTGCAATATGCACATTACCTGGATCACTTAATTTCCAACAACAAACACCAACCAGGTGCATGGCAGGATATTCATGCCACAGGTCTCTGAGAAAGGAAGAATTTGTTGTCACCTTTTTAGAGAGCCTGTGAGAACAAAAGTAGACTTAGCTGATCACAGCCTTCTACAATATCCACCCAGATTGCCTCCCCCACTCCTTTGTTCCCAATCCCTCCTCCTGACACAAACATTTAAAAAAAAAATGAGTGTCTCAGAATTTAAATCCCATTTTCCTTCTGGAGATTAAATCAGTTTGTGTGTCAAAGGGCTTGGAAATATTCCTATGTTATAGTGCAATCATTTTATTTCTGAGGTTCTGTCTTAAGGAGCTAATACCAAATATGGAAAAAGCCACACGTTCAAAGATATAAATTGTTTCATTGTTCATACACTAAGATAGGATCATCTGCCCTCTCTTGCCTTTGAGGCAGAACACGTATCCCCCCCCTCTACAAGGGATCTGGGCCACTCCAAAGAGTATAATACAATGGGGTCTTTTGTAAAAGAGAGAAAACAACAGAGACTCTACTAGCAAAACAACACACGGCAGATGACAATAAGATTCACTGCTTTCCCGACTATCTCATTCCTGGGGGAGCTGTTCTTCTTCCCCTCCTCTGCCATGTACTGGAGAACTTGAAGCCCTCCTTCTTCAAGAAAGAAAACTGTTGGCTGAGAGTCTCTGTCACGAACCAAGTATGAGAAGAGCACAAAAGACTCTGGGACAGGACAAAAAGAAAAGGTTGCGGGATGGGGAACCACAGGGATTGAAAAGCATGGGAGAAGAGGAAGGTAGACCAGATGCCCCAGTGGGCTGGTGCCTCAAAGGGGAAAGTAGCAAAGGATTTTCTGAGTTCTTTCAACTCTGTATGTGCCTATTCGTTCAGTAGAAATATTTTCTTTTGGTACTGGACCTCCTTGCTTGGGTTCCCTTGAAAACAGAGACAGAGGCAAGGATGAAAGTGGTTGTGCCTTATTTGGGAGGTACAGACCGGGGGGCAGCAAGGGTGAGGGTGCGGGGCTGGAGGCAGGGAGAGGTGGAGACCATGTGGAGTGACGCAGCCCTGTGCACCCTGCAGCTCACACCACGCGTGCATCCACTTGGTGTGAGGGCTGCAAGAAGCCATGCCCCAGAGCACCACAGGCCCCGAAAATAGAGGGGGCCAGCTGCTGGCTGCCCTCTGATCTCTGTTTCCCATTGCTCAGTGCTTGCCTCTCCTGGCTGCGCCACCTGCCTTTCTGTCCCTTGAGGCTGCTTGGAACTCAGGTGCACGCTCAGCAGGATGGGAAGAAGAAGCAGCAGCAACTAGACACTCAGCCACGTGGGGCCGGGAGCAGGCCCAGCACCCTGTGCAGGGACCGTGGCTCTGGAGCTGGAGGAGCAGCCGGGAGGCCGGCAGTGCAGAGGGAAGCCAGGCAGTGCTGCAAGTGGAGAAGGAAATGAGTACAGTGATAAAAGCAAAAATGTGAAATTAGCTATACGGCCAAATGGTAAGCCAACCATCTACCTAGTGGATAAAACATTAATCAGCCATTAACATAATTTAATGAAGATAACCCTATAACACAAGAAAACGTTTATAAAATAAATTTTAAAAATTCATCAGTATTCCAGGTTACTGGTATGCTATGATTACAGTTATGTTAAAGCCAAATAAAAGTTGGGAGATTCACTTCTGAAATGACAGAGTGAGGGTTAACAGATTGCTCCTCCAAAAAGCTACTAAAAATTGGACAAAATTGTGAAAAACAACCATTTTAATGCTCTGGAACTCATCAAAAGTCATATAATAAACCTTATAAAAATGAAAATATAGCAAATTTATGGGACACAGCATGGTGAGAGGTAAATTGAAGTCACTAAATGTGCACATTAGAAAAGAAGATCTGAAATCAGTAATCTAAGCTACCACCTTGAGAGCCTAGACAAAGAAGAAAATAAACTCAAAGCAAAGAGAAAAACGAAAATGTGAAGAAAAGAGAAATCTGTGAAATTGAAAACATAAAAACAATAAATACAAGCAATGAAAGAAAGAGCTTGTTCTTTGAAAAGATCAATGTAACTGACAAACTTCTAGCAAGAATGACGCAGAAAAAAAAGAGAGAAGACACAAATGACCAGGATCAGGAATAAAATAGACATTACCACAGGCCATGTGGACATCAAAGGGACATTAGGGAAGTATGTGATCAACTCTACATACATAAGTGTGACAACTTAGAAGAAATGGGTCAAAAATTTTCCTAAAAAGATGCAAACTGCCAAAACTCACACCATATAAAATGTATGTTTTGAATAGCCCTATAAATATTAAGAAAATTAAATTTTAATTTTATCCCCACACCGCTACAATCAAACTTAAAGAAGTCTCCAGGTCCAGATGGCTTCTCTGGACAATTCTACCAAATATTTAAAGAAAAATCAACACAAATTCTACACAGCATCTTCCAGAAAACAGAAGAGGAGGGAATATATCCCAACTTATTCTATGAAGCTAGTATTATCCTGATCTCAAACCAGACAAAGAATATACAAGGAAGGAAAACTATAGACTAGTATCCCTCTTGAACATAGATACAGAAATTCTTAACAAAATGTTAGAAACCAAATCCAGAAAACAAAAAAGATTAACATGATCTAATGTTATTCATTCCAGGACTACAAGACTGAATTAACATGCAAACTTCAATTCTCCTTGTATACCATATTTACAGAATAAAGGAAAAAAAACATATTCTATTTACATTCATCTCAATAGGTAGAGAAAGAGCATTTTTGGACAAACTAAAGAACTATTCATGATAAAAGATAAAAAAACCTCTCAAAAACTCAGAGTGAAAAAGAACATCCTTAACCAAATAAAAATAAACGGTAAAGGACAACTATGAAAAGCTTGCAGCTGACTTCATCCTTAATGATTAGAGACTGAGTACGTGCTCCCTTAGATCAGCAACACGAGTCGGATGTTCTCTCGACACTCCTAATTAACACTGTACTGGAGGGTCTAGCCGGTGCAATAAGGCTAAATAAAGAAATAAATGTAACCAAATTTCAAAAGAAGAATAAATAAAATGTCCTTTATTTTCCGATGATTTGAACCCATATGTAGAAAACCCTAAGAAATCCACAAAAAGCGCCTAGAATGCGTGAGTGTACCTGGATTGCGGGATACGAGGTCGGTGTACAAAACTCGGTTGTCTTTCCACAAACAGGCAATGAACAATCTGAATATGAAAGTAAGAAAACAGCTCCATTCAAAAAGAATGTCTTACCGTAGAGCGTTGAAACCAGCAACCAGGCCTCATTTAAGGATTGCCATGGTGTACCTCAGAGAAAGGGTCCATGAGGCCAGATTTGCATGGGGGATGGGAGAAAATAGTTTAAAAACATAGGTCGGATCTGCCGTCCTGTCGCCCACACACAGGAGTGAGGCACCAGTGCTGGGGAGGAACGCTGGGGACTCAGAGGCAATGCAAATACAGTTGACTTCTAGAGAGGGCGCTAAGGTCGGCCCAGAAACCGCGTCCAAACCAGGCTGCATTCCAGTGGGGCTCAGTGCCTGGCAGCTACGGAGCGAAGCCCCAGGGAGGCTCCAGGCTGCGCTGGTTTCCTGGGTCGCTATGACACAGCTGTGCAGACTTAAAGCAGCACAGATTTATCATCTTACGGCTCTGGGGGTCAGAGGTCAGAGCCTTGTCAGCAGGGCTCCTGGAGAGAATCCTTGTCCCTGCCTCTTCCAGCTACTAAGCGGGTGCCGCACCCCGGGATCCGGCCTCAGTCACTCTGACCTCCGACCCTCCCGCCTCCCACCCGTGTGATTCCAGGAAGCCCGCCCCGTCACTCAGGAGAATCTCCCACCCCCAGGTCCCCAGCTCCCTCAGTCTACCAAGTCCCTGCTGCCAGGCGAGGTTTTGGGGATTAGGATGTGGACATGGGTGGGGGGCGTTATTCTGGCTACAGGAGAAACTAGGGAGGCTCGGGAAAGGAACCAGGGGATAAGGAGGGCGCCTGGGAACTGCGGAGCCCACAGGCAAGGGGAAGATACTTTTTTTTTTTTTTTTTTTGTTGAGACAGAATCTCGTTCTGTCGCCCAGGCTGGAGTGCAGTGGCGCGATCTCGGCTCACTGCAACCTCTGCCTCCCGGATTCAAGCGATTCTCCTGCCTCATCCTCCAGAGTAGCTGGGGTATTACAGGCCTGCGCCACCACACCCGGCTAATTTTTGTATTTTTTAGTAGAGAGGAGGTTTTGCCATGTTGCCCAGGCTGGTCTCAAACTCCTGGCCTCAAGTGATCCGTGTGCCTCGGCCTCCGAAAGTGTTGGGATTACAGGCGTGAGCCACCGTGCCGGGTCTTGTTTTATTTGTTTTCATTGTTGAAAGCAACCTCAGCTCTTTTCCAAAGTCAAATGTAGAAAGACACTTAATAAAAATGGCAAGTCCCTCCCCACACACCTGCCTCTCATCAGAGGTAATAATGCAAGTTAAACTGTTTTCCACACAATTACAAATAATTTCTATATTTTGCCACACATTTTCTTTTTTCTTTTTTCTTTTTTTTTTTTTTTTGAGACGGAGCCTTGCTCTGTCCCCCAGGCTGGAGTGCAGTGGCACGATCTCAGCTCACTGCAAGCTCCGCCTCCCGGGTTCACGCCATTCTCCTGCCTCAGCCTCCCGAGTAGCTGGGACCACAGGAGCCCGCCAACACGCCCGGCTAATTTTTTGTATTTTTAGTAGAGACGGGGTTTCACCGTGTTAGCCAGGATGGTCTTGATCTCCTGACCTTGTGATCCGCCTGCCTCGGCCTCCCAAAGTGCTGGGATTACAGGCTTGAGCCACCGCGCGATTTTCACATGGTTGCTGTTCAAATGAGATGGGAAGGTTTGTAAAATGCCTGCACAATAAATACATTTTTCCATATAATCCTTTTGTTCAATCGAGTTTTTTAAAGACAGGTTTCCTGAGGCATAATTTGCATACATTAAAATTCACCCCTTTAATGTGTAGGTCTGAGTTCAGTGCTGACAAACGCATAGGGTCATGAAACCACCTTTACACTCAAGACAGAAAAGTTCCACCCCCCAATTCCCTTGTGCCTCTTGGTAGACAATTCCTCCCTGACCTGGCTACACCTGCTCTGTTTATGGGGCCGCCACACTTTGTCTTTTCTGGAATGTCATATAAAGGAAATCATGTCATGTGTAGCCTTTTGAATTTGGCTTCTTTCACATGGCATAATCTCTGTGTATTTTTAGTATGACTCTCAGTCTATTATTTCCCGGGCATCAGAAGTATTTTTGGAGATTTTCTGGAAATCCACTTTACTCTGACTCTGCACATCAATCTCACCGGGGAGGCAGGAAATGCAGCCGCTGCTGTTCTTGGGCCTCCACCCCATGCTGGGTCTGGGTCTTTCTTGGTTCCACACCAGGGGCTGCTGAGATGCCCACCATGCACTGGCACTGCGGTCCCTCAGGTATCCCCTCTGCTTCCAGCCGGGGCCCAGCAACCTTGCAAGAGGCCGGAAACTCCAGTCCAGAATCCCGCTCCCTGGGGCACCACCGCGTTGGCGCACAGCCTCACTCCCTGCACTTTCCACAGGGGCATGCCCTCCCGCCCCTGGTTCCCTCAGTGAGCTTAGACTGCTGAACACCAAAGCTTGGTTGTCTTGCCACAGTGCCTTGGGGGCAGGAAAGCCCTGAGCAGGCCACCTTGAGCCGGGGAAAGAGTACCTGTGGTCCCAGCTACTCAAGAGGCTGAAGTGGGAGGATCGCTTGAGCCCAGGGGGTTGAGGCTGCAGTGAGCTGTGACCACACCACTGCACTCCAGCTTGGGTGACAGAGCGAGACACTGTTTCTGAAAGAAAAAAGAAAGTCCAACTCACCTTCTCCAAAACTCTGTGTGCCTTGTGAGATTTATCAGTGTGTCCTTGGGAGCTCCACGGGATGAGCAGCGAGGTAAGTTCTACCCAGAAAGTCTGGTTCCTCTGGGCCTAAGGACACAGCACCACTGACCAACAACCCAACCACTGGCCTTGCAACTGACAGAGCCTGCTGGCTGGGCAGCTGGAGTCATGACTGCCAGGAACAGAGAGACAGCTGGGGGTTTCACATCCTCCTTGCTGGCTCTGCAGAGAAGGTCCCCCAGGCTCACAGCTGGGCCATTTGAGGCCTCTTGTCACACCTCGCTGTGGGTTCTCTCTCCCCAGGAATGGTGAGCCTCTGAGGAACCACACCCGTCCTGTCTTCCCGAATGTGTCCACCTGGGAATTTCTTTTTCTGTCATTCGCTCTTCTCTCTCTGCATCCTCTCATCTACTTAAAGCCCTACTTACAGGAGATTTAAAATTTTTCTTTTCAATTATAGGTCTTCCCTGATAGTAAATAAATTCCCCCGCAAGCCCTTCCATTTTACAACTTGCATTCACGTCAACTCTTTTCTTTCAGCAGGAACCTCATTTCCTGTTTCCTTTCTCTCCAGTAAATGTGTGTGCCAGGTATTGGGGCACTGCCCACTGCCTTTTATGTGGAGAGCTCAGGTTTTTGTTTGGTGTTCATCACCCACAAATGCTCGGTCTGGTGTGTGTGCCCAGCACGCTGTGGGGAGAGATGGGATGAAAGGCACTGGGCATCTCTGGCTCTCCCTACCCTCTTTGTTCCAAGAGTTGTTCCACTTGGCTGTGGAATGAATGGTGAAGTGTGAATTTTGGGAGGCTTCACAGGGAATAGATTGCCCGTTGTGATGAATGCACTTTAGAAATGATAACAAGAACAAAGTTGACTTTGAGCCTACCGATCTCGTGCAGCAGTGCTCAGGGAAAGATGATGGACTTCAGAATGCCTGCACAGCCCACCTTCCAGAGTAGGACGGTGCCCATCTACACTCTGTAGCACTACTTCCTGGTGAGGGCTACCAATAACTAGGTCCTGGTCAGAAGTTATGCTGACAGAAGAATAATGGACTAAAGTGGACCACACGCAATTTGAAGGGGATGATTTTAAAGTACTGTGGTGGGTCCATCAAGCTCATCTTCATAAAACAAGATGCGTTTGTGCTGACATTGGCTTTTGGGTGACAGGGACCTTGACTGGAGACAAGAGAGGCAGTAAAATAGACTCTAAAACAGCCATTCAATGTTCAATGTTTAGAGCACAGTACAGTGTGGTGTCATTCTGCCCCCTTGGGTCAGACCAAACCCGCATTAGTCTGCTGGATAACAAATTACCCCAAAACTTAGTAGATACAAACAACAAGCGCACACTTTCTCTCCTGATTCCTGTGACTCGGGAATTTGGTAGCAGCTTGCCTAAGTGGTTCTGGCTTGGGGGTCTTATGAGATTGCAGTCAAGATGAGAGCCAGGAGCAGTCATGTGAGGGCTTGATGGAGGCTGGAGAATATTCCATGGCTGATGGGCTGGTATTGGCTGCTGGTGGGAAGCCTCCATTACTTTCCATGTAGACCTCTCCCAGGGCTGCTTGAGTGTCCTTACAACATGGTGGCTGGGTTCTCCAGAGTGTGCAATGCAGGAAAGAGAGGAAACTAGGTGGAGGCTTTATTTTTTAAAAGAGATTTTGAATAACCTAGCCTTCCTAGTGGAAGCCACACAGTATCTCTTCTGTCCCTATCTATTCATTAGACATGAGTCATTAAGTCCATCCACCACCCAAGGGAAGGAGACTTAAACTCCACCTTTTAAAGCCACCATGATATGGTTTGGCTGTGTCCCCACCCAAATCTCATCTTGAATTCCCACATGTTGTGGGAGGGACCTGGTGGGAAGTAATTGAATCATGGGTGCAGGTCTTTCCTGTGCTGTTCTCATGATAGTCAATGAGCCTCATGAGATATGATGGCTTTATAAGGTGGAGTTTCCTTGCAGAAGTTCTGACTCTTTGCCTGCTGCCATCCATGTAAGATGTGACTTGCTCCTCCTTGCCTTCCACCGTGATTGTAAGGCTTCCCCAGCCACATGGAACTGTAAGTCCAATTAAAACTCTTCCTTTTGTAAATTGCCCAGTCTCAGGTAGGTTGTTATCAGCAGTACAAAAACCTGCTTTTTTCTGTCACCACATGCATTGCCGTTGGCTGACACATCTCCTAAGGCTTTTTTAATATCAGTTCACCCCTATGTTTCACTTATTTTCCTCAGCAATTTATTTGCTGAAGGAACTAGGTCGCTTGTTCCGTAAGTTACTCCAGGTTGGATCTGTGCTGTCCAAGAGCAAGTGTTTTCATCGACCCAGGACCAACCTCAAGCCCTGGACTCACACCCAGGCGGTCAGGGGACTGTCTGGTTGAGGCAGCAGAGACTCCAGGTGGTGGGGCCTCTGTATCCCCTGCCCGCATGCTGCTTCCCCTTCTTCTCACTACATGCTTTAAATGGGTGTAATAAAGCGAGGGCTCATTTGTCTTCATTTGCTCTGGGGCTCTGTGTTCTGTGGCCTCTGGGATCACCTATCTGAGAGTGACCTTGAGACCATGCTTGCATCAAGATCATTCCCCACACAACCGCCTGTAAAAATCCTTTGATATTTATTTCCATTGCAATTTCAGCTACCTGAGCATCATTTAGGGAGAATTAACTTCTTCATGACATCATCTTTTCAATTCAGTATCTCCTCCATTTGTTTAGTATTTATTTCTCACAGTAATGCTGTTTCTGCACAGAACTGTTGCATACCTTATGTTAAATATATTTGATAATCGATGTTTTTAAAACTGGCGTTCCTGATTAAACTGAGGTTTCTGTTTGTTACTGGTGTATAGAAATACAACTAAAAAAAAAAAAAAGTTGACCCTATAGCTGGGCGTTGTGGTGTGCGTCTGTAGTCCCAGCTACTCCAGAGACTGAGGTAGGAGAATTGCTTGAGCCCTGGAGGTCAAGGCTGCAGTGAGCTCTGATCACACCATTGCACTCCAGCCTGGGTGACAGAGTGAGGCCCTATCTAAAAAAAAAATGTTGACCCTGCACCCATAAACGATTTAAACTCACTTATTAATTCTAATTATAGTTGAAGTCTTTTAAGATTTCTACATGCAAAATCGTATCATCCACTAATAGAATTGTTTTTTTTCCTACCCAATCTTTTTTATTTCCTCACCTTATTGCATCAGGAAAAACCTCCAGTAAAAGGTGAACATACGTGGGTAAGTGAGCATTCTTGTTTTTTCCTAATCTCAGAACACTATCAACATTTTACTATGTTCCGTGTGACGCTTGCTGTAAGGTTTTTGTAGTTTCCCTTAATTTGGATAAGATAGTTTCATATTCTTACATTACAAATGTGTATTTATTAAACACTTTTCTGCACAGATTAAGATAACCAGATGATTTTCTTTTTTCTTTCTTGTTAATGTGATGAATTATACTGGTTAATTTCCAAACATTAACCCATCTTGTATTCCTGGAATAAACCTGACGTGCTCGTGGTTTCCATCTAGGCTCATGAGTGGTTAGTGATGTGGTTTGGATATTCGTCCTGCCAAATCTCATGTTGAGATGTAATCCCCAGTGTTGGAGGTGGGGCTCGGTGGGAGGTGGCTGGATCACGGAGTGGATTTCTCATGAGTAGTTTAGCATCATCCCCTTGGTGCATCCTTAAGATAGTGAATCACTTCTCCCGAGATCTGGTTGTTTAAAAGTGTGTGGCACCTTCCATCTCCCTCTCTTTCTCGCTCCTGCTCTCAATGGGTGATGTGCCTGCTCCCGCTTCACCTTCCTCCATGAGTGAAAGCTCCTTGAGGCCTCCCAGAAGCTGAGCGGATGCTGGAGCCAAGCTTCCTTACAGCCCACAGAACCAGGAGCCAGTTAAACCTCTTTTCTCTATAAATTACCCAGTCTTAGGTATTTCTTTATAGTCATGCAAAACTGGCCTAACACAGTTGACTTGCAGTTTTCCTCTCCTGAAATGTCAGGTTTTGGCATCAATGCTGTTTTGGTGTCATAAAATAAATATGGAGTGCTCCTTCTTTACTTATTCTCTGTAAGAATTTGTGTTTGACTGCCATTTCATTGTTAGATGTTTATAAGAATTTACAGGTGAATTCATTTGAGATTAAAGAGTTCTTTGTGGGAAGATTTTAAATTGCACCTTCAGACAATAAATTTAGAATTAGGACTATACAGATTTATTTCTTGTGTATATTTTGAAAATTTGCACTTCTTAAAGGAATTTGTCTATTTTATCTAAAATTTCAAGTTTATTGATTCAAAAGTTGCTTATAATATCCTCTTATCATTTTAATAAGAAAGATTCTATATGACCTTTTACAGTCTTGAAATTTTTATATCTTCCCTCTTTCCTTTGATCAGTCTCACCAATGGATGTTTAATTTTTTTAGTCATTTCAAAGAACCAAGTAATGGTTTTATTGATCTTCTCTATTATACACTTATTTCCTATTTCATTAATTTCTTCTTTTATTTTTATAGTTTCTTTGGGTTTAAAATGCTGCTGTTTTTCTAACTTCTTAAAATGCATACTCAACTTATTTTGGCTTTTTTCCCCCATAATATATGTTTCTAAATTCATACTTCTCTTCCTGCAAGGCTTTAGCTATAACCTAAAAGCTACTGAAATGTAGTACTTTTATTATCATTTAGTCCAAAATACTTTTAAGTTTCCACCATGTTATCTTCTGCGGCTCAGGGGTTATTTAGATCTGTATATCTCACTTGCCATACATGAGGATTGTCCGAGTGTCTTTTTATTACTTATTTCTAGTTTAATTCATTGTGGTGAGAGAAAATATCCGTGTCCTTCAACTCGAATCATCTTTTGCAGTGGGCATCCTGGTGGGTGTGAGATGGTGTCTCACAGTGGTTTTGATTTGCATTCCCCTGATGATTAGTGATGTTGAGTATCTTTTCATGTGCTCATTGGCCATTTGTAGATCTTCCTTGAAGAAATGTCTATTTAATTCCTTTGCCCATTTTTAAATGTTTTGTTGTTGTTGTTGAGTTGTGGGAGTTCTTTACATATTCTGGATATCAACCCTTTATCAGGTATCTGATTTGCACATATTTTCTTGCATCCCATGGGTTGCCTTTGATGGCTGTGTCCCTTGTTGCACAGGCTTAAATTTTGATGTGGTCAAATTTATGTCTTATTTCCTCTGTTGCCTGTGCTTTCAGTGTCATATTCAATAAATTACTGACAACTGCAGTGTCATGAAGTTGCCGTGTGTTTGCTTCTAAGAGTTTTATAGTTTTAGTCTTACATTTAGTAAGAGCTAATCTTACAAAATAATATTTAATAAGAGCTAAAACTATAATTAAGTGTATCTATATATGGTAATTAATATTAAGTAATATTTATATGTGGTGGAAGGTAAGGGTCCACCTTCATTCTTTTGCACGTGAATGTCCAATTTTCTCAGCATCACTTGATGGCAAGACTGTCTTTTCCCTCACTGAATGATCTTGGCACCCTTGTTGAAAATCGTTTGTCCATATATGCAAGAGTTTATTTCTGGGCTGTGTATTTTATTCCATTAATCTATAGGCATATCTTTATGCCAATACCATATTTTAAAAATTACTTTAGCTTTGTAATATGTTTTGAAGTCCGAAAGTGTGAGGCCTCCAACTTGGTTCCTCTTCAAGATTGTTTTGGCAATTCAATGCCTCTTGAGATTTCATATGAATTTTAGGATGGATTTTTCTATTTCTGCAAAAATGCCATTGGGATTTGATAGGCTTTCTGATTCACTTTTAAAGTATTCTTTATATGTGGAAGAACATTAGCCCTTGGTCTAGCTTGTGACAATCATTTGTTTATTCCATGTGGAATATACCTTGGAGCATGGTGTGAGGTGGTGATTTAAAACTTATTTCCCCCAATGCTAAGTCATGATATTTAATCCATTCTCTACTGATTTCTGATAACACTATATATAAATTTCCCCTTTTCATTGGTCAGCTTCTGGTTTATTTACTTTGATCTGGCTTTATACATTTTTCTATTCCAAACTATCTGAAGTTCCTGCCCTATCATGCCACAAAACTTTGGTGTGTGATTCTGAGAAACAAGGACACACTCCTCCACGGTCACCCCCGGCCACCATGCATGACAGCTGTGCTGACCACCACCCCACCCACCCTCAGGCTTTAGTCACATGTCTCCAGGTGTCACAATAATGTCCCCTACAGTGAAGAATCTGGTTCACTGTAAAGGACATTATTGCAGCCATAAAAAAGAACGAGATTATGTCTTTGTGGGGACACGGATGGAGCTGGAGGCCATTATCCTTGGCAAACGAACGCAGGAACAGAAAACCAAATACCACAAGTTCTCACTTATAAGTGGGAGCTAAATGATGAGAACTCATGAACACAAAGAAGGGAAGAACAGGCACTGCGGTCTAGTTGAGGAAGGAGGGTGGGAGGAGGGAGAGAAGCAGAAAAGAGAACTATTGGGTACTATGCTTAATACCTGGGTGATGAAATAACATATACAACAAACCCCTGTGGCATGAGTTTACCTACATAACAAACCTGCACATGCACCCCTGAACCTAAAATAAAAGTTAATAAAAATCAAAATCAAAGAAAGAACCTGGTTCAGAAGGCAGGGAGCACCATGGTCAGGTCTCTTCGGTCTCCTGCCGCTGGGACGCTCCCCAGGCACTTTTAACCTTTCCGACCCTGGCACAGGCCACCAGTTCCTCGGTAAAGGTAGCAGCTTGGGTTTCTCTGGTGTTTTCTCTGAGTCAGGGTCAAGGTCTGCACCTCCAGAAGGAATGTTCTGGAAGGCACATCTCCATGTGCCCCACCGTGTGTGTGAATGTTTGTGTCTGCACATTTACATTCATTATTATGCCTACTTTTACGTATTGGAAACCCTGAGCTCATGCCCGTGCTTCCAGATCCAGTCTAACCCCGCAGGCCCACTCCCGTTTCCTGCTGTGACCTGAGGTCACCCTTCACACACGAAGGCCTGGTGGGCAGCCTCTCCACTCCAGGTGGCCATAGCAGCGGGAATATCACATAACTGGCCTTTTTCTTTAATGTGGAGTACTCCATATAATGATAGGAAGATAAAATACTTTTGACGAAGTTCATCTTTGTTAGAAAGCATTGGGATCCAATAATGCTCTGAGCAATGCTTGTCAAAACTTCTCTCCTGCTTTCGTCACTGGGCAGTGCTGTGGCCAGAGCCCCATTGTTCAGTGGGGCCCTAGGAGGTCCGTGCCTGCCCTTCCTTCTGCTGCAACCCCTGTGGTGTGAGTGGTCCTCAGCTCCCAGACTGTTTCTCCCAGGCGTAAAGTCAGGTAGAAATTTAAAAATTTTCAGAGTTACATTACTGGGTAATTCAGGTGCTCTATTTACACATTAAAACAGAAACAAATAATATTTATTTGCAATCCAAATCACTCGGTGTAGGGAGCCTGCATTGAGTTAACTGGGTTAGCCCTGACCTGCCCTGCTGCTGAGCTGTTCCTGGCACACACTGCTGTTGTTACTGGCCTGCCATTGCTACATCCCACCCCACACACTCACACCCCACTGTCTTTTATGGCTGGGAAGGATTGTGAGTGTCAAATATACTTTCTATGCAAGCTTACACTTTTAAAGAAAATTTCAGAAGGAATATAGGAATCCATGCTCATGGTAAAACTGCCAACAACATAGAAGCTGATTGTATGAGTCTGTTCTCACACTGCTGTAAAGATACTACCCGAGACTGGGTAATTTATAAAGAAAAGAGGTTTAATTGACTCATGGTTCCGCATGGCTGGGGAGGCCTCAAGGAACTTACCATTATGGCAGAAAGGGAAGAGGCACGTCTTACAGGGCGGCAGGCAAGAAAGGGCAAGCAAGAGCAGGGAAAACTGCCTTGTAAAACCATCAGATCTTGTCAGAACTCATTACTATGAGAGCAACATGGGGGAAGCATCCCCATGATCCAATCACCTCCCAACATGTCCCTCCCTCGACATATGGGGATTATAGGGATTACAATTCAAGATGAGATTTGGGTGGAAAAACAGCCAAACCATTATCATTCTGCCCCTGGCCCCTCCCCAATCTCATGTCCTCCAATTTCAAAACACAACAATGCCCTTCCAACTGTCCCCCAAAGTCTTAACTCAAAAGTCCAAGTCCAAAGTCTCATCTGAGTCAAGGCAAGTCCCTTCCACCTATGAGACTGTAAAATCAAAACCAAGTTAGTTACTTCCAAGACACAATGGGGGTACAGGCATTGGGTAAATGATTCCATTTCAAATGGGAGAAATTGGCCAAAACAAAGGGGTTACAGGCCCCATGTAAGTCCAAAATCCAGTGAAGCAATCATTAAATCTTAAAGCTCCCAAATGATCTCCTTTGACTCCATGTCTCACATCCAGGTCACGCTTATGAAAGAGGTGGGTTCCCATGGTCTTGGGCAGCTCCACCCCTGTGGCTTTGTAAGGTACAGCCCCCCTCCTGGCTGCTGTTTTGCGCTGGCATTGAGTGTCTGCAGCTTTTCCAGGCCACAGTGCAAGCTGTCAGTGGGACTACCTTTCTGGGATCTGGAGGATGGTGGCCCTCTTCTCACAGCTCCACCAGGCAGTGACCCAGTGGGGACTCTGTTATGGGGGATCCAGCCCCACATTTCCCTTCCTCACTGCCCTAACAGGTTCTCCATGAGGGCTCCACCCCTGCAGCAAACTTTTGCCTAGACATCCAGCTGTTTCCATACTTCTTCTGAAATCTAGGCAGAGGTTCCCAAACCGCCATTCTTGAATTCTGTGCAGGCTTGGGGCTTGCACCCGCTGAAGCAACAGCCTGAACTGTATGTGGCCCCTTTTAGCCACGACTGGAGTCGGAGTGGCAGCAGCTAGGACAGAAGGCATCCAGTCCAGAGGCTGCACAGAGCAGTGGGGCCCTAGACTCGGCCCATGAAACTATTTTTCCCTCCTAGGCCTGTGATAAGAGGGGCTGCTGCAAAGTCCTCTGACATGCCCTGGAGATATTTTCCCCATTGTTTTGGTGATTAACATTTGGCTCCTCATTACTTATGCAAACTTCTGCAGCCAGCTTGAATTTCTCCTCAGAAAATGGGTTTTTCTTTTCTATCATATTGTCAGGCTGCAAATTTTCCAAATGTTAATGCCCTGCTTTTTTGTAAACATGTGTTCCAATTTCAGGTCATCTCTCTCACGTTCAAAGTTCCACAGATCTCAGGGCAGGGGCTAAAATGCCACCAGTCTCCGCTAAAGCATAGCAAGAGTGACCTTTACTCCAGTTCCCAAGAAGTTCCTCATCTCCATCGGAGACCACCGCAGCCTGGACTTTATTGTCCACATCACTATCAGCATTTTGGTCAAAACCATTCAACAAGTCTTTAGGATGTTCCAGACTTCCCCACATCTTCCTGTCTTTTTTCTGAGCCCTCCAAACTGTTCCAATCTCTGTCTGTTACCCAGTTCCAAAGTTGCTTCCACATTTCAGGTATTTTTATAGCAGTACTCTGCTCTCCGCAGTACCAATTCACTGTGTTAGTTCATTCTCATACTGCTATAAAGAACTACCTCAGACTGAGCAATTTATAAAGGAAAGAGGTTTAATTGATTCACAGTTCTGTATGACTGGGGAGGCCTCAGGAAACTTACAATCATGGTGAAAAGGGAAAAGGCATGTCTTATATGGCGGCAGGCAAGAGAGAGTGTGTAAGAGCAGGGAACTGCCTTATAAAACCGTCAGATCTCATGAGAACTCACTCATTATCATGAGGACAGCATGAGGGAAACCATCCCCCTGATCTGATCACCTCCCACAGAGTCCCTCCCTCGACACGTGGGGATTATGAGGATTACAATTCAAGATGGAATTTGGATGGGGACACAGCCAAACCCTATCACTGGTGGACAAACACCTTGTGAGGGCATCAGCTCATTTAATCCTCACCACCATCTTATGAATGAGGAGTGGGCATTGTCACAGACCCCGCTTTAGAGAGGTGGAAAGGAAAGCACAGAGAGGTTTAGGTATTTTGCCCAAATTGCACAGCACTAAGTAGGAGCAGGATTTGAACCCAGGCAGTCTAGCACCAGGCGAAAGCCCTTCTTCACCCTCTCCCCATGCACAGCTAACCCCTCCTGGTGTGGGGTGACAGACGCATTACAGATGGATGCACTCATGTCCCTGTGTAAATGCACAGCTTGGGGCTTGTTCTTTTTCTCCTTTGAAAATGCAGATAGAGCTGTCTTATCACGCTGATGCTTGGAGACGCCTCTCCATTTCTCACCTGCCCACAGTATCCCACAGCCCCGCAGCTCCACCACTAGACCATTTCCCACGGATGGCATTTAAGTTGCTTCCCATGTTTTGTCATAACAATGTTCAACCCTTGTCATCCTTTGTATATTTTGTGTGCTCTCATAAATATTTCTGTGAAAATGTCCCCTGGAAGTGGATGCTGGATGAAGGTTTGAATGTCGTCACTGGGGGTAGATGTTAACCTACTGTTCTCGAGCTGGCACCACTTTCCAGCCCACCCTGGCCTGAGACTGTCTACTTCCCACACCTCCCCATGCCACAGGCTGCCAACTGCTAAGCTCACATCTTAATATATTCAGTTTTCAACAAATTCATATGTGCAACCAGAAACCAAGAGGAGACTCCCCACAGTCCCACTTTTCAGAGGCATCTTGTGGTCATTCCTCCTCTTTACCACCAGCCTGGTTTGCTTTTATCTCTAGTTCTTGATCTGTCGACCTCAGATATTACCTCTCAGGCTTGAAGATCAAAGGTGGGGATCTGGCTCACTCGTGCTGGTGCTGCCGGAGGGAGGCAGTCATGGCACTGGGTTTTGCTCTTCCAGGAGGCACTTGTGGCAGCGAGTGCCCATGTGTTTCCCCAGCATCCCTCTCTGCTTCCATGGCAGAAGATCCCAGTGTCTTCTGCCACAGGCCGGGAGGACTGGAGGTGCATGGTGGGGTGTGGCAGAGATGCAGGGCTGTGGATCTGATGACACTGCAGCTTTCACACTTGTTTTACAAGAGAGAGAAACAACTTCCATTTCATTCCCTGTGGTTTGAGGATTTTCTGTGATGTGCACCCTAATTTAACCCCAAATAAAGTAATGTCATTACAACCGCGTCTGTTGTTTTGTCTTTCGCACTCACTCCATGAGGGCATCGTACCCTGACTCTCCTCCGTGCCTCCTCTCGGCCACCACCAGGTGCTCTTGCCACTGCCACACTCCCCTCACCTGGTACCGGGTGACAGGCCACCCTTTTCTACAGAGACAACTGAGTTCCGTGCTTTGTCCATAGTTGAGTCCCAAAGAAACCCTAAACTACACGTGCATTACTACAACTGCGTGAACACTGGTCTCCTACCAAATGCTGCAGAGGTGGAGCCCACAGCCTCCCCAGGCAGGCAGGAAGCTTTGCCTCCTTCCCTGCATGCCCCACACAGCTCACGAGGAGCTAGTTGAAGATTCTGGGTACCGCCGTGCACACCCAACGCACCGTTTACACACTCAAGTATTTGGACTGCAAGTGGTACTTGTGTCTTTACTCAAACTGTTGCTATTATGGATGTTGCGGGGCAGTGGTGGAGGTATTTGGCCAGAGTGACCATCATCTCAGTCTGACAGAGACTGTCCTAGTGTTAGCGTTAAAAGTTCCATGTCCATAAAACCCCCTCAGTAGGCTGGGCACGGTGGCTCATGCCTGTAATCCCAGCACTTTGGGAGGCTGAGGCAGGTGGATTACCTGAGGTCAGGAGTTCGAGACCAGCCTGGCCAACATGGTGAAACCCCATCTCAACTAAATATTGAAAAATTAGCCAGCATGGTGGTGGGTGCCTGTAATCCCTGCTACTCAGGGAGGCTGAGACAGGAGAATCGCTTGAACCCGGAAGGTGGAGGTTGTAGTGAGCCAAAATCACACCATTGCGCTCTAGCCTGGGTAACAGAGAGAGGCTCTGTCTCAAAACAAACAAACAAACAAACAAACAAACACAAACAAACTCTCAGTCCGAAGCAAATTGGGACAGTTGGTGACCCTGGTGGAGCACATGCTGTAAGATTATTTCCTAAACTATGAGTGGGTAAGAACTGTTCTGAGTCTCTCCCTGTTCAGAGTCCTCATTCTTTTTCCTTTTCATGTCAAAGCTAGTTTGATTCCTAGCAGGATTCTAGGTTAAACAACAGTTTCTTCTCCGACCTCTGGAATAGGTCCCATTGGCAGGCCACCCACATTCTCCTGAAAGAGTTCCTGACTGTCCATCCGCATCAGTCCACAGGCGGAGCCGCACAGCCGGGACGGAGCCGCACACCTGCTCCCGTCCACCTTTGGTCAATTCCATGCCCGCCTGGTTCTTGGAAATGAACCAGGACATGTAACAAAATCCATTTTTTCTCCTTAGGATGAAATGATGTTGAAGGAAAGAATGTTATTTGAGGACTTGCTGTCTGTCCTTTTGCTTAAAGTTGCCGTTTCCAAGAACCTAATGACGACCTTAAGTGAGGAATTAGTGTGCTCATAAAAAATTTCTAGAAGTTTTATGCTTACAGGAAAATGGTGAGGATAATGCAGAGTTCTACTCTGCATTTCTACGGGAAAATGGTGAGGATAATGCAGAAATTTCTACTATTATTCACGTCTTACATGAGATGGGCACATCCTGTCCCTGTGTTTGAGGACTGGACAAGCCCGCTCTAGCGGTGCACACAGCTGGGGCGTGCCCCTCGGCAGTGGGGTGACCTGGCCCTCTCGCCCAGAGACGTCCTCATGCTTTGTGTCACGTGAACCACAAAATCTGAGTGAAAACAAAAGTCCACGAACGTCCAGGGCAGCCACCAGACGTGCGCAAGGAAGTCTCGGGAAAGAAAAGCTTCCCTGGATGGGGACAAAACACACTTCCTTCTGCTTGTCGCCATCCCTGGCTCCTTCCACTCGGTCCGCCTCCATGACGTGTTCCTCTGCTTCTCTTCCTCCGAATCAAAAGGAAACACGCCTCGGAAGGACAGCAGTGCCGGGCTGGAGCCGCCTCTCCCCATCAGCACTAATGGCGCGGTACCTCTCGGGCCGCCCTTCTCTCTCCCCACCGGTGTTTTCCTTTCTTCCCGAACCTCCTCCTGGCTGAGGCCTCGTGGGGAAAAGAGAGGCACTCGCCCCATGGGCCCCAGGGAAATGCCAGCGCCCCGGGCCGGAGAGTAGCCGAGACCCCAGACTGAGTCATCGCTCCGCGGGCCCCAAAAGCTGGTTCCTGCACAGCGGCCGCCCTGGGCCCCGGCAGACACGACAGAACGGGTTTCCTTACACAACCTGTGCTTGGCAGATGTCGCCTGAAAGACAAGAACACCGAAATTCCAACAGGAGGACCAGAGGGTGGCTCTGTCCCGGCAGGCTGCAGGCTCTAAGGGACACCATGTTTCCGGAAGGTCAGCGTCAAATGCTGCTGAGAACTCACTCACTCCTCACCTCCAAGACAGGCACGTGTGTTGGCTCCACCAGGGTGCAGAAGCCACACGAGCTGCTTTAACAGAAGAAATTCATGCAAAGAACAGCTCTCGGGCCGTGGGGCTGTTAACCAGGAGGGTGCGCAGTGCACGCACCGTGCAGGTTCCGGTCAGTTTTGCTCCCACAGTCATCACCCTGGTGGGCGTTTCATGTTGTTGCTGTGAGAATTTGCCGTTGCTTGAGTGAGTCACGCTGACGTGGCTCCTCCTCCAGGATTGCTGGTCTTTCTGCTCCTAGACTGACTCGGCGCCAGCCTTTAGGCGCTGTCCCTCAAGGGGAACTTGCCCTGGGCATGGAAAATGCTGACCAGCTCCCTGTTTTGGAAAATGACCTCATCCCCAGGCTGCCCACAGGAGGCGGAGCATGCCAATGCCGTTCCTTACTGGTGTGTATATTACTGTTTTTGTCCTTTTTATGCAGCCTGTGGAGTGTACTTCTATAGCTGTCGTTTCACTCCTGTGTTTTCCCCGCCTTGGGCGAGAATCCCATGCTGCTGGTAATGAAAGCTGCCTGTTCCCTCGGTTGCTTTCACAGTCCCTCCTTTCTCTTCCAGAGAGAGGTTTTTTTGTTTTGTTTTCTTTTATTTGAGACAGGATCTTACTTTATCACCCAGGCTGAAGTGCAGTGGCATGATCTCGGCTCCCTGCAACCCTGCCTCGCAGGCTTACACCATGCTCCCACCTGTGAAGGGAGAATAAATCTTGGGCCCCCAAACTCAAGCCAAAGTGAAAAGTCAAGCTGGGAACTGGGTCGTGCAAACCTGCCTCCCCTTTCTGCCCCTAAATAAGATGCTGCAAGATGAAAAGCTACACACCTCCCCTATATTTTGCCCACAAGGAAATTCCTAGTGAGCTCTGAGATCTTTAAGGTGTTTCTGTTAAGATTTCACCATGGCAATGCAAATTGATAGCTCATCTTTACAGGTGCAGTCAACCCCTGCCCACCAGACACAAATGCATGCCTGATTGTTCCCCTGCCCCATTTGTCTAAGTCACCTTGTATAAAAATAATGCAGATTCAATGAGCCAAAGGCATGACTATTTTTCTCTACCCGCCTCTTACATGAAAATTGTGTACTTGTCATTATCTCACCCTTTCCCCTTTAAATTTGGAGCCCTCAAAATCATCTTCAGAGAAAGGTACAGACTGTCTCCCAGGTGGTCGTCCTTAACTTTGGCAAATAAACCTCCTAAAATGATTGAGACTTGCCTTGTCATTTTTCTCAATTGACACACCTCAGTCTCCCAAGTAGCTGGGACTACAGGCATGCGCCACCAAGCCCAGCTAATTTTCGTATTTTTTTGTAGACACAGGGTCTCACGTTGTTGCCCAGGCTGGTCTTGAACCCCTGAGCTCAAACAATCTGCCCACCCCGGCCTCCCAAAGTGCTGGGATTACAGGTGTGAGCCACTACGCCCAGCCAAGAGAATTTTAAAACCACTAAGGAAATAGTGCCATTGTTATGAATCAGAGACTTAATGTGCTATTTCATGTAGTGGTTCCTGTCATTTTGCTTGCAAAATTGGCTTCAATTATCTTGAATTATATGAACTGTCAGAAAAGCCGTACAGCAGATGATGGTAATGAAAAGACATCCTTTAGCAGACAGGGAATAGGACTGATTCACTGATGCATCTGAGTTGCAATTTTTGTAGCTGTTTCTAAAAACCTTGTAATTAAATTCACTGGTGAGAGCACAGTAGCCTTCATAAATGGGGAAACAGAAAAATCGAAGTTGTTCTCAAACCATCCTGGAATCTTAAAGTTCAGGGGGCACCTGGCAGAGGGGAGCCACAGAAAGACGGCAGGGAAGGGAGGGTTAAGGCGAGGTCGGGATAAGCCAAGCAGGGCTGTTCTAGTTTATCTTTCTTACTTTGTTCTTAAGAAAACTTGCTGAATGTAGTTGGCTTCAGATCTTCCTGTTAAAAAAAAAAAGGCAATAAAATGAAAAACCTGATGTGTCCTCTGCCCTTCCCCAGCCCTCCCGCCTCTCCCTGCGGGGCGTGAGCACTCCTCAGGGTGCCTGGTGGAGAGGCCCCTGCCCTCCCCTGCACGGAGCTGGGGTGGCCTTAGGCCAACAACCATCAAAGAACTCAGGCCCTTAGTTCAGCGACCCGGGGGGAACTGGGTCCAGTCGCCAGCCATGTACGTGAGCTTGGATGCAGAGGCTACAGGGAAGCTTTCAGATGAGACTGCAGCCCTGGCTGACACTGCACTGTGATCTCCTGAGAACGTGAGCCCGAGGAAGAGGCTCCTCCCCAGGTAGGATGTCCTGCCTCACAGCTCAACGCTCTGCTGCTGCTGTCAGTGCTGTGTTTTGAGGGGGATGCCCGGTGCTGCACTGACCAGCTCTAACCTTGGGGACACTGCAGCCCTGGCCATGGCCTGGGGACCCCTTCGAGGTGACCTTCCAGCACAGGTACTGGGCGGGTACCCACCCCCCAGCCTCTGCCAGACTTTGCCCAAGAGGCACATCCCTCTTTGCTGCACTGTGGACCTGCCTGCCTGGGTACAGGGGCACTTTGTCAACTGGGAGCTGTGACCATTACTGGGATGAGGGCTGTGACCATTACTGGGATGAGGCCTGAACTCCAGGCGGAGACCCGTTTCCCAAGCCTGCACTTCCCGAAGCTCCTCCCTGAGCCCTGGGACCTCCCAGAGTCCTCTTGATCTGTGTGGCTCTGCTTGCACAGGTTAGAAACTTCTAGTTCAGCTTCCCTGGCTGAGCCCTGACGGTTTTTCTGCTGAATGCCCAGAGAATTGGGGGACCCATGGCGCCCCCCCTCTGCCTACCCCTTCCCTGCCTGGCCACGAGGTTCGGCGACGCAGCAGCTGTAGGGCTTTTCACCTGGCCCTCACCTGTGGGGCCTCCGCCTCGTCCTCAGCTCTCCCTGCGGATTGACCACGAAGTGGTCACTCAGAGTCCCCTCGGGGATGGTTTCAGAGCTTCACCGGCCTCCCTTCCCCACCCTGCAAACCTTCAGAGCCCGAGCCCACGCCTCGCGCGTGCTATTCTCAACAGAGAAAAATGTGACCCCATCCACGTCCCGCCCCAGACACCCAGGAGCTCCAGTCCTCTCCCCTTTCCGCGGACTGGAAGCTTCTCCAGGGCTTGAGATGCTCACCTTCCCGGAGACTCCTGCCCGGCAGACTCCGATTCCGACCCCATTCTGTCCACATGTCCCCTTTCCAGCCCCATCTCCCCCTGCCCATCTCCTGAGACCTCTCCAAGGCCCCTAGGCTCCTGAGCGGACCCCAGCAGGGCCCCTGAGCTCCATGATTCTGCACTGCCTGGGCCTTCCCGCCAGAGCCGACCCTGACGCTTCCCTCCTGCCCCCCAACAGGAGGCCGAGCTGCCCTCAGGCACCTCTTCACGGTGTGCAGGGGCCTCCACCCCGGCCTCTCCTCCCCAATGGCCTCTCCGCCCCTCCCCTCCCCCATGGCCTCTCCTAGGCTCCCTCCGCCCTTCCCCATGGCCTCTGATCCTGCTCCCTCCCCTCTCGCCAAGCGCCTGCTCTTCCATCCATTCTCCATATCTGCACATCACACACATGACATTCACACACATGCATATATTCACACCCACACAAGTCACACACATATTCACACTCACACGTCACACATTCACACACATGCATACATTCACACACATCCACACCCACACAAGTCACTCACACGTAACATTCACACACGCACACACATTCATCCACACATGTACAAGTCACACACACATTCACACACCTGCATCCACACATCCACAAGTCACATTCACACACATGCCCACACCTCGACACAACACCCACATGCAACATTCACACACATCCACACATGCACAATAGCCACACACGTTCACACATACACACATATAACCCGTCTCACACTACCACTCATGCACATTAGCCACACATATAAAACATTCACACCTGCACGCACACATTCACAAACGTCACACACATACAGCATGCACACATGCACAGCAGCCACACACATTTACACACATCCACATGCATCACACATTTATACACATCTGCACACACAAGTCACACAAATCAACATTCACACGTGCGCACACATACACATCCACACACATCACGTACATTCACACATAAACATTCATACATTCACACACACCAGATTCCCACTCACAACACTCACGCTTCCCTTCACAGTCTCATACACACATTTGCACACTCACATTCCCAACTACACACTTCCCTCCACATTCCCCCCACATTCCCACACTGACACACTCTCACATGGTCCCACAGTCCTTGCACACATTTGCACACTCACATCCATACATGGACACACATCCTCATGCTCGCTCACTCACATGCATTTGCACACACTGATACACATCCTCACACACACACTCGCACACTCAGGGTCTCCCTGGCTGCAGCTGTGTCCGGGGTCACTTTTACCGTTGCTCAGTGCAGACTCTTGGGGTGGTGTCCACCTCCAGCCCCCAGCTCCAGCCCTGCCCTGCCGCAGCCCCCACTACCCTCCCACCGCCCCGGAACCCCTCACCCGCCCCGGCCCATCCCACCCACGGCCTCCCCCCAACCCTGGCTGCGGTTCCCCAAGCAGAGCCGCGCCGGAACCGCCCGGCTCAGCCCCCTCCACCCGCACCTGCGCCTCTCTCCCTGTTCCCGCCCTCCTGATGGTTCGTCCCCCTCCACCCGCGCCCGCGCCCCACCCCCGGTTCCCGCCCTCCCGATGGCTCCCCCCTTCCGGGAAACTCTTCAATGTTTCCCATGTTCTGTCTCCAAATTATTCTCCCGTTTTCTCTTCCTTAACAAAACCCCAAAAACCCAACCTATGGAAAAGTCAAAAAGGGTAATTCAATGAATACCCAGTCTACATTTTCCAGTATTTATCACTAGTTGCTTAGATCTCATCATTCGAAACATTCCAGCAGTTCTCACTGTGGCCTGCAGAACCCCAGGGTCCCCAGGACCCCATTTCAGGGGGTCCCCAAAATCAAAACGGTCTCATTACCAAGATGTGATTTGCCTTTTTCAGTGTTGACTTCTGCACTGAGGGTTCAAAAGAAACGGTGGGTAAAGCTACTAGCACCTTAGCAAAACCCGGCCCGGCCTGATCACCTTTATATTCTTCACTGCTGTGCAGTCAAAAAAAAAAAGAAAAAAGCCAATTTCACTTAAGAACGCCCGCAATGCTGTAAAAACGAGTAAATTTGGATGGCACACGTTCTGTGTGATGTAAAGGGAAGTGTGTGTAAAGGACTTGTTGTGTACGGCTGTCTCCAGGAAAAGCACGTCTCTGGCTGATTGTGCGATAAGTGTATCCAGTCACTTTTTCAGAAACGTCATTTTCATTTGAAATAATGATTGACAAGCTATGTGATTTAAAAAAAAATAACCAGGTTGTAATGCAGTGGCTGAAGCCTGTAATCCCCGCACTTTAGGAGGCCAAGGTGGGCGGATTGCTTGAGGTCGGGAGTTTGAGACAGCCTGGGTAAAATAGTGAGACCCCATCTCAAAAAAAAAAAAAAAATTGCCGGGCATGGTGGTGCACGACTGTAGTCCCAGCTACCTTCAAGGCTGAGTCAGGAGGATCCCTTGAGCCCAGGAGGTCAAGGCTGCAAGGAGCCGAAATCGCATCACTGCACTCCAGCTTGTGCGACAGAGTGAGACCCCGTCTCAATTTAAAAAAACAAAAAATTAATCAAGTGAGCTTTCTACTTCAAGGAAAACTGACAGTATTTGTGTCCAATGATAAAATCTGAGTTTTTCAGCAAAAATCAGGATGTTGTAAAACTTGTATCCAGTACCATGAGCTTGACAACTTCCAACTTTTGACTTTCATGAGATTATTGGTGATCAATGTTTTATTTTTTTGAGACGGAGTTTTGCTCTGTCGCCTAGGTTGGAGTGCAGTGGTGTGATCTCGGCTCACTGCAACCTCTGCCTCCCAGGTTCAAGCGATTCTCCTGCCTCAGCCCCCAAGTAGCTGGGATTACAGGTGCGTGCCACCACACCCAGCTATTTTTTTTGTTTTGTTTTGTATTTTTAGTAGAGATGGGGTTTCACCTTGTTAGCCAGGATGGTCTCTATCTCCTGACCTCATGATCCGCCCACCTCAGCCTCCCAAAGTGCTGGGATTACAGGTGTGAGCCACCGTGCCTGGCTGGTTATCAATGTTTTAATATTAATGAAAAGTTTCAACATTTGAAAGACTTGCAGAACTCAGTTAAAAAATATTTCCCAAGTAAGTAATGCATAAAGTTACAAAATTATGCATGGGTTAAAGGTCCATTCTAAGTGAAAGATGGACTCTACAGTAACTGAATACAAGCAGCTCACTGATGTGGATCCTGATTCCACATTGCAACTAGCCTTTAAGAAACTACTGTTACTGGATGGAAGGTCTCGACCGCGAGTTGTCCGGGTTCCTGGTGCAGCTGAATAAAGAGTGGAACAAAACACACAAAGCAACAAAAGAAGTAAACAACGAAAGAAGCAAAAAAAAGCGCAGATTTATCGTAGCAAAAGTACACTCCAGAGTGGGAGCCAACTTGAGCCAGGCTCCAGAGTCCCCCCTTTAAGGTTTTTACTAAGCTAAAAGAATTTGGTAACACCCCTAGGTGACCTTTAGAGGCCTCCAATTGGCTGCACTCTATGAAAGATTAGCCTGCAACCAATCAGAGGCTGAAGTGGGGACTCTCTGGTTATCACAGGTAGGAGGCTGTGGCCTGAGTGCTGCCTAATCTTGCCTAGAACTGGCTGTACCTGCTGTTCTTTTGCTTATGCCTTAGCCCTTGGTTACCCTAACTTCCTATTCTCCTGCCCCGTGACCACTACAGAGTTTGGGCGTGGTATGAAGTACTCACAATTAACTGCAAATACGGTTCAAATATCCCTTTTTCCAATTACCTATTTGTGTAAGGCCAGATTTTCTCCACATACTTCAACCAAAAATTTATTTGGGTATTCTATCTCTGAGTAATGTTTTATAGTTTTCAGTGTAGAGGTCTTGAACATCCTTTGTTATTTTCCTAGGTATGCATGGTTTGGGTGTCACTGTAAATGGGCTTTATTTCATTTTCCAATTGTTTCTACTAGTACAAAAGAATGCATGCATGGGAAAGTATCTTCAGGCCAAAAAGGCTAAGACTCAGTGAGCTATTCTTGCAGTCAGTATAAACGTCAATTCTGGTGGACACAGAAAAACCTAAGCTTATTCTCAATGTTAAAATGACCACCATATTTTTTAATAGAGCATTTTTTCTTCAAGTCCTAAAGAAAAAAACCCAAAAAAACTTCTCAAATAAATACAAAATAGACAGACTAATGCACCTTCACATACCCACCACCCAGATTTAACATCAGCTCGCACCAGTTGTGTTTGATCCTTGTCTCCACTCACCAGGGAGCATGGGCTCCACTCATACTTTTATAGTTTGAAGCAAATTCCAGGCATGATATCAATTCCACCATCACAATTTCCTTATGTATCGCTAAATAAGAACTGAATATACTGGTGTAAATGACTCTAAACTAGAATATGACAAACTACTTCAATCATCCACTCAAGCGTGGATGTTGCCCTACTCTAGGTTCCATGCAACATTTTTGTTCCTAAGCAGTCATCTTCTGTCCAAAAATTCAAGACCAATCAAAAGTATGTTTACTGTGTTTTCAGGATTCACTTAACGTTTTTCAGCAAATAATTAACTCACTATAGAACATCTGGAATACCTTAGAAAACAGTCCAAACGGGAAGGCATCAAGTTTCATCTCTTAAAAACTCAGTAGTGTGGGTGGCTTCCTGGATCAGTCTGAGGCCAAATCTCAGTTCTAAGCTTGATTACTAGTGTCTGCCATAAGATGGGGGGCGGTGGCCTGGACAGCACTATGCATTCTCTTCCTGTTCTCACTGTAATTTTTGCAAAACTTCCAAAGCGTAATGCTCCCTCATTGTGGTCTTTTAAGTTTTTGCAAGAATATGCATGATGTAGTGAATGTTTTAAATAACATACGTAGGCATGCCAGAATGGCTATTTTGATGCTATTTATAACTGTAATTCATATTCCTAAAAGGCTTACATTAACATTTGCTAAAACCAAAGAAGTTTAGAACATTATAGTTGCTGTCTTTTATGAAAATAAGCACCCAAGCACAATACTGAACTGACATGCAATTCATCCTTCCTCCACAGAGGTTCAGTACCAACAGTGCCCATAAAACTAAAGTAGAAACTCAAAAATGGAAAAAACACCGTATGAAGAGTGTCAGAAGAGTCAAGTAAAATCTTATAAGCAAAATGAAACAATAGTAAACTTCTCCTCCCTTCCCATTCCTTCCACAGATATCCACACCCCGCTGGCCCCCAAGCCCAGAGAGAAACCCCAGGGACAAACTGAGTGTGAGTTTTTTATTCAATTTGTGAAGGACAGTTTTAAAACAAAATGTTAGTAACACTCTTAGAACACTGGTTTGTTCATTTGACATTTTATCTGCACCAATTTTTATTACAAAAATCAAGAAAGTAAAAATTCATTACAATATTTGCACAGTATAACCACTAGTTGCCTAGACAAAAGCTAATTTCTACAAAATCAAAAACTTAATGCAGCTTTATTAAGAGAGTCAAAATTCTCTCAGTTAACTGGATATACATAGTGGTATATATATCTTAAAGCAGAAAACCCCAAAAAACAAAAACAAGGAAAAAGAAAATACATGTCAAAAGTCAGTTAAATATTTTGACCTGACAGTTCCTACAAATAGTAACTTCCACTACGTATAAAGGAATCTGTTACATGTGGTAAAATTTCCAGAGACCAAGTAGGAAATGTGGAATAAAAACAATAAATCAGAACGCAGCCCCAGGCTGGGCCTGTTTTCCATGAAGCCCAAGGCAGTGATCTTCATCATTAAGGAGGGACCACCGTGTCTACAGCTAAAACCTTCAACCACGTGGTGATCTGCAAAGCTTCACTGAAAAAGACAAACGTTCTCTTCTTCACACAAATCACTGCAGAAATCTTTGTAAGGCTGTACCTTGCATAGGGAAAAGCTGTGTTCTGTCAAATTCTACAGAAAACAGTGGAAGCAAGCTTTTTAAAATGACGCCCATGTGCAAAGAGATAAATTACCAGGCACCTCATTTACCACCCCAATTTATCTTGATCATATAGTCTTTTAACAAAAAGAAAAATGGCAATATCTGGTGACAGTATTAAAAAGACAATGTTGAGATTGGCATCAGAAAAACTCCAAAAGTGCACCTTATAAAAAGGACACCTCACTGTAGAAACATCTATGCACTTAGTATGCCCTACTCATGCACAAACAAGCAGTCGCTAGGAACTTGTCGAAGTTTACTTTTTCAGAAAGTTGAAGTATTAAAAAAACAGTACAGGTTGTGACATTCGTTCAAGTTGCTGCTACATGGGTATTCTGAGCTGGCTGCCAGGAAGGACTCCTGCGTTTCCGAGAGCCAGGCCAGTGTCTCTAGGAGCCGTGGTGCAGGTGCATGGTGCCCAGCACGGCACTGTCATACCGCTCCTGCACCTTCACGGACTTGGAATGCTCGACCACACTGTTCAGTTCTGGGATGCTTTCAGCAGTGTCCCCAAACCCGTGGTAGTGTCCATAGTACAGGTTATCCCCAATGTCTTCCACCCAGGAAGGCCTACTGGCTATGCAGCTACTTGGACTCCCGTTCAGGTGCAGAGAACCGCACAACTCAGGGTTAGCTCTCAGGGTCTTCTCTGGCTCCTCAGTCCCACTAATGCAGAGAGAACCCTGGCTACTCGGAAACGGCTGTCCTGGGGCTAATCCACTGCTAATTCCGTTAGATCCTGTCAAGCACTGGCCATTCCTGCTTTCCATCCCACTGAGCGGGGTCGTGGAGGGGAAGTCCAAATGTCCATTGATGACACATCCATTTGTCAATGTATTCGATACGGAGCTACTGTTTTTCATATCTGCATTAAGAAATACACCTGTCACCAAAATTCAGAACCAATGAGGGAGGAGAAACTATAAAATGCTTCATTGCCGTTACAATTTTAAAGAATTTTAGTTTTTTTTTTCCTTTTAAACCAGTTCTTTTTCCAAAGTAAAATCAATGTGCATAAGTAGACTTACTATTAAAATGTTAACAGTAGTATTTGCCTGGTAAGATAGGAAAATCATATGTGTGTCAGTAGCATCAGGTAGCTTAACTGAAAAGTGTAAGCTGACAAACACACTGCATGAAAAATACCAACACAGTCCTGAAAAGCCATCAATAAAGTGCTCTCATTTTAAGACTACTTTCGAGAGCGGTTTTTTAAAAAATCGCCCCTGAAAAGGTCCATCAGAACTGAGTGTAAAGTGTTCTACAGAGGGTTCCAACAGAACACAAACTTCTCTAGCTCTCAAGCGAAAATGGAAAAAAAGGTAAATGAAGTGAATTAAGGAAGCTCTTTGAACTATGTACAACAGCATCACATGAGGTTTTTAAAAAACCTTCTCTCCTCATAAATCAGGTAGGGACTCTTGACCCTCTCCTGAGTCTCAAATCAGGGCTATTAAAAGGAACCACTTTGTTTTTATTTTTTTCAGTAGCACAGAAATCTACGTAGTACTTCTGCCAAATGCCACATGAGAGCACTGGCAAAATACAGAGAGACCGGCGACCACAGCAAGGAACTGTAACAGCCAACAGTCCTCAGGCATGCAGGCCTGGGCCACCAGCATAATGCAGAGTCGCTTCTTCTCAGTCCAGCAATTAAAATGACCATGGCAGCCAGGGTTTCATTAGGTTACTTTCAAAAACCACCTTTGCTGGAAAAAATGTTGGTAGTTTAATCTGCATATACAGACATCTATTAGGAGGGAGACGTCTTATGGGATAAAAAGTCCATCATGGAACATCTGGGCACACCAGGACAGGCAACGACAAGTTATTCCTCTGTATACTGGAACTTGAGAATTAGTAATATTCATGTTCACAGGAATTCACATAACAGTATAAGGGATGATCTAAAATTATCTCTAACTTGGTAATACTAGATTTTATCTCAATGTTCTTCACTACCAAAGCAAAGCATGTTATTAAATCTAGAAGAGCTCAGTTCTAATAACTTTTAGAATAAGGACGCAGCTTAAATACATCCGATTACCCTAACATGTCACACACCGTGTGACTCTTCCCATAGAGGGCTTCTCCTCCATCTCACCTCCTGTAAACCTCTGACAGAGGTTTCTGATATGTCCTGCAAGTCTTCCTGCCAATCAAGGATCACGGCTTGTTCAGTGAATGGAAACATTATCTAAATATTCCGTTAATCATCCATTTTTTTTATATTTAAGCAACATAGTTTAATAATTGCTATAAATTCTTCATAGGACAACAGATTTTTTTCCCCCAAATTAAATGATAGCTTTTCTATTTGGCTAAAATCCTAGACTAGAAAACAAGTGTTTCAAGGACTAAATAGGAAATAAAAACCGAAATAAAACAAGTTATTCCCACGGGAAATTCATAAGAATTTTTTCAAAAACAAAGTATAAACAATGTTTTCCTAGGTGACAAAACTCAAATATGATGGCAACCTTGACAGTTGTTTATTGTGTGTATAGTTTTTACTAAGAGAATAAAGTAGGTAGAATTTTACTTCAGTGCCCAGTTAAAGTAAATCTGTTCAATTATTTACTCTCAAAATCAAGGCTGGTTGGTAAGCTCATGTTGTTACAGAGAATCTAATAAAACTGAGCATAACAACAGCGGGCGCCTCAGACCTACTGAGGCAGAGCACGCACATCACGGCCTCCAACGCTCTCCCTTCCTCTGCTCCCAGCTGCCAGCCAAGACGCGCACTTGCCTTCTGTTTGCCCGGCCAGCCCTCGGATCCCACGAACATCCAAACACAATGCTGGGGATGAGGTTTCAGACAAGATCCTACTTCTCTTCCAGCCAGCCCCATAGAGATCGAGATTTAGAAGCAAGCACCCTCCTATCCGAGCCCTTTGCAGGGGTGGGGACACTTGACCCTCCCGAGTCTCCAACTAGGGGCATTTAAAATGCAAAGATGGTGTACACAGTTGTTCAAAAATGTAGAATTCTTGGAAATGATTTTGGCAGAACAAAAATTCGAAGTTACTCAAGTGTTTAAAGGAGAGCAGCCTGACTTTTGGTCTGATTCTCAAAGGACTGTGGAGGCAGCTCCCTCAAGCTTCCAGTGGACGTGGAGCGCCATGTCCCACAAGGAAAGCCTCGAGTAATCTCTAGTGATTTAAAGCATTGTTTACTCAGAGTGTCATAAATCAAATGACGGGAAACACAGGGTGTACGGACTTGGCATCTGGTATACGGGATGGGCTGGGTTTTTCAAAAGTATGTTCCAGTTTGGATAAAGTTTAACAAATAACTAATGTCTGAAGAATAAAGGGTGGCCACTTCTGCCTATTCAAAAGCAGGTAGCAAGGTCATTTTTAAAAAACGCAGGATTTGAGTTTTGTTATGGATCTTGAGCTAAGGTCAAATAGCCCCTGACTACAGAAAACCTATTATTTTAAATATACTAACTGATCTGAATTTCTCTACTGGGAAGAAGGTGACCCCAGCAATTCTGTAGCTTCCAGAAAGATGAACAGATTTTCTTTTAACTTTAGTGAACACAAATGATTTTTTTTATGTGGGTTTGGGAAACAATATACATACTCTTTTTTTTTTAATCCCTAGTGAAGAATTTGCATAAAGACATAATAAACTTAAAAAAATCTACTTCTAATATTAATACATGTTAAGAGAATGGCTAAAAATGTTTTTGTAGTCACCTGAATAAAAAAGCAATAGCTAAATGGACAAATCATTTTAGATATTCTAAATGCTATAAGAACTGAGCTGCTTCTGCTTTTTAAAAATTGGAAACGGGAATACTGTTTTAATATACTAAAAACATTAATGTATAAAATGTGTGTTGTGAAACACAGTGTTTACCATTTTAACAGACTCAGAATGAAGACCACAGAAACCAGAGCAACCAAGTCCTGGGTAAAAGATTCCATGCTGGAGTGACCGGGCTGAGTCAGAACCACATTTACTAGTTCTCAGTGTGTACTGCTAGTCGTCCTCTTTGCGGTATATTGGTTTGAAAATATTAACCGTAGCATGTTCGGTATATTCACCCAAAGGCCATATGTCAGAAAATTAAAAATGCAAACCTCATTAAAAATAAGCAAGGCACATTAAGCAACAGCTTCAAATCAGAATAAAGATTGCACTTACATTTTTCATGTCCATAGAATATACCCAAAACACTTATCCTTGTATCTACAAACTTGCCCAAGATATGCAAATTATAGTATAACATTTTTAAAAAGACACTGGACAACAAAGTGCAAAACATCTGAGAAAAACTTATGTTAGAAATAATATGCATACTGATTCCTGCAACGACAGGGGGTCTGCATTGCTGACACAGTATATATTTCTATTTCTTTTGGTCCAACAGAACCACTCTCCTGCTGTTTGGTGTCTTCGACCATTGGATTGTTGTTGCAGCTAACAGGAAACTGTCCACTCCCACCTGTTACAACAGCAAACTCCCTATCAACGTGCATTTTGTCAGCATCGTCTTCTGTGTCGCCATTCATGAGTGGCATGGCAGAATCCAAGCTTTGAGCTGCACAGAAAACAAAGACTATTTCAGATTCCTTTGTCTGTAACAAGTGTTCAGACACACAGTTTACATTATTTTGTGTGAGCACTGAACACTTTCAACAATCACATAAAAAAAATCGGCAGGTCACTAATGAGCTTAGCACACAACTGAAAAACTTTTCTACAATCAAAACAATTTCTTGACGTGCAGATTTTAAGGTCATGGAATTTCAGATACCTATTATAGATTTACTTGATGGCAAAAATTCTAATTTTCTGGACATTTAGAGGACATAAAGTGGTTATATAACCTGGAAACAATTCTAAACTCCATTTTCAAATTCAGATTTTAAAAAAAACACGAATTCTTAAATTAACATACAATTAAAACAATCCTGATTTTTTAAAAAAAAATACACTATTTCCATTAACAAAAAAATAATGTAAAGGCTGAGAGCCTCAAGACTAGTCTGTCAGCACTGTCCCAGAGTGGCATTTGATCTGAGCACCAAAATACAGTAAAATAATTACACCAAAATACAGAGAGCGTTAGAAATGTGAAGCTAAAGCTACACGGGCACTTCACTTCCAAGATTACCATTCTCTGTACTGTGGAGATGCGAATGCCCCATGTCATATACACACGCTACACAAGCACCTCTGCCTCCGAATCCTAGCAAGACTCACTTCTTACAAGCAGCTCCACGTGTCTGAACGGCTTCTCGTGTTTAAGAATGTGTTTTTACCAAAAAGGATTCTAACAAATCACTGTTACATCTTGCTTTATTCATTTACCATGGCATAAATGTTGTATCAGTTAATTTCAAAATAATCTTTCCTCTGCCCTATGACTGTATTATGATTCACCTAACCAAATTCCCTGCAGCTGTCTGGGCTGCTTCTCTTTTCCTTCCTATCATGAATACCACAATTAACATAATCATAAATGCATTTGTGTGTGTATTTCTGGTTAACTCAGATACTTAGAATTATTTCTGGGCCAAAGAATACACACCACAAAAAGCAACTTTCAGTGCTAAATACCTCTTTCATGTAAACATTTAAAAATAGGGAG
This sequence comes from Hylobates moloch, assembly GCF_009828535.3. Classification (NCBI taxonomy): domain Eukaryota; kingdom Metazoa; phylum Chordata; class Mammalia; order Primates; family Hylobatidae; genus Hylobates; species Hylobates moloch. The sequence goes on from NW_026652279.1 coordinate 171,753,207, forward strand.
AAAGGAACTTTGCAGCTTGAATTAGCTCTAGTTTTAGAGGCACACGAGTCATTTTTGATTATACGGTCGATATGAGGTCTGGATTATTCTACAAAGATGCTAACGTACAGAATGAGAAACCTGACTTCTGAAATTAGTATGTGGGAGAGAAACAGAACAGTGTGATTTGTGTAGTTGGGGGGATGGGGGTTAGTCAGAAGTCTGAATAGGTAGGAGGCCAAAAGCATTCTTCAAATACAGGTACTTTAAGATCAGAGGCATTAAACGGTGGATTTTAGTCTTATTCAAAGCTTTAAAAAATCTTCCACAGGCCAGGCTCCACTTTCACTGTGACTCAGGTACATACTTTTAAGAGATCAGTGTGTAAGCAGGGCATCTTTTGAAAAAAAAAAAAAAAAAAAAAAAAAAGGGCTAGGTGTGGTGGCTCATGCCTGTAATCCCAGCACTTTGGGAGGCCGAGGCGGGTGGCTCACGAGGTCAAGAGATCGAGACCGTCCTGGCCAACATGCTGACTACTACTAAAAATACAAACATCAGCCAGGAGTGGTGGCAAGTGCCTGTAGTCCCAGCTACTCAGGAGGCTGAGGCAGGAGAATCATTAGAACCCAGCAGGCAGAGGTTGCAGTGAACTGAGATTGCGCCACTGCACTCCAGCCTGGTGACAGAGCGAAACTCCGTCTAAAAAAAAAGAAAAAAAAAGAAAAAAGAATGGGAGAGGGGGGTGGTGGAAGAACAGATCCCCCAAGTGTGCCAAAGTCATCTCAACCTCCAGGAGCTTTCATGGCATGCAGACACAGAGAACCTGCAGCCAACAGCAGGTCAGCATTTGCTCCTCCCACAGGCTGCAATCCTGCAAAGCCAACCACGAACACGGTTTGTACAAAAGGGTGGACTTTGATGGCAATACAATGCAGACAGCTTAAAATACCTACACACTCAATTGGCGTTCAGATGCCAATGTTCCCCGGATACAGTGGCAACTAGGGGTTACCTGCAATTTCACACCTCTGAAAAGCAGATTAGAAAACCGCAACAGAGAAGAGCTTCAAGAAAGCTGGGGTGTCTGTCTTCTCCTTCACTAGGCCCAGTACCTGGACTAGTACTCACATCAACAGATGAATCCCACCCACTAGCCAGGAGAAACAAAAACACAAGGTAAACAAAAACACAAGGTAAACAAAAACAAATGATCAGTAGCTGGCGTAGCCTGTAATACAACCTGAGGAATCACAACCATCCAGGCAGGCCTGGCCATGCGAGGTGCAGGGACATGCACCCCGAAGGCAGAAGCGCCACTAGGGGGCCGGAAGAGCCGCGTCAAGGGCAGCCCAGGGAAGATGAAGCGGGCAACATACTAATCTCCCAGCAACAATTAATCCTGTAACTAGAAGGCTCACAGTGACCAGGGACCCCTCAGAAACAGCTCCATTGAGTAGATGCATCTTTTGTTAATGCAGATGGTTTCTCTAATAAAGCAGGGTAAGAATGAAAGCCTTCCATATTTTACCAATCAAGATTCTATTGTGGGAATCATTCCAACAGACACCTTAGAATTTCATTCCATCTCCATAGATACGGCCTCTCTATACGGTGTAGTTCCCACAACCAGCTGTCACAGAGCCTTGGGTAATGCTGTTTCACATGAGTGCTGCCTTCTTCATTCCTAGTAGCTATATATAAGTTCTCAATTGGCTGGTAGAGATATTAAGCCTGCAGTTCTTTCTTTCTTTTAATTATGTTGTAAGCCATGAAATTAAAACTGGCCTCTCAAAATTTTAAGAACATTGGATTTGGACCTGTAAGACCCTGCATCTGTGGCATTTTCTCCCAAGCACCTGTTGCCACTGCTGAAGGAATCATTTAATTACGCCTTGCATTTGAGAAGGGTGGCCTGTACAGACATTTCAGAAAAACATGTCTTCCAAGCTCATCAGTTTACTCAGTTTGGGAAAGTAAGCACAATCCTTTCCTATCTTCCTATTGACTCTTCCAGTTACACAATGATTGAATGCTTCTGAAAATGTTAGTATGACCACTTTTTACAAAGGGTCTTTACCTGCTGACTGTAAAAGCAGGTGTCTGTTGGGAAGACAGGCTTCTAGTACACCTGAGACAACGTTCAGGATGGAAACCTACCTAGGACTAGCTGAAAACCTCCAGCCTCCCTGCTCAGATATAGCCACGCCCAGGTGTGGTCACTGCCTGCCCTTCTAAGTGAGAACTAGAGCCAGTAGAGGATGCCTCTGTCTGAGAAACCCACATTCCTGACCTTAGGGGACACGTAGAGATGCTCCACTTGGGGCTGATGCCCAGAGCAACTAAATGGTCTGCATTTGTATTTTCATCTGAAATTTGGGGGTTGCACAAAACCCCTAAAGCCAGTTTCCAGTAACTCTGTAACTATATGAGCTATTCAGGATCAAGCAGCTTGAAACCATGAAAAAAGTCTTAGTTTCAAGTCCAGGAAGGTCTGGTGCATTACAGAAGTAATGCAATTGGACACCAAGGTCATGCCACTACAGAGGCTTATGGGAGTGCTGACCAGGTGGAGTGAAGACACTCCGGTGCACCACTCATACTGACACACAGGAAAACAGGACTGTAATTGCCAGGCATGCCTGCAGATACATGTAAGGCTTAGGAAAAATGCCTGATCACAACTTTAATCTTTACATAAAAACAAAACAAAAAGCACTCTATAAACAGTCATATTGTGGGACATAAACTGCTCCCATCAGCCAACAGGACATGACTCCCAAGGCCCAAGCCATACTGGTTACATTCCCCAAGACTAAACCAGGAGACAATTTACAAGTCAAAAACTGCCAAGTAGTTTCACCCAATGAACTTAGGCGAAGCTTGAGATGCTGACCTAGATTAGTAATCTACTTTTTACTGTGCTTCCAGGTGCTGGGTGGAAGGGTCCCAGGTGTTGACCCATAACCCTTGAGAGGTGGCCAAATGGCCCAGGACCCCTCCCGCCTGTGGCCTTTCCACTGAACTGAGTGCATCCTGCTGTTGCATCCACTGGGGAAGCCTCCATGGCCTCTCATTAAGGCAGCAAGGAAAGAGCTCTGCCTTCCTGGTTTCCCACCAGCCATTACCTGGAACTATTCTTTGTTCTGCTGTAGAGCACATTTTACTCAACTTTTTAAGGTCCTGTTAAAACCAAATTGTTTTCCTATTGCCAAGGTGACCTTTTCGTGGGACCCGCCAGGGCCAAGATTCCAGCAGTGCAGAGGGCTGGGATGACTCCAGGAAGCAGGAAGCAGCAGCAACAAAGGACAGAGAAGGGCACTGAGCGCTCTGGAAAGACCAGGGGGGACTGGGGGTTTGGCTCAAAAAATACAAAAGCAGCTTGTGATCAAGTGTGCCAGTCTTGGTTTTGTTTCCCACTGGAGTGTCCGCAACTGTGCTGAGGACAACTCAGGCCCATGAGGTTTGCTGAAATGGAGACTTTTAACAGTGGAAAACGTAGACACTGTCTGGACTGGAAGTGTAATTCAGACTATTTCAAGACGTCACATCTTCAGGGATCAAGAAAAAACAATCACTCCTTATTTGAACACAATTAGGTAGGTGTGTTCTATCATCCTGGCCAAATTTTTATAAACAAATACTGCAAATTCGAAAACAGTAAGGACGTCTCAGGAGTTAAAGTGCCTACAATATGCAACTAAACTAGGAGGAACTAAATTACAAATTTACTCCTGGGAGGCATTTTATTTCCTCTCAAGTTTCAGGCAATTAACATCTATCATTTAACAAACCAGCTGGTCACATCTGCCCTCCTTTACCAAGTCTTTAAGGACAAAAGGCCGAGATCCTTTATCCGGGTTAAATCTACTCTGGGAGAGTGTTAAAACTTTCCACCAGTAATTTTACCTTTAAATCATCATGATGTAGATACTTTTTTCTGTAAGGTGTTTTTATATCCAATACCTTCACAGTATGAATGAGATTCTAAGATAAATAATATGCCTATGTGATTAAAACCAAGCTGTGAAGTCAGTTTAATGCTTGAGATCTGCTGTCACCACAGCCTACTTCTGGGGCAAATGTCCCAATTGTGAAATTGAAGTTATTGGGTCCGTTTTTAAACTCACTGTGTTCCCCTGCTTCTTCCCCACGACTCTCCAGCTCCATCCAAAACAATTATCAGCAAAATCAAGTTTTCACTCATGGAAGGGACTGGCATTCTTTTCTAACCAGGATCATTGAAAAACTTGACAACAGTTTCCAAGGAGTACATACAAAAATAATTGCATTGGGTTATTCCTGAAGATTAACCAAGAATGCTAGCAAACCTGAACTGAGTTTTATACACAGTGGTGCAGCTGGAGTCCTGAAGCCCATGCGTCGTACCATCAGAGCAAATGACTGACAGAAAACAACAACAAAAAAATTTAAAGACTGATACTTCCTTGCACCATCTAAAATGAACAAAATTCCACACTGGGGAAAGTATTATCCCAAGATACTTTCCATCAAAACAAACTGCTTAAGTAACTGTGGATTTTATTTCACCCTCCAGAGTTCATGTCCACACCTATTATGTCTATGTTCTGACTAAACTGCATTTGATACGGATGCAAATAACTTTATGAAAGTATGACTTCTTGTAGCGTAACTTCCTTCCAAGACAGTTAATATTCAAGCAGTACAAAAGGCCAAGTCTTTCTTCTTCACTTAAGATCTTTTACATCAAGTTTCCAAAAGAAAATTCCTCCAATTTAAAATACTTGAAAGTAGTTTACTAAGAGCAGACACACTACTTTTTGTGGGGAAGAGTGGTTAACATTCAGACTCAGGATTCCAAAGTGTTTTGACTTTTTTTTTTTTTTTTTTTTAAAAAGAGTGAATTTTACAGGGATCTCCTTAAGAGCTGACTTAGCCAGAAAACTTTCTGGAAGTAATTACTTTTGTAAATATAAATTCCACACTAAAAGCATCAATATTTGTAACTCTTAAATTCTAGGAAAACAGAACGAACTAAGTTTTATTGGTAAGATACAAGTTATGCAGCCAAGATATTATCCCTGGCACCTGTAACTTTTTTGTTTTTAAAGCCAAACAAAACAAAACAAAAAACCCAGCTTAAACTCTCCTAAATATTTTTATATGTGAAGTTACTCAAAGTATTTTATATACGTGTTAAATGAGGGAAAAAGAATTTATCATTTCTTTTACTTTGACATGAGAACCAAAAACCTAGTAACTCAGATTAGGCAAAACTTAAAACACACATTTAAACAAAATCAAAACAAGATGCCAGAAATTACAATGAAAACTAAAGCAACATATCTTTAATTCAAAACTAAAAAACTGGTCAGTTAATATGGAGATAATTATGTATCTATTGAAACCAAGAACAATTTCATGTAGAACAAACATTCAGGTAACTGGGAGAAAAAAATCCTGTTTTAATGACCAAGAATGACTCCCAATACCCAAAATCATCACATTCAGTATGTAATGGTAAAAGGGGGGAAAAAATCACCTTTTCCCATAGGGAAAAGAGTGGTGGGAGTGTAGGTGAACTAAAGTCTATGCTCACACAAACACACAAAAAATATACAACACACTCTTGTGACGAGTGTGGCAAATCTAAGGACTGTCAACTACGTAAAAGACGGAACCATTAGAAGTTGCAGGAAATTAGTAAAGTCATGGTCAGTATACAAATTAGGAAAACCAGGGATGAGCAGCTTTGATGTACATCTTGGCTGAAATATTTCTACTGTGATAATCACAGAAACATCAGTCATGTACTGTGTACCTGCAACAGTGGCTCAACCTGTTAGGTCTACGTATTACCTGCAACACTTAAGCAGAAGTGCCAGCTTCAACCATATTTTTGTCTAAATTAGCACCCTCGGGCTTAGGACCAGGAATGTATAGTTTGGGAAGGCTGCATGGCTAGTTTAATGTGCAAAATGTGAACTTCTGATCACTGGTCAACCAAAACAAATCCTCCTCCTAAAGGAAGAAAATAAAATCCCCGAAAGTCAGCGTGACTCTTTAAATCAAATTTATGTAGTTAACGAGGATTAGGAAACAAGGCATCCTCAGAAATGCTTTTCAGGGTAATTAAGCAACGTGGTATTGGCCAATTCAACCGACCTTAGAAACTCTGAGACTAGTTTTACAAACTCTTCTAGGTGCACTGAGTCCAATTAGCATGTTAAGTGATCTCTTTTTAAAAATACTAAACAGAATTTAAGACTTATCAGCAGTAAGAGAAAATGAAGCATAAATCATTTTTCAAGGACATTTAGACTATACAGTGACATACAGGGACAGACATGTACAATTCCTGCATGAGGGCATGAGGCCACTCTACAATATTAACCAGGCTTTAATTAAAGGAAATGACAAAGGATTTTTTTAAAAAGTGCTCTTAAAAAGGCGTTGAAAATACATTAGAAAAAATATATTAAAACATGGTACAAATAAATGACAATGCTGAATACATCACCATTAAAAAAGACCATTTTGAATTTTATGCACATCTTCATGTCATGCTTATGATTTTAGCATCTTTCCAGAAATGCTTAACTCATAAAAATCTTGAATTTGATAAAACTGTTAAATTCATACATTACTACAAAAAGTCTTATCACAGGAATTTTTATAGTGACAAGATTTAAGTAGTTGTGAAGTACATAATACTAACATTTTATCAACTTCATAGGGAAAAAATGTTTCACTTGGACACACTCATTAAATAAGGTAGAAATGATGATGCTGGTTCATGAAATTTAAAGTTAACCAAAATCTCTAGATTTTTAAGTGATTAACTGATAGTCACTCAGTTTTCCTTATGCTATAACTTGTAGTTTTTTTTTAAACCAACGGGCAAAACTTTGTGCTTATCCTCACCAAATCTGAGCTCATAATCTGCTTCATTACTTTACACTCCCACCTCTCCCACTATGTTCACTAAATATGCCTGCCAAGCTATCACATTTACCTTCTTATTAAGACTTTTTTTTTTTTTTTAAATAGAGACAAGGTCTCACTAGGTTGCCCAGGCTGGTCTTGAACTCCTGAGCTCAAGTAATCCTCTTGTCTCAGCCTCCCAAAGTGCTGGGATTACAGGTATGAGCCATGACAACTGGCCTAAGACATCTTATAGATAGATACAGATGATTTTCCTATAGGAAAGGGAGATGTTTTCAACTTCAAGAGTGATTGGCTGACTCTGCTTATTTGCAAACTCAAACCTACCTAAACAAACAAACAAAAAAAACAGAAAACCAAAAAACAAAAAATCCAAAAAACCGCCTAGGCACAGTGGCTCATGCCTGTAATCCCAGCGCTTTGGATGGCTGAGGTGGGTGGCTTACTGGAGGTCAGGAGTTCAAGACCAGCCTGGCCAACATGGTGAAGCCCCTTCTCTACTAAAAATACAAATTAGCCCGGCATGATAGCATACACCTGTAATCCCAGCTACTTGGGAGGCTGAGACAGGAGAATTGCTTTAACCTGGGAGCCGGAGGTTGCAGTGAGCCGAGATCACACCATTGCGCTCCAGCCTCGGTGACAGAACAAGACTGTCTTTTTTTAAAAAAAAAAAAAAAAGGATGGGAGAATACTTACAACGAAAACAACTTACCTTAGGGACTTAAATCCTCAAGATCAAATTATACACCAGATCTTGCTGTGATAAATCAACACACATGTGAGGTACAGAGACCAGCTGAGGTCAAATCATAGTACAGAAATAGTACAGAAAACATTCACCTTCCCGAATGTGAAAATGTTTTACTGCCAGACCATCAGCAATTTTTGTAAGCCCAGGAACATTTACAAGAAGCAAATTAAAAAAAAAAAAAAAAAAAAAAAATCAGGCACAGTGGCAGATTTTCTTTAATAGATATATTTCAAACAGATACAACAAATTAAAAAATCTAATTCATGGCAGGTAAACATGGGTGCTCAAAAAGTTCCACAGACATTTACACTTGGGCCATCCGTATCTCCCTCACATTCCCTCTTGTTAAGTGTCCCATCTTCGCAGTGGCAGTACAGGAGAAATCTCCACCGTCACCGCACAATCCACCAGGCGCATTACCACCTGAAGTGAAGGTCTCATCTCGAAGGTGCGTTCAGCCATAAAAAAAAAACGTATTAAAGAAAGGAAAAATAAGTGTGCTCTTCCCACCCGCAAAGTGGTCTCACCTTCAGTTCTAGCTTTCTTTACTCCAAAGGCTTCCGAGTCTTCCAAGCATCTCTTTCGATTTGTTCCCACACTAATATGATTAGGAAATACATTCTGATGACCCCCATTTAAGATGCCATTGTTATAGAAATGGTTCAGATGACAATTCTGGAGGTTCAAGAGAAACTGGGCACACTCTTGGAAACCCTGGGTTTGTGCAATGTCTGCTGCTGTCAGGCCACTGGCATTTCTCAGGCTGTACAACACAAAAACACTGAATTACACCCCGTCCGCGTGCTAACCTGGTCTCTGCTCCTGCTGAACTGACTAGCTATCTGAAGGTGGTATGAAAGAGTAAACAAATTCATAGCAAATCCTCATTAAAGAAGTAGTTAATCAATCTAGCTCTGTAACTAACTTCTCTTATATACATTTGATTTCTAAGCAAGATTTGGGAGATAAAATAAATATGCTAAACTTTTAAAAAAGGCATCTTCCTATTTAACTTCTCAAAATCATGTTTTATGTTAGTCTGAAGAATCTAAATTTATACTAACTTCAGACTTGAAACTGAATTCTACATTATATGCACTTAATTTTAATAACCCATTCCTTTAGCGTGAATAAAATCATAACAAACAAACATGTACTGAAATTGTCCATGGCATTCATAACTGTCTTCCTAAAAACAAAAGTAATGGCTTACCAACAAGCCAGCCTTTATGCTTACATGTGACACTGTAAGTGGAAGTTTAGAAGGATGTCCTGACATTAAAGTAACCTATCATCAGACTCCAGAGCTGAAAAGCTGTGTTTTTCTGTCAGATTTTGATTGTTTTGGCCTTGCTTGGAAAAACCTGCAGGAGTATTGTATCTTTGGTATTCTAGAGCATTTGAGTAGTTGGTTCCTTTAAAAAGGCTTTGAATACTGTCCTAAAAACTCATCCCTACCACTCACAAGAACCAAAGTTTTACCTGGCTAATAGTACTAAAAAGGAAAGGTCTGGGACTTCTACAGTAGCTAAAACTCAGATTAAAGTAGGAAATGATGGCAGAATAAGCAAAACAGCTGAATAAAATAGAGTAAGTTGAACTTGTAAACCTTTAGACACTGAATTAAACTGAGGGATCAAAAGTAACTCCATGTTGAAGTTCCCCTGGAAGACAAGAATGTACACTGCTCTGTGAAATAAACCTGTAAAAAAGCAGACATCCTGTTAGCTGCAGGTTGATACACAAACTGGAGAAGTACTTAACAGCAAAGACAGCTTCCATACCTGTTCAGCAAGCTACACTACCTCCACAGCAAAAGCATGATGAAATAAAGGCCTTGTGCTGTGTCACTCAACCAACCAATCCAGAACCCTGATGCTTTTCTTGGGGTTACTGTTAATGCAAAAAAAAAAAAAAAAAAAACCTGCATTTGAGAGTGAAAACTACAGAATTAGGGATAAATAATATTTTCCTATTTATAAGGACTAACAATAGCTTTGTATTCGTTATTTCCAGACATCATAAAGCTCTGACCTCAGAAATGAAAAGTGTGCATGGACACTCACTAAATGTGTCTCTACTTTTTAAAGCATAAGATAAATGTATTATACCTTTTGAAAAAAGACCCAAATCCTATTTCATCAGATATAAAAGAGAACTGAGAATCTCAGAAACCAACAAAATTCTTAAAAATATAAGGCAGCTATGTGCAGGACTATTAGAGACAAAAGTCGCTATTTTTGTTAGCCAATAAGACTGCATGGCTATGAATGGCCATGAGTATTTTCTAGTATTGCATAATTTTTTTTGATATATTAATTAAATGAAAAGGAAGCACCAAAGTTTGGGCAGATTTAATTACATTAATTACACTTTGTACAAAATCAGATCACCTTGTTATTGAAATAGCAAATATACTAATATTAAGTGACAGCTTAATCATGTAGCTGGACTTTTTTAATAGTATATTTCACTTTCAAAAGATACCAGAAGTGCAGATGACCTGGGAGAGTCTACTCTGTCAAGAATGTGAACAGAAAAATAAGTTGCCACATGAAAATTCAAAAACTCTTCAAGGAGAACATAAGTTTACAAACTGATTATTTCTATAGATAAGCATAGAGTTGCTCTCCAAAATCAAGAAACAGAGAAATGAGAAGCTACCGCTTAGAATTAGGAAAAATAAAAACATGAAATAAAGCCCACAGTAAAGATTACTCTTTATAGTGGACCAGAGAATAAAAAAGAGCAAACGGATTTTTGAAACGGCACTTAGAATCATAAATACCATGCTGGGCATGGTGGCTCACGCCTGTAATCCCAGCACTTTGGAAGGCCAAAGAGGGTGGATCACCTGAGGTCAGGAGCTTTGAGACCAGCTTGGCTTACATGGTGAAACCCTGTCTCTACTAAAAATACAAAAAATTAGCTGAGTGTGGTCGTGGCACATGCCTATAGTCCCTGCTACTTGGGAGGCTGAGGCAGGAGAATTGCTTGAACCTGGAAGGCAGAGGCTGCAGTAAGCCAAGATCACACCACTGCACTCCAGCCTGGGCGACAGAGGGAGACTCCATCTCTAAATAAATAGATAGATAAATAAATAAAACCGGGTGCAGCAAAACAACATGGCACATGGATATATATGTAACAAACCTGCACATTGTGCACATGTACCCTAAAACCTAAAGTATAATAATAATAAAAAAAATTAAATAAATAAATAAATAAAACCAATTCGCTGAGGGAAGTTTAGATGCTCAAGGGGCACACCAACATTCTAAAGTTGTTAAAAGAACATCCAAAGCATATTCAATTCCTTTATTCCTTATTCAGAAGCTGAAGACTACACTGAGTTTGGGTTAGAACAGCAAGTTTACTGATCTTCCAAAGAAATATAACCTTATAGCAAAATAATCAACAAAATAGTGCCAACATATGGAAATTCTTGGAGACTGTGAAGTTTGAGAGTGTTAGCCTACACATAGGTAGCACTGGGAAGCTCTCCCACTTCACTTTTTCCCCTACCAAAAGCAGTTAAACATGTGCTTGTCCTCTACTCAGACCAACCAAATTTCCATGTGGTCTTAGGTATTATCTCAAAACTTACTTTACTAAAAGAGCTCAAAAGATGGATTCTGGCCCAATCATGCTATGTACTCGTATGTAAGGACCAAGGAAGCAAGAACAATCACGGGTCAAACAACTAGCATCTCACATAATTTTGGGGCACTAGAAGGCAGACATGATAGGGAGATGAAAAAGTTCTAGAAATTGTATTGGACAGGTATCAGAATCTAGGACACATGGTAACTGGAGGAATTACTTAGAGGAGACTGTAATTTTGCTCTACATTTAAGTGGCACTATCTATGCAGCATTATCGGAAACAGAAATATCCAGCACCCTTTCTCTGCTTCTAGTGAGGTACAAGAACATTTCAACTCTATCATTTCCCTTGTTACCAAGGGCTGAATGTATACAACATATGGTTTAACTTGTTAGCATTTATATTCTACTCAGAGGAAATCTGTTGGTACCTGACTGAGGAACACAACACAAAATGACATCACCATCTCTTGCCCCTGAAAGTCCTCATTCTCATTTCCTCTCCTTACCTACATTCATCACCTCCTCTATCCCTGCTCACATTAAAAACCTTCCAAGTGGTGTCACTCAACTGTGTAGTGCACATTATAGAAACTGGCCTGAAATGATCATTAAGGATCATCTAATCCAGAAGGCACTTTTCTAAAAAGGACTATGTAGTAATTATTTTAGACTTTGGAGACCATACATTCTCAGTCCTAACTACTCAATTCTTTTGTTGCAGGCTGAGAGCAGCCTCAAGGCAATTGAGCACGGCCACACTCTCATAAAGCGTTATTTATGAACACTGAAATTGAAATTTCATCTCATTTTATGTATTAGAAAATATTATTCTATTGATTTTTGCTCAACTATTTAATTATGTAGAAACCATTCTTGGGCCATAGGTCATACAAAAAAAGGCAGCAGGCCAGAACTGCTGAACAACATTTAACCAAATAGATGATACTGTAAATATTCCTCTATCCTTTATTATGGGGTGCATTGTAAATTCCAATACAATGTATAGGGATAAAAAAAGCATTAATTGCAGATGCATCACCTCAAACACTTTCCATTTGTACTGAATTAGCTATATAAAAAAATTAAAAATTACTATTAACTAGTCACCCTACAGTGCAAGGTAACACTAGAATTTATCTTTCCATCTAGTAACCACTGTTTTTTAAAGAGACAGAGTATCTCCCTGTTGCCCCAGCTGGAGTGCAGTGGCACAATCATAGTTCACCGCACCCTGGAACTCCTGGGCTAAGGGATCCTCCTTAGCCTCAGCCTCCCGAGTAGCTAGGTATACAGGCATGTGCCAACCACGCCTGGCTACTTTTTTTTTTTTTTTTTTTTTAATTTTGAGAGAGATGTTGCTCAGGCTGGTCTCAAACTCCAGGCCTCAAGCAATCCTCCCACCTCAGACTCCTAAAGCACCGAGATTAGAGGCATGAGCCACTCTCTACTTCTATGAGATCTTTTTTACCTTCCACTAAGTACAGTACATGCAGTATTTATCTTTCTGTGCCTGGCTTACTTAACATAATGTCTTCTAAGATCGTACATGTTGCTGAGAATTACAGAATTTTGTTTAATGGCCAAATAGTATTCCACGGGGTATATATACCACATTTTATCTGTTCATCTGCTGATAGACACAGGTTGATTCCGAATCTTGGGTATTGTGAATAGTGCTGGAATGAGCATGGCAGGTGCAGATGTCTCTGTATATGGATTTTCTTTTGGATATATACCCAGTAGTGGGACTGCTGAATCCTATGGTAGTTCTATTTTTAGTTTGTTCAGGAACCTCCATACTGTTCTCCATAATGGTTGTACAAGTCTACATTCCCACTAACAGTGTTTAAACGTTCCTTTGCCTCTGCATTCTCATCAGCATTTGTTACTGTCTTTTTGATAACTGTCATTCTAACAGGGGTAACACGGTCTCTCATTGTGGTTTTGATTCTTTTTACAACGAATATTTCTCCTCATAATATTCCTCTACTCTTAATAATGGATTTTCTGAAAAAAACCTATTAATTTATGCACTATTCAATTCAAATAAAATAACTTTTTAAAAGTTGCCAAATCTGTCACAAAATATTAAATAACAAGAAAAATATCTAAAGGTAAACTTGAGAGGTGTGTAAAACAAAAGACCCTGAGAGAGCACTTAGCTGTAAAACAATCATTTCTATTCCTAAATTTAGTGTTTTTGGTTACATGTTCTAAGTGCCTTACAATAAACCAGACAATGTGCTTTATCTGGACGAAAGGAGCCCTAACTTCAAAGTTTAAGTTCCTCGAACTTTTTTAATAGTTAAATTTCAAATATGTTAGACTGAAAATAATTTGGGTTTCCAAGTCAAAGATTAGAACAAATAATCATTAAAGATCATAAGAGGTTCAGGTCTTTAAATTCTATTTTCATATGTGCTTTCCTATTTGTTAAGCAATATTTCAATTTTCATGTTTTAATTGCTAAAATTCAGTAAGAGTTGAGCACGTACATGAAACACTTGCATCCACACTCAACTCTAGTACTTCTGGTACTTTGTTCTGTCATAGTACTTTTTAAATACTCCATCCTTTACCCTTCACTCCACAGGTTTTTTGGTCTGTTTTAAACAGGGTCTCACTCCCGTCATCCAGGCTGGAGTGCAGTGGTGCAATCACAGCTCACTGTAGCCTCCTCTACCTCCTGGGCTCAGGTGCTCCTCCTTCAGCCTTCTGAGTAGCTGGGACCACAGGTACGCAACACCATACCCAACTAATTTTTCTTTTTTTTTTTTTTTGAGATGGAGTTTCACTCGTTGCCTAGGCTGGAGTGCAATGGCGTGATCTTGGCTCACCGCAACCTCTGCCTCCCAGGTTCAAGAGATTCTCCTGCCTCAGCCTCCCGAGTAGCTGGGATTACAAGCGCCCAGCACCACACCCAGCTAATTTTTTGTATTTTTAGTAGAGACGGGGTTTCACCATGTTGGCCAGGCTGGTCTTGAACTCCTGACCTCAGGTGACCCACCCACCTCAGCCTCCCAAAGTGCTGAGATTACAGGCGAGAGCCACTGTGCCCAGCCATTTTTTTTGTATTTTTTATAGAGACCAGATTTCACTCCACAGGTATTGACTTAGTGTATTACGTGACCATAGGCACTAACTGCTGGCCACTCCTGTCAACCTCAAGTGAGGTATCAGTAGTAAAGACAAAGTGTATCTGGAGTGTGTTTATGCACACTATTCCAAAGGGAAAATTAAAGTATCCAGAAGAGTTTAAAAAGAGTCTCAAAAACTATTTTGAATGCAAGCTGGTGGTAATGAAGGTGTACACATTATTTTCAGATGAAATCTTCAAAACAGATGCACTTTTGAACTTAGCATCCCCAGTTTGATGCACCTGGATACATGGGCTGTGCCTGACCTAAAACGTGTGTCTGTTCGTTTCTGAAAATAGGAGTGTGTCGTTCTACAGCTATAGCCTACCCTCCTTGGTCCTCTCCTACATCCATCTGAAAAATCTTTGAAAATGAGAAGAGACTTTTAAAACTCAGACAACGGTCAACTTGAGGTTCAAACTGGTTCTAGTTTGAAGTTCTAAAATTAACTTTCTTTAAAAGAAACTCAGCATGATCAGATTTTTAGGCTAGCAAGCTAAATGTGCTGCAATTTATTGTGGAAACTATGATGACTGTGCTTTTATCTATAAATTCAATCTCCTGTAACATTCACCAAGACTACGAAAAGCAATCACTGAGCAGGCCACCCATTTTCTCTCTAGTGTTCTTTCAAAACAGGAATATTAAAATGTGGTACAACACAGAATCATCTTTACTGTGAATTAAATGTTCTGCTAAGTAACTGGCAAAAAAAAAAAAAATCAAACTGGCATTAACTTTACTAAAGACACAAATGCTTATATGCTGTATTTTCTTACTCGGAATAGAATATTAAAATTTATTACCTCTAGGCCAAGCACAGTGGCTCAACCCTATAATCCTGGCACTTTGGGAGGCAGAAGCAGGAGGATCACTTGAGGCCAGAAGTTTGAGACCAGCCTAGGCAACACAGGAAGACCCCGTCTCTTCAAACACTCAAACTTATATCTAAGAATTCTCCCCCAAAGAACTTTCACTAAAATTTATATCTAAGAATTCTCCCCCAAAGAACTTTCATTAAAATTCATATCTAAGAATTCTCCCCGAAAGAACTTTAAAAATCAGGCTCCACTCTGAAGCCAGCCAGGGTCCCACCAGTTTCCACTTATAGTGCCACAATTCCAGAACAAAGGAGAAGCCACTCTGATGAGAACGACTTTGTTTTAATTTTGAAAAACCACGGATCAGGAAATACCTGAAGTATAATTTTTAGAATCCGAGTTGTCACATCACCTTCAGGATGTTTTCTTATTGTTAATGCCATGTGACAATAAAAGATAACAATTTTTATATAAATAATATTTCTGTTAAAATTCTGATCTCAACTTAGCTATTGTTAGTTTACAAATAGAAAGGTAGATATCATAAATTAGGTAAGCAAAGCATGCAAATCTAAAGCATCTCTATCTGAATTCCTAGATTAGCGTTAAAACCAATCACCGCAACAAATACCTCAACAGTATGCCTCGTGTGCAGAAAGGAAGCGATACTGAACATTCAATGCCACAACTGTAAGGTTTTCGGAGAAGCACCTGTGGCAGTTTCAGCAGTTTCTATATGGAATGCTCCCCCTTTCTAGGATTACTTGAAAAAATCAAGTCAATTCGAATTACGTAGCTGTAAAACATTGACATGTGTAGTTTTTACAGATTCAGAATCTTCTGTGTGATTTAAAACGGGCAATGGTTCATAATACAGGAAACTTAAATAATAAGGGATCACATATTTGCAGGCAACATTTGGATTAAAAATACATAGACAACGTAAGGGGCAGAAGCACACTGAGCTTAAGCCATTGTCATGTGACCACCTTGACCATGAGCTACTGCTCTAAAACACTGCCTTTTAAATTACCTTTGGTAATTTTTTAGCATGAAGCCAATTTAAATATGTCAATATTTCAACATAAGTTTAACAGTATGGACTAAAAACCATCAACTCACGATTCTGGTTACTTTAAAATTTGGTATGCTGTATCTCAAATACATTAGTAACTATTCCTAGATGGAAATAAGCAAATACATGGAATCATTAAAAAAAGATAAAAAACATTACTAAATTGTCCATTTGTAAAGACAAAACATTAGCAAACATCTAAGATATCTTCAGCAAAAGAAATACATGTGTATTTTTAACCCTTTGGTGTCCAAACTCTTATTTAATTATGAAGGCTTTCTTAAATATATTCTTCAGTTAATAATAGGAAGAAACTATTTTTAAAGAGTTTCTACCTAAATAAATTTGGTGCCAAGTTTTCAAGTTCAAAGTTACTGAGGATAGTTTTACACTGCAGTTGAACCACAATTATGCTTGCAAACATTAAAATGTAAAACCATCATTCCAGTAGTTTGATGAAATATTTAGCATGCTCCTGCTATAATTTAGCAAGGGAAAAAGACATTTGGATTTAGAAATCACTGGTTTTATTTGAAAGCACTATCTATAAAAGCAGTGAAGAAATTATTAAAATCTGTATTTTAATCAAGCTGCTATGAAAAACAATCAAAATTCTAAACAATTTCTTAACAAGTCTGGAATGGTATCAACCCACTTACTGTCCCTGTCTAGCAGGCAGAACAGCTATCTCAGGAAGTGATTCCTCCATCCTGAAACACCTTAACAACCAGAAAATAGCCAAGACCAGACAAGTCTGCTGTGGTGACAATTAGATAAAAGGAGGCTGCACAGTGGCTCACACCTGTAAACCCAGTGCTCTGGGAGGCCAAGGTGGAAGGATTGCTTTAGCCCAGGAGTTTGAGACCAGCCTGGGTAACATAGCCTGGGTAACACAGCAAGACCCCATCACTACAAAACATTTTTAAAAATTAGTTGGGTATGGTGGTATGTGCCTGTAGTCCTGGCTACTCAAGAATCTGAGGCAGGAGGATCACTAGAGCCCAGGAGTTTGAAGTTGCAGAGAACTATAATCATGCCACTGTACTTTAGCCTGGATGACAGAGTGAGACTGTCTCTTTAAAAAAAAAAAAAAAGAGGCGGCAAAAAGTAGGATGTGAAGATGCCTAGAATTCAGAGGACCTAAATCAGAAAATACGAATTCAGAATCATAATTCTGGTAGATTTTGTAACTGAAATATTATTCTGACGGGCAAAAAAATGAACACATATAAATAAACCACAAATTTCAAAATGAATAGCTAAAAGTAAATCTAGGTTACATTTTGCCAAGGGCAAAAGTCGCAAATGAATTTAACACTAATATTAAATACGCTCATCACCTGTATCTGCCCTAATGAAAATCTGGTTTCTAGACAGGGCTCTATGGTAAACAAAGGTGGGTCATAAATGGTCAATTATGATCCAAACTAAGACAATTCCATTTTAATTAAAATTTATTTTAATTAAAGCGAAGCAGTATTTTTTTGTGGCATTAGCATAGTCTACTAACATCACATTCTAGGCTTTGTTATTATAGCCAACTGTGCCTACTTTCTAAACTAGGCAAGACAGACTTTTCTAGAGTGAGTCACTGAATTTGCTTATGTAAGGCTATCGATGCTTCTCAAGCTATCCAATGATCCCAGTTAAGATAAAAATAATTAAGTCAAAATACATGTAGCTCAGCTGAAGATCTGGTTACCACAGAATAAATGGCTTCTAAAGAAATGCCCTTCTATAGAAAAGTTCTGAGACTTTGCCATTAAACACTGGCATCCGCATAATACAGTATTAAAATGGACCTACAAATCTGCCTGAGATGCAAGTAATGCTGGTTTCATTCTAAATCTCTTTGTTTCTACTCAGTGGCATAAAGCTATTTTACTAGATGGTTGATATGGAAACATCCTCCACTTTATCTCTCAAGAAAATAAAGACAAATCAGCCAAAAGTAATTGGTACCAAATTACTGAAAGTACAGCTATTCCAAGGCTCGAATTCTATTTACAATGCTAGTAGTGAAAAGGTCTTAATTATCAGCAGACAACAAGTTTTCAAGTCTTTTTCCAAAATCAGATTAAGACTTAATGTTATGCTGTTATTTGTTCCACGGTCCAAAAGAAAAATGAGATGACCATCTTTTTGTAATAGTATATCCTCTTCTTCCAGTCAAAACCTGAGTACCAAGCAAGCAGCACTCAAATATTGGGGGCAGTGGAAAAATGGAACTACCATATAAGCAAGATTAAGAATGGTGACAACTTCACATACTTGCTGAAAACTCCATACACAGAGATTTAGGTCCTTTTAAGTACACAAACATTTAGTTTGGTCACAAGTTAGATTTAATCCTGTGCATTTTAATTTTTAGATGTAAACAATATTTAGATGCAAATAATAATGACCGACATATAAGCCAGAAATAGAGCCTCACACACAGAAAACTTGGCACCAAAACTCAAGATTTAAAATAAGAAAAGAAAAAGAAAGTCCATTAACATACTCACGTGTGGTGCTAGAAAATTTAATACGATGCACAGCAGCTGAAATGCGTTATCTTACAGATGCAACCTACATTAACAAGTAAGTTATATAACAAACCATTCTAGCCACAGACACTTTAGTGTACTTGCCCTTATTATTATGTACCTGATGTCCAAAAAAGCACAACAATTTAAGACTTTGGGCACTTTATGTAGCAGATATATAAAAAACAAAGCAGGAATTAAGAGCAAATGAATTTAATAATATTGATATAAGGCAGCTTTTAATCTATCCACAGGAAAAGGAAAAATTTATATTATCTCCTAAATATTGTAGCATGTAATATGAAGAGTTAATAATCTGGTCCATTCTGAATGAAAAAAAAGTAACTTTAAATAAGTTAATTCTATGCTCCTTGAACGTCTTAAAAAAAAAGAAACGATTATGATTTGCTAGGACTACACTTTATCATATGAGCAGCGTTACAGGGAATAAAATAGACCTAGTACCATTATTTTGAAGATTCAAACTGTCACACGTTGGTGGACTAAATGGGGTCAATTATTAAAATGTGCAGAAATCAAGAAGCAACTTACGAATTAACTTACTGACAAAACTGACATTTTATCTTGATGTTAAAACTAAATAACCACATATACAATAGCAATGAATAATGATTACTTGTGCTCTATCTCCAGGCCAAAGGCTTTTAACTTTAAGAATTGTTTTTGGCCAGGTAGCTCAGGCTAAATATTTCTTCTAAAAAAAAAATACGAAAGCTCAGTCCAGGGAAGTCACCATAATGCAGGGTCTTGAGTGGTGGCTCTTATACTGAGAAGGAAAAACAGACTGGCACCTGAGCCCATCTCAGCCACACCTGGTGGAAAAGAGACACTTGAGGGCCCTGTAACCAAGGACAGAATTGTAAATAAAAGATTCTCATTTTTTTTTAAAAGACACCTACTAAAAAAAAGGACATTGTGATACTTATTGGCTGAAAAGATTAAGCTATCCATAAAATGAATAAAACATCTTTGTAATAAAATGTTCAGGACCAATTAGAGTATTATTTAGAAAGTAAGTCATTAAAAATATCAACTAATTATCCAGTTTCAATAAATGACAAGCAATTTAATCAATTATGTTATGACTCCGTATTTTATAATGAAAGCTTGTTATAAAAATTAAAGATGAGTTTTAAATCTAACTACAGCTAAGAAAAGTGTACAAATAACTTTGCTTTAAAGCAATCCACTGAGAATCATCTCAATGTTCTACTAGTGTGTAAAACATACTATCAATTGTTTCTACATTACCTTTAGTCACAACTATACATGAAGTCACGAGAGTCCCTGCAATGTAACAGTAAATAGAGGCCATGTTTATAATACTAAATCACTATATAAGGATCACAGCCCAAACTAATGGCAAATCTTGCCAATAAACTTAACAAAACAGAAGCTAAGTTATTCAGAGATGATTGACAGCCTCTGGTACCTACACATGTCGTGCATTAACCTGTATGGTTTTGCTGTCTAGGATCTATTTTCAATATAATACAGAGTCAAAGCAATGAAATGGAAACCAAAGGGTTAAACTAGTTTTGTGGGTTTTATTTCCTCCAAAGTCTAAATGTTCACATTTCTGATTAGAATAATGTGGTTTATAATTAATCTTTATGAATTATTCGTAACACTTAAGGTAAAACAAAAAAGCTGATATCCGTTATTTTGGTTATCACAGCTCTATAGCTTACACTCAACATTTAAGGGTGAAAACCGCATCCATTTTGTTAATGCTGTGAACTGCAGAAGAAAAATTTTTATAATATAAATCTTTAAGAGAAAGTTAATACAAATAAATTTAATAGCTAAAATAAATGTATAATGTCATGGCTAGCTAATGATTTGCATATAAGATCTCATTTCTAAAAGAATACACATAAACATTAAGATTGTCCTATCAAAGCATAAATAAGCTAACTGATGTAAGCTGGGCCAAAACAAAAGATGTTTTAAAATAATGCCACCAGTACCAGAAGCTTACAGCAAGCTTGAGGTCTTTACTGTAAATAGTCCTATTTTACAAGGAACTATCAACCATTAAGTTACAACAGGCTTTAAAACATAACTTTCTCACATCTGCTAAGACGTGGAAATCAAAACCTAGAAAAGTTAATTTTCTTCAGAAACCTTTTGAGCCAGAGAGGCCTGAAAAGATATTTTAATCCAATCCAAGCTTCTTGTTCTGAAATCAAAACTAGGCAAAGAAAAGTTTAAAGACCACAGTGACACAACTAGTTGGTGGCAAAGTAATGGTGGCAAAGTAATGATGCCAAGTTCCAAATCTAATTAGTTAACTGTTCTTTCAGTTCAAATACACTCTCTCGACAAGAATATTGAGGCTGCTGTGAAATTAAACCCCCTCCTCTAGAGATCAATTTAATCCACACAATTTTCCTCACTAACACCAACTGTTCTAAAAGGCAAAATTACATTACTAATTTTGAAAACAAAGTTTTAGGACTTTTGCCTGCTTATGTACTGCCTTTAAACAAAACATCCTCGACTACATCTTTAGCTGGAAAGAATAAATGAAAGACACTTACTCGACGTGAGCCCCATTCGCCACAAGGGCACTGATGCATTCTAGGCTCCCAGAGCGAGCTGCCTTGTGAATGGGAGTTTCACCCTCACAATCCTGAAACAACAAAAAGCAAAACATACACATACTTAGAACAAAACTTCTGACATTTTGGAGGTAATGTCATTAGCACAGATCAGAGACCTTCTCATCCTTCTTTGAAGTAAAACGTGTTGAGCAAGATCTGAAGCAGAACACAAAGAAATCTATACATGAACGGAGGATGAGAGTGAACCAGGAGGGGCCAAGATATTTGGTCAATGACCAAATATCTTGGGGCCTCTCCAGTAGTGACAGCGTGATTGCTCTCAACAGTGATTTATAGATCACTTTACACTGGATCTTAGCACATTTGTGTTTTATATAAACCCAGAATAAGTAATCAAACAAGCCAACCAACCAACTACACACACACACATTAAAATAGTAGCTGACATATGGTCTCAGCTACCCACTTTCCTCTGTGCCTACCCCAATGCTAACCCGAGTCAACATCATCAATGCCGATCTTGAATCTTCTGCTTTGAACTTGAAGTGAGACCACAACTTAGACAAGATAGCTTGAGGTTCAATAGTTGATCTATTTTCAACATTTACTAGAGGGAATGTTTACTAAATATTCCCAATCTATTTTCAGTATTTATTAGAGGAAAGGGAGAAGAACACAAAGGTAAAGCAAACCAAGCTTCATGAGAATGAAATTCCTGCTTCAGAAAGTGCAGAGGGGGTGGTGGGGGGAGGTGAAGCACACACACAGGCAGAGAAAAGCGAGCAGACCCAGGAAAGCCACTGTGAACATCAGCAGTCAACCCAGGTCTACACTGCATGAATGAAACAACCTGAAAGACCATCTTCATAGGCTATCAGCTGAGCAAGAGAGGAAAGGCAATCAGACACAGCAATCGAGAAAGTGATTTCTGGTGGAAAATGAAGACTGGGAAATCCTGGGGGCTCCACAGCAACACTTCTTGAATACTCACACTGCAACCTCACTGGAAGCTGAACTGGGCAGACTACCACACAATTAAGAGACCAAGATAAAAAGGAGTGCAGCAATTATGGGTCACTTAGAAAACAGTTCATTCCTAAACTCAGTAAATAGCTAAGCTCCTTCACCAACGCATACTCACAGGAAAAAATATGAGGTGAGGCCCCCCCACAGTTAAAAAAAAAAGCGGTAGATTAATTTACAGAAAAATAAGAGTATGAAAGGCTCGAGTGCTTGGTAGAGGTAAAAGCGTGCACATTTATTTAAACAAAGGTCTAAAGAGAATATAAAGCAATGTAAAGTTTGAAACAGAAAAATCCATTTTTGAAGACAGAAACACAGAAAACCGTGCGGCTATAAACTATCCAGTCAACTCGGATTTTTTAAAAAGCGAAAACCTAGCCCTATCCTCCCCAAGAGAGGTGGGGAGGGGAGGGAAGCAGTACAAAGTAAAGACAAATAAAAATTACATAAAAACATTCCCAGGAAAACTGGAGCTGAGATTTACATAAAGTATTGCCAAAAAGGAAAAAAGGTCTTTAAAGCTATCCTTGGAACAAGACAAAAAAGTAAGGGTCTGTCATGGTGGGATACTAACAGATGACAATGAAAAAGCAAAACTACCAAGCTCTGCAGGGACAATCTTTAAAGGCAGAGCAAATACTAGAGAAAGGCCGGGACATCCTGAGAGAAGGTAGCCAAGAGAAAAGATACTTAGAGCAAAGAGCCAGGTGAAGGTGCCCGGGCCTCCAGCTCAGCCCAGTCACATCACAGCCACGGCAAATTGAGTGATCTATAGGGAAATGGGAGCAGTGCCTGAATGCTAAAGACAGGCTGGGCACCCTGGGTTTTCATAAAGAAAAATTTCATTTCTCATCTAGATATGAAAAATTAAAGACAACATCAAATGCCAGCAAAATTCTAAAAGAGGTATATGAAAGAGAAGGTTTGCTAATTACACACCAAGGCTAGTCAATATAGATTCACTAAAAACAAATCACAGGAAAGCTGACTTCATTTCCTCTTGGGGAAATCGAGAACACAGGCCTCCAGGCAGCATATGAGCTTTGGTAATCTCACAGGCTCACCTCAGAGACTGCCAAAAAAGTCTGTGGTATTAACCTTGAGGAAAATGAACTTAGAACAGTTAGTAGCTAACATGCCAAAAGATTAACAGACTAGAAATTGGCTTAAAACACTGCATCAACAGGTTCAAAAAATTAAATGGACACAAACAACAAAGGAGAAAAACCTGGATCTGGCATCCTGAGTTTATATGAGAAATGAGAGAAACCGTCTACCTGGAGATGAGTCAGCAGGTAGGCGGGGTGGGAAGCTAACAAAAGGGCTATTGTGTTCTCTAGAGTCACTGGGTGCCCATCACAAGAGGTGTCGAAATTCACCCACTACGTAATAGAGCGAGATGATGCCTCGGATTCTGATGTAAACTCCACACGCCAGCAGACCACAACTACCTAAGATACACCAAGGAGAAATTCCAGGATGCTTAACGATGCCAAACGGTACGCCCTAGGCACATGTGAGGACTTGGAAATGTCTACCCGGATACTTCAAATACAGGGAGGGCTGCAAAGAAAAAGATCTGCGGGTCCTGCCTGGGAAGAAGCAGAGCGCGGTAGGGGTTTCCAGGAGGTGTTCTCTAGAGGCATCTGAGAGGACGGTGGGGGACGCAGCAGCACACTTTCTGCCTCACTCCCTTTATCTACTGAAAATACTGAACTGCCGAAGACACTTTGAAAAGGGGACTTCTCGATTTAAAAAGGTCTGGAAGGCAGTGTTAGACAATTTCTCTAGTCCTCTCTAAATAAGATGCTATGTAACAAATTGATGAAAATTAACATATAAAAAGTATATACTTAAATTCCATACTAAGTATTAATTACTGCCATTCATGGAATTATTAACTGTATTTTACTGATAAGGAGATTGAGCTACAAAGTTAATGACTTGCCCAAGGAATCAAGCCCACACTGCGCTTTCTACCAGGGGACAGGGGTAGGGAAGAAGGAAAAACACAAGGCGCTGCCCAGCACGTTAAGGGTATTGAGTAGGTAATTCCTAACTCTAGAATTTATGAAGACAAGCAACAGAGCAGCAGAGAAACATACATTATGTAAAGGCATACGTGCAGAGATGGAAGAAGTGGCAGCACAACCTTAAAACTTGTCCCATATCCCACGTTTCAGTTTAGTAACAAACAGCCCTCAACTCTTGGCCACCTTCCCTTACGTTGTCTTTTCTACTTCACCTCTCTTAAGGGGACAAACTGCCTTATCACTTACCCCACTTTCTCATTGATCCTTGTTTTAAATCATGGCTAAAAACACCTTCTTTCTCAATTACTTACTGCTCAGGTGGGTGGCTGGGTTTTTAGAAGAGGGACTAGCAACAACCTTATACCTGGTTATAATCAAGGATTGAATCTTGGGAAAGACAGAAAAGTAGAAAGAAGACTTTGCATACAAGACGTTATGACTATAAAGCATTGACAGATAGGAGTAAAAAAGGCATAAAAAACAGCTCCCACAGCCCATGCCCAGGTCTTACGACATGAAAATTATAAATTAGTCTAAGGACTAATCCATCTGCAGCAAAGGATGCTGAGTCTAGGGACTGCTCCCAGTCAGACAACCTAATGGTTATCAGATGCTGCTTGTCTCATACAACCAAGTACCTAACAATCTGAACGCTCGTGTGTTTGGTTTAGGTGAAATGATACTGAAAACACCATGAAAAAAAATCTGGCACGATTATGTTCCTGTTAGTATGCTTAATCTTAAATACCAAGTCCTCAAGTCACTTACTCTTCCCACTTAGTAAATGACACTTAGCACTTATCTGCATCAAGGCATCAACTGAAGCTCACTTTGGAGCTGACTTAACAGCCATGCTTTTCCTAGGATGAAAGTGTTTTTATAATTATCTGTGGACATGAGGCTAAGGCAGCTACGAGTAGAAAGCCAGGAAACCTGGGCTCAAGGCCAGGCTCCTTTAATTACCAGCTATAACCTTGGGCACATCACCCTGGATCAGTTTATCACACAAGAGGTGAAAGCACTCTATGAACGGAAAGCATTCCTATGGAAAGGGCATATTATCCTCCATAAACAATTGAAGAAACATAAATTCCAGTCTGCCCTCAGGTAAAGATATCAAACTCTAATTAAAGCCTCGATTTAAAGCACTACCCTGTATAATTATAACTGCAAAAAGAAAAAGCAAAAGCAAACAAAGTCCATCCCCAGCACTCTTACCGGTTTGTTAATGTTGGCTCCTGCTTGAATCAGCCAGACCAGGCAGTGAGGATGTCCCCCAAAGGCCGCAATGTGGGCTGGCGTCTGCGCGTACCGCGTGGTGGAGACATTGAGTGCGGCTCCCGCTCTCACCAACTGCACTAAGCACTCCAACTTAGAAAACAAGAGAGGTAATGAGAACATGCAGACATGTCAGTACACTATTCAATATTACACAAATAATCTAAATTCTATAATGGCGACAAATGGCACTGTTACCAGTTTAACAGATTAACTCTTTCCCAATGCCATGCAAATTTTAAAGGACATTTAAGATAACATTCTCCCTTGTCCTTATGAAAAAGATGGTAGATAGAAATAGAAAAATGCAAAAAGACGACTAACACTATACAGATTTAAATATTTCGGTTTCCCTACAACTGAGTAAGCCAAAATCAGAAAATATTGGACTGCGCTGTTCCAAGACTTCTTTCAGAAGTGTTTGTTGCACAGACTTTTCTAAACAAGAACGTTAAAGGGATTGGTGGGTTAAAAAACTTTGTGTAGGCAGGCGCAGTGGCTCATGCCTGTAATCCTGGCACTTTGGGAGGCCAAGGCCGGTGGATCACTTGAGGTCAGGAATTCGAAACCAGCCTGGCCAACATGGTGAAACCCCGTCTCTACTAAAAATATAAAAAAATTAGCCTGGCGTGGTGGCGGGCTACTTGGGAGGCTGAGGCAGGAGAACTGCTTGAACCCAGAAGGCAGAGGTTGCAGAGAGCTGAGATCATGCCACTGCACTCCAACCTGGGCGACAGAGCAAGTCTCCATCTCAAACACCAACACCACCACCACCACTTTGTGTAATGCCGGGCGCAGTGACTCATGCCTGTAATCCCAGCACTTTGGGAGGCCAAGGCGGGTGGATCACCTGAGGTCAGGGGGTCAAGACCAGCCTGGCCAACATGGTGAAACCCCATACTGGGGTTTTAAAAATACAAAATTACAAAACTTAGCTCGGTGTGGTGGTGCACGCCTATAATCCCAGCTACTCAGAAGGCTGAGGCAGGAGAATCGCTTGAACCCGGGAGGTGGAGGTTGCAGTGAGCAGAGATCACGCTGCTGCACTCCAGCGTGGGCAACAGAGCAAGACCCTGTCTCAAAAAAACAAAACAAAACAACAACAAAAAACCCTACAAACTTTGTGTAGCCATAGTAAACTCCTCATAGTCAAAGACTATTTTCTATAGTGTGCACAACTGTGCACTTTTACACAAGCCAGCACTGAATACTCATTGAATACTCAATTGAGGCCCCATTCTCCTGTTTTTTACTCTTTTTCAAATGATTTGTATTTAAAAACCCTGTGGGGGGAAAAAAAGCCTACAGCATAACTGAGCAATGCCCCTAGTGGGTGACTAACACGGCAAGTTAAGACTTTGTGGCCAAGCACCAATACTATGGTAGCCTCTGGCTAAAATAATTCAGCACATTCAACAAATTGAGCAAGTGCCTACCACGTGCCAAGCAACTGTTCAACCCACGTTCTCTGATCCTAGACTGCCCGTTTTCTCTCACTCCAATCACAATGCAGTTAGGGAACAAGCTATGCCTGACCGCAAGCAATTCTCTTCAAGAGGAGAGACCTCACCTGAAGACAAAACACCTGACACTCGTCCCATCTCACCTCAAGGTTTCCTTTTCCATCTCTCTTAGCACTTAAACACTCCTGTGAGATGAAGAGTACACAGATTCAAAACACCCTCTTCAACCAACTTGGACCTGGGAGTAAAGGCTGATGTCTATTTTTATTTATTGCCTTTATTAATTTACTGGGTGAAAATGAAAGTATTAATTAGCGATAAAATGAACAGGTTGCAAATCCAATAAAAATAAAAAGGATGAAAATCACGTGGCGTACCAAAAATCAGCTATTGAGAGCTCGCTGGGCTTAAACCTGTTACCCTTGGGTTCAGTTTAGAAACTTGGATTTGGAATTCTGGAAAGATCCTGTTCAATATGGTATCATAAAAGCTACAATAGAGATTTTAAACAACCCGTTTAGTCCTCTGGCAACAAACGAGTCTTACCAACGGTTAGGGATCTTGTGCACCACTGGCACATTTCTAAGAACACGAGCCCGAAACCTATGTAAGAGGGCAGCCGTTAGCAGGGCTGGGGAGAAAGCCTGGACTTCGCAAGCGGCAGCCCTGAGTCCTGGCCTGATTTCTGTCCTAACAGCTTCTTCTCAAAAGGGAATGTTTGGACACTGGACAGGGGCTTTCTAAGGCCCCTTCCGTATCTAAGACCAAAGAGCCCTATGATTCAGACAGCTGGAAACAATGAAGTAACTGCTTCTTGTTACAACATTTGATGACCAAGGTAAAGCTACTACTCAAAGTCCCATGGAAGTAGACTTTTGAAAAGTGATTTCGGTTGGTGTTTTTTAAAAAAACTGTGACAAAATACACATTAAAAGTTACCATTTTAAAGCAGTTATGGCTATTTTAATCCCCAGAGACAAGTGGAGGCACCACTGGATTAACTTTTCTAACTGACCATCTCTAATGAGGCTTTAAGCATTCTACAGATCGTTGTTCACTGACTGTCACCCAGTATTGTGTCGTTCTCAACCAGGGTACAAGGAACGGAATCCTAAAGTTTAGTGTAAAAATAAACCACAGCAAGAGACACTCTGGAGGGAGGAAATCCTCAGATTACTGACTGCCTCGGGAAATCTATTTAAGGCTGCAGGCAGAAGCGCAGGGAGGAGGCTTTATTACTTTTGTTTGTTAAGAAACTCATTTCCCCTGGGCACCTGTTTTCTCCAGCTGGTACTACGGTTGCACAACTTTAGAGACAGTGCCACAGGAACCTAACAGCCCTTGAGGATTAACTTGCTTGTCCCACCCCGATCGTCAAAACTTCTGCATTTCTTTTATTGAAAGAAAAGTGACTTTTCCATTTTAAAAGAATCAGAAACTGCTTTCCAAAAGATACAGCTGCGTTGTGAATGTAGCACCAGGGTCAGCAAGGTAAACCGCCACTTCATCAGCTGGTAACATTACCAGGGCCAGGCCTTCTTAAAGTAACTTATTTCACATTATCTCTCACATATTTCTGCAAAACCATTTAACCCCATCTCATCATTTACGAGAAAAACACTATGAATATACCTGAATTTTAGTGAATTAAAAAATATTAATTAAAACCAGTCACTTCTGAAACGCACGGTGACATCTCATTTTAAGATTTCTGAGATGAAGTACCCCAACGACTTCACAGATGAGGAAACTGTAGCTATCCAACCTTTTAAAACCTTAAAGCAGCACTGTGTTCCCCCAGAATTTTCAGTTTAAGACAAAAGAGAGAAACGTAAAGGCTCCACGGGAAGAGAATTCTGCTTAATTTAACCACTTCTGCAGTAATTTAGATCCAAGATAAACACAGCCGTCACTAATTTTCCTGAAGCGAGGCCAGCTACGAGCCTTAAAGCAAACCCAGAAGCTGGAGAGCCGGCCTCCATCCCACACAGCTGCCCGGGCCTTCCAGTCCCGCCGGGGCGCTTGCTCCTCAGCTGAGCACGTCCGCAGCGCGGCCCTCGGCTACCGACGAGGCCGTGCGGAACCAGAAGATCGACCGCGCCCGGGCATTCCCCGCGCGCCTCTTTCCGGCAGCGCGAGGGCGAAAGACGCCTCCGACCCCAGATCGGCTCCCCGGAAGCCGCCTGGGCGACTTCGCGGCCTAATACCCGGCTCTGCGAAATCGCTCGCGCCTGCGGCCCGGCTTGGAAGGCCCAGCGCCATCCGCGCGCGCGCGCACAGAATCCGGCCAACAGGCGCCGGGACCCCTGGAGCCCGCCTTGTTAGAAACTTGCCACGCGCGCCGTCGCACATGCGCCCCAGGCCCCTCGGGGCGCAGGCGCCGCCGACCCCGCTTCCGCCCCGCGCCCCCCGGCTGCCCCGCCGCGGCCCCGGACCGCGAGCGCTGCCGCACAGGCGCCCTAGGCCCCTCGGGGCACAGGCGCCGCCGATCCCGCTTCCGCCCCGCGATCCCGGCACGCCCCGCGCCTCCCGCACCTCAGACCCCCTTTCCCCGACTCCCACTGGACAGCTGCGGAAAATGGCGCCTTAAAGCGTTCGCACCCACCTTGCCGAAGTGCGCGGCCCAGTGCACGGGCGTCCAGCCATAGAAGGAGTCCTCAGAGGCCAGGTGGGCGTGGGGTGTCTGTTGCAGCAGCGAGCAGAGCGTGGCCAGGTCCCCGTCGCGGCAGGCGCGGTGCAGCGGGAAACGGAGCGAGAGCAGCTCCTCGCTGGAGAAGCCCGCCTCCACGCCCGCGCCCGCTCCCGCCGCCGACATGGTCCGTCACCGGAGAGCGCGGGGCTGGCTGGCCTAGAGGACGCGTCGGGGAGGACTCGAGAAGCCGCTGCACAAAGGAACGAGACTAGCACCGCGGTCGCGTCCCACAGGATGCCGAGCGGAGCGCGCACAGAGGGGGCGGGGCGGGGCCTGGAGCGGCCGGGCTGGGGGCGGGGCCTGGCCCAGAGGACGCCTTGTGCAGCCGGGCAGGGGGCGGGGCCTGGAGCCGCGGACCTCTGGAGCGGCCGGGCAGGGGGCGGGGCTTGGGCCGGAGGCCGCCTGGAGCAGCCGGGCGGAGGGCGGGGCTTGGGGCTGCGGACGCCTGGAGGGGCCGGTAGGGGGCGGGGTCTAGCCCAGAGGACGCCTGGAGCAGCAGGGTAGGGGGCGGAGCCTGGACCAGAGGACGCCAGCAACAGCCGGTTAGGAGGCGGGGCCTGGGGCTGTCGACGTCTGGAACAGCAGGGCTCTGGGCTTGGGCTAGAGGACGCCTGGGGCGGCGGGCGCTTGGAGTAGCCAGGTAGAGGGCGGGGCCTGGCTTGGGTCCACGCCTGGGGCGGCCGGGGGCGGGGCCTGGCTGGAATCGACGCCGGGAGCTCCGGTACAGGGGGCGGGGCTTGGCTGGGCCGCTGCCTACAGCGGCTTCCGGGGCTTGGAGGTCACGGGGCTCGGAGGTCACGGGGCTGGCTGTGTGGGGGCTCAGGGGCGTAGAGCGGCCAGGCAGCGGTTTGAGCGGGCCCCGGGCCGCCCGCACGGTGGGTCTCGGCTACGCCCCGTGTGTGGACCGTGATGTGTCCAGCCCGGGAGCCGGTCCGGGCGCGGAATCCCGGCTGCCGGGGGCGCAGGTTGAGGCTCTGCGGGCCCGCACCCAGAGCGTTGGGAGCCACGGGTCTCCCCGAGGCCCCGTAGCGCGCGGTGAAGTTGTCCAGTTAAAATTTATGGAGCGCCTACGGGGAGCAGGGCTTCTCGTTAAAATCTGAGAATCAGCAAGCCGTAGTTCCTTACAGAGCAGGACAGATTCCTCGGTTTTGTCCGAGGGACGCCTTCTTCGGAACCGAGTGCAGTGGGCTAGGACTATACGTTTGCAACTTTGAGAGATGAGCCAGAAGACCAGACAGAGCAAAAAATAAAAGGCTTTTTGTTGAGAACTGTATAAATGTAAGGGAATACTAAATTCCCTATTTTGAATGACAGTATCATGGGCTTTGTTACGTATGTAACTGTATTCTGATTATGAAAGCATCAGTAATTTCACTACTGAGGAAGAACCACAATGTTTATGAATATTTCCTTTCCTTGTAAATATGCGGTCTTTTTAAATCATGTATTTTGTTTCATTTGTATATATAGTTTTGCGCTGTGTAAATTTCCTTACTTTTTGCAAAATTCTACGTCACAGAAATTGAACTTTAACAAGGCAATTAGATGTCTAGGGAAATACTGATGCACGAGAAAGCATATTGCAGCATTGGTTAATAAAACAAAAAATAGAAACCTAAGATTTAACAAAGGGAAATTGTTAACTAGTGGTGTAAACCCTCAACACAGACATGTCTTCATACAGCAAACATTTGTTGAGTACAATGCTGAATGAAACACATTGAGAAGCACTCTATAGTGAGGAAGTAGCAAATATTTCAATTCCGTGAGCAATTGCTAATGAATGGAAAATATGACACATAGAATCTATCTTCTCTCAGGGAGTTTGTAATCTGTTAGTGAAGCAGGAGAGAATAATCAAGCAATACTTTTTTGTTTGGACCAAAAGGGTGAGAATAGACTATAAACTCATCTCAGGTTTTGTTTACTTTAGAACGTAATCATTTTTCACATGCCATGTTGATTTTAATCTAATCTCTTTAAAATATATCCCCCTGATTTCCATCTTTCTTAGGAAAGAGGCGTCCCATTTTGCGAAAGGACGTGAGTGTATCTTGTCCTCCATATAATGAAAGGGAGGGATTACTCGCTAGGCTACATTCTGGGAATGGTGAAACAGAGACAGTGGTAAGTCAAGGAATTTGCACAAGGGCAAACTGCATGCCTGTGGCAGAGCTTAGAATAATATCCAGACTTAGGTTCCAACCCACTGTTAGATTTTTTTTAACTTTGGAATTTATTTTGCATAGAGTATTAAGGGCTAGGAAGATAAAATAGGTTATGGTGATAGGGTACTTCGTGTACATCTTTCCTCACTTCAGATGACTGGGTTTTTTTCAGGATTATTTAGACTATATACATATTTATGTAGCTGTACAGGAGTAGACTGACATATATACGTGGTGATGGATCCCCAAGACAGATCTTGTAACGGTGGCAGGAGGATTGTGGATAGGATGGTGTCTACTGACTATTCCCAATGCCAGTGATCTAATTGGTCGGTCACCCAGATTTGCTCAACTCTCATAATTGTCAGATGCGTTCCAACTAGAACTACTCCATCTTAAATGCGACTGGGTAAAATGAGGCTGAGACCTATTGGGCTGCATTCCCAGATGGTTAAGGCATTCTAAGTCACAGGATGAGATAGGAGGTCAGCACAAGATACAGGTCATGAAGACCTTGCTGATAAAACAGGTTGCAGTAAAGAAGCAGGCTAAAACCCACCAAAACCAAGATGGCGACAAGAGTGACCTCTGGTCATCCTCACTGCTACACTCCCACCAGCACCATGACAGTTTATAAATGCCATGGCAACATCAGGAAGTTACCCTATGTGGTCTAAAAATGGCAGGCATGAATAATCCACCCCTTGTTTAGCATATAATCAAGAAATAACCATAAAAATGGGCAACCAGCAGCCCTCGGGGCTGCTCTGCCTAAGGAGTAGCCATTGTTTTATTCCTTTACTTTCCTAATAAACTTACTTTCACTTTACTCTGTGGCCTCACCCTCAATTCTTTCTTGAGTGAGATCCAAGAACCCTCCCTCTCCTGGGGTCTGGATTGGGACCCCTTTCCTGTAACATAACCATTACCAATCTCAGATTTCCTTTGAGACTCTCACTTTTTAAAAGCTCCAAAGAGAAGAAGAGTAGATTCATAACATCTTTTTCATCTGATGAAGCAACCATACACAAGCCAACTTAGGCATTTGAAGATATGATCCAAATCCATGAAAGAAAACAGGAAAACTCAAAACTTAACATATTAAGATTGCCTTTAGATTGGAATTTTTTTTTTTTTTTTTTTTTTTCAAAAAAGGATTGCATTGTGTGAGAAATTGTGGAAGTGGGGTAGGGCTCGGTTGTGTGGATGGCACAGTGATTCAGTGTCCATACGTGTGACAGACATTGATGGGCATATCTTGAGTGTTGTTATTACACCAGGAGCAGTGCGCCCTGAGGGACGTGGGGTTGGAGAGCAAGGCAGACCCCAGTTGATGTTCCATACTAAGCATGCCATGCTAAGGAGTGGCTTTTTAATTTCAAAAAGTTTGGGAACCAATGAGGGGTTTTGTTGTGCCATTTAAGGGAGGGAGTGATGACTTTGGATGGAGGGGTGGGGGACCCGGGTCAGACTTGCAGCTTGGCTGTGAGGATGGAGATAGGGAGCCCACTGTGACAACACCTTCAGGACTCGACGTGGGCCTGCAAGCCTTGCTGTTTTCTCCTTGGCCCCTTCTCCATTCCTATCCACATCCACTACGCTGGCAAATCCATCTTTTGAGAGGGCAAATCTGCTTAAAAATTGATGTAGGAACAGTTTCCAAAACTTGTCATTCAGCTACCACCTGCATGTGGAATTTTTTTTTTTTTTTGACAGATCTCACTCTGTCACCCAGGCTGGAGTACAGTGGTACAGTCATGGCTCACTGCACCTTGACCTCCTGGGCTCAAGGGATCCTCCTGCCTTGGCCTCCCAAAGCCCAAAGCACTGGGATTACAGGTGTGAGCCATGGCTCCTGGCCATATGTGGACTTCTATCAATCTACATAGAATTGATATTTTTTTCTTAAAAACTTAACACTTTTTTAAACTTAGCCACTTCATTCACATCCTCTCATTAATAAACCATTAGTGAGTTTGTGGTGCTAGTTACATTTTCTCCCTACCCATTTAAACAAATAGATATCAAAATAGAGTTTGTTCTATGAACCTTCCAAGTTGGCTCCTGTCATTTGAGGTTTTCAGACCACACCTGGGAAAATGCTCCCAGCAAGCAAAGTCCCAGATCAGACCCTTGGCTGGGTGATGTCCTTACAGCCAGGGCCGACTGCCTGTCTTTGGACTTCTTGTTACGTCACTGCCCAGGGCTGTCCAGAGCATGTCCTGGATACTGGGGCTACCTCTGCCTGGAAGGCGGCTCCCTTCCCTGTCCCAGAGTCCACTCCTTCTGATCTGGGTTGAATTGTGTCCCCCGCAAATTCATGTGAAGTCCTAGCCCCCAGAACTAAGAATGTGGCCTTATTTGGAAATAGGGTCATTGCAGATATAACTAGTTGACATGAGGTCACACTGAAGTAGGGTGGGCCCCCAATCCCATATAACTGGTGTCCTTATGAAAGGGGGATATTTGTCATGCCTGTAATCCCAGCACTTTGGGAGGCCGAGGTGGGCGGATCACCTGAGGTCGTGAGTTTGAGACCAGCCTGACCAGCATGGAGAAACCCCGTCTCTACTAAAAAAAAAAATTAGCCTGGTATGCTGGCACATGCCTGTAATCCCAGCTACTCGGAAGGCTGAGGCAGGAGAATTGCATGAACCCGGGAGGCAGAGGTTGTGGTGAGCCGAGATCGCGCCATTGCACTCCAGCCTGGGCCACAAGAACAAAACTGCCTCAAAAAAAATAAAAAATAAGAAAAATAAAGGGGACATTTGAACACAGACACAGGGGAAGACCACGTGAAGATGGAGGCAGAGATGGGGGTGATGCTTCTACAAGCCAAGGAACCCCAAAGACGACGGCAAATCACAAGAAGCCATGGAGAGGCCTGGAGCAGATCCTTCTCTCACAGCCCTGACACCTCCATCTGGGCCTTCCAGCCTGCGGTACTGCAGGACAACACATTTCTGTTGTGAAGCCGTCCAGCTCCAGGAAATAACACACTGGTCCTTGCCGGGTTCCACCTCTCTCGCCCGAGGTGGGTAGGCACCAGCCACCCCCGGATGCCTCTGTGCACTGGCTTCTCCGGTGCTGTTCACTTCCCTTTCCAAAGCTGTTTCCCATGTTAGGACAGGAGCTTCCGTCCCCTGCAGGCAGGCCCAGGAGGATCCAGGTGTCTAGTCTTGAAAATGTTTTCAACTGATTTCTTAATTTCCCCATGTGGGTACCATAGACGAAAGTCCCTAGTGAGTCCCTAGCGAGTTATTAAAATGGCTTCTGCTGATCTTCCTGGGAGGGGTGCTGGTGGCCCTGCCATGCTCTCCTCCTCCGGCCGAGTGCCCAGGCACTGACCTGCTTCTGGCTGGACCAGGCCCTGGTACCTTGTGTGACTCCAGGGATTTACATCTTCCTCACCCTTCCTGAAATTGTCACTATTGTATTTATTCCTTAAGAACATTCTAAAAACAAAAGCATTTACCCTGATAGGAATCTTCATGACCTAGGATAAAATAATCCACCCATCTCATGTTATAAGAGGAGGTGGATGTCACCTTAAAACCGCTCATACCTCACAGCACAAGACTGAGTGAATGCAGGACAGTCCCAGCCATGCAGAAGCACCAGGGCGTGGGGAGCCAAAGAGATCAAATCACAGTGTGGGCTCTGCCTAGCAGAAAGACGCTTGATTGTCTCCCTTTATCCTATAGCGCCTAAAACCTTCCACAACCCTCCAGGCTCTTCCAGACTTGAGCACTGACTATAAGCTTAGCTAACTAAGTGCTTTACGGAGCAGCCAGAAGCAGGGATGGAAGCTGGAGAAAACAGCACAGATCCGGCCCTGGTGCAGAACCCATGGATGACTACCGGGACAGTTCAATTTCTCGTTGTGACAGCCTTCTTTTTCTTTTCCCTGTTTCCGAAGGCTGGGTTGAAAAGAATATTGCAAAGAATATTGCACAGGGGGTTCTTCTGTTGGAGGAAGGGTTTCCTCCCTGCCCTGCCTTAGTTTCCTCATTTATTAAAGGAAGACAATAATTATCCTGTCCAGGTAAAGGTCATTGTGAGGGTCAGGTGAGCTTCTGGGTGTGGAAGAATCTTCTAGACTAGGAAGATGCTGGGTACTAATTGCTCTCCCAAGTGCCTTTATGAATTTACACTGCCAACAGCAATTCACCAAAATCCCAGTTCCCGATTCTTTCTGATATTAGGTATTGCTATTAGACTTTTTTTTGTTTTGCTTTTTCATGAAGGCTAAATTGCAGTGGTAATGGCTGCTAGGGGCTTTGTTGTCAGAAACTGGTGCCACTGAGGGCAGGCCAGGTGCTGAGAGCATCCCTGGTGCCTGTTGGGCTCCTGTGCCCTGCTCCTTGGACCCGGTGCCCCTGGGGGACTGCTTCACCTGGCACTGTCCTCTACACAGGCTGCTGAGGCTCCAGCATTCTGACCTCTGGCCGGGGGCCGTTCATCCCAGCTGTAGGATGGCTGTTTCCTCTTCATTCTCCAAAGTGCAGCAGCACTCAGCCTGTGACTTTTATCCACATTTACTGCAGGTTCGGTTGCTGGCAAGGACGTGTCACTCCGCAGAGAATAACCGGGACCACAGACCCAGAGTTGCTCCTGTTTACTTGGATGTGCCTTTCCCCTGCTGCACTCCAGCCTGACTCCACGGAGCAGTGGGCAAGGACAGAGGAACAATTAGAGTTCAGACACACTCAAAAATCTGTTCCACGTGGATTAGACTTCAATGTGAAAGCAAAATGGAAAAAGATTTAGAAGAAAAGATAGCAGAACATCTTTATGACCTTAGAGGGGTAGAGGATTTCTCAACAAGACACGTAAAGCACAGCCATAGAAATGTCCAAACTTGCCTAAGTAATAATATAATAATGTCTTTCAATTGTTATTAATTAATAACATAACTTCTTTCAAAGCAAAAGACAAGCTACAGAACAAGGGAAATTGTTTGCAATTCATTTAACACATACAGTCACGCCTCGCTTAACAGCAGGGATACGTTCTAAGAAATGCGCCATTAGGCGATTTCCTCATTCAGCATCTTGGAGTGCGCTCCCACGAACTTGGATGGTACCGCCTGTCACACACCGAGGCTAGATGGTGGAGCTTGTTGCTCCTAGGCTACAAACCTGTACAGCATGTTCCCATACAGAATACTGTAGGCAATTGTGACATAACGGTAAGTATTTGCGTATTTAACATACCTAAACATAGGAAAGGTACAGTCAAAATATATTAAGAGTATTATCATCTCATGGGACCGCTATTGTATATGCAGCCTGTCATTGACCAAGAGGTTGTACAAAGGGCGTGACTGTAGAGCATTCGTATTCAGCA
Source organism: Hylobates moloch (assembly GCF_009828535.3). Classification (NCBI taxonomy): domain Eukaryota; kingdom Metazoa; phylum Chordata; class Mammalia; order Primates; family Hylobatidae; genus Hylobates; species Hylobates moloch. The sequence continues at coordinate 171,790,627 of NW_026652279.1, forward strand.
TATAAAAAGAACTTCTGCAAATCAAGAAGAGAGAGATGAACAACAGGGGTAAAGGATATTGACAGGCAATTTACTGGAAACAGACACAAATGTCCAATAAGCAAGATGCTCAGAAATCAGTAATTTCTCTGCCCTACTGAATGGATTAGTCCACTCACCAGGCAAATCTGCTGCGACCACTTACAGTGGTTCTCTACCTTAAAATAAGCACACGCACTCATCATACCCCCTCCTAGCTCCTGCCCATCCTTCCTCTGCCCTTTCAAAGAATTGTCTGCAGCCATTGTCTCCCAGGCCCTTCTCAACCCTTTCCAACCGGACGTCAGTCCCCAGCACTCCCAGGGATAGCCAGTGAAATTCAACATAGTCCTTCAAATCTGCCAAACCAAATGGTCAATTCTCTGTTCTTATCTGGCCTTATCTTGCTGGAGCGTGCAACAAGTTGACCATTAGCTCCTTTTTGAAACACTCTGTCCTGGCTTCCATGACACACTAACTCTTGCTGGACCTCCAAATGTTCAAAGACCCCAGGGCTGGGTTCTAGATCCTCCATTCTCTGTATTTTCTTCCTAGGCAATGTCATTTAATCCCACACCTCCAAACACTACTTACAACTGGTGATTTCTGAATTTATGTGTCTAGCCCTGACCTCTTCTCTGAGCTCCAGGCTCAAATCCCGTGGCTTAGTAAATATCTCCATTTGGATCTCTGAGGGGCATCTCTAGTCATGCCCCAAATGAAATTCTTGAGTCACCCTCCCCACACCTGCTGCCCATCCCACACATACACAGTGTTCTCTGACTCTGTAAATGACACCACCACCTATCCAGGGGCTTGAGTCCAGCACCTGCAGTCAATACTTTCCCAACTCCCACATGCAAACCATCTGCAAGCCCAGGGGGGCTCTACCTCCAAGTATATCTCAAGTCCACTCGCCTCTTTCTTTCTCCCCTCCTATCTCCCTGATCCATTCTCTCTCACTTAAACTGACACAGTAGCCTCTCAGCTTTTCCTGTCCAGCAGCCAGAGGATCTTTTTACGATATAAATCTAATAATAGCGCCAGCTTAAAGCCTTCCAATGCCTTTTCATTGAACTTGGAACAAAATACAAACGGCATAGAGACTTGGTACCCTGTTGGGCATCTCCAGCCCCTCCAGCCCAGCCTTCTGCTGCTCTCTCTTGCCCTCACTGAGGTTATGCAGGCCTCGGGCTTCCTGTTCCTGGACCCAGCTCCGTCTTCTGGGAATGCTGCACGCAAAACTCACACTGCTGACTCCTTGTCTTTCAGGCCTCCCCTCAAATGTCATCTCACAGGAACGGTATGGCCTGAACCCCAGCCCGAGTCGTCTTCTGCAGCGCCATCCTGCTTTGCTTTCTTCCCAGCACGTACCTCTGGAATGATCCAATTTCTTACTAACTGTCTTGGCCCCCTTGAATGGATGGCCCAGAGAGACAAGGCCTCCTTCACAGCAGATGCTCAGAATTTAACTAAATGATTTAATGAATAAATTTAGGTAAAACTAAATTTACAGTGGAGTTGTGTCTTTAGGGATTGAGGACAAATTCGAATCATTTGCTGCTTGTTTCCCAGTCAAAACTGCCCTTGTGTCAGAGGTGTGTGAACCAGGGCAACTCCATCTTGAATAGGGACTGGGTAAAATGAGGCTGAGACCTACTGGGCTGCGTTCCCAGATGGTTAAATCATTCCAAGTCACAGGATGAGATAGGAGGCTGGCACAAGATACAGGTCACGAAAACCTTGCTGATAAAACAGGTTGCAGTAAAGAAGCCAGCTAAAACCCACCAAAACCAAGACAGTGATGAGAGTGACCTCTGGTGGTCCTCACTACTACAGTCCCACCAGCGCCATGACAGTTTATGGATGCCATGGCAACGTCAGGAAGTTACCCTATATGGTCTAAAAATGGGAGGCATGTATAATCCACCCCTTGTTTAGCATATAATCAAGAAATAACCGTAAAAATGGGCAACCAGCCACCCTCAGGACTGCTCTGTCTATGGGGTAGCAGTTCTTTTATTTCTCTACTTTCTTAATAACTGTGCTTTCACTTTAGGGACTTGCCCTGAATTCTTTCTTGCAGGAGATCCAAGAACCCTCTCTTGAAGTTGGGGACCCCTTTCCTGTAACACTTGCAAATCTCTTTCAATTGCTTGTAAAGGACAGTAGAACAACAACAACAAAAATGAAGTCCAGATGCGGTGGCTCATGCCTGTAATCCCAGCACTTTGGGAGGCCAAGGTGGGTGGATCACCTGAGGTCGGGAGTTCGAGACCAGCCTGGCCAACATGGCAAAAACCTGTCTCTACTAAAAATACGAAAATTAGCTGGGCGTGGTGGCGGTCACCTGTAGTCCCAGCTACTTGGGAGGCTGAGGCAGGAGAATCGCTTGAAGCTGGGAGGCAGAGGTTGCAGTGAGGCGAGATCACGCCACTGCACTCCCGCCTGGGTGACAGAGCGAGACTCCATCTCAAAAATAAATAAATAAATTTAAAAAGTGAACTATCCATTTGTTGATCCATTTATTGATAAACAATTATGGAATGGTTTAGTAGAAATAGGATAGTGTTGGGCATCAGAAATATTTGCATCCTGCCCTGCTACCAACTTACTGGAAGGGCGAACAAAGGACTGAGGGATTCGAATCAGAGACTGTTTTTACTGGAAAAGCCCTTCCAGGCCTTTCATGCAACCCCTTGTTTCCAGATGAGAAAACCGAAGCAGTGACTAGTGACTCACTAGTTACTGAGTAAGTCAGTAGCAGGACATCATGGAAAGAGGTGATGGGACATTTGTGTCTCTTCAGAAGAGAGCACAGCCGGCAATTACAAACAAAATGGCATCATCCTTTTATTCCATTTCTAACTGCCTTTGGAATGGTGTTTTGGAAAGAACACCAATCCATTGCTAAGACTGTCCCTAGGGAACAAAATTTCTCTATCTAGAGATGTTCTAAGATATGATCATGAACTTCTCCTGCCTTTCTGGAGAAATGGGAAAAATCACACACTTTAATGAATATAACGCCCCCCAGCCTGATCATATCAATGTGTTGAACAGAGGTAGGTACAGCTTGTGTACAGCCAGAACCAGTTTGCATACAAAAACTTGCAACAAACTGACAGTTGCTGAAAGAAAGGTTCTTGTTTCCCAGAGAATGTTGGTGAGTCGAGTCCTTTGCAGGTGAAATACTGATGACAGGGTTTATCTGTGCAAGTCTTTGCCAGCTCCCCAAGAACCTTCCATTCTCTCTTCACCATAGCTTGTTCCCTTTTGATAAACTGGAATTTCAATGCATTGAAAATTTCTTGAAGGTGAGTCATTTCCTGGGGATTGGAAAGCATTTTGTTTTTGTTTTGTTTTGTTTTGTTTCGTTTTCCTCTGCAGAGACTTTGGTTTCCTTCAGGGCTGACATTCAAAATACTGTTAACAACCTTCGAGTTTGGCCCCTGGTCGTGAGTAGCCTGACTACACAGAGGCAGAATATGAACCTGACTTTCTGTGACACTCAACCCAGACACTTTGGTAATGCTGTTCCATCTCCACGCCACAAAAGTGCCAAGAGCCCTTGCTGAGCACCAGGAGGCAGTGGCGTTCTCTGTGTGCACACATATTCTGCACCCGTGTTTGTGTGTTTTGCAATGGGCTGCAGTAGGAAAGGGTGAGAGGGCGGACTTTCCTGGACTCTGTTCTTAGACATAATCCATCACGGGCTGTGATGGTGAATCTTATGTGTCAACTTGACTGGGCCACAGGGTGCCTGTGATATCCTGAGAGATTCAGTCAAACATTCTCCTGGGTGTGTCTGTAAGGGTGTTTTGGGAGAGATTAGCATTTGAGTGTGTAGCTTGAGTGTAGCAGATGGGCCTCCCTAGGTGGGTGGTGGGTGTCCTCCAACTCTGAAAGCCTGAACAGGACAGAGGCTGGCTATGTCCTGAATACGCGGAGCTCCTCCTGCCTGCCTGCAGCTGGGACACGGGCTATTTCCTGCCTTAAGCCTGGGACTGAAACATCAGCTCTTCCTGAGTCTCCAGCTTGTAGACTCTGCAGGTCTTGGGACTTGTCAGCCTCCATAATCACATGAGCCAATTCCATGTTATAAATATCTCTCACACACGCACATATACACACACACACGCATATATTCACACACATAAATACACATGCACACACACACCACACATACACTCACGCACACATCCACACACATGTACACACACACACGCACATCCTATTAGTTTCCCTGGAGAACGCTGACAAATACGCAGGCTCTGAGGTTATGTTTCTTTGAAGCTTATGCTATTAGACAATAGCAAGCTTTGAATGCTGGTATTTTTCAGAGTCAATTAGGTTTTCATCTCTTTTTATTAAGGAAAAAAACCATGTTGCCTCTAACTTAATATTTAAATATGTTTATTTTATTTGTCATCCTTAGAATAAGGATTTTCCTTTATACAGAATGTTCCATAATTTGGTTTCCGCTCCCAAGGGTGGGAGTGAGTAGTGAGTGCAGGCTCTGCCCGCGGCCCTAGTCCTAGCCTGGGCGTGGCATCCCCCTGTGGTAACTGGCTCTCAGTACACTTTCATGCAGCTTTCTCTTCTGCTTTAGATGAACTCCTGTTGGAAAGAAGAGAGTTTCTTGAGAAACTGGGTGTTTCATTAACTGTTCTTAGAGCCTATGTTTCAGACGCACCATGGCTCACTCCACCAGCGAGCACGGGCTGTGAGGCCGGCGGGTGTGGCTGGTGGCATTAGACTCCCCTCCTTTGAGTGTCCACGCCCCACACAGATGCCTTCTTAGGGCTGCACAGGGTGGCCTTCCCCAGGTGCAGGGGGTGAGTACCAAGCGCTCCTGTGTGCCGGGCCCTACACTCAGCCCTTCCATCTCCTCAACACCCAGGACAGGTGCTGTGATTATCCCACTTTGAAGATGAAGAAACGGAGGCTTAGGATGTGTGGTCATTTGCCCAAGGTCTTCCCACGGTCACACAGCTCATAGGGGCCAAGTTGGGATTGGAACCCAGGTCAGACTGGCTCCAAGCCTGTGCTCCAGCCCCAAGCAGTCCCCAGCAGAGCCTGATCCTCTGGCTCCATGGGTGGGTATGGGGCTCAGGGAGCAGAATTCTTGCTTTCAGTTTCCCAGGAAGATGCTGGGTGACTGGAAGGAGAGACAGGGAAAGGCACCTCGAATGGAATAAGGCCAGTTGGTCGTCTGAGTGGGAGGTGCTGGGATGGCCCCTGGGGGTGCTCAGGGTGTGCTAGGATTCGAGAGGCCCAGAGAGGGCCAGGCTGGCATGGGCACGGGGGTGGGGGCTCAGATGAGCCTGGCAGTGTGCAGTGTGAGGGGAGATGGGCACCGGCAGGATTGGGGAGACACCAGGGGACAGGAGGAACCGAGCCCTCAGTTGTGGAGGGAGGGGAGAGCCCCGCGGATGTGTCCGAGGCAGGAGGACGGAGGGGTCGCTGGCTGCGTCAGGCTGCCTTTGGCTCTCCCTGCGGGGCCACCATGTCCAGTGTCATTTCCCCCGCGTTCTCCCTCAAAACCCATCGACAACTCCAAGCTTGGTGGAGCTGGGCTGGTCCTCCTCCTCCTCTTCCCCTCACGGTGGCCGGCTGTGGATCTCATTCCTGGGATGTCAGTACCAGGAGGTTGGGGACTCCTGGTTCTTCACTGTCCAGTATTGCCAGGGCTCTGGAAGTCCCCACTGTCACCTCCGGGGCTTCTGTTGCCGACGGCCACAACTAGAGGTGCTGATGACGTACGGGAGCTTCATCAGTGCAGAGGCCCCTGTCTTTTGCTGTCTGTGTTATAGGAGAATTTGTGATTCTCCCTGCAGAACAGTCAGATCCCAGGGAAATGGAACCTTGACAAGGTCAATCATGAAATTGTATCTAAAGCAGCAGAGGTTGTCCTGGACAGCGGCACAGTCTGAGAAATTGGCCGTAGCTTGAACGACCGCTCACTGCCCTTTCTACACTGCGTGTGTTGGCCTGGTCCCTGCTGCTGGGGGCATGAGCAGACCTTGTGGCCTGGGGTTTCATGGTCCTGGGACTTACATTGGCCTGGCAAAGTCTGAACATGGCGGGCTGGGGGCCCCCCTTCAGAGAAGCTCCTGGCCTGTGCTCGATGACAACTCGTGCAGCAGGGAGGTCTCCAGAGACGCTTCCCGGGACCGTCCTCATCGGCATTTTAACAAAGGACGAGCTGGCCGGCTTCCCACGCTTGTGGACAGTGAGGGGCTGGGAGCAGCAGCAGACAGGCTGGATGGGAAAGTCAGAACCCCAATGCCTTAAGAGGGGACAGGGAGGCCCACCTAACCATCCTCTAGCGGGTGAGCTCCCAGGCAGGGCTGTCTGTTTTATGTGAGAAACCCCAGGGCCTAGGACAGTGCCTGGCACGTGGTGGGTGCTTGGGAAGCACCAGTGGAGGTGAGTGAAGGCGACAGGGTCTCAACGTCTGGCTCTGTGCTCAGGCTATGAAAAGCCAGCCATGTGGCTCAGCAATGGCTCATTTGCCAAAGTCTTTGGTGTTCACAGACAGCAACTCAGGATTCGTGGTGTGACGCGCTCCAGATGGGGGGTCTCAGGCTGCGTGGACGGGCAAGTGCTGCAGGGTATGGGGGGAGGGTCTGGGCACATTGGGCTGCCATGTGACTCAGGGATACCGGGAGGACAAGAGGGCTGTCAGCCTCACCCAGGACTGGCTCCCAGGTGTTCTGGAAAGCTCCGAGGAGAAGCCTGGGGCCAGGGGCAGAAGCCACAGGATCTGCATGGCCAACTCTTAGCAGGCAGACAGTGGTGGAGCTGTGTGAACAGGGAGTGAAGAAGGGCTGGACTGGGGGACCCCACCCCACGAGAGGGTGGGGGGCCTCCTGGCAGGGGTGTGGGGGCCCTTCCTGGGCCTGTCATGGGGGAGCAGGCTCCTGTCATCGCGTGGTTGAGACCCTTGAGTAGGTGGGTGGTGGCAGCCTTGTGAGTCCTGATTATTCCTGGGCTGAGAAGAGAGAGCGTGCTCTCATTGACGTGGGCCGCGACTCCTTGAATTTGGACTTGTTGGGACAGGTGAATGTCTGGACGGGGCTCCTGTGGAGCTCAGGCGGGTCCACTTGGGGGCTGGGCTCACTTGCTCTTCCTGGAGCTGCTCAGAGACACACGTGTCCGCTGAGTGGGAAAAGAAATCCCCCAGCAGCAACCATTCTGGCACTTATCTGTCATCAGCAGGGTCTCACGTTCTGTTTACCTAAAGCTCTTGGAAGAGTGTCAGTGACCTTTTCCAGAGCTGCAAGGCTGTCGATCTCACACATTGTTTCTCTCTCCTCTTCAGTGGGAAAAATTAAGGGCAATGATGAAGATTTGACAAAAAATGATGACTTAACTCTAAGCTCGTTTTTCCTCCCAGCCAGGCCACGGGGCTCTAGACCCCAGGCCATTAGCTTCGACCCTGCCCAGTCCCAGAGAGCCACCGTAAACCTCATTCCACGCCCCATCAGCTCCGACAGATGCCGAGAGAATTGGTTGGATCTGAGAGTGTAGACCTACCACCCTCTGTCTCTTCACCAGCAAGTGAAGTCACTCCTGTGTGCCGCTTTTCCTTTATCTTCTGAGAGCATTCTTGGAACGTCCATTAGAATATGATTGATATCATTAAGAAGCCAAATATAAAAGATTATGCCAAAAAAGAGCAAGCATCAGAACAAGGAGAAATCACATGATAGGTTCCGTCTTCCCTCGTCGTCATGTCTGCAGATTTTCTGTTGTGTAAGGAAGCTAGCCTAGCCCCAGGAGCAGAGCCGGTGAGTGTCTGCAGGTTTTCCGTTGTGTAAGGAAGCTAGCCCAGAGGGGGGGTGGAGGGGGTCAGTGTCCACAGGGTTTTCCCTGCTGTGACAACTAAGAGTTTTTCATTCCTTTGAGCCCCACTTTGAAACCTCTCTGCCTCATAACTGCAGGGTGTGGGGCCCAGGGCCGGTTCTGCAGAGCCTGCACTGTCTCTCTTGGGAGCAGTCAGCAGTGGAGCTCGGGCTGGCCCTAAACAATGAGGACCAGGATCCTTGGGATGGCCCTACCTGTGGAATAAATAGATACAAAACCCACTGCTGGGAGCCAGGCCTCATGCCCGGTGTTTGTCAGGTGCGTCTGTTTGAAGAGGAGGAGTGGGATTCTGGAAGGGGCGGCCCGGCCAAGGAAACGCCCTGCCTGTGATGCCGGGAGCATTGGGATTTGCATTTACTCCTGCATAACTGGGGCATTCCTCGAATCGAGGGTGGAGAGAAGCAAAGTGGACACCGGCCTGGCGGCCTGACCCTTCAGGGAGCCTGGAACACCGCCCAGAGAGGCTTCCAGGGGCTGGACAGGCCATAGGGAGTGGTGAGCACTGGGCCGTTCTGACCATGCAAACAGCAGCTCCTGTGGTCCCACCTGCTGCACTGTCCCCACGGGAAGTGCTCTGATGGGAAGCTATTATGGGTGCTCCTGGGAAGGCCGCCCCCAGCTTGGTGGGCCTGGGCCTAAGGATGTGAGGCCGCTGCCATGTGTCCCCATATGTAAGAGGGGTAAGTGACACCACCAGCCTTGTTCCTGCCCAGGGCCCTCAGGCTGCTTGTCCCCTGGTGACTGTGAAGGTAGGGGAGCCCACCTCAACCAAATATTTGGACAAACAAAAAGTCTGAATATTCATAGAGCCACTTAACGTCTTAAATGTGCTATCAGTTGCCCACTGAGCAGCTATTGCAGACTGGTGGCTTTCTGAGATGCCATGTGATACAGTTTGGCTGTGTCCCCACCTAAACCTCATCTTGAATTGTAGTTCCCATAATCCCCACATGTCATGGGAGGGACCCAGTGGGAGGCAGTTGAATCACAGGGGCGGTTACCCCCATGCTGCTGTTCTCGTGAGAGTGAGTGAGTTCTCATGAGATCTGACGGTTTTATAACGGGCTTCTGCCCCTTTTGCTCAGCACTTCTCCTTCCTGCAATCATGCGAAGAAGGATGTGTTTGCTTCCCCTTCTGCCATGATTGTAAGTTTCCTGAGGCCTCCCCAGCCCTGTAGAACTGTGAGTCAGTTGAGCCTCTTTCTTTTATAAATTACCCAGTCTTGGGTATGTCCTTATAGCAGCGTGAGAACAGACTGATACACCATGTCACCGAGTATCTGTTCCCACCGCAGATCCTACGTGGGGACGCTCCTCTCCAATCTCCCCTGCCCTCCCTTTGCTTGGCATCTCTAGGCACCATGCCTTCCCTCTCCCCAGTCTACCAGGCTGTCATGTTAGCCTCTGTGTGTCCTCACGTCCTCTTCTAGACTGGCCCTCCCCATTACCCCAAACTCATCACTTACCTTTCTTTTCTCTCAGTCCCTAATGCAGCTGGTCTTGGCTTGGTGGTTAGGAGCAAAACAATTCAATTAAATTGATTCATTTACACTAGAGTGTGGCTTTTGGGGCCCAAAGGAGTCTGGTGCTTCCCGAGCTCAGGAGTTGTGTAGGGAGGGAGGCTCCACCTGGAGGCCTTGAAGTGGCCTCTAGGGCTGAGCAGAGGAGGCAGCAACGACATGGTGGAGGCTCAGGACGGTGTGGGCTGACTTCCTGGGCTGCCGTCATGCCCGCCATGCCCTCAGAGGGTGGCTGTGGCCCTGGGGCCCTGGAGGGCTCTTTCTCTGTGGCTTCTCTGACAGCCAGGAGTGCCTTATGCTGTCCCCTCTTCCCCCACCGCTTCCCCAGACTCAGACCTTCCCCCTTGCCTCCATCTCAGCCTCGGCCTCAGGGCCTCAGTCTGTTCTTATTTCCTCTCATTCCTTCAGTGCGTTCATGGGTCTGACGCACAGAGCTGCATCCTGAGGTCCCTCCTGTAGACCTTGCCTGCCACGGGGCCCACTGCCAAGAAGATGCCAGGTGATATTTAACCCATAACCATCAGGCAATTTGCACAAGCCAATGAGTGGGAAAAATTCTGAGATATTAGGAATGTTAGGTTTAAATAGAATCTTACTCTTGCGTAAGCCCGGAAAATCTCCAGTTCAATCCTTCCCGGCTCCAGAGGCTGGCTTACTGGGGGACTGTTTGGGGAATGGGTTCAGATGCAGATTCCTGGGCCCCAACAGAGATGCTTGACCCAGGGATGTGTATTTAATAAGCTCTCCTCCCTAGTGCCTGGAGCATGATTAGGCTCGGGAGCTGTGACCTGGTCCTGAGGGTGGGGTATACCACAGACATCCTGCACATGTGTTCTGGGCAGGTGTCCTTTCTGGATTTGAATCTCTAGGGTAAAGAGGAGAGCTTTCCCACCTTGTGGATTCTAAGTGCCTCACCCTCTGAGCCTTTGCACACTTGTATTTTTCACAGCACACTCATCTGTCAGAGGGAGGCTTTTCCTTACTCCTGAGGGAACCCTCCAGGGGCACTCTGGCTTTCTCTGTGCCTGCCCCAGGGAGGAGAAGTGACAGAGCTGAAGCTTTGGGAGAGGGGGCCAGGCATTGTGGCAGCACCTGCCTCCCTGTCTTGACATCTCTCTGCCCATGAGACATTTCTGCTGTGCTTCTCTGGGCTGTGGTTTTTCCAGGGTTGGCCCCACAGCAGGGGGTGGGGGGTGCTGGGGGTCCCTCAGTCCTGACAGAGACCGGGAGATCTGCCCAACTGGGGGCAGCAGGCACGTTCTCCCACCAAGGGTTTATCCTCCACAAAGGAGATGTTTTTGCCTGCGTCTGCCTGCCTCCTGCCTCTTCCGTTACAGCTGGACTTGGGCAGGGGTAATTGCAAGGCTGAAATTACCATCAAAGGAAACTCTGCCTGTATTCCCAGAAGAGGGTAGCTTTTTCTGATGTTTCTGAGAAGTGCTGTTGTCATAATCCTCTTTAATATGGACTTCTTTGATTAAGAACATGGAAAAAATGGGGAAAAGTTTTCTTCATTGCACATGTATAAACATTTTTGGCCCATGCTTTATTTTAAAATGTAGGGATGGGATGCTAATACGATTTGCAAGCTCTATTTGGAAATGTGCGTTGGCAAGTGAAGGTGTAAACAGAGTCAGGTGTCCTCTGACTCCCTTGAACCAACAGTGTAGACCTTGGCAGATGGCTGGTGAACCAATCCTAGGAACTGGAATTTACATTCTGGATGCAAGATTTCAAGAGAGTGCTGAACTTTCCTGCTGCTGAATACATTTTCATGCACTGTGTGGGGATTTCTGATTCCCAGTTCTCTCCTTGGCAACTGTTGATTCAGTACTCTGGCTTGGTTCTGAATGTGCTGTTCTATTTCCTTGCATGTGCCTTTGACCATGTGAAGCTGCACTTGGGGACGGCCGTTCTTTGTGTTGGTTCATGCCTCACTGTGTGGCCTTGGGCAAGTCATTTGCTAGACCTTGGTTTTACCTTCTGTCAAATGGGGTAATGATAACTGCCCTGCTCTCTCAGAAGCCGTAGGTGAGCGTGAAGGGAGAGTGTGGGCATGTGTGGGAGGAACTGTAAAGTGCTGGTTGGTGCAGGGTTCTCGTGTTCTTGTGCCCTGCGTTCCTGCAGTGGCTCCCAAGGGCGAGAACGTGCCTGAACGTGCACTCCAGAGATCCCAGAGTAAAGGGAATCATCCCCGCCAGTCTAGGGTTGACTTCCTCTGTCTCGGGAAGCTGTAGAAATGGTTTTAGACGCCATATTCACATCTCCATGTGCCCTTGCCCCAGAAGTAGCTGGTCTTAATGCTCAAATAATAGGGTCATGTATTCCATACCACAGACCTCCAGGAATAAGGGCAATGAGAGGGTTAGAAAGGGGTGTGCTTGCTTTTTTCCTTACGTATTGTTGTTGATAATGTTGATGCTGTACTTGGCATTTTGGTCAGTGTTGTTTTATTCAGATCCAAAATCTCCTGGACTAGAATTTCATCTTGGGAGAAGCACACAAGAACATGTTAGAGTCCGCCCCGCAGGGCTGGCCCTTGTGCTCCTGTCCCCTAAGGCCATCTGCACACACAGTGAATGGGAAACAGGAACTCCAGGAACCCAGGGGATGTGGGACTTGACTTTCGAAAGAACCTTCTCTGGGTGGGCAGGCCGCTGCCTCCCTCAATAATTTAAGAAAAACTGAGACCATTTGGACGTTTTGGACACTGAACATTGTCCCCCAAAGGTACAAGGCTGGATGCTTGGCCCACACGTGGTCCTAAGTCTCCTTCCTGCCCTGGGTCCCTCTGTCCCATCTCTGAGGCTCTCCCAAAGCTGCCCTCCGTGTGTGAGTGAGCGTCGCTCCTGATCTCTGTGTCAACGCAGCCTCATTTTCTTCTTTTACGTCCCTATGGGTCCTCCTAGGGAGCTTTTACCATGAGAGCCCTGAGCTTCGTGTCTGCCAGACCCAGAAAAAACACACGAGCTCTGCTCCCACCAGAATGTGACCTTGGACAAGCGTCCTCCTGGCCCTGAGCTTCGGTTTCCTGTCTGTAAAACGGGGGTGTGTATTTGCCTGTGGGCTTTCCTGAGGGTCCAGTAAAGCAGTGTATGCAGAAGGCGCTCGGCATGGATCCTGGGCCATGGCCAGCTGCTGCGGCAACTGAGAGTCACCGCTGTCTCTGCAGCACAGTCACCAGGCCAGGCTGCAGCGCTGGGCTGGGCAGTGGGTCCTGGTTTGCTGGGGCCCTCTGGGTTCAGCCCGGAAAGTCCCTCAATGAGGAGCTCCTCAGCCCTAGGCAAAGCGGGCATCTGGTCACCCCAGGACCAGCTCATGCGGAATTCGAGGGTAAAGGGGAAGAGGCTGAAAATGCCACTGGAAATGAAGATGCCACCAATACCCCCGAGAAAAATGCTTCGTCCTGGGCTCTCAGTGTCTCGCCCAGCAGCTGTGCTCTCCCTCTTCCTCGCTCACAGAGCTGGGTTTTGGCAATGTGCGCCCCCAGTGAGGCCCCCTGCGGCCGGGTGGGCTACAGCCCTGTAAGGTAGGAGGAGTCTACCAGCTCTGTGAGGAGTTTGCTCCTCCTGATAAAAGGGGAACCAGTGTCCAGGCCTGCACCCCCGCCTCTTGCCCTGGGAGTGGACGAGGTGCCTGGCACTGTGGACACCATCCTTGATCATGAGGCACGAGCTTGAGGAATCAGGAAAATTGCCCAACAGTTGGTCTGCTCAAACGTGTGAGCTGTTTGCACTCAGCCAAGCCTTAAAGTAACAGAACCAGGAAGGAACCATCTATACAGATTCCAGGTATGCCTTTGGAGTGTCCCATATGTTTGGGAAAATTTGGACTGGACGAGGTCTCATTAATAGTAAAGGTTAAGGCCTTGTTCGCGAGGAGCTGACCACTCAAGTATTGAATAATCTTCAGTTGCCAGAAGAAATAGCTATTGTCCATGTTCCCAGACACCAGAAAAGCCTTTCTTTCTTTTGAAAGTCAAGGAAATAACCGAGCAGATCAGGTAGCCAAGCAGGCTGCTGTGTCTTCTGAAATGTGTATTTTTCACTTAACTCCCTGTCTCCCTCGTCTTACAGTAATCCCCATTTTCTCTTCCACTGAAAAAGAAAAACTGATAAAAATAGGCGCTAAAGAGAATTCAGAAGGAAAATGCGTACTGCCAGACCAGAGAGAAATGTTGAATAAACCTCTTATGAGGGAAATCTCACCCCAACTACATCAGGGGATCCACTGGGGGCCCCAGGCCATGTGTGATGCAGTTCTCAGAGTTTATGGTTGTGTAGGGACTTTGTATGTCTGCAAAGGGACAGAGATGGGGGAGAAATTAAAATATGGACTGGGTATTAGCTGCTATAAGGATTTTTGTTAATTTTGTTAGTGTGATTATGTCATTGTGGATACATTAAAAACAGTGCTTTAATCGGTTAGCAAGAAAACATTTTACATGAAGTGATAAGACACGTGGGGCAGTGCTGAATTATTCCTGGTAATGACAAAAGCGTGTGTGTGTGTGTGTGTGTGTAGAAAAAGCAAGATGGAAAAACGTGCACAATTATTGAAACTGAAGGATGAATATGTGGGTGTTCATGGTATTCTTCCTTGACTTCCTGCAAGTTAGAACAGTTCCATAAAGTAACAAAAAGTTAAAATATATAATGTATGTGTGGATTTCTGAAATTATAAAGGGCTTCAAATACAGAAAAACTTCTTAGATTCCTCCATTGCCCAAGGAATAAATGTCCAATGGTAAAAAATTCAGGGAGATAGGGAAGGATGGTGTCTTCGTCTATTTGTTCTGCTATAACAAAATACCCGAGACTGGGTAAATTAAAAAGGACGTAAATTTATTTCACATCCTTCTGGAGGCTGGGAAGTCCAAGATCAAGCCAGTGGCTTGTTTGGTGTCTTGCAAAGGCTGCTCTAAGCATCCATGATGGCGCCTTGTTGCTGAGTCCTCTGGAGAGGAGGAACCCTGTGTCCTCACATGGTGAAAGGCAAGAGAGCCAAATGCTGCACAAAGCCTCTTTCATAAGGGCCTTAATCCCATTTATGAGGGAGCACCCTTTTGACCAATCACCTCTTAAAGGTCCCACCTCTTAATGTTATCACTATCAGTTTCAATACCTGAATTTTTGAGGGGACACATTCAAACCACAGCAGAGAAGGACTCATGGGAGAAGAGACTATCACCTGCCTGATTCAGACCCATGGTTTTCTGTTTGCCCAACCATCTACTTGGGACTCTACCTGAATTCATTCTTATTGGCCAGGTCTTCACTTCTTGCCAGCAGCACAGCAAGAGGACAAAGCAGAGGGTCCCGTCTCCTTGGCTCACTGCCATGCTTCCTCCAGCTGAGGGAGAAAGACCTTATAAAAGTCTTAAGCTTCCCGGCCTTGGTCTCCAGGACAGTGTGGAATGTCAGGACCTGTGACATCATGACCAGGAAGGGAGCTGCTGACATCTTGCCTGGGGTGAGCAGAGTTTCTATCCAGTCTATGACTGGGTAGGAGGGAGGAGTTTGGTGGGAGTCTTGAGGTAACAGAAATCCTCTCTCCCATTGCTTTTTATGGTGACTTCCTCTATCCTGAGGACTCTGAGGACTGAAGGGGTAGATACTAATTAGAACTCTAAGTGCCAGTAGCCAAAAGCCAACAAAATCTGCTCCCATGGAAAGAGGCGTATTTGAAGGATGCTGGAGAGGTCATTGAGTTACAGAGCAAGTGCCAGAACCGACAGATCCAGACGGTCTAATCACCTCTTAAAGGCCCCTTGAGGAACAGAGCCTTGAAGAACAGAGGCCTGTGGCCCCATGTCTGCTTCCACTCTCTCCCACCCTCAAAGCTCCAGGGTGGTGAAGAATAGGAGACAGATGACCCAGGTTTCAGCATCCTTTCCCCCAAAACTTCTTTCTCAGCATCTGCCCCAATCTCTCCCTGGCAGTGAGACTTTCATCACAAGAGGAGAACATGGCTGCATTTCCATGTTATCATCCTCCCAGCTCGATTTCCTAGGCTTTCTAGAGCTTTCTCCATCAGCGCAGTGACAAAAGCCCAAAGGAGTCACTCTGGTTGACTCCGCTGGATCCTATCTCACCCCTGGACTGACTCCTATGTCCAGGACTCAGAGCAGGGCACCTGGTTTAGACTGGGCCAGGAGTGGGGTCCCGGGTGAACAGCCCTCAAATCTCAGCTCCGTGGTAGAGAAGGACAAAGAAGTGGTCCTGAACGTACAACAGTGCCTCCTGAGACCAGATCAGGACCCTAAGGATGGCTTGACCACCAGGGCTCTTTGACTCTATTTTTTTATTGCTGATATGGGGGTATGAAAAGACTTTCCCACTTTAAACATTATTTTTCACCTTGAAATTCTTGTTTGATTCAATTTCAATTAGCTGGGCTTTATGTTTTATTATTACATTTTCATTTACCTTAAAATGAGCTCATGGATATTATAATCTGTGACTTCACTGATGCTTGAGGATTCAGGTCTGTTGAGTTTATATTCTAACAACGAAATGATTGGGAATGATACGCTTGGCTCAGGCTGTCTTTTCCTCAGAATTTCTTAAAAATAATATTTTATTTTTTGGAGTAGTTTTAGGTTAACAGAAAAATTGAGCAAGAAGTTTCCATATACCTCCTTATAAATTTTAGAGAAATACTGAATGTTGCTGTGGAGAAGTCTGAGGCCAATGTGATTACCATTCTCTGCTGTGTGAGATTTACTTTGCTGTTTGAACACGTGAAGTATTATTTCCTTATCTTGAAGTTCAATAGCATAATTAGGATTTATCTTGATGTTTTTATTCCCCATTAAGTTTCACAGAAAAAAAGTTATGTTTGATATGCAAATTTAAACTTTTAGTTTCAAGAACTTCTCTTATCTTAATCTTTGCGTGTACCCTCAGGTATCTGGTTCTTGACTCAGGGACACTGATTTTTCTTATATTGGACTTTCTTTGTCTGTCTTCAATGTCTAATAGCTTTTCACTGACTAATGTTACTCCTTTGTCTTTTTCACTTCTATTCATCTTGTTTTTGTCCATGCAAGTCATTTAATTTCTAGAAATACCTATATTATTTCTTGTTTCTATTATCTCTATTGTAATATTGTTAGATCCTCAATTTAATTATGCCCCTCTATATCAATTCTATTGTGTTTTGTTCATCTTTGGGCTTTTTTGTAATGTGTCAGTTTTTCCATCCCATGAAGAATTGAGAGGACTTTCCTCTGTCTTTTGCATTGTGTTTCCTCTGTGTTGTTGTTTTGGTTGGCCTTTTGCCTGGTATTCTTTTTCTTTGATTGCTGTTGTTTTAATAAGTTTGTGCTATTCCGTGTATTTCTTTTCACTTTGCTTGTATTTGGGCATGTCTCTCAGACGTTATTACGATAAACAGTGAATGACTATTTGGTCCCCTTCCAATCGTCTTTAAGTCATATTTGTTTTCTCCTCACATTCCCGTACCCTATTCTAAGCAAGAGTTTGAGGACTGGGTTGTGTAGGCTGCCTCATTTTCTATGGCCTAAAGAAATGGAGTTGGGGAAAGAGGATGGAACAAAGAAGGTGCTGTAATAATGTCACATTTTTTGAATTTCTAAGTTCATAGAACAAATTTCTGCTCCTGAAAAATGTGATAAGAAAAAATAGAGGGTTTCAAACCACTGGGAAGAGATGAGATCATTAGACCGTTCATCTTTATGTAACCAGACTCCTCAGTTACAGATCATTTTCAAAGCACATTTGCTCTTGTTTTTTTCTTATGAAAATATCCTGTATATCCTTAATTTGGCAATATAAATGTGACCAATTGTTTTAAAAACAGAAGTGATGCTGGCTATTAAAATGTAAACTGTTTCCTAAATGAAAAACTTAAAGGAATGTAATTAGAGAAGTATAAACAGTGGTTAATATGCTGCTTCTTGAAAAGACATATTACAACTTACAATCTTTCTTTATAAGTGTATGTTGTTACTGTTTAATCAGGCATGTGAATGTATTCAGCTGTTAAGCAATCCTATTAGCTGGGAAATTGCATTATTATTTGCTGGTCTGTTTATGTTACATTGTTGTTGGCACTCTAAGTTTCTCTTTTTTCTCCAAGCTTTTCTTACTCTAGTCTCTGTAATCTGTATAATTGTCTTTTTTTAACTTTTATCTTTAGAAAATATTGAATAGAGATACTGGGAGTGATTAACTGTGTCAGAATCACAAAGTTCTAGTGCTTTTCAGATTAATCCTAGAGACATTATGTTGCTGTTTTAAAAGACAGAAGGACCTAGATCCATCATGGAGGGCCACAGTTGGGTTGTGGCCAATGGTCCTTCCTGCCTAGGGAGAATCCACAAATGGTGTCTAGGAAGACCTGCTGTTGACTAGACCAAGGCCACTTCAGTGCATGACATCTTCTTGGACTCATCAACCTTGACCTCAATGGTCAGAGATCTCTCTACTAGTAATTCTAAGTGTTGGCGACAAAAATGAAGAGAGCAAAATAGGGAATGCTTTCTATTCTGGGGAAGCAACAGTGGAAGATTTTTTGTTTGTTTGTTTTTGAGACGGAGTCTCGCTCTGTCGCCCAGGCTAGAGTGCAGTGGCGCGATCTCGGCTCACTGCAAGCTCCGCCTCCCAGGTTCACGCCATTCTCCTGCCTCAGCCTCTCCGAGTAGCTGGGACTACAGGCGCCCGCCACCACGCCTGGCTAATTTTTTGTATTTTTAGTAGAGACGGGGTTTCACCGTGGTCTCAATCTCCTGACCTCGTGATCCGCCCGCTTTGGCCTCCCAAAGTGCTGGGATTACAAGCGTGAGCCACCGCGCCCAGCCAACAGTGGAAGATTTGCCTGAGTAAGAAAATCTCCTAAAAGCTTTCTGTGTCCATCTAAACATTCATACACTCATACATACTTCATTCCTTTGTTCATTCATTTATTTTCCTTGTCTTCTCATAGAATATGTTTTCTGAGATCAGGTTACTATGTTGCTGTTACAGGAAATCAGATTGATTTTAAATTTCTATATGCAATAAAATAAAAGCCTTTGACATCTCCCTTTTATTCTCAACAGTTAATAAGTTTAGAAGCTCAGTGATACGGTTTGGCTGTGTCCCCACCAAAATCTCATATTGAATTCTCACGTGTTGTGGGAGGGACTCAGTGGGAGGTAATTGAATCATGGAGGCAGGTCTTTCCCATGCTGTTCTTGTGGTAGTGAATAAGTCTCATGAGATCTAATGGTTTTACAAAGGGGCGTTTCCCTGCATGAGCTCTCTCTCTTTGCCTGTCACCAGCCATGTAAGACAGGACTTGCTGCTCCTTGCCTTCCACCATGATTGTGAGGCCTCCCCAGCCACGTGGAACTATGAGTCCATTAAACCTCTTTTTCTGTATAAATTACCCAGCTCTGGTATGTCTTTATCAGTAGCATGAAAATGGACTCATACACTCAGTTTTAAAACAAGTTACATGAAGTTGCAGAGCTCTTTAAGAAAGCCATGACTTGCCCAGACAAATCAGTACTGGTGTGTTAACTGAACTCAATTTGATTTTTCTGGGCTTTGTTTTGTATTGGCCCCTTCTTGTTAAATAAAAATAAGAAATTCAATAAAAATGTTAACAAATAGTTTTGACAAAACCGAATACACAAAACATATTGTGATGCAGCTTAAAATTTAAAAAGAAAAAAAGAACAGCTTCAAGAGAATTAAGTACTAATTAAGTACTAAGAACAATCATCAGAGCTAGATACAAGACATCCAATATCTTTCGAGAAACATTACTTATGTTACCCAATTCTTCCTTACACATCTTACTGGCTAACTGAGAACGTAATGCATTAAAATCACATTGAAATGAATTAATATGATAACTGGAGGCAATGAGAGGTAACTGAGACATAATTGCAAATGCAGAATTTTTTTTCAATTTGAAATTGAACGTTTAACAACCAATTCGGAATTTTCTATTTTTGAAAATCCAGTAGCTCTTGGAGTGAATAGACCAAATGACTCCATTTTAATAGGTCTCATCATTGATCTCTGCTTATAAAATTTGCTTCATTGCCTTCGTATACCTGAGACTGAAATGCAGAGCTGTTCTGGAGTCTCCAGGTAGTCCAGGATTTCAGTGCAAACTTGTCTTACACAAAGAGGTCTGAAAAAATAATCTGGCTGCTATGGTTTGAATGTCCTCTCCAAAACTCTTGTTAAAGTTTAATTGTCATTGTGATGGTAGTAAGAGATGGGACCTTTAAGAGTTAATTAGGTCATGAGGGCACTGCCTTCATGAATAAGTTAATGCCATTATCATAGGAGGAAGCTTGTTATCTCGGGAATTGAGCCCCGTTTCTCTCTCTGTCTTGCACCCTGCCTCTCCGTGTGATGCCTTCTGCCATGTTAGGGTGTAGCAAGAAGGCCCTCACCAGCTGTAGCCCCACAGTCTTGTACCTTCCAGCCTACAGGACCCCGAGACAAACAAATCTCTCTTCTTTATAAATTACCTAGTCTATAGTTCTATTATAGCAGCAAAAACAGACTAAGACACTGGCCTTTTACTTTTGATTTTGTTTCTATTGATTTTTACTAGGTACATCTAATTTCAGCTCTTGAAGGTGGCTGACATGGTCATTGAACTGAAGCTTTGTGGTGAAGAAACTATTAAGCAAATGGGGAGGAAGAGCCATACAATTTCACTTTAGTGAGGAGCTAAGAACTAATTTTATTCCAAAATCAAACTCATGCCAAAAACAGGCCAATGCAATCATTTAGGGATAAAGAACCTGGAGTTTCAGGCACGAGTGGAAGGTGCTGAGGGGTCCAGAACCTGCCACTCCAAAAAAAAACCCTCTTTGGCATAAAGATTGTTTTGAGCTGAAGGCAATTGAGAATCAACAGATGCAGGAAAAATTCTCTACCCTTTCTTTTGTGCCTAAAAGCAATGCATAAACTTGTCTTTGTGAAAATGACATGAATTTTTCCCTCTCCTGAACCGGGATGAAGAGAGCTACCCTTATCACCACAGATGGAGAGCCAGCACCAAGATGAGTCAGTATAAAAAGACCTTACTAAAATAACCCTTAGTTTCAGTAGTTCCCTGATATATTTGCTAGTCACTTTCCCACAAGTTATCACCCCTAGAAGCCAAAACCCCTCTCCTTTGTCTAGTCACTTCTTTAAAATTTATTGCCTTTTGTTAAAATGGTATGTAATCTAAGTCTAACTGCTTCTTTTTTTTTTTTTACTTCTTTTTTTTGTGAAGCCCTTGTGCACACAGAATTAAAAATATTAATACGATTTTTATGCCTTTTCTCCTGTTAATTGACTTTTGTCAGTTTTGTTCAGACTCCAGCCACTGAGCAAAAGAGGGTGGAGGAAATGTTTTCCAACCCTACAATGCACACTGTATCTCTGTGTAGCATACACCTCTGTATGACAATTTCCCTTGTTGTTTGCCGCAAGACACATGAGCTGCAACTCTGAATCGGGAAATAGAACTTTACTCACTTCCGTGGAGCAATTGGGGAATGAAACAACCTTGCATGCTCCTCTGAGGAGTATGCCATGAGCGCTCAGAGGCTACTATTATTGGCTGAGCATCGGTGTCAAAATCTTGATTGATGTCCAAATGCTTCTGGTCTCGTCCTAGACTTGTGAGGTGTGGTCTCCATAGGTCTGTTCCCATCCCTTTCCCCTCCACCACGCCCAGTCCCACATTCTTTTCTGCATGCTGTGCAGTGTGCTCTGCTGTATTGATCACCTTAACCCAGCTGTGTGCAGTCTTCCACTTGTCCTGAAAACAGCACACCCATGTAGCCTTCTTCTTCGATGATGTCTGGGTCATGTGTTGGTGTTGTGCACACTCTTATTATGATCATTTGAACTCTTATAACGCATTGTTTAAACATGTGAAAACGTAAGACAAACTTGCAGGTTTCAGTCATTTAAAGATAAACCACGATATAAATGTTCATATCTATTCAATATATTTAAGATAAGCACTTCAAATTCTCATTTAAATATCTTAATCTTGCTTCATCTGTAAAGTCATAACTTTATTAGTTAAAATGCTTATTTGGATAATTTCAGACTTTCACAAAGGTTGCGAAAATTGTACAAAGATTTTCTAAATACTCTTCACTTACATTCCCGAAATATTCCTACATTAGCATTCTCTCTCTTCCTCCTCTCCTCTCTCTCTCTCCTCTCCTCTCTCTCTCTCTCTCAAGGTTCTACAATTACTGATCCTGACACTTACGATGTGAGTTTAGGTAGAGCTTTGGGAAGTTCAAGATCGCTCATCATTTTATTTGGTAATGTCTTTTGCTCAAGTGACACCTTTTACTTCAACTGCTATTGTTTGCCTCGCTAGTTTCAATTGTGGGATTTTTCAAAAATGCATCATGATTGATAGAGTTAAAATTAATCTTTCCTGACATAAAGCATGTTGTGTTCACTGCTGTGGGCCTGCTATGTTTAGTATTGCAATGCCAGTGGGTTTATATCACCTACCAGTTTATCTTGTTATAACTCATCTGACTGCTTTATCTCTGTGAGGTAGCTGTTTAGAGCTTGGGTTCTGAAGTCAGATGATTTGAGTCTGACTCTTGGCTTTAGTTCCTGAATCCTGGACAAATACCTTCACCTCCCTGGGCCTTCCCTTCCACATCTTCCAGATGCGCATATGGTAGTGCTTATCTCATAGGATTTTGTGTATGTGTGAGGATTGAGTCAAACAAATAGGAAGTGTTCAGTATGTTGTCCATTGTTGCATTAATCTAAAAAGAACATTGGATAAAATTTGAATATCTTCTGTGCCTAAAATGTCTATAGCCTTTCTCTTATTTATTTGCAATTCTCTGCTGTTTGAGTTTCTGATAGGCTCTACATTTCTAAGCTTTTATTTAGTCTTGATTAATTTTAGTGAAGTTTTTCCTCAATTTACTCAAAATAATGTATTTACCATAGGAAGTTAGTAGTTAAAGATAATTGTTATGTTTGATCTTTACATAATTAAAACTTGAGAATTTTATCCTTTCAGTTCCTATGTAGGTTAGTTGTTCCTCAATATGGCTAATGTGGGTGGTATCTTGGATTGAAATATCTTATTTCCTCAAGTGTACAATCCATTTTAAATAGCAATTTGTGTGGTTGGTAACCATTAACTTGATAGAAACGTTAGGTCTGAATCTGTCTCTACAAAATTCATGTGTTGGAACTTAATTTCCAGTGGGGTAGTGTATTAACTCATTTTCATACTGCTGTGAGGAAATACCCAAGACTGGGTAATTTATAAAGAAAAAGAGGTTTAGTGGACTCACAGTTCCACGTTGCTGGGGAGGCCTCACAATCATTGTGGAATGTAAAGGAGGAGCAAAGGCACATCTTACATGGTGGCAGGCAAGCGAGTGTGTGGAGGGGAACTGCCCTTTATAAAACCATCAGATCTCATGAGACTTATTCACTATCACAAGAACAGCATGGGAAAAATTCACCCCTATGATTGAATTACCTCCCACCCGGTCCCTCCCGTGACATGTGGGGATTATGGGAGCTGAAATCCAAGGCAAGATTTGGGTAGGGACACAGCAAAAACATATCAGGTAGTATTAAGAGGTGGGGTCTTTAGGAGGTGATTAAGTCATGAGCATGGAGTGCTTAAGAATGGAATTAGTGACCTTACAAAAGATGTGTGAGGGAGCTGTTTGCTGCTTTCACCTCTTCTGCCAGGTGAGGATGCAGCAACAGGAAAACAAGTTGGAAGCAGAGAGCAGTCCTCACCAGACACTGAATCTGCCAAAACCTTGACCTTGAACTTCCCAGCCTCCAGAACTGTTCAAAATAAATTTCTGTTCTTTCTAAATTACCCAGTCTGTGGCATTCTGTTATAGCAGCAGGAGTGGACTAAGATAATTTTATTGAACATCTATCTAAAGAAATGCTACTTCCTTTACTCAAAAATAAAACATGAAGTTTCTGCAGGTCAGGAGGGCCTCTTAGACCAAGTCATTGGTCTGACCATGAGATTCAACTTCCAGGATCCTTTTCTGAGTCTTGCTTCTCTCTCTCTGCTAGATTTAAGCACTCCTGTTCACCACGGAGTCACTATGTTTAAGTAGAGCCCTGCGGCTCTCACACTGCATGTCTGTTTGGATGCTCTTGGGGGCCTTGCAGGAGTTTTAATGTGGACTGATGTAGGCATGAGGATTCTCAGAGTCCCATGGTATGTTTGCTGTGCAGTGAAACTTGAAGACCATGGCCTACCCAACCTCTGATTCTCTGCAGCAACCCCCAGGGTCACATGGGGACCTGCAAAGTTTGTTCTAAAATTGAGGTGATGAGAGGGGGCTGAGTTCAGAGTGCTACCTCCTTCCACACCAGCTCTACACACTCATCTCCCCTCCACACTCACACTCCTCTGTGCAGTAGTGCAGGCTCCAAGAAATTCCCTTAGAAAGAACTCCACTTAACTTTGCTCTATCCAGCATTTCCAAACTTAATATCAAATTAGTGCTGTGGTAATATGTGGGCTTATTTTATTAACACATTAAATAAGGATTAGTGGCTATTTCAAAACACCTGCAACAGCTTAACATGTGAAATATATGGTTTCTGTTGGTGACAAAGATATGGGTACCATGGTTTGTTAGTTGCATTTATAATTAAAGGAAGAGCTAAATTTCAAATAAAAATTACTGAACATAAACATGAGATTATTTTTTATCCCAAATTCACAGACCCCCTCCCAACCCCACCTTCCTGCCCCCTGCTGCACTCTCTGTCCATGGGCCCTGGTTAAAGGAAACCCAAGTTGGAACAGGACTCGGGGCTTTTCTTTGACCTGGGTTTTTGCAAACACAAGAGATGCATGGGCTGGGTATGGCGCTGGTGTGAGAGCTGCACTTTCTGTAGTGACTTGAAGCCTGAATTCACCTCGACCTCTACTTCCTCCTGCCGGGGAGCTGGTGAATGCCCGCTGGATCCATTGGAAGGGGTGCGTCTCCCTCTTGGCTGTCTCTGTCCAGAGCTGTTCCTCAGGGACTTCCTTGCATTGGGCTCCTGCCAGTCTCAGGACTTCTCGGTCTCTCTGTTGACGGCCCATCAGAGCTCATTCCACTTGTGAAGGCTTTCTCCTGTCATCCTTCTTGGAAGCTCTTTGAATACCAACCATGGCTGAGCACTGCGCTGCCTCCCTGCCCAGCTGCCACTGGGCTTGGCTGATTTTCAACCTCCACATGAAAGGGAAACTTTCAGATGGCATCTGGGCTTTGCTATTTCTGGTGTGGTGTCATTAAAAGCTGCCTCAGTCTAGCATCTGTGATTTTTCTTTTTGATATAAAAAAGATATGAACTGTTAGTGCAATAGTGCAGAGAATGATATCCGACTTTTATTTTATGTATATATTTTATTTGTGTCTCATAAAGGAGTTCAGGACACAATAACCCAAAGCATGGCACTTTGACATTTGAGAAAACAGCAGAAGCAGGAAGGTCTCTCTCATCTTCCTCTGCCCTTCTACCCTGAAGCAGGTCATGAGACCTTCATTTGAGAAGTACACACTCTATACCCAAAGAAAAGAAACATGCTTATCTCTGAAGACACAGAGACACAGAGAAGAATCTGAACACACCGGCCTTACTAGGCCACCCCATGCCTCCCAGGTTACTGCCGTTAGATCACGCTCCCTTTGTCCAGCCATACTTCCCCGAGACTGTCCACTCGTCATCAAGCCTAGCATAAAAACATGTTTCCCCTTTCTTTGGGTCTTTATTTCTGAAGACGCCCATGTCACATACAAATTATATTAAATACAATTTTATGCCTTCTTCTTCTTAATCTGTCTTACAGGAGCCTCAGGCATAAACCTAGCAAAGGGTGAGAAAATATGTATCTTTTTATTCCCTACCTTTGTATTTATGTTGAAATGCAAAGACAGGCAAAAATAGAGGGCTATATGAATTCAGCAGGATTCTAAATTATTAATTTGGAAAGTACTTTCAAAATCTGGAGGAAAGTTTCTAATTACTTTTGGAAGGAAAGGCAGTATTATGTAAGAAAACCACATTTTCTCTCATGCATTACCAAACTAACTACAGAAGTCACATCTTTATGCCTTTTTGTAGCTAACATTGTTTCTGACCCCTACGAACTGACTGAAGCAAACAGATCAAGTTGATTCAGTGTTAGGTAAATAGGAGGGTGGTGAGATTTTAAGATAAACTTATCAGAGCAAGAAAGGATCAGTGCTTCAAACAGGTGCAAAAAAAGTCGGGGAAAGGTAGAATTAAGCACTCCTGTTTTCAAGTTAGAAAATGTTCACATTTGTTTCTAATGTTTACTTAAACGCTCTAATACCCTCAAAAATCGACCTCCTTGAATTTGAAGGTCAGTGAAATATAAATAATGCAATTACTGCTTTTTGGAATATCTCTGTGGATTCATTCAGCACTCTCACCAGTTTATTATTTATTTATCTATTTTGAGATGGAGTCTTGCTCTGTCACCCAGGCTGGAGTGCAGTGGCGCGATCTCGGCTCACTGCAACCTCCGCCTCCCATGTTCAAGCAATTTTCTTGCCTCAACCTCCCGAGTAGCTGAGACTACAGGTGTGTGCCACCACGCCCAGCTAATTTTTGTATTTTTAGTAGAGATGAGGTTTCACCATGTTGGCCAGGCTGGTCTGGAACTCCTGACCTCGTGATCCACCCGCCACAGCCTCCCAAAGTGCCGGGATTACAGGTGTGAGCCACCGAGCCTGGCCACTCTTGCTATTTTATTTCTTTTATTGTTTTGCTAAGAATTTAAAAAATTTAAATGTTTACCATATAAAATATCTTACTGCCTTGGCATTTTTATACCATACATCTTAGAATATTATAATTTGTAAGTTTATCTTGTAAATTATCCTTTGTTATACAGAGTATCTGACCAACTCACCCATTCCCCTGGTCCAGTTGCCATTTTATTTTCTCTTTGGAGAAATCTCCTGGTAGCTGCCTGCATGATTGGCAAATTGAAGTTGGAATTTTTTATGGTCTGTATTAATGGATCTGATTCTTAGAAATTAATTCCCTTCCTAAGAAAAGTACCCTCTTCATTTCTGCTTTTTGCAAGGAATCATTGGCATTTGTCCAACAGTTAATGAGAAATTATTATATAATTATATTTAACTTTTTTCTCAATTCTTTCTGTGTTTGACATAATGATGAAAAAGAAACTTGAATGGAAAATGCATCAATATAATAAAAGCATATTGCAATTATATTCTGACTTTGGCTTTTCCCTCTGTATTTCTCACAGGTTAATTACATTCTAAAGCATACCAAGCTCTTCGTGTTTGCTGCTGGAGTGACTGTGTGTTGCCCTGCCCTTAGATGAAGCAATGCTTTCGTAACCTCTGAAGATGCCTGAATAATCTGAGGTTCTAATGGTTTACATTTTCTTATCGTTCATACGGATAAAAATATGGCTGCATTCCAACTGTCAAGATACATTTGTGTGTTGCCTGTAAAACTAGCTCTTCTGTTTAAATGAAGAGCAGATAAAAAGCATATATGCAATTCGTCTAATCTGTTCAGTGGCAAATTACGGAGCAAAGATTGTGGTAGGATAATCTTTTGGATTATTCATTCTGAGTTTAAAAATGTTTTGCCTTCTAACAGAAATCCTTTAATTATATGCTAAAGTGGCGATAACCTCATTACAACAGTTTTGCTTATTCCTCAAAGCATTTATTAGTTTACTTCTTTAAAATTTGAAAGTGACTATAAAGTTAGGAAGTAAACATTTTTGAAAAGGTCAATTAATGATTTAATAATTTGAATTGTTCTCCAAAGATTAGACATGGCAATTGAAAATAAATGGAGAAATCTCTTCCCTATGGTCATCAAAATTTTGACATGTATTCATATGCCTACTTATAAAGGAGATTGGCAGCACATAATTGATACCATCTAGCCTTTATTTACAGCAATCAAACATAAGACCTTGATATTAACATGCCCTGTGTGCATGTGTGCACATACTTATATATACACACACTCGTATATACACACCCACATGTATAATACCCATACACACACATACATATACATACATATACACACAGACACATAAACACACATATACTCTTCACAGTCTTTCTAGGTGAATCCCCCAATCTAAAATGGCCTCCCTCCACACACCATTTTCGTTTGTATTATCTCTAGCTTGCCTTTGCTTTTTTTCATTGCCCAGGAGTGCCAAATGCATCCAATTTCATCTTCATTTGTTTATGGGCTTATCTATCTCCCCACTGGAACAGTGCCCAGGGGGATAGTGGCTGTTTCTGAATTGTTCACTGCTGTATCCTCAGTACCTAGATCAATGCTTGGCTCATGATAGGTGCTAAGAATTTGTTCAGTGAATAAGTGACTGTTCCCATTTGGACTTAGGCTTGTGCAGGGGAAAAAACAGACTGCTTTTCCTCTGCTCTCACCCCACAATCAACACAGAAGACTTCTATGGCCAAATGTGTGCGTTTTCCCCCCATATACCAAGCAATCAATCTGTTCCGCAGCAGATGCCAGCTGGGAGTCCTCCAGCCCAGTCAGTGCTGAGTCTACCGGAGATAGTGTCAGACCCCACGGAGTGAAGGCTCAATCCCACAAGACTGCATCCACTTCCGTTAACAATCGCAAACCCCAGGTTTTTCACCTGTCTTCTGACTGACCAGCTATAAATCAGGGATCCCATGGCTTCCTCTTTGGGTTAATTAATTTGCCGGAGACGCTCATAGAACTCAGGAAATCTCTTATATTTGCTAGTTTATTACAAAGGATGTTACAAAGACTACAGATGAAGAGGTGCACAGGACAGGGCATGGGAGAGGGGTGTGCCACCCTCTAGGCACCTCCACGTGTTCAGCTGTTTAGGAAAATCTCTCAAACCCTGTTCTTCCTCTCCTCTCACACCTCAGCAGCCATCAATGCAGAAGACTTCTGTGACCTAATGTGGTGGGGTTGGTTTCTTCACATAGCAAGCAGTGGACACCAGCTGGGTGCCCTCTAATTCAGTTCTAACTCTATCTACTTGGAGGTGAACCTCAGATCCCACAGGTTGAGGCTCAGTCCCCAAGACAGCCTGCCTCAGACACCAGTGGCAAGTCCAGGCTCTGAAACTTCTGACTGACTGGCTATAAATTGGGGATCCCAGGACCCTCTTTGGGTTCAATTTGTTGGAGTGGCACACAGAACTCAGGGGAATACCAACTTGTGTTTACCAGTTTATTGTAAAGGATATTACAAGGATACATCCATCAAGGATACAGATAATGAGATGCAGAGTGAGGTATCGGGGAGGGCACAGAGCTTCCACGCCCTCCGTGGGCATCACGCTCCAGGAGCCTCCCCAGGCTCAACCATCCGGAAGCTCTCTGAACCCTGCCCTCTTGAGTTTTTATGGCAGCTTCATTATGTAGGCATGATTGATTAAACCATTGGCCATTGATGATCAACATAATCTCCAGCTTCTTCCCCTCCCTGGAGATTAGGAGGTGGGACTGAAAGTCCTAGCCCTCTAATTATGCCGTTGTCTTTCTGGTGGCCAACCATACCCTGAAGCTATCAATAAACATCAGCAAACAAAAAGACAGCACTTTGAAGTTTCCAAGGGTTTTAGGAGTTGTATGCCAGGAAAACTGGCAAAGACCAAATATATGTATTTCATAATATCATAGCTTCCTTCTCTGAATTTCTGTAAGACTTTAGCTTCACATGTGAAAATAAGTAATTCAAAATCTAAACTACTGAAACTTTGAAATATTTTGAGCCTTAAGGAAATGTGATTATGGGATCTGAGTCATGCAAACAGGCAGCTGTAACGTAGGCAGCTGTAATCTTTATTTCTCTGATTATAGATTAGCCTTCTTCCTTACCTACAGTGTTTTGTAAAATGCTGCAAATGACTCAAGAGTGACAAGAAAGACCCCTTCCCTCTTCACTACTGATCTTTGTTATAGATTAACATCCTTCTTACCTTTCTCACACAAAGACTTTGGCTATCACGTTGCCTAAAATAAAATGTTAAATATACACTTTTAAATTGGAAACAAAAACTAGCTGTAAAGGAAAGAAAACGTGTCACATGGAGAAAAAAGCAAACTGCACTAATTAAATTTTTGCAACTAATAAACCAGCCTTGCATAGAAAATGTTATAATCCTACTAAACTTCTATGTTTTCTGCCTAATGAGAAATAAAAAATAAAATCCTAAGCCCCCCATGTGACTAAACAGAACCCATCTTAGCCAAGAGGACCCTTGAGAAACCTTTAAAAAAAATAGCCCTCAGCCATGACAGTATAGGATGTCAGATGGGCCTCATGATAGACCCTCCTTTGCTAAATGCCATTGGACTTTCTTTTCCTAAGGTTTAAACAAAAACCAGCCCTCTTGAAAGACTTACTTGACTGCTGATTTCAACCAATCACCTGACACTACCCCGGTTTGGTGGACAGCAACTGATCGAAATTCTTCCTGATAAGAGACCACCAACCATGGAGTGGTTCTGATCAGTTTAAAGAGACTGCACAATGAGGGCCTTCAGGTCATCTGCTTTACCTTTTGATGTATAGGATCTAATTATAATACATTTAAATGATAAGTCTCCACCCCAAAGTAAACGTGGGATACATGTTACTTTTATGTTACTCTACTACACATGCCTATGCCTCCCCTTTGTAAAATATTCAGAGGTCCTCTTATAACCTGTAGAATATGTATACCTAACCAATCTGTTCAACGTAAGTTCCTGTCATATCCTTCCCTCCCTTGAAGTGCCTGCTTTCAGCTTCTGAAAGAGGCTATGCTTCCCAGTCTACAGGCAGCAACCCTTCATGAGAAATAAAGCTCTCCTTTCCAAATTTATGAACCTCATGATTCTTCAGATGACATTATATATAAAAGCAAAACAATTTTTAAGTTCAAAGTGCTGACCCCATTTCTCTGGTGTCTTTGTCTTCCAGATGGTCATTCCCAGCTTTTCACCTGAATAAGCTTTTTAAACTGGATTCTGATCATTTCTATTATTTCAGGCTGACACACATAATTCATCATCTCCTTCATCTTACTGCATTCATTCATTCATTTACCATGTCTTCCAGTGAGCTCCCTGAGAGCAGGTTCTGTGGTAGGTAAATTTGTGTTCCCTCTGGCACTCAACTCAGGAACTTGACATTGAAAGGTGCTTAAACATATTATTGAAGAAATGCATTCATCTATTCAAGTCCTGTTTCCTAAGAACATTTCAGTAAAGTCTATTCTGTAAAAATGTACATCTATAGACATGTATAGATATTTGCTTGATTATAGCTAGGAGCCAGTATTATCATTGAAGATTTGTTCTTATAGTGCATGTTCTCATAAAACCAAGTCTGGACACGATCAGTGTCTGTCCTTGGCACAATTGGAGAAAGATCTTTGCTGCCACAGTTTTCTAAATGCCTGTCTTGTTGTCCAAGCACGAGAGGGTTTCCTTTGCCACATCCCCACTTTGCACTTCCCAGAGTCAGGTTCTCTGTGTCCCTGGCGCTTAAATCATTTTAGGCTAAAGGAAAATGATAATGAAGACACACATTCTCCCTCTCATTCACTGCCTCTCTCTTTTGGTGGTTTCTGTCTTAATGGATTGATATGGTTTGGCTCTGTGTCCCCACTCAAATCTCATGTTGAATTGTAATTCCCAATGCTGGGGGAAGGACATAGTGGGAGGTGATTGGATCATGGGGGCGAATTTCCCCCCTGCTGTTCTCATGATAGTGAGTGAGTTCACACCAGATCTGATGTTTAACCATCAGATTGTGTGTGGCACATCCCCATTTGCTGTCTGTCTCTCTCTCCTGCCACCATGTAAAGAGGTGCTTTCGATTAAGTGAAATGAAATAATATTTACTAACTACGTCCCCTTCACCTTTTGCCATGATTGTAAGATTCCTGAGGCCTCCCAGCCATGCTTCCTGTTAAGCCTGTGGAACTGTGGGTCAGTTAAACCTCTTTTCTTCATGAATTACCCAGTCTCAGTAGTTCTTTATAGCTGTGTGAGAACAGACTAATACATGGATCTTAATCCTGGAGATGGACTCTTAAGCATTGTCTTTTTTGGGACAGCACTGGAATAAAAATTTTCAGATTTACATGAGCCAAGAGAAGAGAGCAATGCTCTGAATTGTGCTTGGGGAAACAATGGGGAAGACAAAGTCTGTGGCACCCTGCAACTCACCCCATAAGCTGTTGGCCTGCTGTAAAGACAGGTAGGGTGTTAATTGCTTATATGACAAACCAAATTTTGATAAATTTGATGAGAATTTTATGTCTTGTGCTGTTTTCTAGGATGCACATGGGGAAGATGGACATTTTTGTAATTTTAATAAAGTTCTGTAGGATGATGCACTGTGTAGCTAAAGGTGGTGGTTGTTGTGATCTCATGTTATGGTTCCAGATTTCCAGGTAGTAATTTAAGTGTAGAGTAACATAATGGTGCCAGCCATTCATTTTATGTTAAGTGTGCTTTTCCCACTCTCATACCACAAAGGCAATGTTAAATAATTACAGAGAATTGATTATGAGGCCAAGAAAATGAAAGGCTACTTTTGAGTGATGCTTTAATACAACTTTAAGGTTAAATGTGAAGGAAACAGATAGACTTCTAGATTCATTCAGAGCACAAGGCCCTGTTATTCCTAAAATCACTGAGTTAATAATCTCAACTTGGGAAGACTGATTTGCTGTTAAAGATCATGCAAAGAGTGAGGCTAGTGAATATTAGTGATTCTAGAAGAGTGATTCTCAAATATTTTATGAAGTTGCAGCTAACGAAATTGTTAAGGAGAGACCTGAGTAGACAGACTCCTGAGTGTAACAGTTAGTACCCTGAAAATTTAAGATTTGGACTCCATTTTATGAACATTTTAATCCACGTGATCATTGTTTTGATTGCAATGTCTATATAATTGAGCCTGGTCTTAATGTTTCCTTAAATATTCACCATTAGAAGTAGTCTTCTGTGAAAAAAAAAAAAAAAAAAAAGGATCTCTTTTAGTTGGCTGATCTTGGCTTGCTCGTTTTACTACTAGGAAAATGATGTTAATTTTTTTAAAAAAGACTTAATGGTGCCATGATTAAGGGTGATGGTTATTGGCGCCTAAAAAAAACTTCCCTCCCCAATTTTATGATATTTGTGCATTTTAGAAATTTTTGAATATCTATTGAGGAAAGCATTGAGCATGTCACAGATAACCTCTGTTGATATTTTTACATAAACCTTTCTTTTTACTGTGCTTACGACATTTTTAATAAGATCACATTGTGCAAAGTAAATATGGAGTCCTTTGTAATCTGCATTATTTTAAAATTGAAGTATTAAAGATTATTCCATTCCACTTAATATTATTTTTCTGCATCAGGCATTTGAACATGTGGTCTGTGACCCCACATAAGGAGGTGATGGCAGTGATGCCACCACCCATCAGGAAGGCAGCTGCAGCCTCACACCCAACAGCGTTGAACCTTAAGGTCATGGCTGGGAATGTAGACCCGTCCAATGTTCTCAATTTGTTTTCCAGTGAGGGCTCTAGGACTAAATACTCTTTCATTAGTCATGTGAAAGAATGAAATGTGTGGCACTGAGTTTTGCATTCAAAATAAAAAGAATAGAATGTTCTAACACCTGTTACGTTGCTGTTTTACTTATTCTTGTGGAACTTAAGAACAAAGTGAGAACACCTATTGGTTAGTTGCTTTCAAATAAAATGTATTCATCGCTAATTTGTCCTTGTAAAAGGGTGCCCATTCCTAATGCCGGTGCACTGGCCGTGTGCACTCCGTGGTCCCAGCAGCTCTCGCTCCCTGGACTCCCGCCGTAGTGGGCGTTTACTAAGGACCTGTTGATCTGGAAAGACAAACCCAACCCAAAGGGGATTAAGGGTGGAGGGAATACATTTGTGGGTCGTTCTTTGTTTTTTTTGTTTGTTTGTTTGTTTGTTTTGAGACAGAGTCTAGCTCTTTCGCCCAGGCCCGACTGCCGTGGCGCTATCTCGGCTCACTGCAAGCTCCGCCTCCTGGATTCACGGCATTCTCCTGCCTCAGCCTCTGGAGTAGCTGAGACTACAGGCGCCCGCCACCACGCCCGGCTAATTTTTTATATTTTTAGTAGAGACGGCGTTTCACCGTGTTAGCCAGGATGGTCTCGATCTCCTGACCTCGTGATCCGCCCACCTCGGCCTCCCAAAGTGCTGGGATTACAGGCGTGAGCCACTGCGCCCGGCCTTGGGGTCGTTCTTTCCTGAAACAATGTTTTACTCCTTTTGCTTCTTTTTAGGGTATCCTGCAGCAGTTTTTGGTGTTACTGACGACCAGCTCTGATGAGTCTTCGGTTTCTTAGCTTCAGGCTGGACTATGGCAAGGGTATATTTATAAAGTGATAATGTCATTGCTGTTATTTAGCATCCTCTTCAGAAACTTTTTTTTGCAATATTATTAGATTAAACTGAAATACATAGAAAATATAGAGAGCATTTTATTATCTTGGTATTCAAGGTTGTAAAGTATGAAAATTTTTGTATCTTACATATATCTATTCTTTTCTCTCTCTTTTCAAGGTTTACACTCACATATTTAATTTACTATTCTAGATAACTTCTAAAATAGTACAGAGCAGGAGTAGGAGTGTTGTGGAACAAAAACATCCTTAAACTTAAATTTCTTGACGCCACCAGCTGAAGCAGTGTGGCAACAGGAATGACTAGAAAGTTAACAAAGTATTTTATTTTTAAAATTTTGATGAGCATTATAAAGAAATCGATTTGGATAATGAAGATTTCTTTTTTCTTTGACTAATTTTTCCTTGTAAATATTTATATACTATTGACCAGATGTTAGGGAGAACGGTGTCTGTAAAAAGTCAGGTCATATAAGTTTGCCTTTATTATGCTGTATAAGTGAAAACTTAGAAAATTGAAAGCAATTATCTTTCAGAGCATTGGCTGTTTTTTGAATAGTCTATTAAGTGACAGTTCATTTGCCAGGGGGGTGGGGATTGACAGGATTTGATGTAATGTAGTACAGCATATGAATTATTTAATCATAATTAGAAACCAAGAAATTAGATTTTGTGTGACTTTTGGTGCAGAAGCAAAGGCAATGCCACCACTCAGGTCTCAGGAGCGGTGCTTTAGTTATCTGAATCCGCCTCTGACTCCTTTAGGTGTGGATTCCCTTTAAAACTAAAGGGGCCATCAGGAATCCTGGCCATGCAGAAATGAATTCATGGCAAAGGCCAGAAATTCTTAGGATAAAAACTTAATTTAATTTTAGTTTTAAAGTTCATAAAATCAGAAATTTGAAGCAGGTTTCTCCACTGCAAGTTTTCCTAGAAATTATGGCGTATGGTGTATCTCCAAGAAAGGTTTACCAAGGTGATTGACCATGCAGCCAGCTTTTATTTTATTTTATTCAGAGAGTTGTTCCAGGGATTAATCCTCGGTAGAAACCACCCTAGCAAAGGCCCCCCTCAATTTTAGGGATTACGACTCCATTGGAGTGTAGGAGTCACCAGGACTTAGGTCAGATTTGTGGGCTATGGAGGGCTTCCGGGAGGTGCGGCCCTGGGGCATGCCTGTGGGTCTGGAGGGTTGGAGCTGGGATGGGGTGAGGCCTCTGAGGAGCTGCGTGAGACCCACTCCCCTTCATTGTGGATGCACAGTCAGGCCCCTTATGGAGCCAGGGCCCCAAAACCCAGCATCAGTCAAGCAAGGATGACTTGGGGGCTCCACACTGGGGTTGTGCATAAAGGAGAGCTCCTCTCAGGGGTGGGCGCGCCCGGCCAGGAGGTGCCGCGTCTTCACCCAGAAAACGAGGCCGAGTCTGCAGGGGCCCTGCTGCACAGATAGAGGTGCGGGTGGTTTGTAGGACCCCAGGCCGGTCTCCAGTAGACCCAGGGGCAGGAGTGCAGGTGCCCTTCCTTCTGGCTTCCACAGCGGGAGGCAGCAGAGCCCGCCTGCTGGAGATGGGGGCCGCCCGCAGTCCAGCCCCCTGCACCTGCAGCACAGGCTCTCGGAGAGGAGGACCAGGCCTGGCTGGAGGCTTCCAGGGCTGCCGGGCCACCCCCGCCCCGTCTCTTTTCCTGTGCAGGCTGTGGCCTGTTTTTAAGGCACCTCTCTTTCTCCATGGTGGCTTCTGGCCCTAACCCCAACGGCACAGGCCACACACCCGGGCCTGCAAGCCTCCTCCCGCAGGCGCTTGCTCTGGTCCTGGGGTCTTCTGGCTCTGAGGCCACCACCACTCCCCCATCCCTGCTCTGCTCTGAGGTGCCAGCCAGAGCCGCTCAGGGTCCTCAGTCCGGTTTCCTGTGGGCCCAGGAGCAGGGCCCTGGGGCCACCACCCTCCCCTCCCTGCCTCCATCTCAGAAACTGAAGCCTGGGAGTCCCCTGGGCCACCTGAGTCTGGGAGATGCGAGCCAATCCCAGGGACAGGCCCCGGCCCCTTCCTAGTGAGGGGCACGCTCTGGTCAATCGTGGGGCAGAGAAATTTGCTTTTTAACATAAAATGTATCCTTTGTCCCTAGAATGACAGGCTACCTCCCTGCCTTATTCTGTGAAGATGTAGTTCTTTTATTAGCAGAGCTTATTTTGAAGGTAGAATAACAATAAATATATAAGCAGTTGGAGAGTAAAATCATTACAGTATTCAAGTCTAAATATATTACAAATGCCAAGTTTTATTGGAAAATTATATATAAAATTCTTATATACATTTTAGTAAGCCTCCATCTTAGTGTCTAAAACTCCATCCACTTTAATTACCAGAGGCCATGTATTTGACTTTTAGAATCAGTTACATTTTCTTTTAAAATAAGTTCTGCTGTGGTTTGAATGTATCCCCCAAAGTTCATGTGTTGGAAAATTAATCCCCAATGCAACAGTGTTGAGAGGTGAGGCCCAATAAGAGGTGATTAGATCTGAGGACTCTAATGTCTTATGGAGTGAGTGGGTTAGTTACTGAGAGGCTGAATGTGTTATAGAAGTGAGTTTGGCTCCTCTTATGCTCTCTCAAGCACTCTCTTGCCCTTGCAACTTCCACTATGGGATGACACAGCAAGAAGGTTCTCACAAGATGCCAGCACCTTAATCGTGGACATCCGAGCCTCCAGAACTTTAAGAAACAATTTTCTGTTCTTTATAAAGTATCTAGTCTGTGGTATTCTGTTATAACAACACAAAATGGACCAAGACAGGTTCTCTTTCTTCTCTGTTGTAAAAAGGAAACTTACTATATTAGTAGGAATGTCTTATGACAAAAACATTGTTTTCATTTTTTAGATTTTAAAATGTATTGTAAATTATAAATAAAAATTGTATATATTTATAGTGTACAACATGATGTATTGAAATATGTATACATTATGAAATGGCCAATAACATTCTTGACAATTCTATATTAGTCTTTCCTTCTTGCTGTAAATAGAGGTGTAATCTAACTGTGTTAACAATAGCTTATTAAAATCTAGGGAATGTGCTTAAAAGTGAAAGTAAGAGCTATGATTTAATCTTTTTTGGGAGTTTCTTTTAGTTAGATTTTTAAATTTTGAGACCATCGTAGAGTCACATGAAGCTATAAGGAAAAATACAGAGAGATTCCGTGTATTCTTTATCCAGTTTTATCCATGACAACATTTTGCCAAACTACAGTACAATATTACAGGACACGGACATCAATAGAGTCAAGACGAAGGACATTTCCATTACCACCAGGATCTCTCATGGTGCCTTTTGCAGACAAACTCACTTCCCTCCCACCTGGGAGGAGGGGCGGCCATCCCCACTGCTGTGGCTGCCTGCTGTCTAAGATGTCTGAGCTCCCTGGGGGAAGGGTGGCAGCCAACACTGCAGCTGCAGGGCCTCCCTGCAGGAACTCCAACTCTAGCCAAGGGCTCAGGGACAGAACTCTGATCTCCCTGGGTCTGATTCCCTAGGGGCAGGGGTGGTTGTAGTCTCTGCGAACCAGCAGACTTAGTCTTTCCTTCTGCTAGCTCTGAGGAATCTGGGCAGCCCAGACATGTGGGTTCCCCCCAGCACAGCACACCCCCTCCACCAAGGGACAGCCAAAGTGGCTCATTAAACAAGTACTGTTTCCTGTGCCACTCAACTTGGTGAGACCCTCTGCCCCCAACAGGGGTTGTCAGACATGCTATACACAGGAGCATTCCTACTGGCATCAGATCGGTGCCCCTCGAGGTCAGAGATCCCAGAAGAAGGAGCAGGCACCCATCTTTGCTGTTTTCCAGCCTCTTCGAGTGATATCTCCAGGTGCAGGAGTGAACCAGATGAATAGGGCCTGAAGTGAACCCTCAGCAAACTGCAACATCCCTACAGAAAAGGGTCCTGACTATTGAAAGAAAAACAAACAAACACAAAGTAACAATAGCATCAACAAAAAAAGTCCCCAAAAAACCTTATCCAAGGGTCAGCAGCCTTAAAGATTGAAACGAGACAAACTCATGAAGATGAGAAAGAATCAATGAAAAAAATACTGAAAACCCAAAAAGCCAGAGTGCCTTTTCTCCTCCAAATGATTGCAACAGCTCTCCAGCAAGGGTGCAGAACTGGATGGAGGATGAGATGGGCAAGTTGACAGAAGTAGGCTTCAGAAGGTGAGTAATAACAAACTTCACTGAGGTAAAGAAGCATGTTCTAACCCAGTGCAAAAAAGCTAAGAACCTTGATAAAATGTTGGAGGAGCCGTTAACTAGAATAACCAGTTTAGAGAGGAACATAAATTACCTGACGGAGATGAAAACCGCAGCTTGAGAACTTTGTGGAGCATACACTAGTATCAATAGCCAAACCAATCAAGAAGAAGAAAGAATATCAGAGACGGAAAAAAGAATAAAAAGGAACAAACAAAACTTCTGAGAACTATGGGACTACGTAAAAAGACCGAACCTATGACTGACTGGAGTACCTGAAAGAGATGAGGAGAATGGAACCAGGTTGGAAAACACACTTCAGGATACTATCCAGGAGAACTTCTCCACCCTAGCAAAACAGGCCAACATTCAAATTCAGGAAATACAGAAAACCCCACTAAGATACTCTGTGACACACAATCATCAGATTCTCCAAGTTCGAAATGAAGGAAAAAATGTTAAGGGCAGCCATAGAGAAAGGCCAGGTCACCTACAAAGGGAAGCCCATTGGACTAACAGCGGATCTTTCCGCAGAAACCCTACAAGCAGAAGAGAGTGGGGGCCAATATTCAGAATTCTTAAAGAAAAGAATTTTCAACCCAGAATTTCATATCTGGCCAAACTAAGCTTCATAAGCAAAAGAGAAAGAAAATCCTTTTCAGACAGGCAAATGCTGAGGAAATTTGCCACCAGCAGGGCTGCCTCGCAAGAGTTCCTGAAGGAAGCACTAAATACGGAAGGGAAAAACTGGTACCAGCCACTCCAGAACACACAAAAATATAAAGACCAATGATACTATGAAGAAACAGCATCAACTAGTGTGCAAAATAACCAGCTAGCATCATGATGAAAGGATCAAATTCACACGTAACAATATTAACCTTAAATATAAACAGGCTAAATGCTCCAATTAAAAGATGCAGATTGGCAAATTGCATAAAGAGTCAAGACCCATCAGTGTGTTGTATTGAAGGGACCCATCTCACATTCAAAGATACACAAAGGCTCAAAATAAATGGATAGAAGAAAATTTACCAAGCAAATGCAAAGCAGAAAAAAAGCAGGGGCTGCAGTTCTAGTCTCTGACAAAACAGACTTTAAACAAACAAAGATCAAAACAGACAAAGAAGAGCATTACATAATGGTAAAGGGATCAATTCAACAAGAAGAGCTAACTAAATATATATGCACCCCATACAGGAGCACCCAAATTCATAAAACAAATTCTTAGAGACCTACAAAGAGACTTAGACTCCCACTCAATAATAGTGGTAGATTTTAACACCCCACTGTCAATATTAGACAGATCAATGAGACAGAAAATTAACAAGGATATTTAAGACTTGAACTCAGCTCTGGATCAAGTGGACCTAATAGATAGCTACAGAACTCTCCA
Source organism: Hylobates moloch (assembly GCF_009828535.3). Taxonomy (NCBI): domain Eukaryota; kingdom Metazoa; phylum Chordata; class Mammalia; order Primates; family Hylobatidae; genus Hylobates; species Hylobates moloch. The sequence continues at coordinate 171,830,141 of NW_026652279.1, forward strand.
CTTCAAAACAACAGAATATACATTCCCCTAGTGTCACATGGCACTTACTCTAAAATCAACCACATAATTGGAAGTAAAACACTCCTCAACAAATGCAAAGGAACTGAGATCATAACAAACAGTCTCTCGGACCACAGTGCAATCAAGTTAGAACTCAGGGTTAAGAAGCTCTCTCAAAACCACACAACTACATGGAAATTGAACAACCTGCTCTTGGGTAAATAATGAAATTCAGGCAGAAATCAAGAAGTTCTTTGAAACCAATGAGAACAAAGAGACAATGCACCAGAATCTCTGGGACACAGCTAAAGCAGTGTTAAGAGGGAAATTTAGAACTCCAGAAGTTGTAGAAAATGAATAGAAATGCAAATGATCTTGTGCCTAGAATGCAAATTGTGTCCAGTAGGATGCAATTAATTATTGCCCTGTGGATAGTGACCAGTTTGCATCTATTTATAAATTCATTTCTGTATTCGTTGTAGGACCTGAAATGCGGTAGTCATTTATAGTCACAAACAACTGTATAAATATGACTAGAGTCATTCCTTACATGACTATAAAACTTTGAATTCTTCTTTGTAACATCTCTGTGTCTGAACATCTGAGCACTATATGTCTTATGATTATTTGTGCACAATTCAAAGCAGTCTTTACCTCTTGTGGGAGTGTGTAAATGTTTTCTTATCTCTGGATGCTTGTACAGCAAAATAAACTTTAGATCACAGCCAAATATTGGGAGATCAGGGATTCTCTGGATAGAGGGGAACTCCCAGGCCTCAGCAAATTGTCCTGTTAGTTTGAGCCATAAAGATAGCTTTATGAGATAGCTCAAATTGAGTTAATTGATATAATTTGTGGACACCTAGATGATTTCTAAGTAAGATAGAATATTGAAACACTGATTACTGGGCATAATTTTAAGTTTATATACTTTTGCTTATTTTTATATGCTAGATAGAGGCTATATCTTTGAGTCATGCTAATGAACCAAGCACAGTAGGAGATTTGTCAAAGGTCAGGGGCACTTCCACTCAGAGTCCCTTTGTGGTTGCCAAATTGTAAACCGAGAGGTATCTGAGACAGTTCTCAATCAACTTAGAAAGTGTATTTTGCCAAGGTTAAGGATATGCCCGTGACACAGCCTCAGGAGGTCTTGATGACATTTGCCCAAGGTGGTTGGGGGCACAGCTTGGTTTTATACATTTTAGGGAGACATAAGACATCAATTAATATACGTAAGGTGTACGTTGGTTTGGTCTGGAAAGGCGGGACAACTCAATGTGGGGAGGGAGCATCCAGGTCATAGGTAGTTAAGAGACAAATGATTGCATTCTTTTGAGTTTCTGATTAACATTTAACTGAATGCACAATTTATAGGAATAGTCATTTATGCCTTAGTCTGGCTTAGTGAAACAAGAGGGCAAAGGAAGCAATCAGATATGCATTTGTTTCACGTGAGCAGAGGGATGACTGATTTCTGTGTGCCCTTCACCCACAAGGAATTTCCTTGTGGGCAAATTGTGAGGGAGGTATGTAGCTTTTTTTTATCTTGGTACCTATCTTATTCAGGAATAGAATGGGAGGCCAGTTTGCAGCTCCCAGCTTGTCTTTTCCCTTTGGCTTAGTGATTTTGGGGTTCCAAGATTTATTTTCTGGCCGGGCACAGTTGCTCATGACTGTAATCCCAGCACTTTGGGAGGCTGACGCGGGCGGATCACCTGAGGTTGGGAGTTTGAGACTAGCCTGACCAACATGGAGAAACCCCGTCTCTACTAAAAATACAAAATTAGCTGGGTGTGGTGGTGCATGCTTGTAATCCCAGCTACTTGGGAGGCTGAGGCAGGAGAATCGCTGGAACCTGGGGGGTGGAGTTTGTGGTGAGCCGAGATCACACCATTGCACTCCAGCCTGGGCAACAAGAGCGAAACTCAGTCACAAAAAAAAAAAAAAAAAAAAAAAAAGATTTATTTTCCTATCACAGTATTGATAAGTTAAATTATAAAATATCTTAAGTTTAAGGAGCTCTGTCTGATTGGCTTACAGAAATAAATAAGAACTTATATAAAGTGAAAATTTCTAAAACTTCAAGAAAATAAGGAAATTGAACTTCATTAATGAAAGCATGCTTTAAATGTGGTGTGTGTGTGTGTGTGTGTGTGTGTGTGTGTACAAAATCTAATTCAGAAATGTTCTAAGAATTCAAGTTTAAAAAATAGGCAAACCTTTGGTAAATAAGACTAATTCAATCCGGTCTAAAATCTAGTTTTAAAACAGCTCTCCCTGATTTATCAATGTTAAGTAGAACATCTAACTACTTGGGTTTATTCTTCCTAAACTAAAACAGGTTTACTGATCAAATAAGCTAATATTGCTCCCTTGTAATATATAAGATTATAAAAAAAGGTGAGTTTTTAAGTAAATGGAATCTTTATTCTGATGAGCTGTTTTCTTCAATGGCTGTTATGTCGCACTGTCAGCTTGAAAATAGCTTTCAAGATCTTTAGATAACCTAAGATCTTAGAGTGATTTCAAACTGAATTAATTAAGGTATAATTTGTGAATACCTGGATGATTTCTAAGTAAGATAGAATATTGAAACCCTGATTACTGAGCATAATTTTAAGTTTCTATACTTTTGCTTATTTTTATATGCTAGATAGAGGCAATATCTTTGGGTCATGCTAATAAACACGTTCATTTTTGCCACATTGGAAAGGGATGTGTCTGGCTTGTAGAAAGCAGTATGAAGACATTGCTAGGCTGCTAATGTGTTCACGTATGACGGGCAGTGAAATAGAACTCCCAGGATATTCACATCTAGAGAGAGATTTCGTATAGGGAATTGGCTCCCATGATCATGGAGGCTGGTGAGCCCAAGGTCTGCAGTCGACAACCTGCAGACCCAGGAGAGCCCCTCCTGCGGTATGAGTTCCAGGCCAAGCTGTCAGGCTTGAGACCCCGAAACGGCCGAGGTTTCAGTTTGAGTCCAATGGCAGGACAAGACCGATGTTCAGCCCAAGGTGGTGAGGGAAAGGAGTTCCCTCTTACGTGGCATGGGCAGGGGGCAGCCTTTTTTGTCCCATTCAGGCCTGAACTGGTTGGGTGAGGCCACCTGCATTGTGGAGGGCCACGTGCTTTGCCCAGTCCACAGATTCAAATGTTAGTCTCAACCGGAAACACCTTCACGGACATACCCAGAGTAACATTTGACTAAATAGGGGGTAGCTTGCGGCCCAGTCAAGATAGCACCACCCTAGCCCCCAGGTTTCTATTCTGAAATATAGGTGAACACACTCATAGCAGCAACAGCAGGGAGACGCATCCAGGCATGCCTGTGGTTTTGGTGAGGAGAAAGGTAGTTTTGTCCTCAAATGGTGGTTTTACCTTTTTGATCTCTGGGCACCTTTAACACTCTTAGAACTTAACAAAGACCTCAGCTTCTGTTTATGTAGGTCATAGCCATATTTATTCCATTCAACACTGAGGTTTAGAACTTTTAAAAATATGTATTGTTTCACTGGAAAGCAGCAATAATAAACACGTTTCATGTTAACATAAATGAAATCTCAATATTATTGCAACATCAATTTTGGCCTCGTAGACCCTCTGAGATCTGTTTCAGAATATTTAGGATCATCATGAAGGACAAAAATTGGAAAAAGCTTTGTATTTGCCTGATTTTATGATATCTGAATCTGAAAATAAAAGCTTTGAAATGTGTAAAATCTCAGCGAGGGCCACTACATTTTGATGGACTTGTCCCATGGTGCTTGTTTCCCACCTTTCCCTACAATATGCAGGGTCATCTTCCCTTCTCAGTCACTCTCCATTGTCCCCAGGTGACATCCAAGCATCCCGCCTGCCTTCCCCAGGAATCCTGCTAGGTGGGTTTGGCCACGATCCCCCACGGCCCTGAGATTTCCGCTTACTCATTTTCCATCCACTGACCCCACCCTACTCCTTAGCTACAAATTCCAAGTGTTTGTGCTGTCATCAGAGCTGAGCTCATCTCCCTCCACTGCGAGACCCACGGCAGCAGTCCCTGAACCTGCGGCCACTGCCCCTTGAGTAAATTCTGCTTTCCCTCCTCAGCAAGTGTCATTGGATCATTTTTCTCTTTCACCGTAGCTTTAGCTGAGTAACTGGAAGTTTCGAGCCTTCAGAAACACAAGGAATGCCTGCTGTACCCTTCTTGCAGGGGTGTGTGGAATCAGGCGTGATAATGTGCATGAAAATATATTTAAACATTGTGGAAGTAAACGGAGACCACTCAGATGAGAAAAGCAGAGCCTATCATTCGGAGCTTGCTGTAGTGAGGGCATCAGCTGCCGTCTCAAGAGTTTGAGAGGTGCTGGAAGGCAGGCAGGGGAGTGGGAGAGATTTATGATGAAGACAAGGGGAGGCTCCTGCAGGCACGCCCTGAAGGTGGCTGTTGGCCTGAGGACGCTGCAGGCGGTGGCTGAATGAGGCATGCCGTGTGACAGGTGAGGCAGCGTGTTTGGCTCTCTATTCTTGCTCCTGAGTTGGAAGTCGGAACAAAAATTAGGGAAATTATTAATCAAGTCTGGACCATCGGTCCGATTGTTACAGAATTATTGTTTGCAATCTGACTTCCTGCAAGTTTGACCTGCATTAGGCGGCTGCCCAGGCTGGGCTTTGTGTCTCCACCCGGAGCTGGCTTCCGGGGCAGCAGCTGCAGGCTGTGTGTCCAAGCTCTGTTTTTATGTCTGCCCTGGCCACTGTCCATGTGTGCACTTAGTTTCTCCATATGTATTAAAGTAGTAATAATAATTCCTAATATGTGACTAAACTGATTTATGACATTAGTGTCCAATATTTCTGAAAATAGAGTATTTTTAAGCAAAATTCCAAAATATTACTTGAACTAAATAGACACGTTCCCAGAAACTTCCTTCAGAAAGCAACAGCTGCTGCTATTTAAAGATTTCCCTGAAATCAACTGCCCGGAAAGCTGAGCTGGTTTAACTGTGAGATCCTCCGGGCTCGGGCTCAGCACAGACGGTGGGAGCAGGAACAGGTGGCTGGACTCAGTGCCCGGGCCACTCTGTGCCCGGTGCCTGATTCTTCTATCAGAAGTCACGGAATTGGGAAGGAGCTCAAAAAGGGGCTTGTCCAGCCCTCTCCCTGGAAGAGTATGTCTACATTATTCGTTAAGCAGTTCTACTGAGACCACAATCATCTTACTTGGCAGCTGATTGTGGATTCTAACTTCCAGAAAAGTCAAGTGGGAGGAGAAATTATATGAGGAGCCAAGGGCAGCCATGGGAACAAGGCAGGGAGTCTGTCTGTGGGACTGAAGGCTCCACACGAGGACGTCGCGACTGTTCTGGAACCTTCACTGGCTGAGGCTGAGTCATAGGAGACTGTACTGTCAGCAGGAGACCTCCCACCAGGCCTGGATTGGCCAACCTCACAGTAACACACACTCAAAAGCCCTTGGCTAATCACTCTTATTCCTGTCCTCTCTTTAAGACTTCACTTTCTTAGCAGCAGGCCTTGCCAAGGGATTTTGTTATTTTTAATAGGTTTATGAGATATGTAATAGTCTATTTTCACACCGCTAAAAAGAGCTACCTGAGACTGGGTAATTTACGAAGAAAATACATTTAATCACCTCGAAGTTCCATAGGCAGTACAGGAAGCATGGCTGGGAGGCCTCAGGAAACTTACAGTCATAGTAGAATACGAATAGGAAGGAAGCAAGTCTTTGTATGGTGGGGCAGGAGACAGAGAAAGAGCAAAAGGGGAAGGGCTACACACTTTCGAAGCACCAGATCTCATGAGAACTCACTATCCTGAGAGCAGCACGGGGGAAACTGTCCCCATGATACAATCACCTCCCACCAGGTCCCTCCCCCAACACTGAGGATTACAATTCAGCGTGAGATTTGGGTGGGGACACAGAGCCAAATCATATCAGGGTGCAAGTGCATACATAGCTTGTGTAGTGGTGAAGTCAGGGCATTTAGAGCATCCATTACTAGAATGACATGTTGTACCCATCCAAATATTATTTTTAATACACTTTAGAAAATCTCAAGCATATATAAAAATTGTCACTTGCACTACAATAAAATGCTTCCCCTCACCCTAACCATTTGAGAATAAGCTGAGGTCATGATATTCCATCGTCCCCAGATGGCCTCAGTGTACATTTTTTATGCATTTTTTTATGAGGGGTTTCTCTCACACAGTTACAAAATGCCTATCCAAGTCAGGAAAATAACATTGTTGCATTATAAATTATGTAATAATAAATTTCAGAACCATTACCACTATCTTATCCTTAGGCCCAGTTTAGCATTAGCCCTTAGCCTCAAGTTTAGCATGATGATGAATATACTGATTAATAGAATCAAATAAATAGCCTTTCCATATGTCTATGACAACTAACTATAAGATGTAATTTAGAAACATTTCTCACATATGAGAGGACTTTAAAAAGTTTATGAAAAAATGGAATTAAGAGGTAAAAGTTTAAAATATGATTTTATTTCTCAACACGAGTTCTATCAAGTTCCAGACACTTTTGTAAGCAATGATACCATTCATTTAGTCCATCCCTAAAGAACTAAGTGTCCTAGGAATTTAACCATGTCAGTGCAGTCTTTTTTACATTATTAAAGTAAAAAAATGGGTGCCTTTTACCGATTTTTTAAATATTAGGAAGTAAAGAAGTCAGAAGGAGCCTAATCAGGACTGCAAGGTGGATGGTTAAAGATTTCCCATTGAAACTCTCGCAAAATCGCCCCTACTTGATGAGAGGAAGGAGCAGGAGCTTTGCTGTGGTGGAGGACTCTCTGGTGAAGCTTTCTCAGGTGTCTGCCTGTTAAAGCTTTGGCTAACTTTTTAAAAGCACTCTCACAATAAGCAGATATTATCATTCTCTGGCCCTTCAAGAAGTCAACAAGCACTATGCCGTGAGCATTCCAAAACACTGTTGCCACAACCTTTGCTCTTGGCCGATCTGCTTGTGCTGTGACGGGGCCACTTCCACCCTCGGTAGTCATTTCTTTGATTGTGCTTTGTCTTCAGGATGGTAATGGGAAAGTTCAGCTCCTGTGGCAAATCTTTGAAGAAACGCTTCTGGGTGTTGATCCTATCTCTTTAAAATTTCCATTGAAAGCTCTGCTCTTGTCTGCAGCTAATCTGGGAGCAATAGTTTTGGCACCTATGGGGTGGAATGTTTGCTTAACGTTATTTTTTCAGTCAGAATTGTGGAGCTCAACCCATTCAGATTTCTATAGTGTTGGCTATTGTTTCTGCTGTTAATCATTGGTCCTGTTTAATTATTACGTGAACAAAACATTTTTTTCCTCAAAAATTGATGTAGATGGTCTACTGCAGAGAGCTTCATCTTCAGAATTATCTCATCACTTCTTAAAACAAGATATCTATTTGTAAACTGCTGATTTCTTTGGGAATAGCATCTCCATAAATCTTTTCATAAAGCATCAATGATTTCACCATTCTTCCACCCAAATATTTGAGATTGGGTGCAGTGGTTCACACCTGTAATCCCAACACTTTGGGAGGCCAAGGCAGGAAGATTGCCTAATATCATTTTGAGATCAGCCTAGGCAACATAACAAGACCTCATCTCTACAAAAAATTTTTAAAATAGCTGTGTGTGATGGGACACACCTGTCATTCCAGCTACTGGGGAGGCTGAGGTGGGAGGATTACTTGAACCCAGTGGTTTGAGGTTACAGTGAGCTATGATCATGTTATTGCACTCCAGCCTGGGTAACAGACCTGGTAAGACCTTGTCTCTAAAAAACATAAAAAATTTAAAAAGTTGTTTGTTCTTGCGTCTGTCTTAGCAGAATTCATGTTGTTCTGACAGGGGCTCTTTTCAAACTGATGTCTTATCCTTCTTAGTGCCTCAAACTATATCCTGTCCACACATGTTATAACAAGTTGGTATGAGTTTATTTTAGTGCAAAAAAATTGAATTCATGTATCGTTTTTTCCATAATATGCATTTTTCATGGGCTTTTTGAAGACCTCTCATAATGACAAAACTATACTGTACTAGGGATATAACCCTAACACACCCAATGGAAAATATACAAAAGATGTCTGGTTTTTAGAAAATGTAATAAAGTTGGGTATTTCTTCTTAGCTATTCAGAAATGGCCCCAAAGCTGAAAGAATAAGAAACAGAAATGCTTACTGTATTATACAAAATATGAATACATTTGAAGCCCTAATGCTCTGAACAGGAGAAAGAGCTTCTGAAGGCAGTAAATTCCCCTTGTAATGGATGAAGTTGTGAAAGGAAGATACACTGTTTGGTTAAAAAAAATAAAAACAGACAGTGCAGAATGACTTCTATAAAATCGTTAAATTTATGTGTTAAAGAAACAACACACAAAATCATAAAATGACACTACATGGTTTGACTACACCGTGTACAGTCATGGACTGCAGAGCAATGTTTGGGTCAATGGTGGACCACATACATGGCAATGGTCCCATAAGGTTATAATGAAGCTGAAACATTCCCGTTGCCTAGTATTTACCATACTGTACATTCTATTATTATCTTGGAGCATACTCCTTTTCCTTATTTAAAAAAAAAAAAGTTAACTGTCAAACAGCCTCATGAAGGTCCTTCAGGAGGTATCCAGAAGAAGGCATTGTTCTCAGAGGAGATGACAGCTCCATGCATGTCATTGCCCCTGAAGACCTCGCAGTGGGAGAGACCTGGAGATGGGAGACAGTGACAGTGATGATTCTGACCTGTGTAGGCCTGGGCTAATGTGTGTTTATGCCAAATTTTTAGAAAAAAAAAAATGAAAAATAGAAGAAAGCTTATGGAGTAAGGATATAGAGAAAGAATATTTTTGTACAGCTGTACAATGTGTTTGTGTTTGAAGCTAAGTATTATCACAACAGTCAAGTTAAAAAATTAAGTTTTTGAAGTAAAAATATTACAGTAGCAAAGGTTAATTTATCATTGAAAAAAGAAAAGTATTTTAAATAATTTTAGTGTAGCCTAAGTGTATAGTGTTTATGAAGTCTACAGGAGTATACGGTAATGTCTCAGAACTTCATATTCACTCACGTGTCACCCAGAGCAACTTCTAGTCCTGCAACCTCCATTCAGGGTAAGTGCCTTATACAGGTGTGCTATTTTTAATCTTTTAGACTGTATTTTTTACTGTACCTTCTCTATGCTTAGTTACACAAATACTATTGTGTTACAATTGCCTACTATATTCAGTACAGTCATATGCTGTACAAGTTTGTAGTCTAGGAGGAATAGGCTGTACCATCTAGCCTAGGTGTATAGTAGCCTGTACCATCTAGGTTTGTGTAAGCATACTCTATGATGCACAAGACAAAATCGACTAACAATGCACTTCTCAGAATGTATTCCCATGTGACTGTGTTTTCTATGAGAATACAGCATGTAACTGCATAAAACATCTGAAAAGTCCACATCACTTGATAAGAGGGTATCTGTGGGAAGCAGAGGCAGGCACTGGGAAGACACAAGTATTCAAGGAGAACTTTAGCTTTATCTAGTATGTTTTGGTTCTTTGGAATTACCTTAAAATGCACTCGCAGTGCTTCTGTCATTGAAAAGCTAACTTAATAACAATCTCTCCTTTTGACAAGCAGTAGAGATCAGAACAGGACAAATTCTTGTCCTTTCATGTGCCTCCAACTGACGTCAACTTGTAGAAACAGCACTGAAGATGGTCTGAATGGGAACTATTACAACTCTGGGAGAAATAGAAGATAATCTTCTTATTATCAGGGAAATAGTTGCTACAGCCACACCAGCGTACGATAAACTCAGGACTTCAATGAAGGTGAGATGCAGACTGGATCCAGAGGAACTTTGGTAACAACTTAAAACACACGGTGTTCTGAGGACACTGGCACACACTTCCTCAAATGAGGACTTCCATCATTAAAATGAAACTTGAACTATAATCTCTAATCATTCCCATTCCTATGAGCTCTGTTTTTCTTTATTATTGCTATGTCATGTGTGTTTGAAGTAGAGGTTTCCTTACACCTAGCTGCTAACCAACCTGCTGCAATCTGACTTCTGCCTTTGGAATTGCTCCTGCCACATCCATCAAAGGCATAGCAGTTGCCAAACTTGAGGGCCATTTTTCAGAACTTTTAAGTATTCTCTTAGACATTGATTCTGCTGAGAGTTCCTCCTGAACTCTCCTCCCTTGCTCTACGAGGCTAGCATCTCTGACTCCCTTCTTATTTCTCTATGAATTCCTTGGCCTCTTTTACCTGCTATTCTTTTCTTCTGCCTATTTCTTAAGTATTGATGTCCCTCGAGCTCAATTCTGGGTCCCTGTGTGAGTTGCCAAAATGGTCTGAATTCTGCCTCCACCCGCCCTACCCAAAGCCCGTACAGTGTGACTTCGTAGGGTGGAGTCTGTTTCCCCATTCCTAGAATCAGGGCTGGTGCAGAGGAAGTGATGCTGTACTAGGTCTGGGCCAAGACCTTGCATGCGTCATCTCTGTCTTAGAGTCTGCCCAGCAGCAATGGAGCAAAAGCCTGAGCTGATTGGCGAGCTGTGCAATTGCAGGGTCAGATCCTATTTGACTTTGCAATCCATGTCCCAACGAATTGCCAGCAGCCCTAGAAATAGAGTGACCTTGTTGACCAGCAGCTGAACCTAGACCTTTGAGAGAGTCCAGCCAGGACCAATAAAACCATCCAGCCGAGTCCAGCCCAAACAGCTGACCCACAGATTTATGTGCTAAATCAATGCTTGTTTATTATGTAGCAAAAAGCCAACTGTTACCTCCTCTTCTAAATTTTGGGGGACCTCCTTACTCACAGGCATGACTTCAGCTTCTATGACCTGATGATGATTCTAACACAGTGCAAAAAAAATGTTTTGATCGGATGAAGACACAGGCTTTTGAGACAATGCTTTTGAAGAATATTCATTCTCTGGATTTCTTAGCTCCAGTACATTCCCATTTAGGACTTCCTCCTTTTGTTATATTCTGGACTTGATGTTATAACTGTGGTTATTATTTTCAAACTTACAATGACTTATTTGAACAATATAATTGGGAAGATCAGAAACTGAAAGAAAACACACAGTGCTACCTTTTACTCCTTATTAATGTATTTGAATAAAAACCCACAGCACACTTGAAAATAAATCCTAATGCAGGTTTTTGGCTAAGGTGCACATGGATGTGGAGCCTGCCCCAGTCATTGGTGGTGCCTAGCAAACCACTCCAACATTTAGTGACTACATAAAACTCCATCTTCTTAGGCTCACAGGGTTGGAGATTTGGAAAGGGCTTGGCAGGCACAGTTTATCTCCACCCCACGATGTCTGGGCCTCAGCTAGGAAGGTGAGAAGGCTAAGGGGTGAGTCAATGGCTCAGGACTGGAATATTCTGGCGGCAAATTCACTAACAAGTCTGTGGCTGACGCTAGCCATTGGCTGAACTTCAGCTGGATGTTGGACCACTCTCCAAGTGCTCTCTCTGCCTCGGGCTGGTTTGGGCTTCCTCACAGCATGGCAGCTGGATTCCCAGAAGAGGCATCCCAAGAAAGCCAGGTTGAAATGCTTGGCATCTTTACAGTTTCATCCAGCCTCAGAGGTCAGATAACATCAGTTTAGCCACACTCTTGGTCAAGGTCATAGTGAAATTGGCTCAAATTCTAGTGCAGAAGACTGCTTGCTCAATAGAAGGAGTGTCAAGGTCACACTGTTTTTTTTTTTTTTTTTTTTTTTTAAAGCGCATGGAATGGATGACATTGTTGTGGTGATTCTTGGAAATTACAGTCTGAAACTGAAGCATATATGCAAAATGCATCTGAAAATTCAGACATCTGTGCCTTGCAAGGAAAGGAGACACCACAGATCACCCTTCGGGAGGTGAGTTTGAGAAACAAGGAGGCGTCTTCGTAGACATTTGGTAGCTTACCAACTTGATAGGCTGTTTAAATAACCTAAAACAGTGTTATTCAATCGAGGGCCCTTCCTCCATGAGAGGTCTTCTATGTCAGTAATAAAGGCATTTTTAATATTTCAAAATATTAGAGAAATTATGCATTGATTGGGCAGAGAAGTAACTGAAATATAACTAAAACTTTTTTTTCTACTTTGGGATGGAATGCAGGCTAAACGAAGTTGTGACTCACATTTACATATGTTTTTATTAAATAAGAAAACAATCACTGAATGAATGTATCTTATTTGGTAGATAACTATTTCAAAACATGATAGCCTGCTATAGAAGGATAGGGATTGGAAACAGAAATTTTGTTATAATTTGTTTTGACAAATTAAAAAAAAAAGAGCAATAAAAATAGTGGAGCTGGCCGGGCGCGGTGGCTCACGCTTGTAATCCCAGCACTTTGGGAGGCCGAGGTGGGTGGATCACGAGGTCAGGAGATCGAGACCACGGTGAAACCCCGTCTCTACTAAAAATACAAAAAAATTAGCCAGGCGTGGTGGCGGGCGCCTGTAGTCCCAGCTACTCAGAGAGGCTGAGGCAGGAGAATGGCGTGAACCCGGGAGGCGGAGCTTGCAGTAAGCTGAGACTGCGCCACTGCACTCCAGCCTGGGTGACAGAGCGAGACTCCGTCTCAAAAAAAAAAAAAAAAAAAAAAAATAGTGGAGCTAAGACTTGAGAGCCTCCCACCCAGAACTGGCAACTGATGACTTGATGTCAGATTCGTGCCATCTTTTAAAGTATAAATGAAATAAAACAAATGAAGCTGGCTTTGTATCATCCCTGCTTCTGTCTCCCTTGCCCTCAGAGATAATCATTAACAATCACAAATATTCTAACAACCCAAAATGCTCCATATGTATTTATATTCATGAATAGTTTCTATTGCATATCTGATGATTAACATAATTTGTCTCATGATGCAAATGTCTTTTCCATTCAATATGTTTTTGGGTTTTTACATGTTGTTATAGAAAAATAGTTCACCTCTGCTCTATAGGATTCCATGGTGTGAATGCATCATAATTCTTTTTCTTTTTCTTTTGAGACAGGGTCTTGTTCTGACACCCAGGCTGCAGCTCACTGCAGCCTTGACAATCCAGGCTCAAGTGATCCTCCCACCTCAGCCTCCCAAGTAGGTGGGACTACAGGCACAAATTACCGCGCCTAATTTTTGTAATCCCAGCACTTTGGGAGGCCGAGGCTGGAGGATCACTTCTGCTCAGGAGTGTGAGACCAGCCTGGGCAACATGGTGCAAACACATCTCTACAAAAAACACATGCCTGTCTAATTTTTGTATTTTTTGTAGAGATGAGATCTTAGCATGTTGCCCAGGCTGGTCTCAAACTCCTGAGCTCAAGTGATCCTCCTGCCTTGGCCTCCCAAAGTGCTGGGATGAAGGTGTGAGCCACTGCTCCTGGCCTAACTCATCTTAGTCTAACCAGCTGGTGGATGTTTAGGTCATTTCCATTGTTGTGCTGTTCTGAAGAATGCTGCAGTGGAGCTCCTTGAATATGTCCTACGTGGAAGGGTTTCTCTCTGCAAATATCTAAAGGTAGAATTTTTTAGATCACAGGATATGTACATTTTCAATTTTACTACATACTCCAAACAAGTTGTATGTATAAATGCCTTGGCAAATTTTATTGAAAATGTACTGTGTGCAAAACATTGTTTTACCACCTGTGAGAATATGCAGGTGAACCACAGTCCCCGACTGAGGACAGAAGTCACCCAGTGCTCTGACAGCCGACATACCCCTCATCATAGATGTTAACCAGAGGCCAGATAAGAATCAGTCCAGAAGCCAAGGTCTCAGAACTAAGAAGATCCAGATGATTCTTTGGATTCAGGTTAATTTAAGATTCAGCGACTGGGCTGGGCATGGTGGCTCATGCCTGTAATCCTAGCACTTTGGAAGGTTGAGGCTGGCAGATCACTTGAGGTCAGGAGTTAGAGACCAGCCTGACCAACATGGTGAAACCCCATCTCTACTAAAAATACAAAAACTAGCTGGGCATTGTGGTGGGCACCTGTAATCCCAGCTACTCGGGAGGCTGAGGCAGGAGAATCACTTGTACCCAGGAGGTGGAGATTGCAGTGAGCCGAGATGGTGCCATTGCACTCCAGCCTGGGTGACAGAGTGACTCCAAAAAAAAAAAAAAACAAAAAATTCAGTGATTGCCTGCAATTCTTATGTTTACCTTCCCCTCCAAAGTGATAAATATTTGTTTACTTTGTTTTCTACTTAAATTTCTTTTTTGTATTTTGCTTTTGTAAACATGTTCATTGTAAAAAAATTAAGAAATTAAGAATAGTACAAGGAAGAATGTATTAAAATCACCCCATATGGCAGTTTCTCAAAAAATTAGAAATAGAAGTATTATATGATCTAGCAATTTTACTTCTGATTATATAACCAAAAGAATGGAAAGCAAGAACTCAGAGATATATGATATATAAACACTCATGTTCATAACCACATTATTCATAATAACCAAAAAGTGGAAGCCACTCAAGTCTCCATCTACAATGAATGGATCAACACAATGTGGTGTGTGTATGTGTGTGTGTATATTATGTGTATATATACGTATACATGTATACGTGTATATATATATATACGTGTTTATATATGTGTATATATGTATACATATACATATATACACACATATATATAAAATAACAGAGTATGATTAATATATAATATATATAACATAACAGAATATGATTGAGCCCTAAACAGGGAGGAAATTCTGACACATGCTACAACATGGATGAACTTGCGGACATTATGCTAAGTGAAATAAGCAATAATAAAATAAAGAAAATAAACAGTAATAACCAAGTGAAGAAATATCTCATTATTCCATTAATGTAAGGTATCTAGAGTAGTCAAATTCACAGAGACAGAAAGTAGAATGGTGGTTGCCAGAGGCTGGGGCAGGGAAATGGGGCGTTACCGTTTAATGGGTATGGAGTTTCAGTTTTGCAAGATGAAGCGTTCTGGAGATGGACAGTGGTGATGGCTGCTGATATAGTGGCTCTGTGTCCCCACTGAAATCTCAGGTCAAATTGTAGTCCCTAGTATTGGAGGAGGTTCCTGGTGGGAGGTGATTGAATCATGGGGTGGACTTCACCCTTGCTGTTCTTGTGATAGAATTCTCAGATCTAGTTGTCTGAAAGTGTGTAGCACCTCCCCCTTTGCTCTGTCTCTCACTCCACCATGTGAAGAAGGTGCTTGCTTACTCTTCACCTTCTGCCATGATTGTAAGTTTCCTGAGGCCTCCTCAACCATGCTTCCTGTACAGCCTGCAGAACTGTGAGTCAATTAAACCTCTTTCTTCCTATATTATCCAGTCTCAGGTAGTTCTTTATAGCAGTGCGAGAGTGGACTAACACAGTTGCATAACGATGTGAATGTACTTAATGACACTGAACTGGATGCTTAAACATGGTTAAGATGGTAAATTTTATGTTACGTGTATTTTGCCACCATTAAAAAGAAATCTTAAAAAGTAAGTGGCAAGAATGAGAAATGTTGTCATCCTCAAGATACTAAAGATCTGTTTCAATCACACGGATAAAGAAATCACCCTAAATATCACCACCCAACTTCAACATCAAAGATTCTGAAATTTAGTTAAAGAAAAAGAAGTGAAAGTGAATGATTTCTTTACTCAAAGGTTAATAAGAGAAAGTTTTTTGGTTTTTTTTTTAGTTAAGAGGGCAAGTCATAATGGTCTTTTAAACTGTGTTTAAATTTTAAACAGCATTTGATTTCTGGCTCTAAAGGATGAGGATTTTAGCACTTTTACACTTCTTCCCAACTTCTGTCTCCTGACCTCCCAAGTTTTGTGGAGATTTTTACTCTCAAGGCTGAGAAATGTACCTTCTATTTTGTAGTCTTAAAGTGACTGGGGCTCTAGCATTAATGCTACATTTACATGAAGCATTTACTTAATACCATTCCTGTGATGTGCCTTTATTTTCAAGCGTTTTTCTTAAAAAAAAAAATGTATTAATTGACTGTATTTCATTAAGAAAGGGTCAAATGTGTTGAGGTCTCTCTTTATTATGTGGACACTTTTCACGTGGCCTATATACTCGAGCAACACCTTGGCTTGGAATAAGTGCCTTTGGTTGCACTGCATTTCCTTCAGACCTTTGTAGATTGCTACTGTATTTTTTGGGAATAGAGTAAAATACCAACTCAATTTATACCCGTTGTGAAGGATTTGAATTTTTTTTTTTTTGCCCCATAGAATGAAGAATTTTCCCCTCATCTTTGAAGTTCAATAATTTAATACATTTTCCAGACCATGAATCATCAGGGAAATGCAACTTAAAAAAAATGAGATGCTCTATGCACACATTGTAGCGGCCAAAATTCAAAAGGCGGAGAGCACTAAACGCTGGTGAGGATACAGAGCAAGGAAAACTCTCATATCCTGTGGTGGGAATGTGCAATGATACGGCTACTTTGGAAAACTGTTTAGCGGTTCTGTGAAAACTTAATCATACACCTGCCATGACTCAGCCTTCCCACTTCCATGTATTTCGCCAAGAGAAGGAAAAACTTACGTCCACAAAAAGACTTGTGATAAAGGCATATAGCAGCTTCGTTCAAAATAGCCAACACTGGTGGGAGGAAATCAGTGGTAATTGGATAAGCAGGATATATTATCTCCAGGCAATGGAACACAATTTACCAATAAAAATAAGTCACTGGAAGGCGATGTCTTCCTGCGTGGGGTGGGTTGATTCCGGAGCTCTCTGAGGTACCCAGCGCCGCGCCCCTGCCGCTTCATCTCGCAGGGCACACGAGCAGCCCCAGCAGCCCCTCGCTCCCCATACGCACCAGCAGGTTCTGGTCCTCTCCGCTGGGACAGATTAGCACCCTTGGAGGCCACGGCCCTGATGCCCAGCCCGGGCTGGCGCTGGAGACCGGGGCGCCCTCAGGGCGCCGGTCACGGTTGATTTCTGGTTTCCCTGTGACCTGAGCAGGTTTGCACACAATGGAAAGCGCTACGTTTCTTAAGATATTCTGGGTAGCGGCAAAATCATCCGCGAGAAGCTCCGGGAAGCGAAGCACTCAGGCCCTCTTTCCATTCCGTTACCCAAATGGCGCGGACCCCCGCGGGCCACCCACGAGGTCGCCCCACCTGGCAGAGTCGGGAGCCGAGGCACAGCCTGTGCCAGCAGGAGGTCCGGACGTCCGAGGTATCCCAGGTGGGAGTCCACGCAGGGGTAAGGGCGCACTCTCCGAGACACCCCCGCCTCCCTCACTTCCCCGCGCCGTGGTGACATCTGGGAGGAAACGCTCCGCGATGCAAGTGCCCCGCTCCAGCGCTGCACGGTACCCCACCACTTGGACCCGCACGCGGCTTCCTCCTAGGATGAGCGGCCAGCTGGTGCGCACACAGGAACAGCTCCATGGGTGAGAGACCTAGTGACTTCCAGCACCTTCAGGGCTGAGCCCACAGCCTCCTGCCGGGATACTCCACGAGGGTGCCTCACCATGGCCAGTGGGCTTCCTGACGTGCATACCATTCCCAAGATTGCTTCCTCAATGACGCGGTGGAGGAGCAGAGGGAGCACTCCATGGATGCCGGTGACATTGAGCTGGAGAAGGACAGACACTGGAGGTGGAGACACAGGGCTCCTGAGGGCACAGGCTCAGGCCAGGAACTGCAGTCCGTGGCGAGGAAAAGGGCACAGAAAAAAGCCCAGGCTGGCCACCACCTGCTGGTCCCTGAGTGCCCTCCCTCCTCCTGTCCCCCAGGTGGGAGATGCCCGGCTCTGCTCGCCCTCCGTCTTCCTGTCCCCTAGGTGGGAGGGCAGCCAGCAATGAACCGTGGACCACAGCATGTCAGCACCCCAGAGATCTGTCCAGGGATTCTTTTTTTCAAAATTTGTAAACATGGGAAGCTGTTTTTCAAACAAATACAATGTGTGAAACAGATCAAAATGAGAAACTGGAAAAAAATAAACAAATGACTGATACTCACTGCACCATGGAAAAATCCCCAAACCATTATACACAGTGAGAAAAGCTACACACAAAAGATATATAACTGAATGTTCGTTTTTGTATAAAATTCTAGGAAAGGCAAACTAATCTATAGTGTCAACAAGCAGATCAAGAGAGCTTGGGTCAGAGGGAGGAACAGACTACAGAGGAGGAACGTCTGCCATTGATGGAGATGTTCTGTTTTCTGGGTATTGGCAGTGGTTTTGGGGTATCTCTGTCAAACTCAGTAAACCACACACTTTGAATGGGTGCACTTTATTGCACATAAATTAGACCTCAATAAAGTTAAATCTTATCAACAATATAATAATTTAATTAGTGTATCTCTTGGCATTGAGTCCTAGAATTTGATGTATTCTTTTGGTCTAAAGATTTATTTTTCATTTAGGATAAATTTTCTTGTAACTCTTCTTTTTTTTTTTTTTTTTTTTTGAGACAGAGTCTCACTCTGTCCCGTGGGCTGGAGTGCAGTGGCGCAATCTTGGCTCACTGCAAGCTCCGCCTCCCGGGTTCACGCCATTCTCCTGCCTCAGCCTCCCGAGTAGCTGGGACTACAGGCGCCCGCAACCACGCCCGGCTAATTTTTTGTATTTTTAGTAGAGACGGGGTTTCACCATGTTAGCCAGGATGGTCTCGATCTCCTGACCTCGTGATCCACCCGCCTCGGCCTCCCAAAGTGCTGGGATTACAGGCTTGAGCCACCGCGCCCGGCCGTAACTCTTCTTAATGTACTGTTTATTCTCTGTTTAGTTTGAAAGCTCTAGAACACCAATTATGCATATGTTGGATCATCTTTTTTGTCTTCAATATCAATTAGTTTTGCTCTGACCTCTAGGTTTTTATTATCTGCATTCATTGTGATTATGTTAAACCTTTCTTCTATGGCAATAATTCCCTTTCAGCCACATCTGTTTTGTATGTAGATTTCTCAAATTTCTTAATTAGTTCTTTAATATTATTTTGTCTCTGGTTTTATGCTTTTCACAAAACTTTTTCATATCATGGCAGACACAGAAAATGATAATATTTTTGCAGCATATGGATATAAATGGCTGATGTCCTTTGTGATCAGAAGACAACTTATTCAATAATCTTCACTATTATAGGCCTTCTTCAGCCTTCCTGAAGGCCGAGAGTATCAGTATCTGACACAAGTTGAGAAATTCTGCCCTATTTGTTTCTTCAGGCTGCAATATTTCTTTTAATTTCATTTACTTTTTTAGACATCCTGTCTTTTAACTCTTTTGTTTTATTAAACTTCTGTTGTTAAATAGTTGTTTTATAATCACAGCCAACAGGCATATGAAAATGTGCTAAATATCACTAATTATCAGAGAAATGCAAATCAAAACCACAGTGAGATTATCATCCTACTCCAGGCACAATGGCTATTACTAAAAAGACAAAACCAACCAACCAAACAAACAGCCAACCAAACAAAAAATAGCTGTTGGAGACGATGTGGAGAAAAGGAAACTCTTATACACTGCTGGTGGAAACTAGTACAGTCACTATAAATAACAGTATGGAAGTTTCTCAATAAACTAAAAATGGAATTACCATTTAATCCAGCAATCCCACTACTGGGTATCCACCCAAAGGAAAAGAAATCAAAATATCCAAGGGTTATCTGTACTCAAGTGTTGATTGCAGCACTGTTTACAATCACTAAAATATGAATTAACCTAAGTGTCCATCAGTGGATGAATGGATAAAGAAAATGTGGTACATATACACAATAGAATACTATACAGCCATGAAAAATAATGAAATCCTGTCATTTGCAGCAACTTGGATGGAATTGGAGGTCATTGTCTTAAGTGAAATAGGTCAGGCACAGAGAAACAAATATCACTTCTTCTCACATGTATGTGGGAGCTAAAAACTTTGAGCATGTGGAGGTACAGAGTGGAATACAGAGAACAAACTGG
Source organism: Hylobates moloch (assembly GCF_009828535.3). NCBI lineage: Eukaryota > Metazoa > Chordata > Mammalia > Primates > Hylobatidae > Hylobates > Hylobates moloch. The sequence goes on from NW_026652279.1 coordinate 171,850,092, forward strand.
GAAGAGTGAGTTAGGGAAGGCAGGGGGAGGATGAAGAGATGTGAGTTAAATGGTACAATCATACAATAAGATAAAAGGAATAAAACCAATGTTTGACAGCAGCATAGGATAACTATGTTTAACAAAAACATTGCACTTAGCAGATGAACACCCTGAGGATCCTGACTTGAGCACTACACATGATACGTGTGTCACACATTTCTTCATGCGCCTCATGAATTTGCATGAAAAAATGTAAAAAAATTGTTTTATGTATCAAAGCACTTTTGGAGGATTTACTCCATTTTTTGGAGGAAAAGATTGTGTGTACGTGCATGTGTGTGTGTATTTTACGTTACTCTCAAGCTATATTTCCATTTGGATGAAGTAATATTGTACAGAGCCAGCATTTAAAAAAAAGTTCTTGCTCATACTTGTGTGGCTTTTTGTGTTGATACAGCGGTTATTTTCTCCATTGTGCTACTGTTTGAGATCCAGGAATTTTTGCGTTCCAGACAGTTTTTGGATAGCCTACGAGTAAGGCAGGGAGGAAGGTGACCAGCTGAGGTGATGCTCAGTCTTCCTTAGACTTGCTTCTGAGAGTTTGCTATACGTCCATGGCAGTATTGACTCCTCTCACCTGGAATGTATACACCATCACACTGGTGGGGTCTGACCCTGGCTCCAGGAGAACAATTCACTGTATAAGCTTCCCTTTCATGTGAGGTCACTAGCCATTGCTGTTTATGCCTCTTGTTTTACCTATTTTTTTCATCTTTGCAGCTCTGTGTATTTTAGAATATGAGTACAAAATTCTCAGATTTTATCTGTTTATCTTACTTCCTTTTGTTTTAACTTTTAAGTTCAGGACTACAAGTACAGGTTGGTTATATTGGTAAACTTGTGTCATGGGGATTTGTTGTGCAGATTATTTCATCACCAGGTATGAAGCCTAGTACCCATTAGTAATTTTTCCTAATCTTTTCCCCCTCCCAACCTCCACCCTCTGATAGGCCCCAGTGTGTGTTGTTCCCTTCGATGTATCCATGTGTTCTCATCATTCAGCTCCTACTTATAAGTGAGAACATGAAGTATTTGGTTTTCTGTTCCTATGTTAGTTTGCTAAGGATAATGGCCTCCAACTCCATCTGTGTTCCCCCAAAAGACATGATCTCATTCTTTTTTGTGGCTGAATAATGTCCTTTACAGTGAACCAGATCCTTCACTTCAAAGGACATTATTGTGACACCTGGAGACACATGAATAAGGTTGGATGGGGTGGTGGTCAGCACAACTGCCCTGCATGGTGGCCAGGGGTAGTCTAGGAGGAGTGTGTCCTTGTTTCTCAGAATCACACACCAAAGCTTTTGGGCATGATAGGGCAGGAACTTCAGATAGTTTAGAAAAGAAAAAGGTGTAAAGCCAGATCAAAATAAATGAACCAGAAACTGACTAATGAAAAGAGGAAATTTATATATAATGTTATCAGAAATCAGTAGGGAAGGGATTAAATATCATGACAGCATTGGGGGAAATAAGTTTTAAATCACCACCTCACACCACTCTCTAAGGTATATTCCACATGGAATAAAAAGATGAATGTCACAAGCTAGACCAAGGGCTAATGTCCTGCCACATGTAGAGAATACTTTAAAAATACCTATCAAATCCCAGTGGCATTTTTGCAGAAATAGTAAAATCCATCCTAAATTTCATATGGAATTCATATGGAATCTCAAGGGACATTGAATTGACAAAACAATCTTGAAGAACAAAGTTGGAGGTCTCACATTTCCTGACTTCAAAACATATTACAAAGCTACAGTAGTTTAAAAAATATGGTACTGGCATAAAGATATACCTATAGACCAATGGAATAAAATACACAGCCCAGAAGTAAACTCTTGCAAATATGGACAAATGGTTTTCGACAAGGGTGCCAAGATCATTCAATGGGGGAAAAAGCAGTCTTGCCATCAAGTGATGTTGAGAAAATTAGAGATTCATTCATGTGCAAAAGAATGAAGATGGACACTTACCTTCTACCACGTATAAATATTACTTAATAGTAATTACCATATATGAATAAACGTACCTTAATTATCATTTTAAGTCTTATTAAATATTATTTTGTAAGATTCAACTCTTACTAAACGTAAGATTAAAACTATAAAACTCTTAAAAGAAAACACAGAGGAACACCTTCATGACATTGCAATTGGCAGTAATTTATTGGATATGACACAGAAAGCACAAGCAACAGAGGAAATGAGATAAATTTGACCATATCAAAATTTAAAACTGCACCACAGGACACAACCATCAAAGGCAACCCACGGGATGTGAGAAAATATGTGCAAATCAGATACTTGATAAACGTTTGATATCTAGAATATATAAAGAATTCCCACAACTCAACAACAACAACAACAAACATTTTAAAATGGGCAAAGGAATTAAATAGACATTTCTCCAAAGATCTACAAATGGCCAATGAGCACATGAAAAGAGGCTCAACATCCTTATCATTAGGGAAATGCAAATCAAAACCACAGTGAGACACCATCTCACACCCACTAGGATGCCCACTAGAAAAGATGATTCCAAAGTTGAAGGAAATGGATATTTTCTCTCACAATGAATTAAACTAGAAATAAGTAATAAAAAAAACTCAGAAAATCCTCACATATACCAAGTAACATATACATGTGTAAATAACCCATGAGCCACAGAAGATAACATGGTAGAAATTTAAAAGTATTTTGAATTAAATGATAATGAAAGTACTACGTTTCAGTAGCTTTTAGGTTACAGCTAAAGCCTTGCATAAAGAGAAGTATGAATTTAGAAACATATATTATTGGGGAAGAAAGCCAAAATAAGCTGAGTATGCATTTTAAGAAGTTAGAAATACAGCAGCATTTTAAATCCAAAGAAACTATAAAAATAAGATAAAAGCAAAAATTAATGAGATACGAAATAAATGTATAATAGAGAAGATCAATAAAACCATTATTTGGTTCTTTGAAATAACTAAAAAATCTAATCATCCATTGGTGAGACTGATCAAAAAAAAGAGGGAAGGTATAAAAATTTCAAGAATATAAAAGGGCACATCTAATCTTACTTATTAAAATAATAAGATAATATAAGCAACTTTTTATTCAATAAACTTGAAATTTTACATAAGATAGACAAATTCTTTTAAAAAGTACAAATTTCCTAAATATACACAAGAAAAAATCCTTTATCATACTAATTCTGAATTTATTGTCTGAAGATGTAACTTAAAACCTTCACACAAAGAGCTCTTTAATCCCAAATGAATTCACCTGTAAATTCTTATAAACATCTAACAATGAAATGGCAGTCAAACACAAATTCTTACACAGAATAAGTAAAGAAGGAGCACTCCATATTTATTTTATGACACCAAAACAGCATTGATGCCAAAACCTGACATTTCAGGAGAGGAAAACTGCAAGTCAACTGTGTTAGGCCAGTTTTGCATGACTATAAAGAAATACCTAAGACTGGGTAATTTATAGAGAAAAGAGGTTTAACTGGCTCCTGGTTCTGAGGGCTGTAAGGGAGCTTGGCTCCAGCATCTGCTCAGCTTCTGGGAGGCCTCAAGGAGCTTTCACTCATGGCGGAAGGTGAAGCAGGAGCAGGCACATCACTCATTGAGAGCAGGAGGGAGAAATAGAGGGAGATGGAAGGTGCCACACACTTTTAAACAACCAGATCTCGGGAGAAGTGATTCACTATCTTAAGGATGCACCAGGGGGATGACGCTAAACTACTCATGAGAAATCCACCCCGTGATCCAGCCACCTCCCACCGAGCCCCACCTCCAACACTGGGGATTACATCTCAACATGAGATTTGGCAGGACGAGTATCCAAACCACATCACTAACCACTCATGAGCCTAGATGGAAACCATGAGCACATCAGGTTTATTCCAGGAATACAAGATGGGTTAATGTTTGGAAATTAGCCAGTATAATTCATCACGTTAACAAGAAAGAAAAAAGAAAAATCATTTGATTATCTTAATCTGTGCAGAAAAGTGTTTAATAAATAATATAATATAATGTAATATAAGAGGATGGAACTTTCTTATCCAAATTAAGGGAAACTATCAGGCCTCTGAGCCCAAGCCAAGCCATCGCATCCCCTGTGACTTGCCCATATACATCCAGATGGCCTGAAGTAACTGAAGATCCACAAAAAGAAGTAAAAATAGCCTTAAATGATGACATTCCACCATTGTGATTTGTTTCTGCCCCACCCTAACTGATCAATGTACTTTGTAATCTCCCCCACCCTTAAGAAGGTTCTTTGTAATTCTCCCCACCCTTGAGAATGTACTTTGTGAGATCCACCCCTGCCCACAAAACATTGCTCTTAACTTCACCGCCTATCCCAAAACCTATAAGAACTAATGATAATCCACCACCCTTTGCTGACTCTCTTTTCGGACTCAGCCCGCCTGCACCCAGGTGAAATAAACAGCCATGTTGCTCACATAAAGCCTGTTTGGTGGTCTCTTTACACGGACGTGCATGAAATTTGGTGCCATGACTCGGATCGGGGGACCTCCCTTGGGAGATCAATCCCCTGTCCTCCTGCTGTTTGCTCCCTGAAGAAGATCCACCTACGACCTCAGGTCCTCAGACTGACCAGCCCAAGAAACATCTCACCAATTTCAAACCCAGAAGCGGCCTCTTTTTACTCTCTTCTCCAACTTCCCTCACTATCCCTCAACCTCTTTCTCCTTTCAATCTTGGCGCCACACTTCAATCTCTCCCTTCTCTTAATTTCAGTTCCTTTCATTTTCTGGTAGAGACAAAGGAGACACGTTTTATCCGTGGACCCAAAACTCTGGCGCCAGTCATGGACTGGGAAGGCAGCCTTCCCTTGGTGTTTAATCATTGCAGGGACGCCTCTCTGATTATTCACCCACGTTTCAGAGGTGTCAGACCACGCAGGGATGCCTGCCTTGGTCCTTCACCCTTAGCGGCAAGTCCTGCTTTTCTGGGGGAGGGGCAAGTACCCCAACCCCTTCTCTCTGTGTCTCTACCCCTTCTCTGCTTTCCTGGGGCAGGTGCAAGTACCCCTTAACCCCTTCTCCTTCACTCTTAGTGGCAAGTCCCGCTTTCCTGGGGCAGGGGCAAGTACCCCTCAACCCCTTCTCCTTCACCCTTAGCTGCAAGTCTTGCTTTTCTAGGGGGCAAGGACCCCCAATTACTTATTTCCACACCCCAGCCTCTTATCTCTGTACCCTGATCCCTTATTTCTGCACCCCAACCTCTTATATCTGTGTGCCCCAATCCCTTATTTCTGTGCCCCAACCCCTTCTCTGCTTTTCTGGAGGGCAAGAACCCCCCACCCCTTCTC